>NC_064819.1:172708792-173333792 GCF_024166365.1 Elephas maximus indicus | reverse complement strand
TTTATACTCCAGAACTCAGCTTGGGCTCTCTCGAGCCACAGCTCACTATGTAATGATAACAATTAGGATAATAACAGGAATCATAATACTAGCAGCTAATACATACTGAGTGCTTACTATGTACCAGTCACTTTAAACGTTATCTCTTTCAATCTTTACTCTATATCTTCTGAGGTTATTACCTTTTTTTTTTTAACCATACTTTACAGATGAAGGTCTAAGGTTCAGAGGGCTCAAAGAGATAAAACAGAGATCCCATTTGTTGTGACATGATCCCAGGTCATCATAAATTTTAAGCCTCCATGGCTAAGATGGAGTCCGTGGGTGGTGCAAATGGTCAATGTGCTTGACCACTAATGAAAGGGTTAGAGGTTCAAGTCTACCCAGAGGTGCCTCAAAAGAAAGGCTTGGCGATCTACCTCTAAAAAATCTGCCATTAAAAACCCGATGGACCCAGATGCTCTGTTAACCCAGAACTAAAACCATTCCCAAAGACCACTCTTCATACAAAGATTAGACTGGACTATAAAACATAAAATCATACTCATTAAGAGTGCTTCTTAGTTCAAGCAGATACATGAGACCAAATGGGCGGCTCCTGTCTGGAGGCAGGGTGAGAAGGCAGGAAGGGACAGGAACTGGTTAGATGGACACGGGAAACCCAGGACGGAAAGGGAGAGTGTGCTGTCACATTATAGGGATTTCAACTAGTGTCACATGACAATGTGGGTATAAGATTTTGCAGGAGAGATTAACTTGAGCTGTCAACTTTCACCTAAAGTACAATAAAAAAGAAAGAATGAAAGAAAGAAAAGAAAACCCTATGGAGCACAGTTCTACTCTGACACACATGGGGTTGCCATGAATCAGAACTGAGACAACGGCAACTGGTTTGGTTTTTTTTGAGTGGCTAGGAGCCCTGGTGGTGCAATGGTTAAGCACTTGACTGCTAACTGAAAGGTTGGTGGTTTGAACCCACCCAGTGGTTTCAAAGGAGATCTTCACAGATCTGCTTCTCTAAATATTACAGCAGAGAAAACCTTATGGGGCAGTTCTACTCTGTCACATGGAGTTACTATGAGTCAAAAATCGACCTTATGGCTTTTAGCAACAACTGCCACAAGATCCTTACCCTATGAAGCAGTTCTACTTTGTAACACAAGGGATCTCCACGAGTCAGAACTGACTCAATGACAATGGGTTTAAGATCCTTAGCTATAGCACCAGAGTGATATGGTATAAATTAAAGTCTAGCTGGTACAAAAATTTGACTTTCAGGAAGACCCAAGAGCCCACATTCTTGATGACTACAACACTGTATATATTCCTGTTAGTGTTTTGTAAGCTCCTTCAGGGAAGGGACTGTGTCTTTTTCTATTTTGTGTTCCCACCGCATTGTCGAGTACAATGCCTTGAACACAAATCCAGAGTGGTTCTACTGCCTAAGGACTATTTCCTATGTTTTTAATCCACCTGCCCACCTCCACAAGGAAATGAGATGGAAAAATCAGCCCACAGAAGAACTGCCTAAACATCTCTCCTCCCCACCATCTCTGTTCACAAGACCACAAAACTAAAACAGTTTTCATCTTTTCCCTACACTGGCATTGTAAGTGACCAGAAAGAATGCTTCCCTGATACTATTTTTATTTAGCCTCCCAGTTGTAGGCTTCCTCCCTTTGCAGCCTCCAAGTCCCTAACAGCATAAGGAAAAGTCAAAGGCATCCAGACTTTGTCTAGGTGGTGACTCAGGAATCTGGAACTGAGGAAGACAGGCTGATTTTCTCCCTTAACCTTCCTTTCTCTCATTTCCCATCAGAATTCCTAAGCCTGGTTTTGTTCTCCACCAAACAACATAATTAAATTGCTGCCTTTTAAAACTATATTTTGACCCTCTTCCTGAATACACTGATGTTCCTCCGAACTGGTCCTAAGTAAACTTGGGGAGTAGACTCAGTTGTCTTCAGTACCTTCCCCAAACCCTCTCAACATTCCTTGTCTCCTAGCTATAGGTCTTCTCCCTCCAAAAACCCAGCTTATGCCATATTTCTGGAAGGTTTTACTTCCAGAACTGAGAAAGTACTGGCTGATAGGAAAGTGTGAGCTCATAATATGTTTAAGGTCTTCTTTTCACTCTAGCTCTTAACCCAACTCTTACCATTTTAATAGAGGAAGATAAGAAGGCCTTCCAGTCTCAAAACAATGGAGTGATAATGGTAGAAGAACCAACAAATGGAGTTGAAATTTGAGGCGACGTCTAGTCACACATGGCTGGCTCCAAATGTTCTCTCTTCTGGACTCTTATAAGCCATGTTGCTAAAGTGTTATGTGATGTAAATGTTCTGCATTTTATCTTATTGAAAGTTGTTTTCTTTGGTCATAAACTTAGATATGCCAGCGAAACACCCACGTGTGTATCTCTGTGTATGTGCACTCGTGCGTGCACGGGCACAAGTGCACATGCATGCTCCTATCTATGAAGAGGTGGATGGGGCCATACTGGATTGTGATATATGAAATATAACTCAAGTTCTACCCAATGGCATTCATCTTGACAGCCATGCATTTTCAAAATTAATAAAAAGCATAAGGAAACTGCTGCACAGTTACCAACTAAAGCATCTTGGCCACCAAGCTAAATATCTAGTCATCTGTGTTGTACATTAAGTGTGAAGGCACATATCACAGTTTGGAATTTACATGGGAAAATCAATACCCTACAGGAAATCTACCATTGCATAGCAGATTTTTACATCGGCCAATGCTTTCTTTGTCAGTGCCTTCTGATTACACATGCTTGTGTGTTCCAGGCATCGATTTTACTTTGTTTTTGTTTAGGTTACTTAATATTCCTCTCTCTTCCAAAAAACAGAAGTGGGGGGTGGGGAGGAAGACAGGGAGGGCAGAGACACCTGACTTTCAATAATAAAGCTGGAGGCAATGCCCGTCTACCTGGCCACCCTTTCCATCTGTGTCTGTGGCCCAGAGGATTAGTGTTCCAGCCACGTTCTCCTGACCTTTCAGGAGCTAAAAAGTATTCTGTGCCCTACAATGTTTTCTCCTGAGAGCCACCTGGCATCCGCCACAGAGCTATCCCACTTTCTAAACTCATGGCCGCTGTTGCCGGTGAATCATGCAAGAAGATGGCAGAACTGCCCTGAAGCTAAGAAAGTACTTTGCGGTGGAGTGTACAGTCTACCCTGACAGAGTCTCTGAAAATGTGTTCTAAGCTGCACTAAGAAAACTCCAAGGACTTTCCATTCCTCTGTTAAGAATGAACAAGTCTCTTTCATACAGAAGCATAACTTCTCAGGGCTTCATAACCATCCAAACACCCGGATTTCTCATGCAGCTGAAAAACATTAAATTTCTCCTTAGCGAAATAAGCTTACTTGTTTTTTCTCTTTATTTTTCTCTTATCACAGGAAAGTATGGGGACCCAAATAAAGCATTTCGAACAGTGACTAGAAGGACAAAGATTGTACCAATCTCTCAAAACTACTGCCAACATAAATATCGTGTTTAAGCACAGCAATGACTAAATATACATTTTCTCTAAACATAGCTGGAAAAGATGTTAGCAAATGTTTTACTTCCTCCTGTATAAACTGACCACAGCCACATTCAGGCAAGTTCATTTTTCCAATAAATAGGAAAAAAAAAAAAATCATATATGACATATTACTTTTAACAATTTTTCTAAAAAGAAGGAAGCTACTCCTAAAAGCATTCTGACAGCAAAACAGAGCATAAATGGCCTCCAGGGTCTTCTGTTGGAGTTTTGGACTGAAACATTAAAACCGAAATGAATGAAAAGAGTTTCCCCAAAATAGCTAACGATAGGAAGAAGCTTTAACTCACGTTATATTTTATCTTAGAGTTTAGAAACTCTAAGATAAAATATGAGTTAAAATTTCAGAAAAACTGCATTTGTAAGCAGCAAATTTGCCTGCAGATTGGTTAATCAAGGTACTCCACGCAGAATGAGGAACGCTATTGTAACTGCAAAATTGTGGAGGGCAAAAGGAATTTCTTATGTTCAACACAGCTACTGCAGCTAAAATGGGTAAGAACTATATTTTTTCTCACTTCTCCCGCTCTTTGGACACTTTGTCTTTAACAAACAGTTGGTATCAGGGCTAAGTCCAAAGACCATTACATGTGGGATTTCCTAATGCAGACATCTGGCAGAGTCGGACCATATTGAGTCAAAAAATTCAAAACTCAACAGCAATTAGACTACCTCAAAATGTAACAATTGAGCATCCTCATTCTCTTTCAGTGTTTCCATTTAGGTGGAGCAAATGTTTTTGCTTTAATGCAATCCAAAAGAAAAGAACATTTAGGGACATCTTAGCTAGATCCTTCATAAAGCTTCATTTTCAAAAGCAGTGTTTGAATCTCAATAAATGACAATTCATTCTCTGTTTACTTTAGGTAAACAGAAAATGCATCATGGAGCATGCATTTTCAAAAGCTAATCAAGAACATTAGGTCCCAACAGATTCATTTAATAGAAATATAATAGGCATTCCTGCTTGCTTTTCATCTTGTCTGGCTGTAAATGCTAAAATGAACAGCAAATTAACCCTGCCTTGGAACAGAGTTTCTGTCACAGCTGATATCCTCTCTCTCACGACTTGTAAACATCCCCAAATCCTGTCACTGCTTTGACTCCTTCTACACAGGAGAGAGAGAAAGTGCCTGATTGAGTTTGGCAAGACAGTGGAGGAACACTTGAATTCTAAAGGGAGTACTGCGTGTCAACTCTGCTATCTTTCCTAGCAGAACAAAATAGTACAATGTTGTCTCCTAAAATAGTGTACAGTTAGCCAGTAGCAGGAGGGGTACGGGTGGGGTTGTTGGTTGTTGTTTTTTTTTTTTTTTCCAAGCTACATATATCAACTTTTTTTTCTAAATTTCCAATTTTACTAGCCATTCTCCAAATGGCTGCTTATAAACTACTATACCAAACAAGCTAATAAAGACAGGGCCATTCAAGCTCTATAATCAGATATAAAAGATTTGCAAACAATTGGAGATCTTATAATTAATATTCAGTGATATCAGAATTAGCATTTAGTACTCTATACAGAAAAACTATAATATTTCATAAATTATGTAATAATGAACAAATCCTTTCAAAAACTGTTTTCACTGTGCTAAAGTAACATTCTAGACTTGTGGTAAGTATGTTATTCTTACAAGTAGTTCGCAGTTATTCTTGAAGGCAAGCCTTGGAGTTTCCTTAGCATAGTGCTGCTGGGGAAAATTTTCAGCATGTCCATCTTCATCTCTAGCCTGAAGGGAAATATAATGGCCTATTTAGGGACTTACAAATAATGGAAGAAAAAAAAAGCTAAAAGCATAACAGCTCAGATCATTAAACAAACGGGAATCCAGAAATAACAACATTATTAAGAAGCTTGTTTAAATACGCAGTACGCCTTTTAGATATCAAAACTTGGGATTTATTTTTTCTTTACATAGTTTAGTTTGAACATGCACATTCATTGTGGTGTAATATTTAGAACAATATGAGACAAACCAAAATCAAATAATTTTGTTGGAAATTACCACCGCTTTGTGTGACTTTCATTGCACATTTAGGATTATATGACATACATACGTGTTTAAACTTTTTGGCATGCTTAAGCAATCCTAGATAATGCACTTTAAAAAAATTCTAATAGCAAGGCCATACGAAAAGCAATTTGCATAGTTATATTTTGCATTATAATACTATCAGAGAGAAACTGATTCCTCTCCACTTTTAAATAAAGATCTGAAAGGAGCGATGATCTAATAAAAACAATGATTCTTCAATCAAATGCAGTAAAAAATATATATTTAATTAAGAAGCTGCATTAAAAGTTACTGGTGATTTTGATCTACACTGTTAATTAAGAAAGCTGAAGTTTAAATGGAGACATGAACAGAACCCATTAGCAATACCACTTGCATACAGTCTTGTCTTTCTAGTCTCCATCCATTTCCGGTTTGAAGTCGGAGAGAAGGGAGAGGTAGGTGAAAGGAGGCGTGTCCGAAGCACACTCATTAAACCATTCATTTGGGTGACACTGGCACTCTGCCCTGCTCTCAGTTCATCTTAGCCCTAACTGCTCTCTCTCCTGGTCTCCTGAAATTCACAGCTGAGCTGTCTCCCTCACATATGGCTTGCATATAATTATGCATATTCCATTTTGCACTGCATTAAAATGATGAGCTCTTGGCTCCCTGCCAGCTGATTTTAAAAAGCCCCAGTGAACTAGGAAAAAGGAGAGAAACACAGGGACAGCCGCATAGGAAGCAGCAGGTAGTTCTGTCTGCTGTCTCTTTAGATAAAATGTATGTCTAGCACAAAGGGAACAGCTGAGAACTACCTGTTGTGGTGTATGGATTGAGGGGGAGAAAACAATGAGCATACGTCGGTGGCTCAGCAATGACAGCACCGGTGTATTGTTTCTCCTTTAATGGAGTGAAATCTGCCCGCCGACAAATGTCACTCAGAGCTCCCTGGCTATGGCACTGCAGATTCTCATTGTAGAAAGGTATCCCTATTTTGTACGTTTCAGAATGTATAGCTTGTTTTTAATAAAGGCTTCTGCTACTTATTGCAGGAGGAAACTGGATGGCATTTGGAAGTGGAATGTCATGCTCATTAATATTTGGGTTAAGAGAAGTTTGTGGGGGAGGAGATTGCTTTGTTTTGGCTTCATTTTTGAGATTTATGAACATCCCCAGGACTTGGTGAGCTTTTAAAAATGTATTTATTGTGGTAAGTATATAGGTAACAAAACATTTGCTGTTTTAACACTGGTGCCTTTTTATTGTGCCTTTTCCTTCTATCTAATAAATCAGAGTAAGATAAAAATGCAGTCATAGGCTTGGGCTATGTAGTGACAGAGAGAAAAAGTATAAGCTTTACTAGTGTTCAATGAAATCAGTTCTGCTTGGCAGCTACATCAGGGCCTAAGTTAATATAGCCTAAATGGGACCAATTTTAAACCCCAGCTGGTAGAGGTAGCAGTGGAGTGTATAAATAAGAGATAGCCCTGAGAAAGTAGTAAGAAACCAATGGGCAGCAACAATGTTAAATTCGTCCTAACTGAATTTTAAGCTACTCTGCGAGGTATAGGTCCCTTGAGGGCAGGGCCCAATGTATTTCATCTTTCTTACTCTGCCATGTCCAGTACCTTACTTTTAGTTGGTACTTAGTAAACATTTCAGTAGATAGTTAACTAGAACCTACTATAAACATTTCTGTATAAAATACCACCTCAAAATATGTTAAACTTTGGAGTGGGTTTATCATATTCACGATACACTATGATACATATGCTTGGAAACACTTTGCGTATAGTTTACAAGGGCTACTATTTACATATGTACGCCTATATTCAATATATATCTTGTGTATAAATATTCATAAGGTAGAATATGTTTATTATACATGTACTACGTATACACATTCATACACACCAGATGCCCGGGGATATTTTCAACATTAGTGACAAAAATACATTCATTCCACTTACATATAAGGTGATCACAATGGTTTTTTATGCCTTTAAAGAACAAAAAAAAATTCCATTATCTAAGATTTGTATGTGCTTCCTCAAAGGAGCTCTTATATAAAGCCTCATAATTTATGAGGTTAAATAAAACAGCAGTGGAAGAGGAAGGGGAGGGGGATCGGGAGATAAGAAAATGGAGAGAGAAAGCCAGAAACTTGTTTCTTTACTGAGCTGTAGTTTTGCCTCTGCATCAAACTCTCATAGGCCTGAGAATGGCCACCCTTCTGACAGCCAGCCTGACTCCAGAATCCAAGAAATTCCATCCTCCGGCCATTCGCTGTGTTTCCACCACATGCCACAGAAATGGAAAGCACTTAATGTGCAAGGAAACCCAACACCCTCACCCTCATGCTCACATGTGTGTGCATTCACACACACACACACCTCTTGCCAGAGTAATCCCTTTTGCATTCTTAAGTGTTTTAATGTAAAATTTTAAATTCTTATTACAGGAGTAAATGAAATTAAGTGCATTCATCTAAGGCAGTAGTTCTCTACCCTGGCTGCATATTGGAATCTTCTGGGATGATTTGTTAAACATGCTGGCGCCTGATTCCTCCCCCTCTCCCTTCCAAGATTCTGATTTAATTGGTCCAGGTGGGGCCTGGATATGGACAGCTTTTAAAAAGCTCTTGGATGATGGTAATGTACAGGCAGTTTTGAGAACCATTGATATAAGCATAGTTCCTACAGGTATCAAGGGTAGGCCCCTGGCATAGTTGGCTGAATGTTCTCTAACCAGATCCCAGGCCCATGGGAGTAAAGCACTATCCAAGGAAGATATAAGATGTAACTCCTAAGATGCATCTTATTCTAAAGATTCAAGAGATTAGATGACTAGCTGCATGTGGGCAAAAAATTAAATTTTTTTTTTCCTGGAGCTTCTGGTATGACAAATAATCTTGGAAGAAATACTATACCACTTCCTCAAAAAGGCCTTCCCTAACCGCTCTGGTCAAGTCAAATATTTCTCTTATGGGTTCCCTTAGCACTCTATCCTCTCTTTCATAGACTTGACGCAGTTGCTACCTTACAATCATTGGTGGGATTTTTGTCTCTCCCACTAGACTGCAAGCTTCTTAAGAGTAAGGATGGTGCCTGGTTTGCTCACCATTGTATCTTCAGCCCCAGCATTGTGCCTGGTGTATAGCAGGTGCTCAATAAATATCTGTTGAATGAATGAATGAGTAATATCCTTGGAACTACACTGGCCACTTACTGAGGGTGTGTGATATGATCTCTATAAGTCACCAGAGCTTTCTAAATGCTAGCATCACGATTACATACTCTAGGCCCCTCTCCTTCTCTGTGTGTAAACTTCCCAGCAATCATCCTGTGGATCCATTGTCTCTCCATTAAAGGCTTTTCTTCATAGTCTGGGTCAACCCCACTAGGGTTATTGTTCTGTACCACCTCAGAGTACCCCCAGTTCAGCCTGGGGGCTTGTTAACTATCTCCTGCCACAAAAGCAGAAAAGGCAACAGGATAAATGGCCCTTAAGGCTTTTAACACCTTTTCAAAGTGGCTGCAGAGAAGGAAGCTTTTGTCTAGGTCCCAGACAGAAATTGGAGGTCCTCCTGCCCTTCTTGCCAGAACCTGAGCCCAGCCCTACAAATCATAAGGGAGGAGAGCCACTTGGTTACAGGACAGGTTCTAGAGCCCAGCACCAGTCTTGGCTCTGGCCTGGGCTAGGGCAAGTTGCTTTACCCTTCTGTTGTTTAGCTGTCATCTGTAAAATGGAGAGAACCAAAACAGGACCCACCTTGTAAGGTTGTAGTAAGGATTAAATAAGTTAACAAAGCTCTTTGGTCCCTGCCTCGTACCCAGTAAGTGATCTGTAAGAATGAGCCTTACATCATTCCACAGCAACTTGAGACAATGTTAGACAAGATCCATAGGAACTTCCTTATACTACATGTAGAAACATTTTAGAACATTTTATAACCTCTTATATACTGAAGTTAGTGTCTTATTCTGTATCATTTGGGGTGCCAGGCAGTGACATAACAAGGGGAGTGGGCAAAGGAGAAATATGCAAACAATGAAACTGTTTACAATCACTGACCTAGTAATAACATAATGCAGACCAATCTTAAGCCAGTTTTATTATTGTTCTTGAATTCTTTACACACAGTGTATTCTCTAATTGTCTGTCTTGGGGAAGACCAGCTTGGTATCCACTTGGGCCAGGGGACCTGTGTTGATGTCTGATTCTCTTCTGGAGTGACAGAAGAGACAACTTGGATGGAAGACTGAATGTCGAGACACTTTGTGATGAACTAGCTCTCTCTGTGTGTCTTATTGTCAACAGCTTTATTCTGACTAATGTGTTAGATACTTATGTCAACTATGGGAAGGAGTAAGTGGGAGAATATTTTTTGCATTTGACTACAAATGTGATTGTCAGACTGAAAGTGCATTTTTGACCTATTATTCCGAGAAACCTTCCCTTCTTGCCATAAAATAGAAACAAAAATAAAAATTCTTCAGTTACACCACAAGGAGATGTCCCCATTTTGCTGACAGTCATGCACCTAGTTCTCATGCCATGCCTAGCATTTGAATAAATATTAGGTTGTATGAGAAACTTGGACTACTTACTCCTTTGCTTCAAAAATGTCTGGCTTAAAAACTTTCTCTTCCCCTGTGAATCACCACTAATTCACTTCTTTTATTTTGATTCTCATGTACAGCAAACTTTAGTTCTTTTTCAAAGAATTCACTTCTTCATTCAAGCCAAAGCCTTGACGTCATTTGAGCAAGATCAGTATTCCTTCTCTGGAGGACACCTTTAGAAAAGTAGAACATTCCGGAAACAGCTCCACCTGCCTACCCCAGAGAAGTGCGATGTTTCTGGCTCAATAACTAAGAATGAAAAGGTTAATACTGTTGCCATTTAAGTGGAAAGATAATTAGGCTTTGGAGCTAATACCTCCCTGTGATGGTTGGGAGTTTACACCTCTGTGTCACTGTGATTTCAGAATTCCTCTGGAAAACAAGAAAAGGTTTTTGCCTGGAATCAGAGCTGAGGAGAGCACTGCAGAGCTTCCAGACTTAGCTTTCCAAGGCTGCAGCAGATGTAGCACATGTCAGCTCACACATGTGGTGTCATTACTAGACTTGGGAACATCAAAAATAGTGCATTTCAAAGTTGCGGTAATAAGTTTAGAGATGAATAGTTGGAGAGGGGAAAAAAGGGAAACATTAATTTTGTATTTTATAACTCATATTTTTGAACCAGAGTAATGGAATGTCTTTTAAAAATTCAAAATAAAAGCTTGGGGACAACTCAGGAAATTCTTATAATTTCACTTTCTGATATTCTGTTTCTGTTCCATCCTCTTTTCTCAAATGCATATACACAATCTCTTGAGGAAGCTCAGAGAGAAATAAACGGCAGCCCACACACAGCCTCAGTGTGTTGTGAATGTCTTTGTGAACTTGACATGAAAGTCCATCCAGCTTCTGTGCCCTTCAGAGAATAGCTGCCTAGAAGCTTGGTTAAGCCAGTCCTGGTCCCTGGCTGGAATAACTTAGGGAGACTTATATAGAGTAGCTCCCTGCTTGCCCTTGAGTTACTGCTCACATCACCTCAGTAGCCCAGTTCCTTGTGACCGAATCCCCAATTCCATTCAACTGGGTCCCCTTCCTGTACCCCATTTTCTCAGAAACTAGACTTCTGCTCTCCTCTTCCACTTCTCCTGGCAAATTCTTATGCATCCTTTAAGCCTCTGCCCAGATTACAGCTCCTTTAGGAAGTCATTCTCTTTGTCCTAAACTGGTCTCTGTACCCTTCTCTGTGTCCCTGAATGTTTCCTTTCCATCTATTGCATTGTATTATCGCCATTGGTGTGTTTGCCTCCCCATTCACCTGTGAGGTCCCTGAGTGCAGAAATTGCATCCTATTTAGCTGCTTACCTCCAGAGCCTGGTTTAGTGCCTGGCTTATTATAAGGGCTCCATAGATGGTGAATGAATGAATGATTGAATGGGTTCCTATCCTTTAAGCCTTTATTTCAGTGACTGGACATTCTGCTTTGCACTCCAGTCCTCAGCAGTTAAGTTTCATGCCCCTGAACCTTATAGGTTCACCTCCATGCCTGAGTCCCAGCAGGGTTCTGCCAGAGCTTTGTAATCACCTGCCTCACACCTGGACCATCACTGACTAGTCCATGAACTTCTGCCCAATACTGTCCCTCCCCCTTGATTAGCCACCGGAGTCTCAGTCTCACTTCAGTTCTTGTATTCAATTTAGACTTTGGCCAATAACCCTTTTGCTCCACGTATTTCTCTCCTCCCCTCCCTACCGGACTGATCTTTTGGTCTTTGCCTAACCAATTCTCATCCCCAAAGGTCCATTCCCAGCCCAGAATCTTGCTCCCTGTTTCTGACAGCTCACTCTTTCCCTGTGGCCCAGGGCAGTCTGGGACTCCTTGGTGTAAGTCATCTTGGTTATGACTCATGTCTTACCTTCCCTATCAGACTGGAAACTCCTTGAGGGCAGAGGTTATATATTATGTATGAAGCTCTGCAATGCTCAGTTTTGCTTAATAATCCTGCAAATGTATGCTGAATGGATTCATTAACCTTTAGCTCTTTCTTAAGACAAGTCTCAGAAGTGTTGTTTGTCTCCATTCCAAACTGCCTCACTCTACAAATGGACACCCCTTAAGTATGTGTTGCTTCTATGCAAATACTCAAGTCTCTAAACAGATCACAGACAGCTGCAAGGCTTGCTTAACAGACTGGGTGTGCAGGCAGCTCAGGTGGGGAGCTTTCTCCTGGACAGGGGACTCCCACCTGCATCAGGCTCGCTCTCTGGAGATACTCCAGGAACCAGGAAACATCAACCTCCGGACTCAGGCATCTGCTCAATTGATGGAACTACTAATCTTCGCATCAGGACCCTTACCCTCCCTTTCATCTGCTCATCGTTGAAGACTGACTAGAAGACTGACGGTGGGGATGCCTGCAGTTGTGCCATTTTGCTTTGTTCTTTTAATAAAATGTGTTTAAATTCCCATTGAATGAGTAGGCAGAGGGAGAAGCTATTTCCCAGTGAAGTTCCTGCTAATTCTCCACCCCTGCCAACTGGCAAATGGAAGCTCTTTTCTCCATACCTCTTCGGGCTCCTCTGACAGTTCACACACTTCTGATGGATGAGGTGTACTTACTTGCAGCAGCTATTTTTTTTCATTCCATGGAAACCTTTATATATATCGTAAATTTTTAATAGCCAATTTGGAATCTTCAAAGAATAACGGTAACAAATATGCAACATGAAGATAATGTGAATCGAATCATGTTTATGGCTTCTAGGAGCATCTCCTTAAATGATGTCAGGTCAGAGCCGCTCGGGGCTGCTGTGAGGAAGTGAGGCTACTGGGCTGATCTCCTCCTGATTAATGGCCCCCCTTACTCAGGGGCCCTAATGGATTGCATGACAGTTACAGCAAGAGATTCCACACGGCTGAAATATAGCTACCACATAAACTAAAATATATTATACGTGTTCCAGCACATTCCAGCTGTTGTCTGAAGTAATCAGAGTGGTTGCTAAGCGGTTTTGAAGAGCTCTGTTTTGGCTTTTTATTTTTTAAATCTATTTTTCCTGTATTGGACAGATGACCCTTTTGGATTTATCTTGTACTGCTCTTCGTCAGATCCCCTGGGTGTCTTTGTTTGGGAAGAACTGTTATTTCAAAATGTCTGCAGGTAAGGCCCAGTAGCTGGGGCATGCGTCCCCTTCTTCCCTGTCTGCTACAGCCACACTATCACACCCCAAGCAGTTTCTGATTGTTCCGGGACCCTTAATCCACCATGGATTATCCAGCTCCCAACTGCTTCCCTCCCCCACCTCCCGTCTCCGCCCACCACCTGCCTTTTGGCTTTTCCACTATTCATTTGAATCTATTACCCTGGGACCCAAGAGGGGGAACAAAAGGCAGGGGAACACAAATTATTCTACTTTGTTACTGGTTAGTGCTCATAAAATACTCAAATAATTGGCCAAATCTAGACATTTCAGATAGTCCTTTTATTCTTGTTCTCTGAAATCACTAGGCAGAAGGGTTGGACTCATATCTTTATATGCAGACCTCATGATGCGACTGAGAAATTAGAGAAAAGAGCAACAGGAAAGGGCAGGAAACGGACTCCAGGACCCCATGCGTGACGCTAAAAATGATCCAGTTGCTATGGAGGAGATTCACTCTCTACAGGAAGTCTCCCCAGAAATAACCCAGCCTCAAATGAGATTAGGAAACACACTACTAACCAGATTAAGATACCGCTCTGGATATTATCAGGGATTAATAATAACAGCTAACATTTCTATAGCTCTTATGTATGCACCAGACACTGTCTGAAGTGCTTTACACACATCAGCACATTTCATACACACACACATTGATGAGGTTCATACTATCATTATCCCCACTTAATACGAGGAAACTGAGGCACAGAGAGGCTACGGCATTCATGAAAAATCACACACCTAACAAGCGACGGAATAGGAATCAAGCCCAAACAATCTAGCTCCAGAGTTCCTACTCTACACTCTGATGATTTACTGTCTCTATGGTAGTTTTTTTTTTTTTTTTTTTATGGTAGTGGCAAAAGTAACCCAGTGTGGAATAATTTGACAACACTGATGTCATTAAATTGAAATATATATATATATATGGGAGTTTTCCATAATTCTTTGTTTTAACTTTCCAAGATTGACTACTCCAAGGAAATTGTGAAGAGAGGGTGTTTAATAACAAATGTAACAGAAGGGGGGTGGTCTGCAAAGAGCTGAGGAAAAAACAGGTGAAAGCAAGCACGTGTCACTAGGTCTTTGGTACAGCCTGGTGGAGCTGGGACTTCAAATGTATAAAATCAGTCCTTAAAACAAACCAACCTCTTTACCTGATTCTTACTAAGTAACTTTCCGATCATTGATTATAACACCTAGACCCCTCAATACCAGGAAGGACATGGCCTACAGAGTAGCTCAGCTATTCAGACCCTTTAGCAATTTCCCTTGCGAATTTCTAAAAGCATCAGAAACATTATATTTTGTTTTTATTAATCCCTCAGATGATGCTGTACAGATTATACAGGAGTTTGGGCATTTTATCTTATTTTATCCTAGTATTCTGGTAGACAAATGCAGATTGTGACTTCAGTTGACATGAATCAGTTCATCAAAGCAGTGGACACCCTTGGATGAACTGATGAAACTGAGTCCCTGGACTTCCTTTGATGAGAAACAAGCCTGGATTCTGGTGATTCTTCAACACAGGAGAGGCTGTGCGAGCTAAAGCCTACTTCTCCAGCCTCTGCTCAATACCACAACACTCTCCATTATCAGCAGTAACTGAGACAGAGCTACAGTAATGCAGCCCTGATCAGGTTGATGGTTAATTAGCTCAGCTGGTGGAAGCACGATGCAAGAGGCTTGGGTCATGGTCCTGGGTGGGTTAGCTTGTCTGTGTCACAGTCACAGAACACGGCTTCCATCACAACCTGTCATATCGCATGCATACGGGTCTTGGCAAAGAGGGAATGGACACTGGAAAACACACAAGAGGATGTGGATGAATCACTGCACATTCCTCACTACTTCTGGGAGAAATAATTCAAAGAACATACCCTGGTGATGGTGGTCATGAATACCTATGAGTCACAAACCAAAACCAGTGGCATCCTTGAATTAGCTTCTAATTCTGAGGGTCAAGGACTATCAATTCTGAAACAGTAGCAATACTTATCAAAGACGTGATGTCACAATTGTTATTTGCAATAATTCTCCTTGTTCAAGGGTCCAGTGTTCAGGCCAATTTAACTTTCTTTTCTTGCACCAGCAACCACAGAAACGCCACAGTCAGGGTCTAGATATGACAGGTTGCCTGCCTCTTCTTTGGAGCATTCATTTGCTAAGCCTCATTCCTCCCATCCCTTGGGTGCCCATCAACCAACAAAGAAGACCAATGCCCAAGGCTGTTCTCAGGAATCAGCCTATACTGGTTCCCCACTAGCTCCGGCTTTGAGCCCACTCCCACACCACTCCCAGCTTTCAACCCACACCCTGTCTCTGGTCCTACCTTGGGCCCTTTGGCTTGTGCATTTGGGCTGCCTGGAGCTGACTGACCAATGGACACAGCCATGGACCAGCCACTCTGGTCCCTCCATTCTGGACAGCCACAGGCAGGTATCTGCCTTGGTCACTGCTCTGGCCTGGGGTAGTTTTACAGAGTGAGTATCCATAATGGTGCTCAAAATATTAATTTGTCTTAAAGACAAGATTTCTTTAGGAAGAAAATTGAGTATTGTGCTGTGTTAGTAAAGGTCTAAAATAGGTCTGAACATGAAGAAGAAAGACTAGGACTAGGAGCGAAATCCTGCCTTTAATTGTGCACTGTCCACTCAAATGTTCTAACCAACATGCAGGATGCTGTGATTTATGCCAGTGGACGTGGGCAAAGGAAGAGGACAGGGTGACACATCCATTCACTCTGCCCCCTGGGTCTTTCAGAGTGTGAAGTCCGGACATGATTCTGAACAGGATGTTCCTGCTGACAGAGCTTCAGTTACCAGCCGTGTGCCACTTCATGGAGGCACCATCAGGCTTAAAGGGGAACTAAGTCGAAATTACCCTCTTTCTAAACCCAGGACCAACCAGCCTCTCTGAGGAGCCAAATGCAAACATGGCAGCAAAGGGGCTTCATAAATGATGACCTTTGCTCAAAAGACACTCTCTGGAGTCTTAATTTTAAATTTCAACCCTTGCAGATGATGAACAGAAGTAATAAAAGGTGGGATTGTGGCATGTTTAAACAGGGGATGCTCGTTTGAGCAGAATTTGACTGGGGTTGAGGGAAGGGCCTGTTGAAACTAACAGCTGAGTGTCAAGTTAAGGCCCATTTCTGGGTGACAACTTGCTCAGCTGACACTTGCTCCTCTGCCACCCTTTTAAAAAAATTATTACATTCCCGGGAGGCATATTTTGAGGTCAAAGCCCAGGTGCAGAAAGATATAAAGTGACCTGGGTTTCCATATCCTCTCCCTCTTTAGTATGCTTGAGAACAACAAGATGTGGTGCTTCCCAGCATAGAGAGCAGCCCTGACCTCCTGTTTGCTCCATTCCCTCCCTCACCCAACATTTCTGTTACAAAAATTCCCAAACTATTCCAGTTCCTCTGGACATTGGTATTTCAAGTGCCTGTTGTAGCTCCAGACATGAGATGATTAGGAGCCCCTCTGGAAGGAGGCTCCCAGATTGCAGACTGGACTCCACTGGAAAGGATATCACCACTTCCAGCACATTCTAACTCTATGACTGCTTCACAGAGCTGTCACCAGGCAAAGGAAGAAAACGCAATATCTAATCACTTAGACAATAACAATAAGATTTAACATGTGTTCTGGGCCAGACACTGCGCTAAGCATTTTACAGACTTCAGCTCATTAAAGCCCCCCGAACCTTTATGAGGTCTATATTACTATACCACTCCCATTTGCCGGTGAGGAAACACAAGTGTAGAGAAGTTAAGCAATGTGCCCAAGCCTACAGAGCTGATAAAAGGCACTGTTGGAATATGAACACAGGTGTGGTGACACCAAGGATGGTCTGTGAACCCCACACCACACTGGCTCTTCCATAGGAGAGAGCAGTCAGCAGAGGCAGCTTGGCTGACGACGAGCAACAGGAACTGTGTGCATATTACTAGAAGGTAGAGAAGGCACAGAAGGTACAGGTCCTTGTGAAGAGAAAGAAAGATCTTGCCCTCTGGTGTCTCCCTTTCGTGGTGAAGCACTGATGCCCAACGCAGCTCAAGTGGAGTGGTGGTCAAGGGAGCCAGCACCTCACCAAGGGGCTGAAGGCAGCACAGGCGACAAGAACACAGCCAAAAGCTGAGCAGAACTAAACCCCAAGCCCACCAGGATGGAAGGGAATGGTCTCTCCATGTACCCTGCACTTGAGGTGTGCATCAGAGAAGAGGGAAAAGTGGGAGGAGATGCAGGATGGCAACTGCAGATGGAACGGGGAATTGTTCTGAGAGTCGTGTACATCAGCTTGAGAAACCATGCATAGAGATGAGGAAAAAGGCAGCCCCCAGGCTGGCAGACTTCTCACTAGAGGGCCTGCTCATTTTGAAATCCCTCATATTTTTTAGTTCCACGTGTGCACCCCGCAGACTAAAGATTATGGAATTCCAACATGAGAGTGAGAGCCTGAATCTCTTCTTAGATATCCAGAGGGACTAAAACACATCCTCAAGGACAAAAAATTCTGGATCCATAAACTAGTTGTGGTTCTTGCTTAATCACGGAGTGGAGAACTGCTATAGCTTGATGTGGAAAACAGTACAAGGGGAGTAAGAATTATCACTTGACGTAATTATTACTAATATTAAACCTGTTGCTATTATGTCAATTTCAACTCATAGCGAACCCACGGGACAGATTAGAACTTCCCCCACAGGGTTTGCAAGACTGTAAATCTTTATAGAAGCTGACTGTTGCATCTTTCTCCTGCAGAACAGCTGATGGGTTCAAACCACCAACCTTTCGGTTAGCAGCCAAGCACTTAACCACTGTACCACTGGGGCTCCATTACTAATATTAGCCTCCCTTTATTAATAAAAGCAAGTACTATTTACATGTAATCAAGTGATTTGGTATAGAAAACAGAGAAATTCCATTCATTTCTTTTCTTTAAAAAAAAAAAAAAAAAACCCATTGCTGTCGAGTTGATTCTGACTCATAGCAACCCTATAGGGCAGATTAGAACTGCCTCATAGGGTTTCTAAAGAGTGCCTGGTGAATTCAAACTGCCGACCTTCTGGTTAGCAGCTATAGCTCTTAATAAAAATGTTTTGTTCAATTCCATAAACTATAGGCTACTCTGCTTGATAATTATACCAAACCTCTATATGTGCAACTGGGACCTCACAGAGAACAGACAGCAATGACCACAGCACTTCCATAATTTCTTCCCTAGGTCTCCATCCATCCACTTATTCATTCATTCATTCATGTGCCCAGTAGTAGTAGGCAACTGAACTAAGTCCTAAAATGAATTGCATTTAGCCCACATATTCAACATATTTTAATATTTTAAGTTCAGTGATTACCAAATGATTCCTTGCCAAGGTCTAACCACACAAAATTTGGAGTGTTAAATATCATACATTTACATCCTAATTATGATTTAGGTTTTTAAGTAACTATAATAAAAGTAAACTATAAAAGGCAAGGAGTAAATATTCTGGCAGGCAGACAAGAATTATGAGGACAGTCAAAAGCAAGCAAAAAACAAGAGCAGATTTTAAAGGACTGAGAGGGTCCATGTGCCACTTGGTTGAGGGTGTTAGTACAGAAAGGGGTTAGGTGCTACCCCTGATCAGGAGGGGGCATAAATACCAGCAAAATGTTACAGAGATTAAATAAGGCAAGTCACATGCCCCACTAAATGCCCGGCACAGAGTGAGTACTCAATATATGGCCGTTACTTAAATTTCACAAACCTACTTTCTTTTCTGAGAAGACAAAAAGCTCAGCTGGAAGGAAGGCAATAGGGGCTCAGCATCTTTTCTTGTCATTAGAGTCTTGGTAAAATTAAATCGTGTGCAACTATAGAGCATTCTCAGGAGCCAGAGGCAAATGCCAATCAGAAGATACTGGCAAAGGTTTGAGGATTCTAGAAATGCATAAACACACCCACTATCAGAATCCTAACTTTTTACACAATCTGGATACAATTGATACTTACAATTTCTATCTCCCTTCCACCATCTGACTACGCATATCCCTTTCTGTAAATAAGGTTCCCTTTTATTTTCTTGTCATCTCTTTATCTTCTTATAACTTTCCTGAGTAGCATCTGCCTCAACAAATATTCCACACTCACCGAACAGCTTCCACGTAAGCAGCCCGGGTTTCCTGGGTACTGCTATATGTTCAATTCCCCAGCCTTCACCAAAGTAAAGGCCTAACTGTACCAAAGTCCTCAACCAAGATTTTACTGTTAGTCCCTTTGTTACCATTTACGTCATCGCCCTTTATTCCTGATTATCCAGCTACTTAACTTTATCCTGTATAAACTTTGTTTCCAGCTCAATAACAGAGGCCACCTCTATCATTTGCAGATTTAAGCACCCAGCACACATTCAGGATACTCCTCATGCTCTCTTTCCAGGCAGAATGGCTTCACCAACGACAGAGAGCAGCACAGAAAATAGAGGGAGAATTTCTGAATAATTTGACATTTGGTTCATATTTTCAGAAAATGTGCAGATTAGTGGGTATTTTTTCTAATTTGAAAGGCTAAGGCCTTTTTTTTTTTAGCTAAATGTTGCAGCATTTGTGAAGCCTTTCCTCATTTTAGAATTCAGTTCAAAATTTTTGTTTTTGAGTTTTGTTCTTTTTTAATGTGCTCACCTCCATCTTTCTGATATCTCATCTCTGCTTTGCAATCTTTAGACATGACTGCACACCTGGTAATCTCTTCTCCCTGAGTGATATCCCTCCTTCCTCAGTCACCTGTGCAACCTGAAAAAGCTAGCTTTTATTTTACTGATTTATTTCATCTTAAGGTAAAATTTCCCCCTTATAGGAGACATTTTCATTTCTATTTCTGTCCACTCCCGTGCCTTGTCACGAGAAGCTGCTCTACAGGTACCATCACAGGTAATGCTCATTTGTTTCTTTATGTTACATCTTGCCCTCCTGTGCTATAGGATATACTGTCTACAAAGACATAATCAAAATGAAAATGTATTAGCTTAGATTAGCATCTGTAGCAGCAGGTCCTATAAATGATATAGACAAGGCAGTAGCTATAATGTTTGTCTCATTTCAAGGTAAAAATGAAAAATGACATCTTTGATGGAGAAGACTCCACGGAGACCTGGGTAGAAATGCAGTCTGCTCCTCTGCTCACAGACAGCTCTCTTCCCATCATATGGCTGACAGGTGTGTAATCATGTTCCTTAGTCACAGTTTGTGTTAAAATAACCAATTACCAAATGAATGAGAATTGAGCGCCAGTGTGACTGTCACCACCATTCCAAAGTAATGATGTGTCATCCAAAGCACAGAGTTTAAGGGGAGGCTCTTACTGGGCTTCTCCAAGCATCTCAGGGTACTCTCCAAAGCAGCTAGAAGCCTTTCCCATTCTACAATGAATTTGCAAAAATGCAGGGTGTTTCTCCTCTGGCCCCGCCCTTCAGTAATGAAGATGTCAACAGGGCCATCCTGATGGTCAGTCAGGTTTCCTGGGCAACTCGGTGTTCCTATCATTTCCTGTCCTTGACTTTTCCAGAACACATCACCCTCACCTCTCATCTAGCACTCAATGGCACAGCTGTCTCTCTGCCCACCCAGATTTCCATGTGAACAGGGCAGTATTTGCCATCAGCCTACTCCTTCCCCTGTGGTGTACATTACCTTCCACCAGTCCCCACGGTGACAAAGGAGAATGCTGAAACCCAAGAGCCCTGCCATTCCAAGTATGTCCCAGATCCATGAGTCAGGAGAGGCATGGTAGCATACAGGTAGCCTATGGAGCCACATGTTACTCTGTGTCATGGGCATATTCAAGAGCAGTAAATCCTTTAGCCTTCATGAAAGTCCTAGACACAAAAATTCAATTTTCTATTGACCCAAAAGTTATTTGTTACCTTTTTGGGAGAGAAAGCCCACATATCACTCAAAGAAAATATACAGAGTTGAGATATCAGCTTACTTAAATAATACCACTGTTGTTACATGGACCTTCATCAAATACAGATGTACCCCCTTCTGTTTGGCCAACCCACCCTGCTGCAGGACCTGTGGGTGGAGAAGCCCTGCCTCCCAGACAGTGGCTTTAAGAGGACTTGAGAGACAGGTGAGGGAAGTCACTGCCCTATGGCTTTGCTTCCCACCTGTAAAGCAGGGCTGGTACTTGTACTCACACTGAGTTGAACGGGAGAGTGTTTGTAACCACCATATAACACTGATAAAGTAGATTAAAAAAAGATTTTGAGTCTACTGACATCTTTAAAGTTTTCAATAAAGCCAAAGGAGGTAAAGGGTTCAAATTTTGGGCAGCAAATAACAGATAACCTGTTATTAACTTATTATTAATAACATAAAATTAATCTGAAAAAAAGTTAATCTGAAGAATCTCTGGATTTTTTTTTTTTTTTTTTAAGACTAAACAATACAGAGTAAGAGATTCAAAGATGTGAGTGGAAAGTACGATTCTTTTATTTCCCTCACCTTTTTTCTCCCTTATCATGAAAGATTTCCACTGTAAGTTTACCTAGAAAGACCAGACCAGGGTTACTTTCCTATAAAAAGGCTTGGTAGGCTATACCTTGTGTAAGATGAAGGACAATAAATGTTTAGGAGGAAGGAAAAAAACAGCTGGTTTTCCCCTCCCGTCATTCCTCTGTTACTGATGAGTTTTTAACCACAGGCTTGTCACCGTCATTAGCATAAATGCTAATTACCCCCTCTCCTCTAGCACTGGAAACCCTGGTGGCATAGTGGTTAAGTGCTCTGGCTGCTGAACAAAGGGTCAGCAGTTCGAATCTGCCAGGTGCTTCTTGGAAACTCTATGGGGCAGTCCTACTCTGTCCCATAGGGTCGCTATGAGTTGGAATCAACTTGACGGCACTGGGTTTTTGCCTCTGGCACTCCTACTGGAAGGGCAATAGAGACCCCACATTCGCCTTAACAATGGCTGGCATTCTGGGTCAAGGCTGAGGGTAAAGGCTGCATAAAGGTACGTGGGAGCAGGGGAGTGTTTTCAGTGGTAGAATTCTTACCTTCCATGAGGGAGACCCAGGTCCCATTCCCAACCAATGCCCTTCATGCTCAGCCACTACTGGTCGATAAGTAAGTAGAGGCTTGCATGTTGCTATGCAACTGCACGTTGCTATGATGCTGAACAGGTTTCAATGGAGCTTACAGGCTAAAACAGACTAGGAAGAAAAGTCTGCCAATCTACTTCCCAAAATCAGCCAATGAAAATCCTATGGATTACAACAATCTGATCCGCGACCCATCACAGAGGTGGTGCAGAACTAGGCAGCACTTCATTCAATTGTACATGAGGTCGCCATAAATCAGGGGTTGACTCCACAGTCACCAACAACAACAACAGAGGTAAGTAGAAAGCCATGTGAAAGATGAGCTGAAAAGGGGGACAAAAATGGAGGTGCTGCTGAAAGCAAGGGTCCCCTTTCAAGGTGAGGACTGGTGCTGCATTACGGATAGGATCTCTCCTCCACTTATTCATGTGCTCCTGGCAATTTTGGCAGTGGCACCTCGAGTGAAAAGCACACTACTTCGCACATATGGTGGAAAGAATCTTGTGCATCAGTTGAATGCATACTGTACTACGTACACATTCTGTTTTCTCTCCGGGCCCAGCCGTGCTGCAAACGCTTACCAATTGCGAAGCCTTCTGTGCAGTAAAAATACGGACAGGAGAAGCTAGACTGTGACTTATGAGATGTGACACTAGCCAAAAAAGCCAAAGTAACTAAAATTTAAGGCATGTGCTTCACATTCATTCCAACAAAGGCAGCTAGGCGAGGTGGGAACTCAGAGTCAGCACTTCCCTCATTTCGCTTCATCCTGGGGTTTCAGGCCCAGGGAGCAGGCTTCGCTTTCACCTGTACAATGTCCTCTGGGAAGCTCTGCCTGTATCCTTTGCTTCTCTATTCTTGGGAATGTTTGAAAATTACGTGGAAACACAATTTCAGTGACGTTTCTCAGGTTTAGCTTGGTAGGGGATAGGGATGAAATTGTCACTTTTGTCCTCTTCCTCTGAGGTCTTCAGAATACCATCCTGCAATGGGATGCTACTGCCCTTAGCAAGGCACTGGCATCATTTTCACTTCCTAAGTTTTCTAGAAGCAAAATGTGATCCTACTCAGCGCTCAGAGCTCCCTGTATACTTGGGATGCAAAAGGGGCAAAGTGGTGGATTGTTCTGACCTTTCTTCTTTTCCTGATTTGTAAAATAACTTTTAAAACAACTGTCCCCTAGTTTGGTAGACAGACATAAAAATACTTTCTCACTTCAAATCACGGATCTTCCTTTCTTTTCTATTAACCTTGTATCTGACCAGGAAAAAAGTGTGAGAGGTTAAAGATTTCATTAATAACTGAAGACAGGTTTTATAGGGGTCAATGCATTAAGGTTTTCATTGCTCATTTCAGCCTAATGAGAATGGAAAGTTCTCCTTGTAACAAGAATGAAGACCAGAGATGTAGCCAGGTGCTTCAACAGAAGAAGAATTAGAATATGGAATTTTGGACAAAATACTGACTGCTTTTCAGCTTAAAGTATAAAAGGAAGAGAGCAGGGGGAACCCAGAGTAATGCCCAGTGGTGTCCCCACTATCTGCTGGCAGCTCCTTCTTATTCAAGAACACATCTCTGCCCTTCTACCTC
This sequence comes from Elephas maximus indicus, assembly GCF_024166365.1. Classification (NCBI taxonomy): domain Eukaryota; kingdom Metazoa; phylum Chordata; class Mammalia; order Proboscidea; family Elephantidae; genus Elephas; species Elephas maximus. Next base: position 173,309,777 of record NC_064819.1, on the reverse strand, counting down.
TTGTGTCTGGTGCAAGATGAGAAGTTGAAAAGGAGCAGCAGACTTAATAACCTAATTTATTCTGTGTGCAGAATTCATGATTTAGTTTCCCTGTTATTTAGAATCATATCTTCTCACAAATGTTAGGAGTGACGGAAGTTAACCCCAAACTGGTGAGAAGTTTTGAGTTGCCTGAGGCATGCTTTGGCTCATTTGAGTCAGTTGTTCATTTTCAATATGGTTTTAGATTGTTGAATTTCTAGAAACAATAAAATACATATTTAAAAGATGGTGTTTTGTAAGGACTCCACAGGCAACTTCATCACATCTCCCACAGTTCAGCAGAATAAGTATCCAGGTTTATTCTTCTTTGTTTTGTAGCTTCTTTCTTTTTATTATGAGTTAAAATATACTGAAAATATAATAAAGTCAGTAACTGGAAATAGCTCTTACCACCTAACTATATCTATTAATAACAGCTAACAACAACATTAAAATAGTCTACGATAATTATTGCTGATACAAATGAAATTTTTAACGGAGATTTCTAAGCAGCATATATAAACTAAAAAAAAACTCTTTGCCATTGAGTCAATTCTGACTCATGGTGACTCCATGTGTTACAAAGTAGAACTGAGCTCCATAGGGTTTTCTTGGTTGTAATCTTTATGGAAGCATACTGCCAGGCCTTTCTTCTGTGGCACCACTGTGTGGGTTCGAACCACCAACCTTTCTGTGAGTAGCTGAGAGCAAACTGTTTGTTCCACCTAGGGACCTTAAATATAAACCGAAAGGAAAGAAATATCACATACTTGGATAAATCCCCCACGTTTCTAAAGCGGACCTTTTTTTTTTTTTCTGATGTATATGCATATATATATATTTTTAATAATTTTTATTGTGCTTTAAGTGAAAGTTTACAAATCAACTCAGTCTCTCACATAAAAACTTATATACACCTTGCTCCCCCCCTAGAAAAAATATACCTTGCTACATATTCCCCATTACTCTCCCCCTATGAGTCAGCCCGCTCCCTCCTTCCACTCTCTCTTTTCATGCCCATTTTGCCGACTCCTAAGCCCCTCTACCCTCCCATTTCCCCTCCAGGCAGGAGATGCCAACATAGTCTCAAGTGTCCACCTGATCCAAGTAGCTCATGCCTCACCAGCATCCCTCTCCAACCCACTGTCCAGTCCAATCCATGTCTGACGAGTTGGCTTCAGGAATGGTTCCTGTCCTGGGTCAACAGAAAGTCTGGGGGCCATGACCACCGGGGTCGTTCTAGTCTCAGTCAGACCATTAAGTCTGGTTTTCTATGAGAATTTGGGGTCTGCATCCCACTGTTCTTCTGTTCCCTCAGGGATTTTCTGTTGTGTTCCCTGTCAGGACAGTCATCGGTTATTGCCAGGCACCATCTAATTCTTCTGGTCTCAGGATGATGTAGTCTCTGGTTTATGTAGCCCTTTCTGTCTCTTGGGCTTGTAATTACCTTGAGTCCTTGGTGTTCTTCACTTTCCTTTGATTCAGGTGGGTTGAGACTCATTGATGCATCTTAGATGGCCACTTGCTAGCGTTTAAGACTCCAGTCACCACTCTTCAAAGCGGGATGCAGAATGTAAAATGGACCTTTTAACAAGATCACAAGGGAGCTAGCCAGTTGAGTTTAAATATTGCTGCTCCTTGCATGTGACGCTCTCAAGCCAGAAAAGCCCCAGCTAGGGGAGATTCTCTGGGCTACTTTTAGAGTCTGTTTTCTAGTTCTCCCTTTCTAAGCTCCTTTGCATGCCAGGCCTCCCAGGACAAAGACACACCTTCAGCATCACAGCTTACCATTATATGAGCAGAACCTTTTTGTACTATGGCCTTTCTCAATCAAGAAACTTCCTCAAAGTCTTAGGCATTTCAAGTACTATTATTTTGTATAATCAAAATACCTTCACATTTTACTAACCAAATTCTGAGGTTGGATTGGATTTTAATACAGAGTTTATTCAATCATTAACCAAGGCTCCTCCTAGAGGAATTTCTTCCAGTTTTCTGAATTAATTTTATTTCATCTCATAGAATGTCAACTATAAGAACTATAAGAAAGAGATACATAAGATTGGTCCCTTCTCTCGAAGAGTTTTCTATCTGGTTAAGAAGATTGGACATCTACACATTAAAGTAAAAATATAAGTAGCAGATGCTTGTGTGCCCTGCCATCCAAGGTGGTGGGAGAGAGCCATCCTCTTAGGTGGGAGTGGTCAAGAAGAGACAGGATTTTAGCTGAGTTCCTGGGTGGTGCAAACAGTTAACATGCTCAGCTGCTGCTGAAAAGTTGGAGGATCAAGTCTACCCAGAGGTACCTCAGAAGGAAGGCCCCGTGAGCTACTTCTGAAAAATTTAACCACTGAAAAGTCTATGGAACATGGTTCTACTCTGACACACATGAGCTCACCATAAGTTGTAATCAACTTCACAGCAACTAAAAACCAAAAAAGCCGAACCCATCACTAGTCGATTTCAGCTCATAGTGACCCTACAGGACAAAGCAGAACTGCCCCATGGGGTTTCAAAGGAGTAACTGGTAGATTTGAACTGCAGACCTTTTGGTTAGCAGCCAAGCCCTTAATCACTGCACCACCAGGGCTCCTCACAGGCAACTGGTACTGGTAATATTTCAGTAGGGATTTTTAGACATTTTTATGGGCCCGCACAACTTTCAATTTCACACTTAAAGAGTAAAAGGAGGAAAATGTGTTCTGGACTTTGGATCAGAACACAAATTAAGTTATAACTTATTAAATCCTAAACTTCTACCACTCCCAATGTGCCCCCTGCTATTTCTTATCTGCGTCTAATCCTGGTCAGTTTTTCCTTTCTTCTTTATTATGTGAATAGGCCATGCATGAGAAAGTGAACCTTCTAAAACAAGACAGACTCAGAGCTTTGGATCGCCCTTCATGCCTCATACAGTGGCTTGGCACAAGTGAGTGTTCAATGAATATTGGCACTAGAGACATCTATTCAGGGGTCTGCCTGCCACAAGCCCCTTCTAAAGAACTGTATGGCCATGTTTTGTACCACATGACCAGTCATAGCTGATTGAACCAAGGATGGGCACAGAACCCAAGGGCAGTGACAACATACAGTGTCCAGCAACCCATGATGCGCTCCTTGCAAAAGATGAACTGATTCAATCAGATTTCCTCTCTCAGGAGCATGAACTAGAATATATCAAGAGACTGTAGCAGAAAATGATGGGCGTTCAACAGACAGGTCAAGATGTTGAGTGACACTGGAGAGGCCATGATGGAGTTGTACATATTGAAGTGATGAGTACCAGGAATGATGAAGAAGAAGAGAACTCTGGTCAACAGGAAGAAAAACACGGAGCAGAGAGCCAGAGAATATCAGAGCTACCATGAGAGAAGAAGAGGTGGAGAGAAGCCAAGCCCCAAAGTTGCCTCAGTTCTCACTGCTTCCTCGTTCCAGTTTCAGCCCCCTTTTCCTAAAGACTTGGCTAAAATAGACAGGAACATCTTCTGTCTTCAATTTAACTCCACTCTCTTTCATTTCAAAGGTCTTGATGCTTGTTTTCTCTCTGTCCCATGGTAGAGAACGGAAGTGGCTACTGCATATGAAAGGAGCCTCAGAGTAAACAAACATGAGGATTCTAAAACCATCAAGTATCTCATCACAAACCTCTACTATTTGCTGAGTCAGGTGGGCTGAGCACTGCATTAAATCTTAGAAAAGGGTGAGAATGTTTTTTGTTTTCCTTTCTTGTTTTGCAGGAGAAGACAGTAGTGTTAACAAGCCAAACTAGGTTGCCCATTTTCCTTCTTCACCTGAAATCACAACTAAATGTGTGGAGTAGACAATGCTGTCTGTTTGGTTAATAGTGGAGTCTGAGCGGATTCTATTTTTGATGGAAAATCAGCCGATTAGTCCACGGCCTTTCGCCCTTCAGGGCGTCTGTCATTTCTAATTTCTGAGAGTGGCAGATGTCAGCTCCCTTGGCAAGGGACAATTTTTAAAAATCTGTTTGTACATATAAGCTGACACAGAGCTGAAATCCACTGGGGTAAAGAACAAGATTATGCTTGAAGCAACTGGAGAACATGGTTTCAACTGCTTCTCCTGCACAGTGGGGGTGGGATGAGCTGGCTACTAGGATGTCTTCCCACTCGGATTTCCTTTATTTCCATTTTGCATAATGTTCCAGGTTACAGTTGTGGAAGGTGCAGAGACTGGCCGATTATTCTGAATTCTCAAATTGACTTTTAGGTTCAGATAGATTTTTCAGTTTCTCTGGCTCTGCACTAACACCTAGAGATTCTACGATTTAATAGAATCCTGAGTTTTTTTGTTGTTGTTTGTGTGTTTTTTAGTTAACATTATTTATGCACTCTACTTTTCTCTGGATACCTCCACATCTACAGCCAAAGTCCAGGAAAGCACTAAGGAGTAGAAAGTCACTCTCTAGAGCTCTACCTCCTCTCATCAGGTTCCACCATCCTCAGTCCACAGAGACTTGGTTCCAATCCCAGCCAATGAGCCCTGGGAACCTGGAATAGGCCCACATCACCCTCTACCCAGGTGATAAAATGGAAATGGAATCAGTTTTAGGCCCATCACTTTGGATATCTGAATTTTCATGTTTATCTCTATCTCTAATGAACACACACATACCATCTAGCAGCCATCCAACCTGGGTCGGCCCTTTTGCACCTGTCTTGCACTGGATCTGGAGAACCCAGCAAGGGAAGGGGTGGGGAAGGGTAGAGCTCTCTATCATGATAGAGGCTATGAGGCCATATGGCCTTGGCCAGACTGGACCTCCAAGTCAGCCTTGTACAAACAGATTCTAAAGCAGATCAAGACAGAGAGGAGTTCTGTGAGATCCAGCAGAGACTCTGGACCCCATGGATAACTAGATCCTAGTTCTAATTATTAATACCACCTCATTTGCTTCATTAAATGTCACCAAGTCCTGATAAGATTTTTTGGGGGACTCTTGATTCTTCAAATGACCAGGGGGCTTTATTCCTTCTTTACAGCATGAGCTGAAATACCACAGGTTGATTTCACCCTGTAATCCGAGCTGGAAAAAAAAAAAACATTGACAATCTCAAGATTTGTGTTGCAGTCATCCAAACTTCAGTTTTCAATAGCCATCTCTTCTTTCTCTCTTGCCCTCTTTATTTTGATCTGCTGCCCTTTCAGGCAGTAATGCTGTTCTTTTTAGCAGGCCAAAGGCAGTTTATTTCTGAGTTAATTATCACTTCAATATTTCCCCAAGTGAGATGTTTGAACCAGTTTATGAGTTTCCTCAGCAACCAAGAAATGCTGGAAAAATATTTGATATCTCAGGTCTGCAAGTTGTCCTTAAACTTGGCTCCCTGAGGCAAACAAAACTGATAGAGTGAATACTCCAGTCTTGCAAAAGTTTCAAGTTAAAAAAAAAGTATTGGCCTGAAAGCCAGCCTCTTGAAACAATTCTACTCAGGTTTGTGGCCCAAACAGTTTTAATACTGAAATATCATGGTGAGTGTACTAGAAACAATAGCTGTGTAAATCCAGAATCATGGAGCAACGGTCAACAATGAATGTGTGAGGAGGGAAGTAAGCCTTCCCAGCCAAATGCAAAATTCTGAAGAAAATTCCTGTGGGAACCCAGATTATGCCCTGAAGGCTGAGATTTGATTAACCTTCTTGTAGCATGTGTAACGACAAATGTTATTGGTCATAAAATTATCCAGCCCTTATTAAAACACAGCTGCAGCTCTGGGCTCAGTGACCTCCTGGGGGAGAGATTTCCATAAGATAGCGATAGACTTTATGGAAGGAGAGCGCCTTCCTAGCGTCCAAACGACAGGAGAGTGTTTTATACATTAATGAGGAGTTCTTGAGAGAGACCAGGCTCCTTAGTATTAAAAGCTCTAAGAAATAGAGAGGCCAGATTAAATTCAGTCTGCTACTTGGTGGGCAGCCAGCCTACAGCTCACAATATGTATACGTCTTCCTTTACAGGGAAATGCGAGCACATTTGTGTGTGCAGTCACATTCACACAGACAAGCCTATTTTGCATCCAAATGTTACCACTTAGGGTGTTTCCATTTCTCTTTGTCTTATGTAATCACAGAATCTCAGAATTTGAAGGAAACTTAGAGACTTTCTGGTCCAACGACCCATCCAATTTCATCACTAAGTAGAACTGTACAAAAATGGAAACCAGTTCTCCGGCTTTCGAAGAATTCAGAAGAGAGTACCCAATCCCATGGGTGTTATTAAGGGCTACCACAGCAAAGAAACGGAACTGATTCCTCCCTAGAGCTGGTGTTGAGACTCTCCATTTCAAATTACAGAGGACTCCCTGTGTCTTCCCTGGACCTCTAGATTCATAGGGAGTATGGCCATGAGGCTTCATCCTCTGTAAGCCAAATAGAGGGAAGTGTGTTCTCTGTTTTTCTGGGTATACCAGTGCATACCCAGTATACTAGTGTAAGAGAAATGCTCTTTTGTGTATTACAAGTTTTTTTTTTTTAATAGCTAGGAATAAAATCAGGACAACAAAAATGCTTATTCTTTCCTGTAGTTGTTTCCCCCCATATGAGCCACTAAACTCGTTTTTACTGATGGTACCTCCTTTGTGAGATTTTAGATCTGTTCCTAGAAACCCTTTTCAAAGGTACAGGGTATTTCCCAGTTTAATTTCTCCTGAATTAATAAATTGATCTGCTGAAAAAATCAGAACTTGAATGATTGCAGAGTTGTGTCTTATTTATTTTTTTCCTCAATATAAATTACTTTTTCTCATCTGCTTTTATTGTGAACTTATTTTGGACCATTAAACTCCTACAATCCATTATTTTTATTTTACTACCTCTTACTCATCATGCTTCTATTATTGTTTTACCCTTATTAAAAATTATATTATAAATCTTTCAAATATACCTAAAAAATAAAGGTAATAGAATAATGAATCCCCAAATTCTCATCACCCAGCTTCAACAATTATAAAAAATCTTGCACCACTTACTTCATCTATCCCTTTTTTTCATTTTTTCCTTGCTGTAATGTATTTTTTATATATATAATGTATTTAATCAAATCCACCAGAATTCTGTGACATCATGTCATTTTACCCCTACATAACTCGGTATGCATTTCGTTTTACCAATATGTACATAATTTTGATACAAATTTTCCTTTTTATGAGTTTTCAGGTTTAGCCCTTAGGAAAGCCACCTCAGAATGTACCAAGCCCCTCCTCAGGAGGATCCCAGCATCTCAACATGTGTCAGTCATTGATCTCTTTTTTGTGGAGGGTGAGGGAAGAAATAAATACTTGCCCCAAATAAGAATGAATACCTCCATCTCTATCATGAAATACAAAATTTTGACTATGAGTTTAAAGTCCCTTTTACTGTGCTAAACTAGCATATAAATATTAGTTGAGGAAGACAAATGAATGTACGTAACTATGTTGTTGCTGTTGTAGTTGTTGTTAGGTGCCATTGAGTGGCTCCAACTCATAGCAACCGTATGTATTACAGAACGAAACACTGCCCAGTCTTGCACCATCTTTGTGATCATTGGTATGTTTGAGTCCATTGTTTTGCTTATTGTGCCAGTTCATCTCATTGAGGGCCTCTCTTGTTTTCACTGACCCTCTATTTTACCAACCATGATGTCCTTTTCTAGGGATTGGTCTTTCCTGATGACACGTCCTGCTAGCAGCTATACTCAGTAAATATAGCATGAAATATGCTGTTGCTTATATTCTCATCAAGATATCATGGTACTGTGTACTTCCAGTATCTAAAGACAATCTTTAAAAAAAAAAAAAAAAAATTATAAAAGAAAAAAAAAGTTTTTAGTAACCTCTAAAAGGCTTCCTTCTAATATACCATCATTAAGTGAAATTCAGTGTTTAAAAACTAGGTAGCCATTAAGAAGCAAGCATGTGATGATTTAGTAATATTTTAGTTCAAAGAATACATGATTTTAATGACCTCTTTTGAACATCACAGAATTCCAGACACTGGGGAGAAATGGGAAATGCATGACACACTGTTCAAGGGATCTATTGCTCTCTGTTGTTCTTACTTCTTTTTAAACTATCAAGCTGTAATAATTATTCAGTCTAAGCAGCCCCCAGTAAATGAAACAGCCCTTAGCCAGCTGTCAAGGCTCAGTCTTCCGGAAGCTTTGATTTTAATGAAACTCATTAAGGAAAGAAATTAACAGAAAATATCATAATTTGTCTTGTTTCAGAAAACTAAACAGAAACAAAGGGCTTCTTAACCTGACAAGGAACCTGACCAGGCAAGCTCCTTTATTAGATTCAGAGTTCCCCACCAGGCAGCTTTGCACACACACAGGACCATGTTAGAGAAAGCGCCTCCTTCCAGAAGAACGGTACAGCCCAGCTCAGCCCAGCCCAGAGTGGCTTGTTGCTTCAACTTCATTGAAAAAGCTTCCTCAGCCAGTACAGGGGTTTTGGGGGCCATGCTATGCAAGCACAGAATATTCAAGGAAATGAAAGGCTAAGAAAAATGAAATTCCCGTTAAAGGACTACAGGTTGCAGAAAATGTCCACACATCTGGCTGAAAACACCCCCAACCCTAAGTATAACTTCTCCCCAGACAATGATGAAATATTTAACCTGGATTTATTTATTTAAAGAAACCCCCTTGCTTACCTTTCTGTAATGTCTTCCAGCACAAATTAAGCTGGAATGTTTCAAAGAAAGGAAGAAGCATTCACCTAACTTCTATCTATCATCTTAGGGAAGATACTGATGTTGCCCAGAATCATTACGCTGATGGGTTCAGCATAGCCCTGATTTAGATATGCTTAGATTCTATGAGAGTTTAATTGGTATCTCACCCCATGGGCCTGATATCCCCAGGCACGGATCTTTCCAAAAGAGAGGGCATCAGAAGAGTTTATAAAAATGAAAGCAATGATATTATTGGCCATGGTCTTATCGCTGCTGCCAACTAAAAGGACACATTCCTGAGTCCCTCGGAAAAGTCTGAAGGGCTGTTTGGCTCTTCCAGGGATTTCAGTTGGGTCAACAGGATACAGTATAAAGACAGAACAAGGACTGTGTACGTGGCACTGCTGCACTCACTGCCCCTGCTCACCTACCCTCAGCCTTAGGTGCGGAGAGTCAAACTATAGCCTTGAGAAGAAACAGCTCTGAGTCCATTCCCAGCTGAGTAAGTTATTTAACCTCTCCAAGTCTCTGTTTCCTCCCATGTAAAATGCGGATAATATCTTTTTCTTGAGTTGCTGTGAGGATTAAATGACATAAAGTGCATAGCCCAGTGTCTGATACAGTGAGAAATTTAAAAATGGGAGGAACTGTGAGTATCCACAGGCATATGGACAGGGTTAGAACAGGACATCACGTTGAATAAAATCCTCAATGAGATGGATTGACACAATAGCCACAATGGACTCAAACACTGATTATAAAGATGGCGCAGGACCAGGCAATGTTTTGTTCTGTTTTACACAAGGTCGCCAGGAGTTGAAGCCAACGCAACGGTAACTAACAACTAGCAACAACATGGGGAGGGTGCTAACACACTAACTACTAGATCCAGAAGGCTCTTGGTGCCAGGTTTTGGAGGAAAGGGAGGATGGACCTGAGGAGCCAAGCCCTTGAGGGAGAGGAACTAGATAGGAAGGAGCTGCTGGAGGTGAGATCATGGACGGGGAGCTGGTGGTGTTCCAGTGTCACAAATGGTTGACTTCTCACCTGGCTTTGCGTTGTCCTAACCTGGGTCTGTAACAAAATTCTCAAGTCCTTCCTGGGTTAATGCTAGGCTCTCCACAAGGATCTACATTGGGACCTAGGAGGCAGCTGCCTAAAGCATGTCTAAATATTACTTGGGATGGGAAAGGTAGGTAAGGCTCCTGAAACCCTGTTCTAAAAGAGAAAAAGAAAGAATAATAAGGTGAAGGCAGGAAGCTGCTAAGAAGGTAGAAGCCATTAGACAGATTAGAGAGAAAAAAAGAAAAGGTTTTCTATGGCACATAGTATTATTTCAACTACTAAAAAGATCATTTTGAAAAATTAGTTATTTTCTACATTTTTCTGGCTCCATTTGGATATACACTGGGGCACTGCACCCATCCACATCCCTGCCCCTGCTAAGGACATAGGTCAGTTCTGTACAATGTGTTGAACATAGCTCTTTTAAAAAGAAGGACAAAAAATAGACATGTATATCGCAAACCAGTGAGTGACTAAAGAGTAAGATTTCTGCTTTAAATTAAAAAAGTTTGTGTTTGTTGAGAGGTACAAGCTACACGGGGATGGTCTTAAAGGAAAATAATCTGATCTATGTGTCACACAAACTTCATTCAGATCCATAATCTCTCATACAATATAAAACAACAGTTTTCATATGATGATACCACTGAATGGCTGAAAATAAGATAATTATCCCTACTACTACAAACCTAGGAAGACTGATTAGCTAATCTGCAAAGTGTTTATGCAACTCAGTGATTCAGTGACAAAGCCATGTGGGTGGGTGATGAGAAGGAGATTAAGGGCCCCCTGACTGTGGGTCCATTTACCCCAGACAGGATTAGGCACACATTGTAGTTCTCAGTCTTTTTCCAACATCTCTTCTTTTTCTTATTTCATGCCTATTTCTATTGTTTGCTTAGTTAAAATAAATTCCACTGTAATTTTTTTTTTTTTCCTCTCTAGTCCATTTAGATTCTTTGTGCTAAGGGATTTGGATATTGAAAGAAAAAAAAAAAGTGACAATCTGTCCTTTACTTTTGCAGCCTCCATATCATCTGTACAGATTCTCAGGCTCAAAAACAGTAACCACCACTTGACTGTAGAGACGAGGGCATCTATTAGCCCACATGCGAGCTCTCTTTAGCATTTAATTAATCTAATTCAGTAAATAAATTAGCTTTCCTTTCAATGCTCTTTATTTTAAAAAGCCAGGCCTTTTTATTTAGTTCATTATTTAGTTCATCATTTAGTTCATCATTTAGTTCAGGCCTAGTTTATTTATTAATTCAATGGATATTTATAAAGAACCTCTAATATGGCTGACACAGTTTTAAATACTGGGGATATAGAGTGAACAAGACAGATATAATCTCTGCTTTCATGGGGTTTTAAATGGGAGACACAGGCAATAGGCAAATATATACATATAAATATATACATATTTTGTATATATACATACACTCCTCACTTATCAACATGGTTAGGTTCCAAAGGCCAAGTCATTGTGTGAAAATCAGTGTTATGTGAAAATGGAGGATGACCACATCAGGTCACAAAATGGAGGATGACCACATCAGGTCACAAAATGGAGGATGACTACATTATTACATAACTGCCAGATTACATCATTACATAACTGCCAAACCACTGAGAATCATGGCCCAGCCAAGCTGACACATAACCTTAACCATCACAGCTAGCATTACTCTCACCTTGCACCTCAGAGTTTGTTACTGCCAGCTGTATGTATGCAAAACAGTCCAATAGTAGAGTTTTTACTATTGTCATAAATATGAAATGTTGGATAATAAGATAGTACATAAGTGAGGAGTAAGTGTGTATATAAATATATGACATCCAGTAGAATTATGTGCTATGAAAAGAAAAAGCAATTATGAGAGGTTAAAGAGCAATGGGGGCTGCTAATCTAAAGATCTGTTTGTTGAATAAAATAACAAGTGTTCCATTTTTGCTATCAATAGGGTGGCATTTAAAATTTTTCTTTTCTCCCCAGTGTGCTATGAAGTAGCATGTTGGAATTAACATGCTAGTCGTGACATTCTGTAACTTTACTTATTAATTCAACTGTATTTATTAATTTACTTGCACTCTGCTTCATTCTAGAAAGAATTTAAGGTGAAGCTACTATGCAGTTCCACAAATTGCCTTGCCCCTTTGCTATTAAAGAACTACAGCTTTATGGAAATAGTAGCGAGACACAAACTCCAAAGTACCTCATTTTTCTCATCTTAACTTGACTTCTTTGATAATTTAAGTGTGTCAGTAAGTACTCAGGACCCAGATTTGCCAGGAAAGTCAAATGAAAAGGCTAAAAAGACAGACAGGCAGCAACTATTTGCTATAATCACAATTTTAGTAGAAACTCAACTCTAATAGATTTTCCCAATGCATCAGTCTCAGAAGCATGTCAGGATGATCCTGTGAATTAGCAACTTAACTCTAAAATTCATAAATGTTGCATTCCAGTTCACATACAATGAGTGTTAATATAACATGAGAGCTTGGAGACAGAATGAAGGGAGAAATTATTATACATTATGCAGTCATCTTTTACTTATCCTCCTTGGCAGAATTAGAGAAAACCTAAAAAGTATAATGAATACGCACACAACCAATACCCCCCTCCATAGCTATTGTGGATTCTTTTGTGGCCCCCAAAGATATGTTCAAGTCCTAACCCCGAGTACTTAAGAACGTGATCTATGTGGAAATAGGATCTTTGCAAGTGTATTCAAGTTAACATGAGGTGATGCTGGGTTAGGGTGGGCCTTAATCCAATGACTGGTGCCCCTATAAGAAGGAAGTTTGGACATAAAGACACACAGGGAGAATACCATGTTGATGACAGAGAAAGAGATGAGAGGGATTCATGTATGAGGCAAGGATTGCTGGGGACCACCAGAAGCTAGAAAGAGCAAGAATGAAGGATTCTAGAGCCTTCCACCTGAGCACGACTGTGCTTACATCTTGAGTTTGAACTACTAACCTCCAGAGCTGTGAGAAAATAAATTTCTGTTGTTTTAAGTCACCCAGTACGTGGTACCTTATTACAGGAGCTCTAGGAAACTAATATGGTAACCAATCTTGACATCTCAAAGTTCCTCTCAGATAATAGAATGATGATGGCTACAGGCAACCTTTTTGTTTTGTTGTGACAATGTGATTCATGAATAATCAAGTGACGTATACACAAAATGTGACCAGATAAAGTGAAATCTCTGCTTCAAATCCACTTTCCAAACATTTGACTTATTTTGACAAGCCTGATATACAACTAAGGGACATTTAATAACAATTTGATTTCTGGTTCATTTTACTATTCTCAAAAAAGTAGCCATTATCCATTTCAAATGGTTTTATCTTCTGTAATTTTTAATAATTTGAGAAAATTTTTATATAGATCACAAAAGCGATACTATTTGGCTTTTGGTATGATGTTTTAAATATATTTTTACTTTCAAATCACCTCTACCTAAAGTGTTCGTTAATTACTTGTGCATAGAAAGTTTTATATGTTGTTAGTTTTCTGTTGCTTTTAAAGGGGGGAAAAAACTCTGTAAACATTAAATATGTTTTATACCTTAGTTTTAGCTCTGCTTTGTATTCACATTATGTTTATTTAATTCACAAAAGTCATTTGCACCAACAGCAAAATAAGTGTACTAAGTTTACACAAAATACATGTTACGTTAAACTTAAAAAGTATGAAGAATTGGTCCCTGGGTGGCACAAAAGGTTAAGCACCCGACTACTAGCCAAAGGATGGTGGTTCAAACCCAGCTAGGAGCACCTCGGAAGACAGGCCTAGTGATCCGCTTCCGAAGGGTCACAGCCTTGAAAACCCTATGGAGCAGTTCTACTCTGCACGTAAGCAGTTGCCATGAGTAAAAATCGACTTGACGGCAACTAACAGCAACAACAAAGAATTGGTAAAGATCAGAGAGGAGAGATTAAGTCGAAGTCTGGAGCTACATGAATGCTTTATAAACTATAAAATGGGATACAGATGTGTATTCTTATTATTATTGTTATTGATGAAATCCTATCAATTAATTACCTTTAAGGCTCATTATACAATATGTTTGGCCATAGCTGTTTAAGTTACCATGTGGCTCCTTTTTTATCAGTCGCCTAATTTTCAGAATTGCCAGGTGTACACATCTGTTCTGAGGTCTGACTAGACTCCATCTTAACGAGGAAGAAATAAGATTCAAACTAGTCCTATGCCTATAGCTGCTGAAAGATCTTTTTCTTATTCATGTACAACCACGATTCTCCTGCCTTGGAGTCAAGCCTTATAGAAGAGGTTGTGCCACTTGCTTTATTAAGCCCAAATCAATGCAGTTTAACTGTATAATTAATTCATGCCATTTTGTCAAGCCAGCTCACAAAGAAAAGAGCCTCCTCTAAAACCCCTAAATTGTGTGAAGTCATTTGCTCTTGGGTGCTCAGAGGGGTCTCCAGGAAACATCCGAGGTGATGGAAGTCATGCTGCTGTAAGCATTATGAGATTTCAGGTAACCTGATTTGTGTGTGTGTGTGTGTGTATGTGCGCGCGTGTGTGTAGAGAACAAGTATGGCACTCGTATAATAGAAAATTTCTGACTATATGGAGATTTTGGAGAGGCCATTAATAGGTCAATCAGCAAATCAAGGACAAAGCGTTGATTTACTGGGTTAGCTTTGGAGCGTGTATTTCTGTCTTGTAAAAATGACAAGCCACTGAGCGGGATCATTAGATGCTACCCTTGCCTCAGTACTATCTTCTAACACAAGCCGCTGGTGCCCCTTTATAACACCAGTATTATTTTAACAAGGAGAGCCCTGGTTGGCTTTGCCCTCCTTGCCACAGAATTCTCAGGTCAAGTGTAACTGCATATTACCGAGCACCCTCTGGCATGTATTGTTAAAGCTCTCATTAAAAAACCTCCAAGAGTCTTCGACTGTGCAACTGAAAAATGTTTCCAAATCCTCTTATTCCAAACATAACAAATCCCATTGTTTATTAAATCTGATGTTTTGTAAAAATTTGATACCTCCTAGCTTATAGGGGAAGACTGTCTTCCAAAACAACCCAAGAGAGGTCTTAGGGAAAGAAAAGCAAATCAGGAGAACCCCCTTTCATGGTAAGAAGGCAATACTAAGATCAGGAGACACAACAGTATTGCTAACCAATTACAGTTCTGTCTGGGTCTTGTGCTATCCGTAGCAGAAAAAAGCAAGATGGCAGATGCCCTGGGTTATTTTAATTAATTTAATCATGTGACTAATTGGTCTCTGCTGGGTTTCTGTGGTAACTGCTTCCTAAGTGCTGATGGGCAATTGTGTTAAATGTAGCTTGGAATCCGCACGTAGGGCGCAGTGCCTTGGAGAGCGTGAGGGGAGCCGTGCAGCTGTGCTCAGAAGGTGCCCTGCTGGGCCTTTGATTGTCTGACTGCGACGCGCTTACAGCTGCAGGATCCTCTGCAAACAGGATCTGCATCTCTCTCCTGCAAGAACATTGCTTACCTACCCAACGTGGGAGAGAGCTCACAATGGACATATGAAAATAATCTGTGATCAAAGGGTATTCAGGTTCTCTGCACAGATTTGGGAATTAGATGGAGAGAGGTATCTGTAATGAAAGAATATTGGTACAGGAAAGAGGAGAGAAGGAAAATGAATGCTACTCTTCTGTGAAAATATGAAGCCCCAGGAGTTATCATGTGTTATTCATAGCTGTCCAAATGATACCGATAAGCCACCCTTTTAAATGCCTTACGGGGCTTCTTTTTTTCCCCCCAATCTTGCAATTCCCTCTCCTTCTTGTCACAGAGAGGGTGCGTGGGAGAATGGGTGGGTGGATGGCCAGTTTTAGAGCACAGTCTACTTCAGACAGATGGAAGGAAAATGACTTCCAAATTTTCTCATGAAATGGGATATGTTTGTATTTGCGCAATGCATTCTAGCACCTGCGCAGAGAAAAAAAAAATGTAATCACAGATTTCCCTCACAAGGGGATTAAAAAAAAAAAGAAAAAAGTAAAACCACTAACTGCAGCACAAAGATGCTGCTGTACTTGAACGAGCTCTTCCATCTGTGGTCCCAGTTGGGCTCTCAGAACAATAGTTTCTTCCCACCCCACCCCCATGCTCCACAGACCAAATGGTCAATGCCTGGACCATTGCAGAAATGAAAGAAACTGCTTTTTGAGATCATTCCTGTGTCTGTTGGAATGATGAACGAACTACGCTTTTTCCCAGAGCAGGAGTGGGAGGCAGTAGAAGGGTGGCATTGCTTTTCCTTGGCAAACAGGGAGTGACCCACAGACGCCATTCTGTGTTCTGTGTGTTCCAGACTGTTCTGCACAGAGGTAACACTAAAGGGACTCCAGCCCTGCTTCTCCCTCCCCCTAGACATGAATAAATGTCTTGGTAAATCAAGCCAAATTGACTTCATCTAATAATTTCACTTCAGAGATGAACATTTAATGGGCTGACAGTTTAAATTCCTTTAAGAGGTGGCAAGGAGTTCTTTTAAGTACTGCGGTGTGTCTGATAGGATGTCCAGGCAACAAGCATTATTTAATCCAACATCTTTCTAGGACTGGGAGCTTCTTCATACCCATTAGGTTTCTGTAATGCAAATGGAAGACTCTGTCCAGAACATATCCAGTTTTATAACTTTAACAGTATCCATTTTGAGAGGTAGCTCTCTGCTCTAAGTATTGGTCAACCTACCAAGAAATTGTGTCATTTGATTCTCAAGGCCTACATCCCAGAATGAGCAGCATCTCTGACACTGAGGCAGAACTTCCCCCTCTCTTAATATTATAAAATTTATTACTGGACAGTTATTTTAAAAATCTGCATGGGGATCCCAAACAGTACCAGTCAACCTGCAGTCTGCCTCTGCTTTCTCTCAAGCTGATAGATTTACAGCTTACCCCCACCTGTTTGCTCCCCCCAAACTATCATTCCAAGGCTATGGAGGTAAGAAAACCTTCCATCTCCTATCTCTGGTTTAAGGGAAACAAACAAACAAAAAAACCAAACCTGTTGCCATTGAGTCAATTCTGACTCATAGCGACACTATAGGTCACAGTAGAACTGCCCCATATGGTTTCCAAGGAGCGCCTGATGGATTCAAACTGCCAACCTTTTGGTTAGCAGCCACAGCTCTTAACCACTACACCACTAGAGTTCCCAATTAGAAGAGCAGATGGGGTGCTAAATTCTCCCGATATCCAAGTAACCCATATGAAAGATTCTAAACCTGAATTCAAGAGGTCCATAAATGGATTTTAGAAAGTTCATGAATCCCATGAGATTATCTGTAAAATGCTGTATGCATACACACTTCCTGGAGAGAAGGTTCATAGCTTTCTTCAGACTGTCAAGAAGTCCAGGATCCAAATAAGACGTTCAGAACCCCTCCCCCAGACAGCTTTCTGTGCAGGCTTATGTTCCACCCTACATTCACCTTGCCTCTAATATGGCTTTGAGTATCTCATTATATAAATGGGGAAGCCTTGGCTATCATTTTCCCCCAAATCTATCAGACTACTTTAAAATATATTCATTCACTTATTCTGCTTGGGAGCCAAGTTGTCCTCCTAAACCACTCCCAGATGTTGGCCAGTCCTTGTGAAGGATGAGCCTCATGCCTTGATAAGCACCACAACTCTATGGAACAGGCTTGAGAACCTGCTTACTTAATTGCGGCATGGAGAAGACTGGGCAAAACTGGCAACAGTCTCTCTTTCCCTTTTACTCATCACCTTTAGCCCAGAGCTTGGAACTACAATAAGAAGCTGCTTGGGAGGCTGCTGTCCCTCCTGCCTCCTTCACCCTCTCCCCGATATCTACCTTCCTCCACCTCCCTGGCCTTGCCTCTTTCCCCACTAAGTCATCTCTGCTTTCCTTTACTTCACTGTCACCTAATACAAGAGCTTGACATAGAACATTTTAAAATTTGAGCATTTGGTTTTACTATCTCATCAATATACCCGTTGCCTGTAGTTTTCCATCAAGGCCAATACATTTTAAAAAATTGGGCATGGAGTGGTCATTGCCCATTTTAAGTGACAATTATGACTTTGTTAAGAAAGCCCACAATGAAAGTTCACAATAACTGATAAAAATACCTCACTTTAACTTGTGCAAGGACATCACACATGAAGAAAGCAAAAGGTCGTTAAAAAGAGAAGAAAGAAAACACCAAAATGGATGTCAGAAGAGACTCTGAAACTCGCTCTTGAACATAGAGTAGATAAAGCAAATAGAAGACATGATGAAGTAAAATAGCTGAACAGGAGATTTCAAAGAGTAGCTCAAGAACACAGAGGAAAGTATTATAATGAAATGTGCAAAGACCTGGAGTTAAAAAAGCAAAAGGGAAAAGAATGCTCAGCATTTCTCAAGCTGAAAGAACTGAAGAAAAAATTAAAGCCTCAAGTTGCAATATTGAAGGACTCTATAGGCAAAATACTGAACGACACGGGAAGCATCAAAGAAGATGGAAGGAATACAGAGCACTGTACCAGAAAGAATTGGTCAATGTTCAGCCATTTCAGGAGCTAGTATATGACCATGAACTGATGGTATTAAAGGAAGAAGTCTAAGGTGCACTGAAGGCTTCGGCAAAAAACAAAGCTCCGGGAATTGACAGAATACCAATTGAGATGTTTCAACAAATGGATGTGGTGCTGAAGGTGCTCGTTCATCCATGCCAAGAAACTTGGAAGACAGCTACCTGGTCAACCAACTGGAAGAGATCCATATTTTACCCATTCCAAAGAAAGGTGATCCAATGCAATGTGGAAATTATTGAAAAATACCACTAATATCAAATGCAAGTAAAATTTTGCTAAAGATATTTAAAAAATGGTTGCAGAAGTACATTAACTGGGAACTGCCAGAAACTCAAGCCAGATGTAGAACAGGACATTGCTGATGTCAGACGGATCTTGGCTGAAAGCAAAGAATACCAGAAAGATGTTTACCTGTGTTTTATTGACTATGCAAAGCCATTTGACTGTGTGGATCATAACAAATTATGGATAACATGTGAAGAATGGGAATTTCAGAACACTTAATTGTGCTCATAAGGAGCCTGTACATAGATCAAGAGGCAGTTGTTAAAACAGAAGGGACACTGCATGATTTAAAATCAGGAAAGGTGTGTGCCAGGGTTGTATTCTTTCACCATATTTATTCAAACTGTATGCTGAGCAAATAATCCGAGAAGCTGGACTACATGAAGAAGAATGCAGCATCAGGACTGGAGGAAGACTCATTAACAACCTGTGTTATGCAGATGATACAACCTTGCTTGTTGAAAGTGAAGAGGACTTGAAGCACTTACTAGTCAGATCAGTATGGATTATGTTTCAACATAAAGAAAACAAAAATCCTCACAAATGGACCAGTAAGCAACATCATGATATGTGGGGAAAAGCCTGAAGTTGTCAAGGATTTCATTTACTTAGATCCAAAATCAATGTCCATGAAAACAGCAGTCAAGAAAACAAACAATGTATTGCATTGGGCAACTATGCTGCAAAAGACCTCTTTAAAGTGTTAAAAAGCAAACTTGTCACTTTGAGGACTAAGGTACACCTGACCCAAGCTATGCTGTTTTCAATTGCCTCATACGCATACGAAAGCTGAAAGATGAATAAGGAAGACCGAAGAATTGATGCCTTTGAATTACTGTGTTGGTGAAGAATACAGAGTATACCATGGACTGCCAGAAGAACGAGTAAGTCTGTCCTGGAAGACGTGTAGCCAGAGTGTGCCTTGGAAGTGAGGATGTTGAGACTTCGTCTTGCATACTTTGGACATGTCATCAGGAATGACCAGATCCTAGAGAAGGACATCATGCTTGGTAAGGTAAAGGGTCAGTGGAAAAGAAGAAGACCCCTGATGAGATGGACTGACACACTGGCTGCAACAATGGGCTCCAACATAGCAATGTTTGTGAAGATGGCACAGGACCCAGCAGTGTTTAGTTCTGTTGTGCACAGTGTCCCAATGAGTCAGAACTGACGTCACCTAACAACAACTTGGTAAAATTACAGAGTCAAGGTCAAGGAGAACCCACTGATGAGATCTTGAAAGCCCACCTATTCTACTGTAATAATTACACTTAATACAAATGTATCTATTCATCTAGTTTTTCAAGCTGGGTTTTCAGCCCACTAGTGAATCTCGACCAGCAATTCTTTTTTTTAATGAAACAGAACTAAACAGAAAATATCAGCATACATCACATAGAAAAATAAGTATTGTTTCATGAAACTTTTTTTCAGTTTAAAATAGATATGCTTTGTTTTATATATTCTAAAATCCAAACATTTTCTCACTTCTAAAATCATAATGCCTTTTACCTTTGTCATCAGCCAGGCTGCAGCTGCGACATAATTGTGTGAAAGTCTTCTGTTGGCACTTTCTGGTAAAATCAGGAAAATGTCAGATTCTACGAAATATGGTAGGAGTGTTGTGTGTGTATGTGTGCATGTGGCACGCATGCACATGCATATTTGTCCATACTAAATTAAAAAGGAAAAGGCATTTCCTACTCTGGGTTCACGATAAAAAAAAAAAAGTTTGAAACATGCCATACTAAGCCATTTTATGAAGTTTACATGTACACGTACTAAACGTTGCTATTCTAATCATAAAGATGATCAGTTTCCATTGCTCTTCAGGTAACTGCATTCACTCTTTTCCTCCTGTTGTTGACTTCAGAGGCCTCATCACAGTGGGAGTATCTGCCCCTCACTAATTGTGTGACCCTGCAAGTAACCTAACTTCTCAGGGCCACAGTGTTCTAATCCATAAAAAGAGGCTGTGAGAGAAGCTTTCTAATACCAATTTAAGTTTGAAGAGTTCAGGAAATGTGCAGGTAAGTATTAAACTCTTCAAGCATCTCTCAGTCTTTGCATGTCTACATTTAGGAGCCCTCTCTGTTATATTCTCTATTTCTCTGCTTCCTTTATCTCCCAAAGAAGACTTCTTCCTAATACAACCTACAGACAAAATGATGTCAAAAATCAATTTTTAAGTCATGTAGTGTTCTTGTAAGTATTCCTATAGTCTGCAATATTTTAAAGTGGTAAACACAATGCAGGAATTGCAAAAAGGGTTATAGATTTGTTTTTTCATGTGTGACATGTGGAGCTATCATTTCTGATTCAGGTCCTTTTTCTGCCTCACAGTCCTTAGCTTTTCTATCCATTTCCTGAATCTACATTTTCATCCCTGTACTAACATGCACTCACTCACAGCCTGCCCCTGGGCTGAGTAAGTCACTCTATGGTCTCCAGTCCTCCTTATACACATCTATTCTAGCACACCCCACACCATATCATTTGTCTACTTGTCAGTCTCTCCTGTTCAACTGTGAGAGCCTGAGAGGCAGAGACCTTTGCTTATTTCCTTATTTGTACCCCTAGCCACAGAACAATGCCCAGCAAGCTGTGGATGCTCCATAATGCCAGCTGAATAAATGAGTAAGTGAATAAATGTTCTGCATGAGGTCCATTTCCCCACAAGCACACCCACATCCAATGGAAAACTCACATACTCTAACAGCCATTCTTCTGGGCACAAACCACATTCCAGAATTCTATGATCCATGGTATCCAGCCTTGACATGGGTCCCAACCTCTGAGGACCTGAGTTGCTGATTCATTTATTTGTTGAACACACACCTAAAACCCATCGCTGTCAAGTTAATTCTGACTCATAGCAATCCTACAGGACAGAGCAGAGCTGCCCCATAGGGTCTTCAAGGCTGTAATCTTTATCAAAGCAGACTGCCACATCTTTCTCCCATGAAGTGGCTGGTGGGTTCATACCGCTGACCTTTTGGTTAGTTGCCGAGCACTTAACCAATGCAGCACCAGACCTCCTTCCGAGCACACACCTATTTGTACTCAAATATGTATTCTTGTGCCCCTCTCCAGCCTTCTGCTTCCCCCAGCCTATTCCAGTATCCTGGCCCAAGCCAAGGGTGGTAGGTCAAATTGTCCCTGGCCCTCCTAAAAGCTGCCACTGAGAGGGGGCTAAGTGACAGAGGGAGCTATTTCACCTCAGGTCCCAGGACCAAGATGGAAGCAACTTACTTCCTACATGTCCCTACTAGGAGCAAGCTTGGCCTCCCAGGTATCTAGAAGAGAGGCCTTATGGATATGAGGCTGCCCAGAGGGGAGTGAGGCCCATCTCTCCACTTCTCCTGCCCATGCACAGCTGGTTTAGGGCAGCATGGCCATGGCTACCACTTCCCCAACCTCTGGATGTGTCTGGAGAATATGGGTGGTAGGTAGGGGATCACTGCAGTAATTTCTTTGATACATGTTTTAGTCAATACATTACCCTATCCTCCTACACGGGAAGAAAGAAATTAAAGTCCACATCATCTTTACCAGCCCTGACCAAACATTTAGCCAAAACGTCTAGGCACTGGGGATGCTGAGAATTTCATTGCACAGAGCTGAATTATGTGGTTGTTATGGATTGAATTGTGTCCCCTAAAAAGACATGTTGAAGTTCTAACCCCCAGTTCCTGTGACCAAGACCTTGTTTGCAAACAGGATCTCTGGAGATGCTATAATTTTAAACTAACATGAAGTCATACTGGAGTAGGTGGGTCCTAATCCAATGTGAGTAGTGTCCTTACAAAAGAGAAGAGACACAGAGGGAAACCAGCCATGTGAAGACAGAGACAGAGATTGGAGTTATGCTGCCACAAACCAAGGGTCACCTGGGGCTAGCTGAAGCTGGAAGAGACAAGGAAGTATCTTCCACTAGAGCCTTCAGAGAGAGTATGACCCCACCAACACCCTGAATTTGGACTTCTAGCCTCTAGAACTGTAAGAGAATAAATTTCTCTTGTTTTCAGCTGACGTGGTCTGCAGCACTTTGTTAGAGCAGCCCTCGGAAACTGGTACAGTAGTCACAAAGAATTAAACTTAACTGAAAGGTACCAAGTGCTAAATAACTGTGTTGGAAAGGTAAAGAAAATGAATAAAAGGAATTGAATGAGGAGGACAGTTCTACTTGTGGAGGAATGGAAATGCTTAACAAGCTCCACCTCCACTTAATTTTTTGCACTTAAATTTTATTCTCACATCACATTGAATAGGAAATGAAGCCAAACACAAAACCCTATAAGGTATCTAAACTTTTCATTCAACTTTTCCTGAATTTATATTTAATTCTTGCATCTTGGTTTAAGCTTCAATAAATTTTCATGAACTCCATGAAATTCCAAGTATGGTTTAGTGCTTGGGATCTGCCTCTTAATAACTAATTCTCTGGGTGTCATCTGCTGTTAACTCATCCTCTAAGCCAAGTCTGAATGCTCTGACATTTGGGGGAGGGCCAATATTCCTTCCTATTTACTAAACAATTTGGAATAAAGAAAGATGAAAATTATGCCATTGGTACAAGACTTTTTCTGGTGGCAATAGGCCATAGATTGGGGATTCTTTTTTTTTTTTTTAATCAGTGTCAAGTTTGAACTTCCATAGATGTATAGCAGTGGTGTCTCCTGCCTTCATATTTTATTCACAAATTCCTTATACTTGCCATATTCTCAATAAAATCAAAACCAAATCCATTGCCATAGGGTTGATTCCAACTCATAGTGACTCTACAGGACAGAGCAGAACTGCCTCACAGCATTTCCAACCAGACTGCCACATCTTTCTCCCATGCAGTGGCTGGTAGATTTAAACCACCAACCTTTGGTTGGCAGCAGAGCACTTAACCACTGTGCTACCAGGGCTTCATGTACTCTCAGTAGTACCACTTTAACCAGAAAGAAGAATTGGTCAAACTAAATCATGGACCTGGCATGTGAGTCTACCTTCTCTCTCTTCCACTCACAGTAGTCTAAATCACCCTTCCCTGAAGCATGGCTCATCAGCCATTCAATGTAATACAAAGGGGGAAATGTTTTCCCAATCCACAAACTCATCAACTTGAACCCTGAAGCATGACATCTGAATACCTCACTGCAAGAGCAGGAGCAGCTCACAACTGCGGTACATGATCATTAACAACCTGCATGTACCGCAGGGCTGCCTTGGTGGATTAATACACGCATTATGTATTAAACCATCTGCCACTAAGTTTGACCCAGCCTTTCTCCATGGTGGCCAACTGCAAAGGTTATCCCTGAGTGTTAAGAGGCAGGGTACACTTTCATTATATTTATCTTTGCCAATTCTTTGGTTTTATTATTGGTCCTTTTGTCCTCACTAATATACCTCCTCAGGCGCTTGATTCCCATATTTGTACAGCCTGGAGGCTAATAAAAATATATTTAATCCTCTACATCAATTCATTTAAAGTTCAGTATTAGCCCTTTATACAAAATTGGGTTAAAGAAGAAAAGAATGGACTACATGTTGCCTATGAAGATGTGACATAGCTTGATCATCAGCATATTGTTTGGCATACTTTCATCAACTTTTAAAATTTTTCTGTAGTACAATCAAGCATTAACAAGCTAATTTTTTGCTCTAGGCAGGCACCACCATTGAGCCTCCTACAGACTCAACCCAGTTCCCCTCTCTGGGGATGCTGAGAGTCAGTCTGCGTGCGGGAGGATGAGGATTCAAACCTTTGGGTCCCTTGTGTTGGCTGACAGTTGAATGAATGGAATTGCATCTGATACGAGGCTACCTCATTATATTTATATACTTGCAAAGCAGCTTTTTTTTGGAGCTGATGGAAAAGTAATCCTCTGTGGTTTTTCAAATGAAAGCAACTTAGAGAAAGTAGCAAACTTTCCCTCCTTCCTGTCATCTATTTCCAAATAAGCAATCAGCATATTAAGTGACACTACTCCTAATATAAACTCCTGGGATGGTGTGCTATTAATTTATTTGTACTCTGAGGAATACCATCCACTCCTTATCCAAGTTCTTAATCCAAGGCAAGGCTTTATTCCTTGCCTTCAGTTATTTATTTTCCTCAAGGGTCCCTTTGGAGAGAGTCAGCCAAACTCTAAGTGAATTACTTGGATTTTTGAAAATCCAAACAACTTACCTTACTTTTTGCAAGGCTATATTTGGTCATTTTTATTTAGGTTTGTACTGAATGCTAACTCAAGATACAAGTACTATTTTCTTCTCAGAGGAAGTTTTTCAGATGGTGACCCCACAAATTCTGTACTGTTTTGTTATTCTTCAGGGCTGACTGGTCTCAAAATTATGACAACAGAAGCTCACCAATCTAAAATCTGGAGGCTTTCTGCGTGTCTTTAGGTGTATATAGGTGCACACGCATGGGAACATACTTGGAGGGGTACATCCACACGCATTTAGGGGTGCCCTTGAAAGAAGTCAGTTGTCTTCCTACCCCAGTGGTTTCCCAGTTCTCAGTTGTACTTACTACTTTTAATAATACTCCCAGGAACATTGTACTTTATTTCCTTTGTATGCTCTGGGCCCTCTCTGATTTACGGTACTTGTCAAATTTGCTTTAGCTGATTTTCTTTGGAGATCCAAAGCACCATTTAAGTTGCGCCAAGTTCCTATAAAAACTGCTCTGCATCAAAGACTGACACACGACGAGGAAGCCACACCCAAATGTCCACATACTGCCTTTTTCTCTTCCACCATTTTCAAACCTCCTTAGAGCATAGCTTCTGCTAGCTGGTGTATGTAAGTACACTGTGTGTTCACTATCTCTGGTTGCTTTCCGAAACGGCATCTGTTTGCCCCCTCCATTTCCAATCAGTCTTTAAGATGTCTTCTGAGTTTCCCAAGACAGATTTTTTACTTTTCTAAAGGAAGCCTTTTTAGTACTAATAAAACTTTCATACTTGTCTGCTTAATCACGCCAGCTTTACTGTCCCCTTTTTACTTTTTGTTTTTGGCTCAGAGGTATATGAACCATCTGTGCCTCTAAAACAGTTTGCTTAAATAGCCTCCAGGCAGATTTTATGGTTTTTAAGTTTTTTACTTTAACCTTCAGCCTGCTGTTAGCCATTTTCATCACAGTTTTAAAATCAGCCTTATTTGGAAATGATTGTCACTATGTGTGGTTTTCCAGAGCTACTGAACCTGGACAGAGAGCTGCTGATTCCAGCTGAACTGTACTGAGTGTTCATGTCACCTGAGGCAGTGCAGGGAGGTTAGCCTTGATAAGGGTCATCTCCTTTCCTATTTGGCATTCTGAATCGCGATCCAAACACCTCTCATTCAGAATATCCACATCCATGTCACCTAGTTAACACCTAGGAAAATAAAATCTGAATTACTTACCTGCCTATTTATTTATTACTGCATTTCTACAGAGTTGTCATCATGATCCTAGGCACTAAAATGAGATACCAGGCTGAAACAAAGAATACAAAGAAAGGGAGAATTCCTTCCTTCCACCACACCACTGTGCCACGAGAATCGCCCTCTGTTATTGTGCCAACAGACATGCTGTTCTGTTTCCACGTTATCATAGTTGTAAAGTCTGGGGCCCTGCATGTCAATAAGCATTTCTCTGTCCTGGAATTGATCATCACCCAAACTTCTGTCTGCCCTCGTATTAATGTTACAACGGCTCTATAGCTCTCACTATGTATAACAAAACCACCTATCTCCCCCACACCCAGGTGGTTCATCCACCCTTTCTGTGGCTCTTTCCATCAAAAAGTGACTTATCCCGTTTATTTTCAATCATCAGATAATAATTACACTGTTCTCTCTCAAATCAGTCCATTTTCAACCAATATTTTTTCTGTTGTCATTCTTGCTTTTCTGATGCATTTAATAATTTAAAACACTCAGGCTTTTATTATTATCATTTTTTAAATTATTATTTATTTACAAAATGCTTTACCTTCAGGAATTATAAAATGTCAACATACCCCCAGAGATGAATAAGTACTGTGATAACTCTACAGTCCGTGAAGCTGAGTCAGAAGTCAGGATAAGCAGTAGCCAATACTCATGGGTTGATAGAATGAATGCATGAATGAATGAATGAATGAACATACAAGCAACTGGATAAATGGGCTCCTGGTTCCAGGAAATGCTTGTTTGTTGTTTTCTTGTTTGTAAGTAAAGCTGCATCCCTTCACAAAGAACTTGAAATGCTCCCTCCAAGAAGCAGCAAATCAAGAGCCTAGACTGGAAGTCACACTGCTGTGGCCTCCGCTCAAGAAGCTCTTCCCTTCCCCTCTTGCCCTACTTAACACCTCTTCATCCTTCAGATTTCAGTTCAGGCACCATTTTCTCAGGGAAGCTTCTGGATCTTCTGACTAGTTGGGTCTTTCACAGCATGTGTCCACATCATCACAGCATTTGTGTCATTGTTTGTGCTCTTATCACAGCATTTGTGTCATTGTTTAAATAAATGTCTACCCCCTGCTGGACTGTAAGGTTCATGAAGTAGGGACCAAGTCTTTGTTGGCCACCGTAACTCCAATGAATGGCACCATGCTTGCACACAGTAGCTGCTCAAAAAATACTTGTTGAGTAAATAAATAAACTGATTAATTAATTAACAACTGCCAAAGTTGTAACTTTCAAGGTCTCTGCTCCTTTGGCCACCTGACCGTGATCATCCAGCCTCAGGTTAAATCACAATTCTTTTGAAAGTTTCCCTTTCCCTTCTGATTATCAAACAGTTTTCAGCCACAGAGAAATTAGCTTTAATGTTTGGGCAAGCCAACTCTTGAGGAGTACCAGCAGCCTCATCACAGACCCAGGCATCTGCATTCCCATATCCAATATGATCTTTGACCAGCATTTCCCAGGCCACTTACATTGATGAAACTAGATACTGGGTTATCTGCTGTTCTAAATTAAGTACACTAATGTTCCTCTTTATAAATGGGGATCTCTAACAGCTAACCACAATCCTTTTGTCTTAGCCTGGAGCAATCTTGTGTTCTATAGAGCCCCAAATGACTAGAAGGAGCCACCACTTTAGTCTTGCTACTAAAGCCTAAGGTTTATCAATCATACCAATGTTCTAATAATCAGGTTTCTCAAACCAGCTGCTCCTGGGTAGAAAAGGTAGTTCATCTTAGGACCCTATGATGAAAACTAACCACATTTTTCTCTTTCAGTCAACACTTGGATTCCAGGTTCCATCTTCCATGTGACATATTCTTTGTGTAAAGAATTCAACCTCATGAGGTCACCTCTCCTCCTCTTGAGTGGGTGGACATTTGCTGGGACCTACCATCAGCCATCACTCTGACCTTCTCCCTCTTTTAGCAGTTCCAAGATTTTCATTCTGATAGCTACCCCTCCCCATGCAGCCCATGGGCTTTAGAGGAAAATGAGCCCAATCCCAACTTCAGAGGGAGGCTCTGATTGGCTCAAGCTAATCAGAGCCTTCCATTTCTCTGCTCAGAGTCCCTAGTTCAGGCATGTGCATGTGCCTTAAGCATAGCCGATGAGGGTGAGTTTCAAGACTCTTGCTTGGAATGCTAGGATAAAGGCACTATGTCTTCCACTGGAGGTAAATTAGGAAGCATGTCGTTCTGATTGCTGCTAGAGCCATCCAGTGGCCTCTGGGTGCTTGCCTTGGGATGAGTAACACAATATACTATGAAGTGCCAAAATAATGAACAAATCAGTCTTAGAAAAAATGCAACCAGAATGCTCCTTAGAAGCGAGGATGGCAAGACGTCTACTCGTTTACTTTGGACACATCATCAGGAAAGACTAATTGCTAGAAAAGGATATCATGCTTGGTAGAGGGTGAGAGAAAACAAAGGAAACCCTCGGTGAGATGGATTGACACAATAGCCATAACAATGGACTCAAACACACCAATAATCATAAAGATGGCACAAGACCTGGCAATGTTTCATTCTGTTATACATAAGGTCACCATGAGTCAGAGCCAGCTCGACAGCAACTAACAGCAACAACTATACAGAAGAATACAGAGATAGAAAGAAATAGGACCATGATAAGAGCACTGTGCCACCGGATCAACCAACCCCAAGGCACACCCTACATCAGAATTTTGCAGTTCCATCAGATAATAGATGCCTTTCATTGTTTAAAAACAGTTTGAGTTGGGTCTTCTGTTACTTATATATAAGGTCCTAACTGATTCACCTCTTAAGTAATCATCAAATTAAGTCTACTTTTAGAATAAGATCAACTTCAAAATAATCCCTTCATCAAAATGCAGTCCTTTCAAAGTTACATTTTCCTTCTCATCATGCCACTTCCGGGGTAGAGTTTGAAAAGGTCTTGTAGATACTATAGGTCTCCCAGCCCAAGAGCTGGGTTCCGCGTGGAGCTTGCCTTCCGATACAGTAATCTCCCCACTGCGTTGGGGGTAAAGCCCATCTACCCTATAGAAAGAAAACCCCTGTGTCAGGCAGGGCATTTAACCAATAATGTCCATCCCCGTTTCCTTTACTCCCACACCTTGCCCCAAAAAATCTAAATTGGTTCAACACACTTTTGCTACTGGGAAATGTTTCATAACTACTAATGAATAATTCAGTGAATAAGATATTTTTAGTTTTCTATTGCCAGACACACCCAACTTTGATAGGAATGCTGTTGCCTTTGCTTACACTCTAAATCCTCCAAGATTTCAAATATATTACTTACTTAATGGAAGTCCAATCAACAATGAAAATCGGATCATATCACTCACCTTGTTCAACACCCTCCAATAGTTGCCATCACATTTAGAATAAAATCCATACTATTACCTCTCCAGCCTACATGGTCTGGTTTCTAACCACCTTGGTCACTCAGCTCCAGACACTTGCTGCTTCTTGCTGCTGTTCAATAAAGCCAAGCCTATTTCTGCCTTAGGAATGGGCTTGCTCCCCACCTCCTTGGATCCCTCTGCTGCAAGCTCTTTACATGACTGGCTCCTTCACTTCATTCTCTCTCTACCTACAGGTCACCTCCTTAGAGATAACTTCTGCGATGGTCAGATAAAAAAACGGAACCCCATCGCTATCTATCCTCTCGCTCCACTTTTTCTTCATAGCATTTATCACCACCTGAAAGTATGTTACATGTATATATATCTTAACTTGTCTATTATTGATCTCCCCCACTAAAATGTAAACCCCTTTAAGGCTGGGATTATATCCCTTTTTCAGCAATGTATCCACTCAACCTAAAACAGTGCCTAGCACATCATGTTTTTGTTATTGTTTGCTGCTGTGAAGTCAGCCCCCAACTCATGGGAACCCCGTGCACAGTGGAAGGAAATGCTGCCCAGTCCTACACTATCCCCGTGATCAGCTGTGGGTTGGATCATTGTGATCCTTAGGGTTTCTACTGGCTGATTTTCAGAAGTAGATCACCAGGCTTTTCTTCCTAGTCCATCTCAGTCTGAAAGCTCTGCTGAAACCTGTTCAGCATCATAGCAACACACAAGACTCCAATGACAAACATGTGGTGGCTACACATGAGGTGCACTGGCCGAGAATTGAACCCGGGCCTCCCTTGTGGAAGGGGAGAATTCTACCAGTAAATCACCAAAGTCCTTCAGCCCATGATGTTGTTCTGGTTAGTTGCCATCAAGTCAGCTCTGACTCATGGTGACCTTTTGTATAAGAGAACAAAATACTGCCCAGTCCTGCACCATCCTCAAAATCATTGGTATGTTTGAGCCCATGTTAAAGCTATTGTGTCAATCCATCTCATTGAGAGTTATATTTCTTTTTAATGTGTTTTCCTTAACAATGAATGGATAAGTAAATAACAGGGTGTTTGCTTGCTTGTTTGTTTTTTAGCTTGGCTAAAAACAAAGAAAAAAGCAGCAAAGAGGTTCTTGTCTTCTGTTGGGCAAATCCCCCTTGTCTTTAACTATTTTCTCAGCTTTATCTCATCTTGTCTCTGGGTCTCTGTATCCCTAAATCATTTGACAACAACAACTTAAATAGCTTCAATTTATCAAACATACTGCCTACTAGACGATCACAGAAAGTATTGGGACCTCCAAAGATTCTCCTTATAACAAGAAGCTGGATGTGCAATTATAGAAGTTTTCACCATATTTTTAAAAATGTGAAATCATTCTATCACAACTGGTTACGAGGTACCATATCATTTATCTCATCTATATAGAAATCACTATTTTATCATGGAATGTTTGGCAAAAGGCCAATGAAACAGATGAGCGGTCATCAGACCTCAACACTCCTTATTACTGTGACCCACTGAGTGGGTGCCCACTCTCTTAATGCTATTTAGCAAATCAAGAAAATTAAACATTAAGAAAATTTAAACTTATATGATAAAAATTTAATGCAAAATATTTCATTTATGTCACAAACTGCACGATCTCTACGGAAAAGTAATCATTTCAAAGTCAAGGCAGTTTTTTTTTTTCCGTAATCAAAAGTGCTTAAATGCTTTTAAACACATCTCAACATATTTATGAAGGAATTCTCCTACATGCCTCCAAAGCTCTCTCATAAATCAGCGTAATGTTTCCAAAGTACATTTGGAAGTAAAAAATTCATATCCACTAACTATATTTTCCTCTATTAGATGAATTAAGCAGAAAATGCATTAATATCTGAATTTATAATAGGAGTGGTTAACCCTTAACCATAGCAAACTAATGAGGAATATTTTACCATGGAAGGATTAATCAGGGCTCTCCAAAATTAAGCAATTTGACATTTTCAGAATTTAATCATGAATAGATTTTATTTTCCTACTTACTTTTCATCGTGGGAATGACTTACAAAGACAGTACATGTTAGAATAAATAAAATTATTGAGTTTAATCTTGTCATTTTAAAGACAGGTTATTTTTAAAAATATATACTCCATAGTTTAAAAATAGTCCTCACAGAAGCTACACTAAGAATATGTCATCTGTGGGCCAAATTCAGCTCTCAAACATTGAGAAAATATCAATACAGATGTATTGAGCCTCAGAGCCTGAATCTGACTAACCTTCTCTTAGACGTGAGACAACAACACACATTCTGGGAGGCTGCGATTACTGGGCATTGACTTCCATCCCCGGCCATTGATTATCTCTACCTTTGTTAAGGACTACAGGAGTTTCATTTAACTAGAGTGCTCAGTAAATTGCAGCAGAGTTTAAGCATCTTTTATGGATTCATTAAGCCATTGATCTGTCTTCTAGTGCTTGCAGTAGTGCCCAGCTCTGGCCCACAGCCTGTGTTCACAGAGAATGCAATAGACTGACGTTTGTAACCTTCCAAGGCGGTCTGTCAGTAGACGTTAGATTCCACTGTGTGCACAGCCACCCTCACAATGGATTGTAACATAGGGAATTTCTCAATCCAAACTGCTGGAGCAGAAATTAAGTGGTCATCTGCAGCAAGATTTTCTTTATTTCATCCCAGTCTGTGATAATATGAACAGAAAGCAAAAGAGTCCAAGGAACAAAGAATTAAACGTGGCTTGCCCAGTTCAGGTTTTTGCTTATGTGCACAAAGGCTATCTGGAGGTATTTAGATTATGAAAAATAAAAATAAACCAAGGCATGCTAAAGACTTGCATCTTCTGAATATGGCTTTGTTGATTGTATTAGGTTTTGTGACCAGAGATTACAAATGTGGATGAGAGAAATTACTATTTTTTTAAAACATCTCAAGGCAAGCCACCTGCCCTGTCTTATGCATACACTTATTTAGATATTTAACATTTTTAACAAAGCACGTGAGTTAACAGAGCGTAACTACAGTCCCAGGAAAATGCACGATCCTTCTCTCTTGGACAGCACACCGAGTACTCATAGAACCTTTTCCCCACTTGGTCTGTATTAATAAAGTCTCACGACACCTTCCTTTTTAAGGCAGACACAAAGAGTAACTCTATGCTGGATGCAGCTTATGATGGGAGAAGCACATCAAAAAAGACCCCTAAGATAATTCCTTAAATGCAAGTGACTGAATCGATAAGGAGAACGTACATCCCAAATAAATAGGTCCCTTCCCGATCATTTGTTTCTCTGAACTGCCCACTGCCCAAACAGACAGCCAGACCCTGAGCTCAAAGCACACACATTCATCACCCCGCAGCAGCAGTCAGCAGAACACAATGTGGCTGATGCAATCTGACACTGTGGTTAATGTTAAAAGGGAGCGTGCCTTTTAGATGGATTGGATAATTACCGGCAGTTCAGATGAGAAAAACTTGATTTAAGTGTAGAGCATTAGCTATCACCAGAGAGATGTCCAGAGATTTACTGTGTCTGAAAATTAACATTCAAGCATATATGTCAATAGCCCTGGGTATTGATTCCTGCGTAACCAGATTCAGGCCTATGGAAAATCCCACCTCTTCTGCTCTCATCAAAGAAATGTTGAATACCGGTTTGGGCTTGACATTGTTTGGGGTTTTGTTCATCTCTTCACATTTAATCTAAAATATCTGCTGTTATTCAGAATTTGAAGTCTATTCTGGGTAATGGGCTAAAATTATTCCTCCTTTCCCCCCACAATCTCCCAAAACATAGCCCATTAGAAACAGAAGTGGTTGCTATTCCTTTGTCTCAGGACAAACTGGTTTGCTCCATTCTGTTCATACTCCAGGGTTTCTCCAGAGCCTGGCACTCACTTTAAACTGACCTTCATCACACTTCGTTGGCCAGAACCTTCCTGCTTTACCAACACCCCAAATGTGTTTCAAAGGAGTAACACTTTACCCTTCCTCTGCTATTGCTTGTCACAGGTTCTTATTTGTAGCACCTCATCAATATTCCATTCCATATTTCAAAATACCAGAGAACAAGAAAACAGTTGGGATTTGTTGTTTTTTCCCCAGAGCTTGCTAAAGACGCCTCTGTTTCCTGTGACCGACAGGGAACTCAGCCCCTGGCTTGCAGGCTAAAGTCTTGGGAGGAAAAGGCCACCCTATGTGAAAGACAGTGGGTGGGCATACGGCACAGTTCCAGTGGACTTTGCAGAACCAAGGCAATCATCCTGCAGGCCAGGTGCAGGTGGATCAACCCAACAGGCTCACTACGCCAGATGGAAACAAGGTGAATCCACAGAAGAACCTTGTGCTCTCTGGGAGCACTTACTGTGGACCAAGGATATTCTCAAGCAACTGGAAAAAATGGGTTTATGGCCTGAGCTTCAGGCAATCAGGGGACATTAATTGCGAGTAATTTCTTAATGTCCTTCTCCAAACCTTCATGAATGATAGCCATTTCACAAGTTAAATCTTACAGGTGTTAAAAAGAAAACAGGTTAATCATTGGATTGACGGGGCAATGGTAACACATTTCTTCTGCGCTGCTAGGTTCTATAATTCAGTCTGAAACCAAGACATCTTTCCCAGGATATATTCAAGTTTAATAAAAAGACCAATAGTCTATGTCTAAATAAAATGTAGTTCCAAATAATGCAATGGTACATGTTAATTTGCAATGGGCTCTTCCAAAAGAGACCTCTTTCTAGGAAATCTATATACATACTACATATCCAGGGATATAGTTTGAAAGTACTAAAAGAAATGCTTATTTAACACAATATTCATCTCAATAGTTATGTTACTATTACAATAATTGTTAGGATATCTCAATGGTATCATTTGAAAATGTTTCTGTCTATATAATCTTTTTACTTTTAATGCATCCTTACTGCTTATCCATCTAGGTTTCTTTGAGCTATGGTCTACAACATTTTGATATTGAAGAAGTATTTCTATCTATTCTTGTTTCAAATTATGGCAAAACTAGCATAAGAAGGCAAAAATTTGGTGTCCTTTGGTGTACTTAGGAATTTGTGGTTGTTACCAAATAATCATCAATGCTACTAATCCATAAAAGAACAGTATAAACTTGAGATCTGAACAAGGAAAGAAAACAATCATCCCTTACGTTGCCTGCCTTGGCCATTTCTCCTAAGTTTTGGTTTCCTACTTGATTTTTGGACATTACTTTAGACAACAGAATATTTTCCATGCAAAAAGAAAAAAGATCATTTAGAATAAAATATTAAGAGATTTTTGGAAACGACCAAACCTTTTGTGGTCTTATTTATGTCTCTCATTTTTAGAGAGATAATGGTTACAAGGCATCACTCCCTTAGGAAGGAAATTTGTAAGTGTCTGTTATTGTGCAAAGTAGAACTAGTATTAGCAGGTTAGACTAAATGTTTCAGCATCTCTTGCAAAACCATTAAGAAGTCTCTGTGACTTTCCAACTCCTAAGCGAACTACTAGCCTAGAAATCTTCTCAAGTCCTTTTCTACTTGTGGCTTCAAAAAGGGGCTGGGAAAAGAGTGAGCTATTAGTCTCCTGAAAAGTCTCTGGTGCATTAAATAATGAGATTGACATCCCATTTTTCGTTCGATGTCCATTGGCTAAAAAGTATGGTTACTTTTGTCATCTACTGTTTCAAAAACTTTTGAGTTAGCAATTGAGCCTTTGTGGGATCAGGATTCTACATAATATAATTACGAATTAATACTATTCACTTTCTAGAGCCAACATCCCCAAATGTGTAAGCTAGTAGTTGGATTCCTTAACTGGATACAGCCCCTACAGCAAAGTGTTTAGTAGAAGCACTTTGAAGAAACCCTACATACTTGTAGCAATCCAAACAACTCTTCAAATAAAAATTTAAATTCAGTTTAAAAATATAACCTTCATGCTGTATATGGTTAACTTGGCTCCGATCCATCCCATCTTACTTCATGGCGCCAGGGTTTATGAAAGACTCATGGGACATCTTTAACCTATCTCCATTCAACAGACACAGAGCCCAGAGAGGAAAGAAGTTTTGATAAGCAAATTAAATTTAAAGAGCCAATTTTCAGTAGGCCTTCATGTTGAGAACTGGGCTCTTTTTGTCCTTGTTTTTAGCAGCAAATCAATTCCTGTGTATATACCCAAGCATTTGTGAAGAGGATAGCAGGGGAACCAGAGGCACGGCTGTCCAATTTACAGTCACAAATGCAGGTGTTGCTCAGACACAAAGCAGAGGTCAGCTGAATACCACTCCTAATTAGCTACCTTTTCTACCAGGATCTTTGTAAAGTTATGCATGCAATCTGGGTTCAACTTCAAGACCATTTTTAGATCCCAGCATGTTATACAGCAAGAAACGGGGCTGTCATAAAGCATAGTTAATTTTACATGTTTTTTTTTAATCC
Organism: Elephas maximus indicus; assembly: GCF_024166365.1. Classification (NCBI taxonomy): domain Eukaryota; kingdom Metazoa; phylum Chordata; class Mammalia; order Proboscidea; family Elephantidae; genus Elephas; species Elephas maximus. The sequence goes on along the minus strand of NC_064819.1, from coordinate 173,273,939 downwards.
ACATTATACCTAAGGCAAAATTGTGTTCTGCACAGACATTATTCGCTGTTTTCCATCCACTTCTAAATATTTAAAAGTATACAATCTTGTCTGAAAAAAAAATTTTTTTTACTGTAGGAATGGGAATAATTTTGCCCTTTTTCTAAGATTAAGACAGACCACAATCTTAATAATGAGGACTAAAACCAGTAAGGCATTGTTAGATGATACAAGAAGAGAAGCAAGCAGCTATCTGCTATTGTCCTTAGTGGGGAACACCCTGGGGCTTATAATAGCAGTTCTTAGAAATGGCAGGATGGAGACTGGTATCTAATACAATCCATTAGGAAACCCAAACCCTAAATGAAATGACCACAAAATCCTATCAGTTAACAGAAATGCAGCAGCTGTACATGTTTATTGTAATACAATATAATACTGGTGAAGAGATAACATTTTTAGAATTAAAAAAAAAAAAATGAATCCAGCAGTTGATGTGACCAGTTTATTTCTCTATTTGAAAAATGAGAACTTTGGCAGAGCTTTGAAATACATAAATAAGCATGAAGATTGCAGGGAAGACAGGTATTGTATGTACACTGATGGGCTACTGGGATCAGTAGGTAATGTCATGGGCTAAACATAAAACCACTGCAACTCCCAGGTTTGGCAAGATATTCAAAGACCTATCCCAATATCTTTTTGTGGGAAGAGAAACATAATGGTCCTCCTCCCCCTGCTGATTTTACTACTGTAAGTATTCCAAATACTAATTCTTATTTTGGATCTCAGTTATCCACTTTGCAAAAATGTATGCTACAGAAGTTTAAATTCAGTTTGACCTTAAACTTTTTAACAATGTAACAAATGCTAATCATGAGCACAGGGCATTGCTTCAAAGCCTGCCAAACCAAAACCAAACTCACTTCCATCAAGTCAATTCCGACTCATAGCAACCCAGAGTAGAAATGCCCTGTCGGCTTTCCAAGGAGTGGCTGGCGGATTCAAACTGCTGATCTTTTTGGTTAGCAGCTGAGCTCTTAACCACCAGGGGCTCCCTTCAAAGGTTTACTAAAGTAAAATCGCTTTGCAAAGTGTAACATGTTATCATCAGGATTGTGACAAATTCATCTTGCTTGATTTTATTCACTACAGGTAGCCCATCAAGAGTCAGACCCATAAACCTTCAGAATTATAGAAAGACAAAAACTCCTGTTCTATAGTCATCTTCTGGAATGGAATGGAAAGTATTTGGTTGTGGTACATAGGGCTTTGAAGAAGAAAGCACTGGGTTCACTCCTGTAATTGTTACCCCAGTGCTCAGAATTCACGAGAGATCCAGGGTCTTGGAGATCATTTTAATCCTCCCATATTAAAACAAAATGTGTCTCCTGTGCCTTGCTGTTCCGCCCTCCACCCTAGCCTCACGGGCCCCTCCCAAGGGAAAGTGAACTCCACTGCTGGCTGTTCCAAAAGAATTCCAAACAATTTCCTTACTTGCCTTTCTGTTCCAGTGAAGATTATGAGCCTAATTCTTAGAGGCTGCTACTACAATTCCACCCCCCTGAATTCTGTAGCCTAATTCTTCCGGCATTATGTTTTTTTGGCAGAATGATGTGACCCAAATTTGCAGGAGAGAATTTGCTGCAACAGTGCTTCCTGCAATGCAGTGAGCCCATGATTAGCATTTCAGGATGCAAATATCAGATGTAAAAAATAATAATAATAGTTTGCTCCAAGAAAGGACAGATTTTGATCTTGTATTATGGAAATGGGAATGCTTAGCAAAATATGGATGATTTTAGTAATTAAGGAAGCTTTACAGATCAAAGGAAAATAATCAAGGGCTAGCTGTTTGTTTCAGTAAATGGTGGTTTAATGCTATAGCCGTTCCTGAAGTTTAAAAAATTAGTTGTGATATGTGCGTGGGGGTACATCTGTGATTATAAAAACATCATGCATTCCATTTCCCATAAATGGTGGTTAATAATCTTCTAAATGGACATTTTCAGACCTGAGATGTCTTAAAAAAAAAAAAAACCTCTGACGAGGGCTGTTCCTGTGTTCATCCACCATGCTTCTCACAAATGCTTGCTTGGCTGTATGAGCAATCTTGGTTCATGTATTCGTTGTTTCACCTTTTCTCAAAACCAGTCGATTTTAACATGACTATAAGGTGTCAAGAGACTCTTGACTAGAATTTGTGGGTCAGATTTTGGAAAGAGCAGGAGCGATATTCCCACTGGGATTAAGTATTCAACTGAGGGCACTAAAGCTTTCTGGCCATGCTCATGTGGCTAGTTTCTTGTCCTTTATGAGAAATCTCTACCACTTATCTTCCATGTACTCTAGTCTGTACGCTTTACTGCTGGAGAGACACTGTCACTTAGGGTACCAGCTGTGATCACCGTGTCCTCACCAGATTCATTCACCCTCTCAGAATTCAAACACCAAGCCAAGAGAAACTGAAGAATAGGTTACACGTTAGAAGAGGGAGGTGGGGTACTTATTCCAAAAGGTTACGTATGACAGAGAAAGGGAATAGGCAAAAGAAAAAGAGTAAAAGTGTAAAACTAAACATGTGCAGCGTGTTCCGTTAGAAGCTAAAAGACACGTGCACACGCGGTTTGGTGAGGCCTGGGTAGGCTGCCTCTCTACGGTGCTCTTACCTTATTTCTCTTGAAGTAGGCTCGTCGGCAGGCCGCAAAGCACTTCTCGCTGCAGAAGCTTTTCACCTCACTTCCCATACTCAGGGAATAGCGCTTGATTCCCACTTTCTGGCACCAGGCACACATTATTTGTACATTTGACACATCATCTTCTATAATAAAAGTATAAGAAAAATGTTCATATCAGAAGCAAACATCCCTTCAAACTCAGACATACCCTGAACCTGACAGAACCTATTGAGGTCTTATTTTAGCTTCTGTACCTCCCTACTTTCTGACCCAGTAGGAGAGCCAGCTCTTGAGGGGGAAGCCTCCGTGTTTTGTTTTTCCTCCTAAGTTTCCAAGGGACATCATTTACTTAAAAACCAGAGCATCACTACAAAGTGAAAGGGTGGGGTTTCCTAGGGCTTCTTAACCTGGTTAAAATATTCAATCTGCCTGGTTAACCAGCCCCAGTTCTAAGGAAGCCTGTAAAAGGACCCATTTCTTCAAAGTCCTGCTGAAAGCCTATAGGGTCTACAAGGGGTGGGACACCCAGTGCTAACCTCTAAATGTGATGATGCCTAGTATGAAGTTTGATGGGCAGGAGTTGGGCTCAGTCATGGCATGTGCCCTATAATTGTTAAATGATACAGGGTGTTGTTTGCTTCTGAAATATAACAATCCCAAAGTGATGTGTTTAGTCCAAGAAGGAAAGATGTGAGTGGGCAGATTCTGGCGATGGAAAGAGATGAGCCAGGCTCACTGAGTAGTCTCCTATGTCACAGCCTTCCTGCGCTGGTCTCCTAATGGAGGCACAGGTCTGACTTAAATTCTCCTCCATGTGATGTGGCTTGTAGTCCCAGGACGAAGGAGTGGTAATTGGGGTGTCAGCCATGAGACCCAAGGTCACACAGCTGCCCAGATCATTCTCAGCCAGACTGGTGACCTTCCCAGCTCCTCTGGGACTCATCACCCAGGTCGTTGGGATGTTCAGAATGGTTCTAGGTTGTATGCAAATATTTTCAATATTTAAAATTCTGTATTTCTTTTCCATTGTATGAAAAGAAAACAGACTTAACTAGCACAACAAGCTCATGATATCACAAATATTACTGCTTAAAACAAAGGTTGGCTTTTAAGGCTTTTAAAGTGAGTCAATTAATAAAATATATTGAGTAAACCATAGCGTGGATGGTAAGAGGATACAAAAAAAAAAAATTGTAATGGTGATATCCAAATGACTAAAGTGTGGGAAACACTGAGAACTCTGAGGGCCCAGGGGTGAAAAAGGAGCCTTTAAATAGAGGCCTAAGAAATATTTCCTTGCTGTCTCCTGGGGCTTTTGCTATATTTTGAATTTTTCCATCCTTCCAATTGACAATGTGTGTGTATGACTGATTGCCACTATTAGCCACATCTCTTTTTCCTTTATAGATTTTTTTTTTTTTTTGGTACTAACCCAGACTCATGCTCCAGACATGAATGGTAATCACAAAATCCCCAACAAGCTCTGGTACAGTGTTATCTGATTTCTGAATAAAATCCCCCAAAGACTAATTGCTAAGCAAAGCCTGGTCCCTGAGTTGTTGACATATTCATGGTTCACAGAGTCTGTCATGCAATCATTCCATTTCCAGGGAAAGATTTGGTTTGAGGCAGTGCGATCATCAGCCTGCAAAATTAGAAGCAAACTGATTTGTAGTGCAGTGATACAGCTCTTTCCCCCTGAGCATCATCACTCAGAACTGTGTGCAGGATTGTATTTACCTTAATGGAATAAATATTGTCATTTTAATGACACCCATTTTATTTCACAAATTATGTACTGTGATTTATTGTTAATTATCAAATGAGACAGTGTAAAAATGACCTTTCATTTTAATAAAATGTTTTTTGAAAATATAACTTTCTTTAGATAGAACCATAACATTCATTCAAATTTCATATAATCATGCATTTTATAATTTACTCTATTCCAAGGAAGCTTTTATTTCTATTTTATACAATTGCTACCATGGCACCTGTCTATGTATAGACATTCTATAGGGCATGAGAAATTAACAAAGCTCTATAATTTGCTTAGAATATGGAGAAGTTTTTAAAATTAGATTAGAAATAGTATATCTTGTAAATAACCATCTGTAATTACTACATGAACTAGTACTGTCTAATAGTTTCTGATAAGTTGCCTTAAAATCTTAAATTCCTGAAAAAGGAGGTAATACAGCAGAGTGCTCACAAATGGTCTGTTGGCAATAAGCTTGATTCTGGTGAAATCTGTAAGGAAAAAACATTTTTTACGGGGGAAATCACTTCTTGGCCCCACAGTTCAATGAGGAGACCCCACTTCCTAAGGAGCCACTTTAGATCATGTATTGGGATCCCCTCGTTGTTTCATCATTAAATATTCTTATTTGGGAAACAAAACATAAGATTTTCAAGCCCTAGATCTTTAATTATCATGAACTCAAAGCTAGAAGGCCAGGCACTTCGCCTGCTGCTCTGGCCTGCAGGGATGATGTTTGGGGGCAAAAGGCAGCTCGGAGGACTTTCTCATGCTTGACTCCATCAGCACCAGACAGACCCACTGGTCATTTCTAAATGGGAAGCAAGGATAATTTCTTAAATAGACCTAACAAATAAACAAAAAGTAGAATTTTAAAAACAGATTATTTTTTATAAGTCATTCTTACTACAAAGTAACAATCTGGGAAGATGAGACAAAAGAATTGTGCACTTTTGTGTCTGGCAGTTGGAAAACGCTGAGAAGGGTGGTTGGCATCTGTCTTGTTAAATAATTCAGCATTCCCATCCTTTTTTTTGTAAAATTCCATTTCATAAAGGCAAATACTTTGGAAAACGTCCATTAGATTTCTTCTTTTCTGTCATCAAACTGTTACCAATAGCTAATGATCCAAGGAAGAGTCTGATAAGTGGATTATCCCCAAAATTGAAGAAAACATTTTCAGATATCTCAGTATCCTAGTCTTATGAAAGTCATTTATATTCATGTTATATTTAAGAAACGAAGAAAGAACTGTAATTATCTAAATTAATTTTGGCAGCCAAAACATAGCTGAAATTCTCTCCCCAGCCTCGAGATGGTGTCTCCATCTTAAACAGCAAGACCACACCCCTAGAAAAGTGTGCCTTTCTTCAGTGCTTCAAGCCAAAAGGGTAAGTCCATTTCAACATGCACATCTTACTCTACCTGAAACCTGGGAGCAACATGTACACTTTCCAAACCAAATTCGTTGCTGTTGAGTTGATTCCAACTCATAGCGACCCTATAGGGTCAGAGTAGAACTGTCCCGTAGGATTTACAAGGAGTAGCTGGTGAATTCAAAACTGCTGACCTTTTGGTTAGCAGCTACAGCTCTTAACCACTATGCTACCAGGGCTTTACTTTGGCCAAATAGAAGATCCAAGCATGTTAGCTTTTCTAACTTCATCTGCTTAAGATTGTTTTTATTTTATTTTTATTTTTTAATAATTTTTATTGTGCTTTAAGTGAAAGTTTACAAATCAAGTCAGTCTCTCACATAAAAACTTATATATACCTTGCTACATACTCACAATTACTCTCCCCCTGAGACAGCCAGTTGCTCTCTCCCTCCACTCTCTCTTTTCGTGTCCATTTCCCCATCTTCTAACTCCCAACATCCTCTCATCTTCCCTCCAGGCAGGAGATGCCAACATAGTCTCAAGTGTCCACCTGATCCAAGAACCTCACTCCTCCCTAGCATCCCTCTCCAACCCACTGTCCAGTCCAATCCATGTCTGAAGAGTTGGCTTCAGGAATGGTTCCTGTCCTGGGCCAACAGAAGGTCTGGGAGCCATGACCACTGGGGTCCTTCCAGTCTCAGTTAGACCATTAAGTCTGGTCTTTTTATGAGAATTTGGGGTCTGCATCCCACTGTTCTCCTGCTCCCTCAGGGGTTCTCTGTTGTGTTCCCTGTCAAGATTGTTTTTATTTTTAAGAAATAGTTCCTCAAACTGGAAAAACTCTGGAGTTCCCATCCTATATTTAGGCTAACAGTTTGTGCAATTAAAGACTAGAGGATACTTCAAAGACAATTCACAGAATATCCTTTTCCTTACAGCCATTAGACTGTGTATTTTTCATAATGAACAATGCAACAACAAACACAAAATGTTTCTACATTAAATCACATTCCAAAAGAGAACAGTTTGTATAACATGATAAAATTTTCATATGATAATATCACATAAATATGCATCAGTCAAAATATGCATGTTTCAGTTAATCCTGAAAAGTCTGTACCACCTCTTTAGAATTTAATTAAGCAGAATGTTTGAGGGCATTTTCTTTCCAGCCTAATGTTCAAAGAGCTATAGAACATTTTTCTACTTTAAATCCCAGAAGGGGGAGTTTAGATTAATTACTCTGAAATGAAATCAAAATTGTATTTATTTATTATAGTGCACAAAAGTATGAGACCAAGCATTTCTGGAATGCCTTACTGATGTTGTTTGAGAAATTGCCTTATCTGGTGACTTAAAAATAACTTTAGGTATTGGTCACTGATTGTCCAGGGTGTATTTGGATTGGCCAGGAATATACATATTAGCTTACCTGACCAGAGCTCAAAGAAAATCAGGACGGTCTTAATGGACCCCAAACAATTAAACTTTAGATTTATCAACTTTGTAATTTTCATAGAAGCCTCATTACTGAGGAAAAATTCTGAAAGTACTGGCTGTTGATGTCTACCTCCTCCAACAGTTTCTAGCATCCACACGACCAGATAATCATTTTGATCTCTAAATTACATTTCAGACAATTTTCCAGGCAGTCTGAGGTGACTCCTGTGTGTTTCCCGCACCATAAAACAAAGTTATGGCATTGGCAGCACTCTTTTAATCTCTCTGTTGGAGCGTTGAAAAATGGAATAAAGACATAGTCTGAAAAGCAGTCAAACTGGGGTTAAAGTTTGCTTTCTTTGCAGCCCTTCTTGGAATTTATTCAATTTGACTTTGGGGCAGTCCAATTTAAAAATCTACTTAGTCTTCCAGAAGCTTCTGTACAATCTCCTATGTTCTAGAAGTAAATTTACAAGAAGACCCAGAGAAAACCTGGGCCATTGAGCCAAAAGGAAAATAATCATGGCTAGCCATTATTTAGTAGGTTCCAGGCACAGTACAAAATTCTTTAAATCCATCATTTAATCTTAATCTCAACTGCCACTCTCAATGCAGAAACTAACATTATCCCCATCAAGCAGATGGAGAGACTGAGGTTTGGAGGTTAAGTAACTTGCTTCAAATCACACAGTGAGTACGTACCAAAGCCCAGATAAAGTCCAGGCCATCTGACTCCAGAACCCATGATCTTGACCACTACACCTTAGAGATCACAGGCTTTCTCAAATGAGTGCAATTACACACCATCCACACAGATTTCTCTCCATAAAGAGGATAAAAACTGTCTCAGATTCTGCCACTCACCCAGCACTGTGCTCTGTGACACCTTAATAGACAAAGAAAACGGAATAAAAAATGTCAAAATGTCTTTAAGAAGAAAGCTGAAGTGTTAATCAGTATTTGCTGATTTATTTAAAAAAAAAAAAAAAAAGTTAAAGGCCTGCAGAGCAAGCCTTTACTTTTATATGACTATGAAATGGGGATTTGCTGCAAACATCCCATCTGAACTTGCACCAGCAAGTACAACTTAAACTTTAAATGTTAAGACAGACTAGTAATATTTGGATCCCAGAAAGCAGTTATTCTACCCATAGAAGTAATATTCTCACCACCCTTCTCTCTGTAAGGAGGGGAGATCACATCAGAACATAAATAAGGTAGCTTTCCATGTGGGTAGAGCAGGAGACCACCTACATCTGTAATTTCAAGCGTGCCAATAAGAATATTCTACCTTCAAAAAATAATCCCTCAACTGCTCACGAGTAGATTAAAATCTACCATTATAGGGTCATTTCTTTAGCTAAATGTTTCTTATGTCCCATTAAAATACAAATCCCCTGAAAGCAGTGAGGTTCAATACACACCCGTAAATAATGACTTATGCTTTAGAATGAGTGATTCTTTCTGAAGAACTTCTCACAGGAAGTGAGTAGATGGGCTGAGGAAGACAAAAAGCACCATGGGAACAGAGGATGAAGTTCCAGTGAGAAAGATGGAGGGTGGAGATGGGAGAGGCTGGGGTTCAAGAAGCCTTTAGTCACTATTTCGCTTATGTCCAGCCCTTGACATGGACTATAGCAACCTGAGGGCTGCCAAGTGAAGGCAGAGTAGACAGGAAAAAAAAAACACCATCACAGCACACTGTAGCACAGAGTCAAATCAAATTATTTTCAGAGTGGCTTTTAGATATGATTATAAAGCACAGCAGTTAAGAGCTCAGCTGCTAATCAAAAGGTCAGCAGTTCAAATCCATCAGCTGCCCCTTGGAAACCCTATGGGGCAGTTCTACTCTGTCCTATAGGGTCGCTATGAGTCGGAGTCAACTCAACAGCAATGGGTTTAGTTTTTTGGTATGAAGCATGGTAGAAGTTGAAGAGATCGAGAGGAATGCAATATAGCTAGGGATTTCTAGGAAAGAAAAGCAACAGGGAGATCCACTTAGTATGACAGTCTCAAGGGGGTGTTTTTTTTCCTTTTTTTTTTTTTTTAAAGCAAATGAGGTAATGAATGTACACTGCTTTATAAACCTAAGTCACGGCTATTTTGAATGACAGTGAGGTGGAGTCCAGAGAGAGGGAGACAGAGGACATTGGCAAAAGTGTTAACACTACTCCCTTAGCTGTGTGATGTGGGCAAGTCACTCACAGGGATATTAATGCCCACTCTAACTATAGCTGTGATGAGGTTCAAATGAGAGAATGAATGCATATTATATATGCAAATATGTCTTCCTTAGAATTAGTGGCAATTACAGCCACAAGAAAAGGCTAGGTGTCAGCTGTGTGCAATCTAGAGAGGACGATGACCAGGCACCAGCCTCTTCAATCACATCCCCACCCATGGATGACATCTGTAGAACCACTATCTTTGAAAACAAAGAACCTAGTAATTGGTTAAATTTCACTAACTCAGACTATTTAAGAGTAAAGCCATTAAATTTAATAAAAGCCTCACTTACAGTTATTCTTTTTAAAAATTACTTAATTTGAATTAATAGTTGACAAGGTGTAGCCAAATATATCACTGAACTGCCAGGTATTCAGCAATTAATAGATGGGAGTTCTTTGTAATTATTACATCAAGTATCCACATATGGGTAGATCCCTCTTAGTGCCTGAGAAGTTTGCTCTTTTAGAAGAATTACAGTAAAAAGTAAAAATGTCAGCCACCCTGGTAACTGAATTATCAAAAATTCTCAAATAGTAGAGTCTGAATTAATATAATTTTATTGTACTTAAGAACTGCCAACCTTTTGGTTAGCAGACGTAGCTCTTAACCACTATGCCACCAGGGTTTCCATTAAAAGGACAGATGCAATTAAATGATAAAGGTTACACACAACTGTATGATTCTTTGTAGTATCTAAAATTATCCCTACTTTTCTTTTGAAAATAGTATCATTTAAAGTGATTGCAATAATTTAAACAGCCTACCCCCTCTAACTAGAACAGTAGTTAACCCTGAAATGAAATCTAAATCTCCATACATAAATTAAAAATTGGTTCCAGTAAGTAAAAGGAATCAGCACTTTTTGTACAAAATTACTTATCATACAAAATCCAAATGATAGAATTTAAAATAAATTTTCTAACCAATTTCTAATGTATATGTGTGTGTGTGGGTATGTGTTGTAGTTGTTGTTGGGTGCTATCGAGCCAATTCTGACAATTCTATGGCAAAGCAGAACTGCCTCACAGGGTTTTCTGGGCTGTAATCTTTACAGAAACAGATCGCCAGGAGCCGCTGGGTGGGCTCAAACCACCAACATTTTAGTTAGCAGCCAAGCATTTAACAATTGTGCCACCAGGGCTATATATATAAAACATATATTTGTAAAGGATTTGATTCCAGAAAGAAGTAAACATTGACATGCAAGTCCCAGTAGTAGGTCTAGACCGCTGAGTTGAGTAAGACATGGCCCTGTTCCCAAGAGAAAAGACCGAAAGGTGTGGAAATCATCATATGAGAGACAGAAAGGCAGAATGCAGTGAGAGGTTCAGAGAGTAGTTCGAGCCCAGAGAGCATAGCACTGAGTTGGGTCTTGAAGGATCTGGAGGGGAGAAAGTTCAAGAGGAGAGAAAGGACAAAAGGAATGGTAGGAGTCAGGGAGTGGCAGGAAGGCCAGGGGTGGAAAGGAGTCCTGAAGTCATCCCGTTTGGCCAAGATTGTGTGCAGGGAAAAGCAAGAGACTAGACTGGAAAGGCAGATAGGGTCTGAACAAAGAGTCCGTTGAATGCTGTTTTGCTAAGGGTAGGGGTTCACCTTTATTTCAGATGTAATAAGGAGCCCAAGAATGTTTCTTAGTAGGATATGACAAGATCAGAACTGTACTGAGAAACCTTATTCCAAAGGAGTGGATCAGAATTCAGAAAAATTGGAATCTAGAAGCCCACAAAGAAGCCTCAGTGAGCAACTTGAGAGCAGGGTCCAAGTCTCAATCACCTTTGTGTGTTGGGTGTCTGGCACATAACAGTGCTCAAACATGTTGAATGAATGGACAGATGAAGGAACGCAGCATGCATGCATTCAGTGGAAAGGGGATGAAGTTCTGAACCTAAAGAATGACAATGGAAATAAAAAGGTGAGAACAGATTTAAGAGTGAGATTAAACCAATTACCAAAATGTAGGAATATGATCCAGAAACAATTCAAATTTCATACCAGGGGAGGGTCCAAAGAGTTCTTTGTGGAAATTAATTCTGGAGTCAAGTTCAAACTAATTTGTTTTACTTCCAGAGTCCCTTCCTCACTTAGTTTTCCAGTAATCAAAGAAAAAAAGAGAAAAGGGGGAGAGGAGAGATCCCATAAAGTCACAAAATACAGTAATTCTCCTTTGAAAACAATACCGAACTTGGATTCTTGAACATGACACTATTAAGCTCACGTACCTTGGGCTCCCTGGCATTAGTTAGAATATCTTCCTATGGTTTCACCGATTTGTCAGTGAAGAGGGTTCTTTTAAATCTAGTAGGCAACCTCACCTCCACTTTTCAGTATTCACTGTCGAAAGTCTGTCTTTCCTACCTACTCACCCTAAGAAACAGGAATAATAAAAAAAAAAGAAACCAAACCCATTGCCGATGAGTTGATTCTGACTCATAGCAACCCTATCGGACAGGGTAAAACTGCCCCACAGGGTTTCCAAGGAACACCTGGGGGATTCAAACTGCTGACCTTTTGGTTAGGAAAGGAAAAAGGTAGAATTTAAGAGTAAAGAAAACCCAGTGTCCTCGCTGCAGTGTCTCCCAAAGCACATTCCACAGAACACAGTGATCCCATGGCTGTGGTTTCTAAACAGGATTCCATGGTCAAATACGTCTGGGAAACACTGGGTTAAACAAAGTTAAACAAGAGGCTCTTTACTGCAGGACTTTGTGGCCCCACTAGCACATATTAAGAATCTAGAAGAAGTGGGCAGAGTGTGCTGTACTTCACATACTTGACCATGGAAATGTCTTTTCACAGAGAATGCACAAGACTGTACTTCTGTGGAAGTCTCCCTGGGATGTGCTGCTCCACCGCCCTATATTAGCACTGAAGCATGAGCACTTCCATGTGGGTCACTAATTGTCAGGAAGGTTTCTCCTCTCTTGCCCAGAACTGGATCCTCCATTGCCAGGAGCCTCCTTTGTCTACAGTGAGTAAACAAGGCAAGGCCTGCAGCCATAAGGTGTTGACCAACACCTACCAGTCCTCGATATTAACACCACCAGGCTGACCAAAGACACCTGTGGTCCAGAAAGCACCACAGTGTCTGCTACACACATCGAATACAGAAAGTGCAGCATTTTTCCTATAAAGTCCTACAGAGAAAATGGCAGAGATCAACCAACAAAGCAAAGGGAGAATAATGGTGCTCTTACAGACTGAATAATCCATTTTCACTGCTGCTGCCAAGGACAAGGAGCTCTAGCGAAATCTTGTCCCCCATCCCTGAACCCTGGATCTGACCCTCTGACCAATTTAAGAAGCCCTGTGACAATGCGTGCTGTAATCGAGGGATTGCTCTCCACTGGATCTCTCTCTCTTGCATGACTGAACCCAAGCATCTAGCCCATAGCACATGGTTAGTGACAAGGGAGCCAGGTGCAAGCGTGTGCACCAGCAAATCATCACTGCCAGAAAAGCAATTCTGAGCCCTGCCTGGAGGGCCACCATTCCAAAGAAATATAAATGGCAGCTTATTGGCACTAAAGGGTCAATCAAGCTGCTTTATATAGAACCTCAGAGAAAGAAAAGCATTCTCATCACCTTCCCATCATCTTTACCTAAGGTGCTCATTTCACCTTCTGCAACACGGCTGTCCCATTAATGAGACTTAACAGGCCCAGATTAAAAAAAAAAAAAAAATCAGTTGCTGTCAAATCAACGCCGACTCATGGCAACCCCATGTGTGTCAGAGTAAAACTGTGCTCCACAGGGTTTTCAGCGACTGATTTTTTAGAAGTAGATCACCAGGACTTTCTTCTGAGGTCCTCTGGGTGAACTTGCACCTCCAACCTTTCAGTTAGCAGTCAACCACATTAATTGTTTGCACTACCCAGGGACTCCAATGGACTCACAGTGCTTGACAAATCTCCCCAGAGGGGAAACCTTAATTGAAGATAATGGATTCATTTGTTTACTCAACTTTGTGCCAGGCACTGTACTGGAAATACAACGGTGAACAAAACAGACATCATTCTAGTCCTCAAGGAGCTTCCCATGGGCGGTGTCCCCAGTGTAAAATGTGAAAGTGCAGTAGAAAAGAACTCAAGAAAAACCAGGTCTGCTCCCAGGGCTTATCACCATCAAAAGTCCAGAGGAACCTGGTGCTCTCAGTAACAATGGCAGGGACTGTGAGCTGCCCCATCGTGGCTGACTGGCGCACCAAGCTCCACCTCTAGAATTCCCAGGCAGTCCTGCCAAGCAGCATACCATGTAGGGGCTCTCATCTTCGGGCAGGTAAGCCGACAGGCTAGAAACTGGGGACCAAAAGGGCACCCAGGAGGAGCAAAGCATTCACATAAAGTACTGCTTTTCTCTTCCTTGGCCCCTCATTCTCCTCTCCATGCTCTGAACTGCAGTCACACCCAGAAAGGAAAACTCAGTAGGTTGATGAGGTGGAAGAACTTCATTCAACTAACCTTATTAAAAGAGCCAGGATGAACCCGCTAGAGTGTTGTCAACAAGATAATTTACTTCCCTCTTCACCCTTCCCACTTTGAAATATTTACTTAGATTTCTTCAATGAGAGTAATGAATGGTTGAGACTCACTGAAGGGGCCCCACGCCTACCCTCACGCTGGAATGTGATGAGACATGACACGACAAAACAGGCCAGTGATGGGAAAGGTAGAGGGCCACACCAACTGGAAACCCTAGAGAGTCCTCTCTTCTCTCTACACACTCCTCTTAGGCCATATCATCTATGTACTCCTGTGGCTCTAGTTACCATCCTTAAGCTGATGATTCCCAAATCCAAAGGGTATCTCTCCTGAGATATGTCCAACTGCCTTCCACATATCTTAACTCATCAGGTCCAAAGCTGCACGTATACCCCTCCCCATAACCTGCTCTTCCCTGTGTTTCCCATCTCAGTATCTGGCCCTACCATCTACCAGCCATGTGCTGATAGGAATCTGGCATCTTTCCTGCCTCTTCTCACATTCTGATCAACAACCAGATCCTCCTAGGTATTTTTATAATATGCCCAAAAAACCAAACCCACTGCCGTCGAGTCGATTCCAACTCATAGCAACTCTATAGGACAGAGTAGAACTGTTCCATAAGGTTTCCAAGGAGCCGCTGGTAGATTCAAACTGCTGACCTTTTGGTTAGCAGCCATAGCTTTTAACCACTGTACCACCAGGGCTCCAATAATATGCCCACTCATTCATTTATTCAATAAATATTTACTGAGTGTCTACTTACTTGCTAGGAACTGTTCTAGGTGCCCTATCCTCATGGAATTTACTCTTCAACCTAACAAAGCCACCAATATCTCTTGCCCATACTATAGATGGCCTTCTATCTCACCCCCATCCAGTTCATTCTTTCCACTCCGCATATGGGGAATTCTTTTGAAAGATAAATCACCACAGCTCTTACCTACTCTAAACCCAACAGTGGGTCTCTCAAAAATTTAAACATAGAATTACCGTATGACTTAGCAATTTCACTCCTAGGTATATGGCCAAAAGACTTGAAAGAGGGACTCAAACAGATACTTGTACACCATTGTTCATTGTAGTATTATTCACAATAGCCAAAACGTAAAAACAACACAAGTGTTCATCAACAGATGAGTGGATACACAAAATGTGGTGTATACATACAATGGAACGTTATTCAGCCATAAAGAGAAATGAAGTTCTGCAAATGAGGCTTATCCATACTACAACATGGACGAACCTTGAAAACATTATGCTGAGTGATATAAGTCAGATACAGAAGGACAAGTATTGTATGATCCAACTTATACATTATATCTAGAATAGGCAAATACATACAGACAATAGTTTATTAGTGGTTACCAGCACCTAGAGCGAGGGGGGAATAGGGAGTTATTGCTTAAGGGATACTGAGTTTCTGTTCCAAGTCATGAAAATTCTTGAAAATGGATAGTGGTGCTGGTTGCATAACATGATGAATGTCATTAATGTCATTGAATTGTATGGTTAAAATGGCAAATGTTTTGTTATATATATTTTACCACAATAATTTTTTTAAAAAAAGGAATGGAATTGTGAGACATAACACAGACGAACCTTGAAAACATTATGCTAAGTGAAAAAAGTCAGACACAAAACGGCAAATATTATATGATTCCATTCATATGAAATATCTAGAACAGACAAATTCATAAAGACAGGAAGTAGATTAGATATTACCAGGCTAGGGAGAGGGAAGAAGGGGGAGTTATTGCCTCATGGGTACAGAGTTTCTATTTGGGGTAATGGAAAACTTTTGGAAATAATAGTGATAGGTGCAGAACATGTGAATGTAATTAATGTCACTGAAATGATTAAAATGGCAAATTTTGTGTTATATATATTTTACCACAATAAAACTAAGCAAAACAAAACATAACACAACACCTTCGGTGGTGTTCCACTGCTCTCAAGTAGCAGTTATAAGTCCTCGGCGTGGCCTCTGTGGCTCCCAGCCTACACCTGATTCTCAGTCTGTCTACTCTCTGGGCTCCAGCTTCTTTCACTTCCTTGGTGCTTTCTCTCCACACTGAGCTGCTTCCTTTCTCCAGTCCATGCTGCTTCCACACCCGCAAATCCCTCAAATTCCTTACCCAAAATTCTTGATTGATTCCATCCTACTGTTCCTTCCCGTACTAACCCTCATTCTCAGGAGGCCTTCCCTGTCCTCAAACTTGGTCAGATTCCACCGCACCCTAGACTTGACAAGATTTCTTTTTACTGTCTAACTCCTCCACCAGAATGTAAGTCAGGTGAAACAAGGACCACGTCTGTCTTATTCATCAGAAGGAAATGACAAGAGTTATCAACTTCATCACTTTTCTCTCTTAACCAAACTTTATTTATGCCCTCAGATAATTAATACCAAACAGATAAGTTGAGTCTAGGTTAATTCCAGAAACACAGCTACTCTCTAATAAGCAAGGGAATGTCAGCACAGCTGACATTTCATCTTAATTTCCTGCTAGCATCTTAGCTCCTTGGTGATGTGGGGTAGTGTCCTGAAAGTATTATCCTACCTAGGATATACCCCCCCCCAAAATTTTATATAATGCCAAGAGAAGTTCCAGGCTACCTCAGCGCTCACAGGGGTTTGTGATTTAAAATCCAGGTTTAGATGGCGTCTTTACTTCAGAAGTGAATTCTGGTCCTGGTTCTGTCATTACTACAGCTGAGTGACCTTGGGAAGGTCAGTTAGCCTCTCCAGGTCTCATTTGCTTCATCTATAAAGAGGACATTTAATTAGATGATCTCCTAGATTCCTTCTAGCTAAAATTTTAGGATTTTTAAATCTCTCAAAATAACAAGATCTCTTTAAAGAGATAGTCTTTTTCTATTCCTTTTTTTTTTTGAACCCCTGACTTTTCTTCCCTCTTTCTCCCTCCATATGGCCATTGCTGTTGTTCCTTAACCCTACCATGAGAGACTTAGAAAATCCTTTGGCTCATGGGATAATTTTAGAAGTGGTCCTTTCTGAACTATCCAGTATTTGCACCACCAGGAATCTGGTATCCTCTTTTTACATTTTATTATATATTTATGCTTGGCTTCAAAAAAGGAAAAAAAAAAAAAAACGAATGTTCATAAAACTCTAATTTTTATATTCTTTTCCATTAACTTCTGATCTTTCACCATGGACTTCCATACATATGGTATTTTATCCTGAGTTTCCCAGGAAACAGAATCTGAGAGAAAGACTTGCATGCAGGTGGTTTATTGGGCATGTGATTCTTGGCAGAAGAGTGAGATACAATGGGAATGAACATGGGAAGAAGGAAGAGCCAATATAAGGATGTGTTACTGAGCTGGCTACCACTAAGGAAGACTGGTGTTCAATCCCACATGATATTCTTTGGAGTTTACGAAATATATTTTGTAAATATTCACCCAGGGGACAAAAAAAGGCAAGCATAAAAAGAGGAAAAACCAGGATAAACAAATTAATCAGCTCTCTTGTCAATTGATCTAATGGGTTAATTTCCCTACACTTGCGGTTAGCACATGCATGAGTGAGTGCAGAAGGATCACAAGGGATGCCCACACTGCCATGTCAGAGAAGCCTTAGAGCAGGAAACCAGAGATATTTGCCACAGGCGTAAAGCAAGGCACTGTCAAGATGCACATGCTGGAAGCTGGTCAAAGCACCACAGCGACCACTAGAATAAGAGCTGGGGCCAAGAGGATTTGGGTTTCTCACCCTCAGCACTATTGCCATTTGGGGCTAGATAATTGTTGTGGGGGCTGTCCTGTGCATTGCAGGATATTTGGCAGCATGCCTGGCCTCTATCCACTAGATGCCAGGAGCATCTCCTCTCCAACTTATGACAACAAAAAATGTCTCTAGACAATGCCAAATGTCCCCTACGGGGGGCAAAAGCATCCCCTGAGAACCACTGGTATAGAGGGCTCAACCGCTCAAATTTAGAAGGAGTCAAAATTAAAAACAAAAAAAAAAAAAAAAAGGAAAGAAAGAAAACTGGGAATCTAGGTCTCTAGTCAGATTCTTAGTATTTTGAGACAAGGACCTTGTTAAGGGAAAAAAAAAAAGTTCTTGTTGAATTGTACATATATGATACAGACATAATTTTACATTCTGCTTTGAGGTCCACACATACCCTCCTAACCCCACCCAAAGAACCTCTAAAAGTCCATGTTAACTATTGTTGATGAATATTTGAGTTCCTCCTAGTTTTTAGCTATTAGCTAAAGGCCACTATAAAGATTCTTCTGTATGTTTTTGACTGACATTTTACCCTTTGTATACATTTTCTTGGGTATATAGGGTCGCTATGAGTTGGAATCGACTCGACGGCACGGGGTTTGGTTTTGGTTTTTTTATATACCTAGGATAGGATTATTGGATCACAGGGTATGTGTATGTTCAACATTAATAGATATAGTCAATCAGTTTTCCAGGGGCCTATAAAACAACTATACCACAGTTCTATGATGGTGATACTATTTTAAATGGTATTTGTAAGTTTTGTTTCTTAAATTTTCTGGCTATCATTTGGAGGTAGAATTGGTTTTTGAGTATTGACTATATTTAAAGATTTTGCTAAATTCACTCATTAATAATAGTTTATCTGTAGATTTGGGGAGGTCTATATAAAATAACATTTCTATCTTTCCAAATCTCATTAATTTTTTTTTTTCTTGCCTTATTACATTGTCTATGACCTCCAATACAAAATTGAGTAGCATTGGTAATAATGGTCATCTTTATCTCATGCTTGATCTCCTGATGGAAACTTTTCAATATTTTATCATTAACTATGATGTTTGCTGTAGGGTTTTTTGGTGTTGTTATTGTTGTTTGTTTTGTGTGTGTGTGTGTGTGTGTGTGTGTGTGGATATCTTTTGCCAGATTAAGGAAATTCTGTTCTACTAGTTTGCCATGTGTTTTTATTACTAATTGCGTTCAACTTAATCAAATTATTTTCTGGAACTATTGACAAGGTTGTATGATTTTTTTCCTTTATTCTGTTAAAGTGGTGAATTATATTGACTGATTTTTTTTTTTTTTAATTTAAACCAATCTCACATTCCTAGAATCAATCCAAAATAGTTGTGATGTAGTACCCCTTGTATATATCACTGACTTTGGGTTGCTGTGATTTGGCTCAGAAATTTTGTAACAGTGTTCATGATGCACAGAAATTTTTTATTTTAATGTCAAACAATTAAAATATCACCTTCCTTACTTAAAATGTCCTCATCATGTGATGTAATCATGATTATTCTGGGATCATAAAAAAAGTTTGAAGTGTTTCTTCTTCTGTTCTCCAGAAATTTTCCAAGTTTGTTTTTATTTTCCTTTAAATGTTTGGTAGGATTTACCACTGAAGCCATCCTGGTCTAGAATGTTCTTTGTAGAAAGGATTTAACTATGGATTTAATTTCTATACTAGATATGGGACTACTCAGGCTTTCTATTTATTCATCTGCCTGTTTTGTTAAGTTAAATTCAACACAATATGACTTCTCTTTTGCAGAAATTCTGGAAATTACCTCTAGTGATCACTACTTATACATAAGATTAAAAAAGGATGAGGATGGAACAAGATGGCTAAGTGATTGGACACTCCCATTTACTCCCCCAGCAACTAACCCACTGAACAATGAATAAAAACAAGCATGGACTGAGAACTCAAAACTCCAGATGGCAGCTGAGGTATTATTGTAGAGTCAACGTGAGTCCAGAAGCGGGGGAGAAAGGAGCAAGGATGACACAGAAGCTGGGAGAATCTACCCACTAACATCAGGAGTGCCTGCTCATCACAGCCATTTTGGGATGGGGCTGTGCAATACCTCAAACAGGAAACACAGAAAGGGAGCTAACCTGAGGAAGCTGTAGCCTAATTTTAAGGCAGCTCAAATTAGCCATGGGAGTTCACAGGCTGTGAATTGGAAGGGGCCAAAGGGAGACTGTGGCACTATGGGAGAGTGCTGTTGAGTCTCACTGAGGCCCAAGACAAACAGGCACTAAGACTGGGAGGAACTGCAAGGGCAACAGGGTGAGGGGAATACTTCAGACTGACGAGCGATATAGAGGGAAATGGCTTGCTCCCTGCCCACAACAGGACACTGTGGGCAAGCCTGTGCAGGGGCACCTGAAAGGGAAAGACATAGAGAGAATCCTACCTTCACCACAGGAAAATTGAGCCCCACTGCTTACCTCAGCTTCTGTGACCAGCTAAACCATCCCCCCATGCATGCATATGGAATTCCAGAGATCAAGCATCCATAACTCTTGAATCAGCACTGAAAAAAACAAAGGATAAGAGTGCCCTCTATTGGTTCTCAGGAGAAGCTACCAATCCCACTGCTGCTGGGTTGATTCTGACTCATAGCGAGCCTGTGGGGCATAGTAGAGCTGCCCCATGGGCTGTGAGTCTTTGTGTAGGCAGGTTACCACATATTTCTCCTGAGGAACAGCTAGCAGGTGTGGGCCCTGACCTTTTGGTTGGCAGCCAGGTGCTTGGTTACCCGGGCACCCGCTCCAGAGAAAAATTTCCCACAAAAGCCAGAATACAAAATTTAAAGTAATAATAATAACAAAATGGCCCAGGTTCAACCAAAAAATACTAAAACACACAAAATCACAAGAGAAGAAGGACCAATTAAAAGCAAATCATAAAGAAGAGGAAATTTCTTTTATGGATGCCAGATTAATGCAAAGAATTGATCATTTTAGACTATGGTGCTAAATACATTTAAAGAAAGCAAAAAACACACAGAAAATACACTAGCAGAGATCAAGAAATAGAGAAACAAAATGAGGGACTAAACAAGGAAACCGAAAACATCAAAAAAAAAAAAAAAAACAGAGCCACTGAAACTGAAGAATAAATCAACTGAATTAGAAACAGCAAGAGAAACACTCAACAACAGAGTCAAACAGACAGAAGATAGACTAAATGAACTAAAAGAAGAAATAACCAAACTTATCAAGTCTCAAAAGAAACAAGAATAAAGGAAAAGTGGACAAACCCAAGAGGAAATACAGGATTCAATTAAGAAATCCAACATTAGAATTATCGCAATCTCAGAGCACCACAACAACGAAGGTGCAGAAACAATTTTCCAAGAGATAATCAAAAAGAATTTCCCAGACCTGAACAGAGAACCAAGCCTGCAAATACAGGGAGCTACATGAACCCCAATCAGAAGAGACACAAAAAGATCAACTCCATGCCATATCCTAATATAATTATTGAAAACCAAAGGCAAGGAGAGAATTTTGAAAGCAGCAATAGAAAAACACAATATAACATACCAAGGGTCTTTCATAAGAATCAGTGCAGATTTCTTCCCAAAACTCTAGAGGCCAGAAGACAATGTAGAAACATATATAAAATACTGAACAAAAACAATTGCCAACCAAGAATTCTTTACGCACAAAGTTGTCATTCAAAAACAAGGGGGAAACCAAGACATTCCCAAATAAATAGAAGCTCTGGGAATTTGCCACTACCAGACCAGCTTTTCAAGTATTATTAAGGGAGTACTCCAAATGGAAAGGCAAGAGCTTTAAATAAATACTCAAATGTATACCAGAGGGAAAAAATAATTAATTAAAAGACGGAGAGAGAGATCTCCAAAAAACACAACAACATAGGCAATCATAAGGAACAAGTATATGATATTTTCAGGAATAAACTCAATAATTAAATCCCATAAACAATACAACACTGAGTTTGTAAGAAATAAGCACAAAGTTCACTTACCAAATATAGGTTGCATATTGATGTTAGTGGAGACACACCAACAGAAATGGGAGTGGGAGGAACATACCAGGAATAGACTCATTATGTTACGGTTGTATGTTAACTTTTGTTCATATGTTAAACATTGTTACAATTGTACGTTGTGTCATGTAATACACGTGATAACCACTAAGAAATCACCAAGAAAAAACATTCCAAAAAAAAGAAGCAAAAAGGTTCATCACAATAAGGCAACCAAATACATATAATAACAAAAAAATCCAAATTAAAAAACCAAGAAGATACAAAACACTCAAAAAACAAACAAAAAGCAAAATGAGTGAGATAGACACTTTGTTTTCAATAATAACCTTAAATGTAAATGGCCTAAACACCCTATACAAAAGGCAGAGAGTGGCAAAATGAACGTAAAAGCATGGTCCATTCTTTTGCTCTATACAAGAAACACACCTTAGACATAAGGACACAAACAGACTGAAAATAAAAGGATGGAGAAAAATATTCCATGAAACCAGTAAACAAAAAAGAGCAGGGGTGGCCGTACTGATATCAGATAAAATAGACTTTAAATCAAAATCTATTACAAGAGATAAAGAAGAACATTACATAATAATAAAAGGGCCAATCCAGCAAAAAGGCTATTATAAATACATACACACCTAACAACAATGCACCCAGCTACATGAAACAAATACTTGCTAACATGAAACGAGAAATAGACATCTCCAAAATAACTGTAGGAAATTTCAACACACCACTTTAAATTATAAACAGAACATCTAAAAAGAAGATCACTAAAGATGTTGAGAACTTAAATAAAACCATAAGGCAAGTGGACTTAATAGACACATATAGAACACTGCTCCCAACGTCTGAACAATACACATTCTTTTCCAGTGCAAATGGATCTTTTTCCAGAATAGACCATATGCTAGGACACAAAACAAGTCTCAAATTTAAAAAGATTGAAATCATACAAAGCATCTTTTCTGACCATAACGGTACAAAGCTGGAAATCAACAACAGGAAAAATAAATACATGGAAAGTAAATAATACACTGCTAAAAAAACTGTTGGGTCATAGAAGAAATCTAAAGTGAAATTTAAAAATTCCTAGAATCAAACAAAAATGAAAACACAACATATCAAAACCTTTGGGACACAGCAAAAGTAGTACTCATAAGGAAATTCATAGCAATAAATGCCCACATTAAAAAAAGAAGAAAGATTTAGAGCAGGAGAGCAATGGGATGCAGACCTCAAATTCTCATAAAAGACTAGGCTTCACGGTCTGACTGAGACTAGAAGGACTCCAGAGGTCATGGGCCCAAGACCTTCTGTTAGCCCAAGACAGGAACCATTCCCAAAGCCAACTCTTCCGACAGGGATTGGACTGGACTATGGGATAGAAAACAGTACTGGTAAAGAGTGAGCTTCTTGGATCAAGTAGACACGTGAGACTATGCGGACAGCTTCTGTCTGGAGAGGAGAAGAGAGGGCATAGGGGGTCAGAAGCTGGCCGAATGGACATGCAAATAGAGAGTGGAGGGAAGGAGTGTGCTGTCTTATTAGAGGGAGAGTAACTAGGACTATATAGCAAGGAGTATATAAGTTTTTGTACAGGAGACTGACTTGGTTTGTAAACTTTCACCTAAAGCAAAATAAAAATTTAAAAAAAAAGAAGAAATCTAAAATCATTAACTTAAACCGACAACTCGAACAAATAAAAAGAGCAAAAGAAGCCAAAAGCTACCAGAAAAAAGGAAATAATAAAGAACATGGCAGAAATAAACAAAATAGAAAACACAAAAACAATAGAAAGAATCAACAAAACCAGGAGTTGGTTCTTTGACAGGATCAATAAAACAGACAAACCACTGGCTAGGTTGACAAAAGAAAAAAATCAGAGGATGCAAATAACCAAATTAAGAAATGAAATTGGTGGCATTACAACCGTTCCAACAGAGATAAAGAAGATCATAACTGACTACTATGAAAAAATGTACTCCAACAAATTTGAAAACATAGATAAAATGGGAAAATTCCTAGAAACATACTACCTACCCAAACTAACACGAACAGAGGTAGAAATTTAAACAGACTCATTACAAAAGAAGAGGTTGAAGATGTCGTCAAAAAACTGCCAAAAAAAAAAAAAAAGCCCAGGACCATATGGCTATACAGGAGAATTCTACCAAACATTCAAATAAGAGTTGACACCAATCCTACTCAATCTCTTCAAAAACATAGAAATGAAAGGAACACTACCAAACTCTATGACGCCAGCATAATCCTGATACCTAAACCAGACAAAGACATCAAAAAGAAAACTACGAACCAATATCCCTTATGAACACAGACATAAAATTTTTCCACAAAATTCTAGTCTGGGCATGCAGCATATCAAAAAAATCATTCACCATGATCAAGTGGGATTCGGACCAGGATTACAAGGGTTGTTCAACATTAAAAAATCAGTGCAATCCACCACATAAATAAAACCAAGGAAAAGAACCATACAAACATATCGATTGATGCAGAAAAGGAACTTGATAAAATTCAGCACCCTTTCCTGATAAAAACTCTCAGCAAAACAGGAATACAAGATAACTTTCTCAACCTAGTTAAGGGTACGTATACAAAACCTTTTATACAAAACCAACAGCCAATATTATACTCAACAGAGAAAGGCTCACAGCCTTCCCTTTGAGAACAGGAACGAGACAAGAATGCCCATTATCACCACTCTTATTCAACATTGTACTGGAAGTCCTAGACAGAGCAATAAGACAAGAAAAAGAAATAAAAGGTGCCCAAATAGGAAAGGAAGAAGTAAAACTATATCTGCAGATGACGTACATAGTCCTATACATAGAAGACCCTAAAGATTCCCCAAGAAAACTGCTGGAACTAATACAAGAATTTAGCAATGTTGCAGGGTACAGGATAAACACATAAAAATCAGTTGGGTTCCTCTACACTAACAAAGACTACTCTGAAAAAGAAATCAAGAAAACAGTATCATTTACCATAGCCCCCAAATCAATTAAATACCTAGGAATTAACCTAACCAGGGACTTAAAAGAGCTTATAAGAGATTAAAAGAGACCTGCAAAAATGGAAAAACATCCCATGCTCATGGATTGGAAGACTTAATATAGTGAAAACGTCAGGTCTACCTAAAGCAATCTACAGATACAATGCAATCCTAATAAAAATCCCAACAACATTCTTTACTGAAGTGGAAAAACTAACGACTAACTTCATACAGAAATGAAAGAAACTCCAAATAGCCAAAGGCATACTGAAGAAAAAGAACAAAGCGGGAGGCCTCACTCTCCCTAATATCAAAACATACTATATAGCCTCTGTACTCAAAACAGCCTGGTATTGGTGAAATGATAGACACATAGGCTTGTGGTATAGAACTGAGAACTCAGAATTATATTCAGCCAAGCCATGTATGGATAAGTGATTTTCAACAAGGGGTCAAAGTCCATTTAGTGGAGCAGAAATAGTCTCTTTAATAAATGGTGCTGGCAAAGCTGGACACCCACCTACTTAAAAATGAAACAGGACACATAACTCACACCATACACAAAAACTAACTCAAAATGTATCAAAGACATAAATGTTAAACCTAAAACCATAAAATTCCTGGGAGAAAACCATGGAACCTAATCTTTTGTAAAACTAGGATAACAAGCATAATGCATACATGAATAGAGTAAGACAAAATAGATAAATGGGACTTCATAAAAATTAAAAACTTATGCTTATCAAAAGACTTCATTAAAAGGGTAAATAGGTAACCTACAAACTTGGGAAGATCTTTGGAAATGACTTATTCAATAAGGGTCTGATAGCTAATATCTATTGAAAACGGAAACAACTCAACAACAAAAAGAAAAAAGCCCAATCAGAAAATGGGCAAAGTACTTGAACAGAACCTTTACCAAAGAGGACATCCAAGCAACCAACAAACATACGAAAAGATGTTCATGATCATTAGCCATTAGAGAGATACAAATCAAAACTACAATGAGATACCATCTCATCCTGGCTAACATGGCACTGATTAAAAAAAAAAACAAAAAAAAACAGACAACAACAAATGTGGGTAAGGATGGGGGGAGATTGGAACCCTTATCCATTGCTGGTAGGATTGTAAAATGGTACAATCACTATGAAAAAAGGTACAGTGCTTTCTCAAAAAAACTAGAAGTAGAACTACCCTATGATCCATCGATTCTACTTCTAAGTGTATACCTTAAAAAACCAAAAGCGCACTGCTGTTGAGTTGATTCTGACTCATAACGACCCTATAGGACAGAGTAGAACTGCCCCACAGAGTTTCAAAGGAGCGCCTGGCGGATTCGAACTGCCGACCTCTTGGTTGGCAGCCATAGTACTTAACCACTACGCCACCA
Source organism: Elephas maximus indicus (assembly GCF_024166365.1). Lineage (NCBI taxonomy): Eukaryota > Metazoa > Chordata > Mammalia > Proboscidea > Elephantidae > Elephas > Elephas maximus. The sequence continues at coordinate 173,247,792 of NC_064819.1, read as the reverse complement.
GGGTTTCCAAGTATATACCCTAAAAAAATAATGACACAGACATATGCACACCTATATTCACTGCTGTTTTATCCACAACAGCAAATAAATGGAAATAACTGAAGTACCCATCAATGGATGAATGGATAAGCAAATTGTGGTACATAAAAAAAAAAATTTTTTTTTTTTAATATACAATGGAATACTACACAACCATAGAAAACAGTGATGAGTCTGCAAAACATATTATAACATGGATGGACCTGGAAGGCATAATACTAAGTGAAATAAGTCAAGCATGTAAGGACAAATATTATATGATCCCTGTTTTACAAAAAAGACAAGAATAGATATATAGAGAGAGATCAAAGTTCATTGGTGGTTGCCAGGGAGAGGAGGAGAGAGGGGAAAGCATGCTTTAGTCACAGAGATTTTTTTTTGGGGGGGGGGTGATGGAAAAAGTGGCACTGAATATAGATGTAGTGAGCACTGCGCAACCAAAGTAAAAATAATTGTTTGACCATGTATAGATGGGTTTATGCATATTGGTATATGGGTAGGTATGTACATGGGTGAGAACGGATAGAAATATCTATACCAAAACCAAATCAAACCTGCTGCCATCGATTCCGACTCACAGCAACCCTATATGACAGGGTAGAACTGCCCCATAGGGTTTCCAAGGAGTGGCTGGTGAATTCAAACTACCAGCCTTTTGGTTAGCAGCCAAGTTCTTAACCACTGTACCACCAGGGCTCCAGAAGTATCTATAGGTATGTATAAATACAAATACGTGGGTGCAGGCACATATATTCATTGAAGACACAAATATGGATACTCTACAAACATAACCAAATATCTTTCAAGATTGGTTTTCTGGGATTGAAAGTTTAGGACAACAGCCTCATGAGACAACTCAGTCAATTGGCACATCGTAGTTCACAAAAATCATGTTCTGCATCCTAGTGAAGTGAGTAGTATCTAGGGTCTTAAAATCTTGTGAGTGGCCATCTAAGACACAACTATAGGTCTCAACACACCAGATATATGCTGAGCAAATAATCTAATTAGCTCGACTATATGAAGAAGAACGGGGCTTCGGGATTGGAGGAAGACTCATTAACAACTTGCAGTATGTAGATGACACAATCTTGCTTGCTGAAAGTGAAGAGAACTTGAAGTCCTTAGTGATGAAGATAAAAGACTACAGCCTTCAGTATGGATTACACCTCAACATAAAGAAAACAAAAATCCTCACAACTGGACCAATAAGCAACATCATGATAAATGGGGAAAAGGGTGAAGTTGTGGATCCATTTCACTTGGGCCCACAATCAACACCCATGGAAGCAGCAGTCAAGAAATCAAAAGATGCATTGCATTAGGCTTATCAGCTACAAAAGACCTCTTTAAAGTGTTGAAAAGTAGTCACCTTGAGGTGTGCTTGACCTAAGCCACGGCGTTTTCAATCGCCTCTACGCATGTGAAAGCTAGACAGTGAATAAGGAAGACTAAAGAAGAATTGACACCTTTGAATTGTGGCACTGGAGAAAGAATATTGAATATATCATGGACTGCCAAAAGAAGGAACAAGTCTGTCTCGGAAAAATGTACAACTAGAATGCTCCTTAGAAGCAAGGATGGTGAGACTATATCTCACGTACTTTGGACATGTTATCAGGAGGGATCAATCCCTGGAGAAGGACATCATACTTAGTAAAGTAGAGAGCCAGAGAAAAAGAGGAAGACCCTCAATGAGATGGACTGACACAGTGGCTGCAACAATGGGCTTAAGCATAATGATTGTGGGGATGGCACAGGACCGGGCAGTCTTACATTCCGTTGTGCTATGTTGTGCTATGAGTCAGAACCAACTTGATGGCACCTAACAACAACACTCACCAGGAGCAAAACAGTAAGCAGGTAACCAAAAGCTCAGAGAGGAAACAAATCTACATGAGCCACAACCTCATCTACTCTGAGACCAGAAGAACTCAACGGTGCCTGACTGCACCATTAACCATTCTGACCCAGGTCACAATAGATGGTCCCAGAGAGAATGGAAAAAAAATCTGGAGCAGAATTCAAATTCTTATTTTCAAAAAGACAGACCAACTACAACAGCAGAGAACAAATGACTCCTGAGGCTACTGCCCTGAGACTCTAAACCTAAAACCAAGCCTAACCCCTGAGATAACCCTTCAGTAAAACAGCAGAGTGCCACACAAAATAGAGGATATTACTGTAAGATCAGTGATCTACTTAAAAACCATCAGCATGAGACCAAAATGTCAACAATTACTCAAAAGCAAAGATGAGAAGATAAGGGGCAAGGAAATTAGAGTACTGGAAATGGAACAAACAGAATACAATTAAAGAGAATGTTGATACATTGTGATAGATGTAACTAATGTCACTGAACAATCTGTATGGAAACTGTCAAACAAGAACCTAACTTGCTGTGTAAACCTTCACCAAAAACTCAACAACAAAAAAAGGATTAGGTCTAATAATATATGGGTAATATAGTCTTTTTATTTACTTCACATTTCCTAGAACTTGTCATCTTAATTTTTTAAAATCTATTATTTCAAGTCATTCACTTGTTTAGTGTAAAACTAAAAATCATTAAAAATTGTCCCGGGCAGCACAACCCTATCAGACTTTTGGCTGCCATAACCACACATGGAAGTGAGTTTGCTTTGGAATCTGTTCGATCAATTAAGAAATACTAAGACATAGTAAAATACATCCTTTCAAATCATAAAACCAGGTAGATAATTAACCATACAAAAGAGTCATAGAATCAGAGCTTTATAAATTTAGGGAAATTACAGATCACCTAAGCTAAACACATCATTTTCACATCAGGAAACTGAGGATCAGAGAGGCCAAGGGACTTATCCAAGATTATATGGCCAGTGAATAGCAGAGCTGGCATTACAACCCAGGTCTCCTAGTTTTTGATCTCATATTCTTTCTACCACATGATGCTACCCTTCAAATTACACCCTCCATTTGTTACTAAGAATGGTTGAGCATACTGAAATTTGACTTAATCTATTCAAGAACTCTCTATTGTATAAAGGGAGAGAAAACAGGACCCTAGTACAGTAGCTAACATTTTTAGGTTTCATTTTGGGTCCTTTTCTATCACTCTGAAATTCAAATTACTATCTTCTAGCCCACATTATGTTTCAAGTAGCATTTCTCCTCAGCTTACAAATATAACATTTCTTGATTGTCTGCAGACTTTCTTTTACTCCACTTAACTGCCCTTTTATTTCCACCATGCACCCTCCAGGTGCAGCTAAAATTATACCATAAATACCAAACTCAAACTAAAACAATGTTAGGATTATAAGCAGACCATATTATAGATACTTGATGATCAGGGATGATGATATATTTTTATATTATCTAGCACAATATAAGAATCATTAAGTAAATACTTAACTGACTGAAAGACTCACTTCGGATTTTGGATAATCCAGTGGTTAGAAATATGAGTTAAGGAGACATAATGCCTAGTTTCAAATACCAGCTCTGCCACTTATTGCCTGTGTGACCTCAAGCAAGTTGCTTAATTTTCTGACTCTCAGTTTCCTCATCTGTAAAACAAAGTTAATAACAGCATCCACATAGAGTTCTTGTAAAAATTAAATGAGATTGTTAACACAGTGCCTGGCACATAAAAAGTGCTCGAAAAATATTAGCTTTGATGAGACTACAAAATTACTGTTATTTACTACTCTTATTCCTGCCATTCCTGCCACTCATCTGTCAGTTTGTTGTACTCTGGCAGTTTGCATGTACCTGTAATGCTGGAAGTTATGTCGCTATTAGCTCAAAAGCCAGCAGGGTTACCCATGGTAGACAGGTTATAGCAGAGCTTCCAGACTAAGACAGACTAGGAAGAAGGACCTGACAGTCTACTTCTGAAAAAAAATTAGCCACTGAAAACTTTATGAATACGAGCGGAACACAGTCTGATATAGTGCCAGAAGATAAGCCCCTAAGGTTGGAAGGTGCTCAAAAGACAACTGGGAAAGAGCTATCTCCTCAAAGTATGGTCTACTTTAATGATGTAGATGGAGTCAAGCTTTCGGGACTTTCATCTGCTGATGCGCCACGACTCAAAATGAGAAGAAACAATTGCAAATATCCATTAATAACCGGAACATGGAATGTACAAAGTATGAATCTAGGAAAATCGGAAGTGGTCAAAAATGAGATGGAACATATGAAGATCAACATCTTAGGCATTAGTGAGCTGAAATGAACTGGTACTGACCATTTTGAATCAGATAATCATATGGTCTGCTACACCAGCAATGACAAAATAAAGAGGAATGGTGTTGGACTCATTGTCAAAAAGAACATTTCAAGATCTATCCTGAAATACAACGCTGTCAGTAATAGGAAAATACCCATACGCCTAAAAGGAAGACCAGTTAATATGACTATTATTCAAGTTTACACACCAACCACTAATGCCAAAAATGAAAAAATTGAATATTTTTACCAACTTCTACAGTCTGAATTGATGAAACATGCAATCAAGATGCATTGCTAATTACTGGTGATTGGAATCCAAAAGTGGGAAAAAAAGAGGAAGGATCTATAGTTGGAAAATATGGCTTTCATGATAGAAACAATGCCAGAGATTGCATGATAGAATTTTGCAAGCCCACAACTTATTAATTGCAAATACCTTTCTTCAACAACATAAACGGTGACTATACACATGGATCTCACCGGATGGAATACACAAGAATCAAATCGGCTACATCTGTGGAAAGAGACAACTGAAAAGCTCAAAATCATCAGTCAGAACAAGGCCAGGGGCCGCCTGTAGAATGGACCATCAATTGCTCATATGCAAGTTCAAGTTGAAGCTAAAGAAAAAAACAAGTCCACAAGAATCAAAGTATGACCTTGAGTATATACCACTTGAATTTAGACAGCATCTCAAGAATCGATTTGATGTATTGAACACAAATGACCGAAGACCAGACGAATTGTAGAATGACATCAAGGACATCATACATTAAGAAAGCATAAGGTCACTAAAAAGACAGGAAAGAAAGAAAAGACCAAAATGAATATTAGAAGAGACTTTGAAAGTTGCTCTTGCTTATAGAGTAGCTAAAGGAAATGGAAGAAATAATGAAGTAAAAGAGCTGAACAGAAGATTTCAAAGGGCAGCTCGAGAACACAAAGTATGATAATGAAATATGCAAAGACCTGGAGTTAGAAAACCGAAAGTGAAGTACACGCTCGGCATTTCTCAAGCTGAGAGAACTGAAGAAAAAAAATTCAAACCTCAAGTTGAAAGTTTGAAGGATTCTATGGGCAAAATATTGAATGACACTGGATGGATCAAAAGAAGATGGAAGGAATACAAAGAGTCACTGTACCGAAAAGAATTGGTTGACATTCAACCATTTCAAGAGGTAGCATATGATGAAGAACCGATGGTACTGAAGGAAGAAGTCCAAGCTGCACTAAAACCAAAACCAAACTCATTGCCATCAAGTTCGTTCTGACTCATAGAGGCTCTACAGAACAGAGTAAAACTGCCCCCATAGGGTTTCCAAAGAGCAGAAAGTGGATTCCAACTGCCAACCTTTTGGTTAACAGCCAAGCTCTTAACCACTGTGCCACTAGGGCTCCACTGAAGGCATTGGCATAAAGCAAGGTGCCAGGAATTGAGAGAATACGAACTGAGATGTTTCAACAAACAAATGCAGTGCTGGAAGCCCTCACTCATCTATGCCAAGAAATGTGGCAGACAGCTACCTCGCCAACCAACTACAAGAGATCCATATTTATGCCCGTCCCAAATAAAGGCAATCCAACAGAATGTGGAAATTATCAAACAATATCATTAATGTCACAAGAAAGTAAAATTTTGCTGAAGATCATTCAAAAATTTTGCAGCAGTACATCAACACAGAACTGCCAGAAATCCAGGCTGGATTCAGAAAAGGACATGGAAAGAAGGATATCATTGATGATGTCACATGGATTTTGGCTGAAAGCAGAGAATACCGTAAAGATGTTTACCTGTGATTTATTGACTATACAAAGGCATTTGACTGTGTGGATCATAAGAAATTACGGGTAACATTTGGAAGAATGGGAATTTCATAACACTTAATTGTGCTCATAGGGAACCTGTACATAGACCAACAGGCAGTCTTTTGAACAGAACAAAGGGATACTACAGAGTTTAAAATCAGGAAAGGTGTGCATCAGGGTTGTATCCTCTCACCGTACTTATTCAATCTGTATACTGAAACAAATAATCCAAGAAGCTGAACTATATGAAGAAGAGTGTGGCATCAGGACTGGAGGAAAGCATATTAACAACCTGCAGATGATACAACCTTGCCTGCTGAACGTGAAGAGGACTTGAAGCACTTATTAATGAAGATCAAAGACCACAGCCTTCAGTATAGATTACAAATCAACATAAAAAAAAAAATTAAAGAAAACAAAAATCCTCACAACTGGGCCCATAAGCAACATCATGATAAAATGGAGAAAATATTCAAGTTGTCAAAGATTTCATTTCACTCGATTCACAATCATCGCCCAAGGAAGCAGCAGTCAGGAAATCAAACAATGTATTGCATTGGGCAAGTTGGCTGCAAAAGACCTCTTTAAAGTGTTAAAAAGTAAAGATGTCACTTTGAGGACTACAGTGTGCCTGATTCAAGCCATGGTATTTTCAATTGCCTGATATGCATGCGAAAACTGAACAATGAATAAGGAAGACCAAAGAAAATTTGTGCCTTTGGATCATGGTGTTGGCGAAGAATATTGAATATATCATGGGCTGCCAAAAGAAAGAACAAATTTGTCATGCAAGAAGTACAGCCAGAATGCTCCTTAGAAGCGAAGGCAGTGAGATTTTGTCTCATTTTGGACATAGTATCAAGAGGGACCAGTTCCTGGAGAAGGACATCATGCTCGGTAAAGTAGAGAGTCACCAAAAAAAGAGGAAGACCCTCAATGAGATGGACTGACACAGTGGCTGCCAACAACAGGCTCATGCATAGCAACAATTGTGAGGATGGTGCATGACCAGGCAGTGTTTCCTCCTGTTGTACATAGGGTCGCTATGAGTCGGATCTGACTCAACGGTACCCAACAAAAACAAGAATTCTTGCCGTTCACCATAATTCCTTCTGTACTTGTCCCAAGTGATTTGGAAGACTGAGGGTTCACTGAACTTTTTTTTTTTTTTTGGTGGGGAAATGTATTTGGTACATAAATAATAAGTCATCCAAATCCCATTAACTCTAGGTAACTTTATTTAATAATCGTATTTTAAAAGTTGGACAAGTAAATAAACGGCAAAGCAATTTTGATTAAATCTTGTTTTCTCAATGGCTATTTGGAATACATCATTCATATGCAAACCCCAAGAATATTGAATAACAGATAAAATAAATAATGATCATAATGCAAACCACATTCTGATTCCCACTTCCCTGCAAGTACAACTCCATGTAAGACTTTTAAGAGCCAAAAAGTAACATGCTTATTAACTGTGGGTTACTCAACTATATACATAGAGCTTAGCAGATCACGTGAATGTTTCCATATTCTCAGTTAAGCTAATGATTCCTTAGAGCCCAGTTCTTATAACCCCTTAGGAATTTCAAGATTTGCCTGAAAAAATATATCATATTTCCATGACTATGACTGAACACGAATTTGGAAAGCTCTCTGAAAGCAAAGCATCCTAGAGGACAGGAAATGGTCACTGTTTTCAAGGAAAGGCAAGATGTGTCTGCACACAAGACATCAAGCTGGTCTTAAGGGACTGATCTCATCTCCTTCCAGGCAAACCTGTGGGTGCCGTGCAGATGAACCTACCTTTTACCTCACACACAGGAACATGGTGGGGAATATATATATAAAGCCACTTATCATTTGAGGTAAAAGACATTTTGCTCAAAACTGATATATGAATGCAGCAAGAGAGTATATTCCCTCTTTTTGTAATATTTTCTTTTCTTTTAAAGAATGCAAGGATTTAAGGGGGTTCTGGACTCAGACTAGGCAAGCTGTAAGCCTCTGGGAAAATCTGTCAAAGACTCATATCTTTAAAATATCATTTGCTAAATACACAGTGTTTTCTGTAGCAGGGACCAGTGAAAGTTTCACTAGAAAAAGTTGCTGCATTTCATCTTTTCTTCGTGAATGAAAAAAAATTACATGATAGTTTTTTGTTTTTTTTTAAAATTCTTGGTAAGCAAAATGCTGTCATGGAATAAGCCGAGACAGTTGTGATTGTTGTCAGGTGCCACTGAGTCGATTTTCACCTCACGGAAACCCAATGTGACACAGTAAAACCGCCCCATAGTGTTTTCTGGGCTGTAATCTTTACAGGGGGGCTCTGGAGGTACAGTGGTTAAGCATTCAGCTGCTAACCAAAAGGTCAGGAGATAGAATCCACCAGCCACTCCTTGGAAACCCTATGGGGCAGCTCTACTCTGTCCTATAGTGTCACTATGAGTCAGAATCAACTAGACGGCAACGGGTTTGATTTTGATTTAATCTTTACAGGAAGAGATCGCCAGGTCTTTTCTCCTGCAGAGCTGCTGGCTAGGAGAGAAGAGTCCTGGTCCAGGTCCCAGCGGGGCCACTGTCTTTGACCAGAGGGTTACTTTGACCAGAGATCAACGAGGTGGGGAGACTCAAACCTGCCCAACCACTGCCCAGGGCTGATGTCAGGTAAATGGAGTTGGACGTGCTATTACACTTGTAAAGCAGCAATCATTATAAGATCTTTAATTGCAAAAGATTTGTACTTAAAATTAATTTTGAACAAAATGTGTTTTATACTACTGAGCCATAGAGAGAAATGAACTCTTGATACACATTACAACACGGATGAACACTGAAAACATTATGCTGAGTATCTAAGTCAGGCACAAAAGGACAAATAATGTATGATTCCACTTATATGAAATATCTAGAATTGGCAAATTAGTAGAGGCCAACATTTATCAGTGGCTACTAGGGGCTGGAAGGAGGGGAAAAGGAGGAAATCACTGCTCAGGGGCCACTGAGTTTCTGTTAGCAGTGATGGAGAAATCTGGAAACAGATAGTGGTGATAGTTGTACAACATGATGAGTATTATTGATGTCACTGAATTGTACATGTGAAAAATGTTGAAATGGCAAAGGTTTTGTTATATATATTTTCACCACGATTAAAAAAAAATTCATTTTGAATGTTTTGCTGCAATAGCCAAACTTGGGGGGTGCGGGTAGGGGTAAGTATTTTAATGGAGACTCGCTGTAGCAGTTCTTGAAATCTATGTCAAAGTCCGTTACTCCCCAACTCTCTGTGAATGAATTCCCAAAGGGCTGAGCCCATATTAAAATCTCTAACGTGAGAAGTATTACAGCAAGTTTACAATATAGTAATTAACTGGAATTATCTTTCCAAACTCTTGCCAATATATTTTCTGTCGATTCAGACTACGTTCATGATGTGATTTTTTATTAGCCAAAAAGTAGATTTCCACATTCATTCAAATCAAAAGGGTAAAGACATGTTTGCGTTAAAAGAAAGAGTTGGTCAAGACTTTCTATTAATGTACGATATTGTTGTTATAACAGGTTTTTTAAATGGCTGCTGTATATGGCAAAGACAATTCCTAGTGCCTGCAGAAGAGTCCGTGATTCTTATTTAAGGAATATGGTGATTCCTTTCACTGTTTGGGATTAGGGAAAAAAAAAAAAAAAAGCAAAATCAAGGCTATTATCCTGTGTTTATACCAAATCTATTACCATAGTAACAACTGTGATGTCAGAAAACCTACACCAAGGGCCAGATCCTGTCTCTGAGAAGGGAAGGGCAGCTTAGCCTCCAAAGATGGACACAAACATGTGAGGCCAAAGCAGAGTAAATACTTAGGGTGGTCATCAAAGCACAGGGAGTTTCCCTTCTCTGTAGCGAAGCAGGGGTGGGGTCTGAAGAGCAGTTCCCTGGGCCCAGAAGAAAACTACACCCTTACTTCTATATGCAGCTGTGCAACAGAAGAGTAGAAATCCAAGAGAATGTGATATCACCATGTCCGCAATCCTGAGTGTTCCACTGGGCCCAATGGCTGCCAAAACAGGGGTGGGGTCCAGTGCTAAGCCCGCCCACACCAGAAACAACTTTTGGGAACTAGTGCCTAACCGGATGGAACCCTCTGTACCTCAGAGGACAAGGAAAATTCCCTCATGATGGAGAGCCCTTAAAACCAAGCTGTGGTTTTACCGCTACCAGGTCACCCAGGTTCCAGAACCACAAAACCTAAGGGTTAGAGAAGAACTTGTCTTGCTTCCCAAAAGATGTGGACTTTAAAAAATAACCCTTTGCAGAAATAAGTTGTATCCCCTGTCACTGAAAAAAAACTCTGTCACTGAGGCATCTGAAATTAGTATAAAAACCAAACCCAGTGCCGTCGCGTCGATTCTGACTCATAGCGACCCTATAGGACAGAGTAGAACTGCCCCATAGAGTTTCCAAGAAGCGCCTGGCAGATTTGAACTGCTGACCCTTTGGATAGCAGCTGTAGCACTTAACCACTATGCCACTAGGGTTTCCAAAATTAGTATATTAACAGGCACTATTATTTTGATAGTCTAGGGAAGTTTATTAGGAATATGCTGAATAGGAAACTTTATAATAAAAAGAAGGAGCTCTGGTGGTACAACGGCAAAGCACTCGGCAGCCAACTGACAGGTCAGCTATTAAAACCCACCAACAACTGCACGGGAGAAAAGACCCGGTCATCTGCTTCCCTAAAGATTACAGCCTGGGAAACTCTGTGGGGCAGTTCTACCTTATCCTACAGGGTCACTATGAGTGGAAATCAAACTGACAGCACACAACAACAACACATTAAAAAGAATATTAAATAGAAGTATTGCCACGAGATAATTTTTAAACCTTAAAACCAAAAATATCCCCTGAAGTCTTCTTAAAGCTAAACAATACTTTAGTGTAACTAGTAAAGAACGTCCGCCTCGAGCATTGTGCTTGCTCTTTTGAAAACTATCTATATGGGATCAAATTGACAATAGCAACTCCAAAGCTTAGATAGGAACTTCGGGTGGCAGTAAGTTTATGTTAATGGGGGAGGAACAGTTCAGAAAAGGAGGGTGAGAATGGTTAACCAACTTGAAGAACGTAATCAATGTAATTGAACTATACATGTAGAAATTGTTGAATTGGTGTATATTCTGCTGTGTATATTCTCAACAACAAAAAATACACTAAAATAAATTATAAAAAAAAAAAAAAGAGTATTAGATATGGAGCCAGAAGACCTTAGGACTAGTTCTAACTGATGCACATAGAATCCATTTGATCTTGAGAAAACCATTTAACCCATTTGAGCTTCTTCATTTAATATCTAACATGCTTTTTACCAGATGTGATATAAAGATCAAATTAAATAAAATAATAAATATGAATGAGTTTTATAAACTGTAAAAGACTTAATACACATATAAGGTATTATTAGCATTTTCACATAACCAGTTTACATTACAACAGGAAAAATTTGAACACTAACATAGTTATTTTCTTTCCAAGAACCAAAGCACACATGTGACCCTCATCTTCCCAACTCCAAGAGACAGACACTTGCATGACACAGTCAACTCTACATGATTCGAGGGCTGATTAGCAAGGGATCTTTTGCTTCTGGCCATTGTACCCTTTATTAGTTCCTTTCAGGAATGCCACATTAACTCAAAACAGCTTGAAAATTGACAGTGAATATACATCAGCTCAATTATCCTGAATAACAACTCTGGTAAAATTTTAGCAAAAGGGAAAGTTGATTAACTACATGGAAGCTTTTGGATAATTTGTGGGCTTTTGTTATCCATAAGTAATTAAGAGCAATGGAATCCTCACTTCACTGTCAAGGAGGCAGGGGTCAAGGTCAGACAGGTTGGGACTAATCCAGACAAGATACTAGCATTTTCTCAGTGAACAACAGTCTGTGCTTGTCTTACATATATGTGCAATAGGAATTTGGATATGATTCATTCATTTATTCAATAAATATGGGTGCAGCATCTACTTTGTGCCAGAGCTCACCACACATCCTGAAAACCCACTATTTCCCTGCCCTTGTTGCTGTCCCTTCTTTATGGTATTACACAGGGCACCTTGGCAAAGTCTGTCTCTTAGGAGCTGTAGTCACCTTCCTGTTATCATGAGATCTTTGCTCATCTTACCCTGGGACAGAGGTCAGCAATCTATGGCCCCTGGGCCAAACCCTGTCCACTGCCTTTTCTGTAAATAAAGTTTCATTGGTCAAGCCCATTTGCTTGTATATTCTGTGTACATATTATCTATGGCTGCTTCCCTGATACGATGACAGAGTTCCATCGTTGTAATAGAGACTTATGGTTCACAAAGCCTAAAATACTTACTATCTGGCCCTTTACAGAAAATGTTTGCTGACAACTAAAGAGTATAACCAACTCAAAACTCATCTCTCCTGTAAATTTTTGCTTATGAATTAATAGTTTATGAATTAATAGCTACTCGAAAGCAGAGAACATTTCTGTATCTTTGTTTTGTCATACAGAACCCTGAAATAGGATAGAGTCAAGGTTTAGAGCAGAAAATTAAATACGTCCTTCCCTACATTTTGTTTTCAACAGATGAGTGCCTTGGAGTTTCATGGAAGACAGCATAAAACCACTGGTGTTCAGTTACTCTGGCTTCTAATTCCTCAGAGTCCCTCTGTCTAAGACTTTCAAGGCTCAAGTTTTGGCCTCTGTCCCTTTGCATATTTATTTCCTGATCTGATGTGGAATTAGAGTTAAATAGGAGCTGTGTGCTTGAATTCCACGTGGCTCGCTCAGCAGGAAACTCCAGGGCAGGTTTTTTGGCATGCCTAGCTCATGTTAGCTTCAGCTATGCTAATTTCTAAAGCTGTTTCCTTCGCTCAAATAAATCTTAGAGGCAAATTTGCATTTGGATGCACACCTTTTGTGCATGATAACTCTGGGCAGAATAAGGACTGAAAAAATAAAAACAGGTCTGGTATTTACTGAGTGACTCTCCTGTGGCAGGTATCATGCTAAGTGTTTACACACATTGTCTTATCTCATCGCTACAATAATCCCAGGTGGGACTATAACCCCCATTTTACAGATGGGGAAACCAAAGGAAGAGACTTTATGTGTTCACAGAGCTGGTAAGTGACAAAGCCTGGATTTGAACCCAGCCTGTCTGAATCTGAAGCCCATGTTCTTTCACTTAGCCATGTTGCCTTTTTGATATCCTAGTCAGCATCACTATTCACTAAGCCACCAGACATACATTCAAAAATAAACCATACATATACAAAGTCTGGCATCCCTCTGGTCCCCAACTGACTTTTGCACCTTTTGTCTTTAGTCCTTGGGAGATAAATTTGGGCCCTTCTGCATCACGAAACAATCCACCAAAGAATACAGGCATGAAAAAGGCGAACTTTATTTGATGCACCAATTACCTTAATAATTAGCAGGCAAGCACAATTACAAGAGATTTTGACAGGTAAATGATTTTAATGACATACCTAAGGACCTCAGTATGAAATGATATCTCTACTACTACAGTGCAGTAAGCCAAGCAAGAAAATGTGGCCATAACCCTGAGGGAAAACATTAGTAACACCTAGAATATGGTGTAAATAAATCTATAACATAAGCCCAGGAATTCATATCTACAGATACGTTCACTGTTTAAAAAAACATTACCAAACACCTATCTTCTCTAATAAAAATACAAATGTGAGCTATAGTAATAATAAATACTGCTATTGAAACTCAGTATTTATCACTGTTCAATTCCATTCCTGAAAAATAACCAGTGTAGCAATTAAACACTGTAGCATAATTCTATCATTTTACAGTAAATCTGATACAATATTAACTCCTTTCTCTGTGTAAAACATACCTCTGTCCTAACTTGCAATACCATAAAATGCTCCGCCTATTGCTATGTAGATCTAATACCCTGCCATTTAATTTTCTGGAAATATAAAAGAACTGATCACATTTTCATGCAGATGAAATTCAGATGTTCATTTTTTAAAAAAGTCTAGCTCCAAGAGAGCTTTCCAAGAATTAGAAAGAACTCTGCAAAGAAGATGGGTGATCTAAGTTGTTTCTTGAGAGGATATAGGGGAAGACACATTGGGGAACAAGTTTGCCACATGCCCTTTAACTGTCCTTTTCCTCAGAAAAACCAAGAGGAGACTTGGCTCTTACTACACCAACACCTAGCTCAACTATGGTTACTTATTTTCTTGCTAGTCAGTCATTGTATATCTTATTTTTTTAAGAATTTAATGTTTTTATATTAAAAAGGTGATTTTGTAGAAGAAAAATAATTTTTTGCAGCCAGTGGTAGAAAAGGGTTGTCAGTTGAAAGTTGACCTAATGGCCACGATTACAGCCTGAAAAGGAATCTGTCTCCGCAATAATACTTTAATACGTGCACTAACATTTCTTCTCTACAGAGTGTTTAATAGAGCTTTGTCCATAATTAACTTGAGCAATTAACAATTATTCATAAGATAGTTAAAACAACACTCTGTGAATCATTGTTATTGGAAACCCCAGTGATGACTTACCTGCTGGTGGCTTTATGAAAGGTGGTGGAATTAAAGGTACAATAATGGGTACATTGCCGTGGTCCTTTGACCCTGCAGGTGAGTCACTGAGTCCATTTCCTGTGGCAAGCCCTGAATAGCCTGTGCTTATATTGTACGGTGAAATAACACTGTCCTCAGGTAATTTTGGTTTTGGCAAAGAATTTTCTGTAAAAGAAAAAAAAATTATATTCAATACAATGAAAGAATCCACTCAGTAGACTTAAAATTTTTCTTATGACCACTTTTCCAAAGTAAAACAGTCACATAACAAAACAAATATTTTCCTTGCAAGTCTTCAAACATTTTACCAAAATTCCACAAGACCATGCACTGATTTATGGTAATCAGTCTTGTTTCCATAAAATTCTAATGGGCTCCTTTAAAATTTGCTCCACTGTGGTAGATAACATCCCAGTTGTACTCATGGTGATGAATTTTATCACTGTAAAATCCCATAGAAAACTGAAAGGCAATTAACCTTTTCCACAAAGAAATTGATGTATAGCAGGCATCCTTTTCTGGCTACCAGGGAGAGTGCCTAAAACATGCCTTCTAGCACTGTAACAAGATCGCACATTATTATAAACTCTGGGTCATTACATAATCAAATGAACCAACGAGAAGGAAGCAGACGACTGGAAAGAAAACCGTTGTTTCACAGATATTGGGAACAAAATGAAAAACTGGTAATAAAAATAAAACCTCAACCATTGAAAACTTCTTCCCTCTAGTAGCAAATCCTGGCATGCTCTCCTTTCATGTTCCCCAGAGGCAACGATTATTGCCTAGACCAAGTATTATATGAGCTATTAGTTTATAGAATATAAACTCATGACTTGCATTTTTCATTTACAGTGAAATTGATGATACAATCTCTGTAACATGATGTGTACAATTTCCTAGCAAGCTTAACACAAAATTTGTCACGTCCGTTCAATTCCACATGCCTGCATGACAGCTTGTTTATATATTGTTACATGGTATATAACAAGAAAAGCTGCTGTCTTGGAAACTGGGAATAAAATGCTTGAATAGGTAATGTATGCCAATACGAATTTTGAATGGAATGCAAATAGTGATCAAATTGCCAGTGATGATACACAATTAGTTTTACCTACAAGTTATTAAAGTTCCCCAAATGGGTTGCTTCTTCACACACTCTTCCTCTTTTCCTTGACAAACTTTAATCCCAAATTTAAGCTCATAAATTCAGCATCCATATCAACACCTACCTGTGCAACAGATCTCTGGCACTGCTGGCCACTGGTAGAAGCAGGCTTTTTCAGCTGTGTCAAGACTAAAATTTCCACTCTTCAGCTGGGCTTTGAGAACATTCTTTTGGAGTTAGAATCCAACCATCTACTACTCTCTTACTCCTCTTTTTACTCTATCCAAGGGTGTGGGGATCGGGAAATAGAAAAAACTTCAAAAATGGAAACAGGGCTTCCCTTCAGAATTCCCACAAAAAAAGGGAGAATGGGTAAAATTACCAAACTGTGAATCTTCTTTGCAGTCTGGTCATCTAAACCTAACACTTCACTTAACAGAAGGCCCCAGTCCCCAACAAATAATATATCAAAGGACTCAGGAAACTAAGAGAAGTTAGCAAGGACTGTCCCTTTCTATAAATCTGTGGGCAGGACCACAGCACTTAAGGTTTATAGCCCTTGTCTAGCTCTCCCATTGCTGGAAGGAGATTAACCAAAACCAAAAACCAAACCCATTGCCGCTGAGGCGATTTTGACTCACAGCGACCTTACAGGACAGAGTAGAACTGCCCCACAGAGTTTCCAAGGAGCGCCTGGTGGATTCAAACTGCCGACCCTTTGGTTAGCAGCCGTAGCTCTTAACCACTATGCCACCAGGGTTTCCAGAAGGAGATTAAGCTGTGTCTATTTTTGTTTTATGTTCTGCCTTTACATTCTGTGGGATTCTGCTTACGTGAAAGCACTACTAGGGATGTACATTTAAATCAACCATTGGCATAATCAACAAAATGAGTCCCAAAGCAACTCAATTCTGGCAGGCTGAGATAGTCAATCCTTCTTTGCATGAACAAAGGGACATTAAATGTCATTACCTTTGAGAACAGAAATGTGCTGCCGGCTCTCCCCATCTGTAGGGTAGCTCCTGAATTCAATATCTTCACCATCTTTCAATTCAACCTTATCATAGCCATACCAGCCAAGGAGTTCATTCATGGTGTTTTCTGCAAAGTTCTGAAATGAAAGCATGGCCCACTTATTTATGTAATCGATAACTATTTGAAAAGAATGTGTAAATCAAATTCTGTTTGCCCTACCCTGTGCACTGCCAGCCCTGCCCCACCTCCCCTGGAGCCCTGTTCATTTTTCAAATCACGTTAAAAAATTGTAATGCATTTAAATCCCAGGATGACACATCCAATTATGACAGGCCTTCAGACGCTTACAATTTAAAGATAATAGGAAAAAAGGTATTTGTCAGTTTTGCTTACGAATAGGCAGGCATATTTCAGCATATTCTCTGCAAACTTACACTTCCATGAAAATATTGAAAAGTAAAGCACACAAACATCTGAGAAGAAATGATTTTTAAAATGAAAACAATTAATCAACCTTTTTGTGCCTCAGATTAAATTAGAATTGCTTTCTGAGTCAGGTGTTGCTCCTTAACATGACTCTTAGATAAAGCAAAATCTCAACAAAGAAATAATTTCTCTGTTGTCAACCACTACCATACAGAAAGCTGAATAGACTACAAGGGTCTCCTTTTTTAATTTCTCCTTTGGCAAGAGTACTCTTTAAAAATCAATGCACAATTTCCTTTACAAATTTCATTAATGACAGATTCTTTCTCCATGAAATCAAAGGTCACTATGATTATTTCTGACAAGTAACATAAAACTACCAAATAACTTTAAGCTTACTAAAAAAAAAAAAAAAAAAACTCCATTGCCACTGAGTCAATTCTGACTCATAGCAACCCTACAGGACAGAGAACTGCCCGCATAGGGTTTCCAAGGAGCGCCTGGTGAATTCCAATTGACAGCCTTTTGATCAACAGCCGAGCTCTTAATCACTGAGCCAGCAGGGCTCCCTAAAGTCACCAGCCGGCTCATATTTTAGATACTGTGTAAAAACACTTCATGAACTATAAATATATAAATGTAAGGTTTTATTATTGTTGTTGTTGTTATAGTTATCAAAATTTTGAAATACTGGGTATACCCAACCTCCAGTGCCGTCGAGTCGATTCTGACTCATAGCAACCCTATTGGACAGAGTAGAACTGCCCCATAGAGTTTCCGAGGAGCGCGTGGCGGATTCAAACTGCTGACCCTTTGGTTAGCAGCCGTAGCACTTAACCACTACGGCACCAGAGTTTCCATACTGGGTATAGCTGGACAGATTTAAAGCTTAAATATCAGGTGACTATTTTTTATTAATTTATCAACTGCTAGATCTGGAAACAAGATGTTCGTAAATGATCTCAATGCTCTTGTGTGCCTTAAAGCCTCTCTGCCTGGCAAGGCAAAATGAGCCTCCTAGATTGAGCTAGAAAAACTACATATTCTAACCTTTTCTGTGGTTCAGAATCTTTTATTACGCTCCTTAGAAGCTGTCATTCTGAATTAGACTGGGATGTATAACTTATATACCTGAAACAAAGCACAAAGGCTAAACCAGACTGTGCACAGCCCCAACGTGTGCTTTCCATGTTTTCCAATTTCATGACTTCAAATTACAGCAGGGGTTGCATAAAAAAGAAAAGATATTACACCACTGACTCCACAAATACAAACTTGGCATTTCAAACCACCCACAGGATGCTATATTTTTTGCTTTAGTACCCACTTGAGCTTAGGGCTCCACCTCGGTCAATCTGTGATGGTATAGGTCACCACCAATTAAAAACAAAAAATCTAGCCAGGTTGATTCAGTGTTATCATCCACAAGGCTAACAGTCAGGCATATCAAGCTTTACTGAGGCATTTATTCTCTCAGATGGCTGGCCATGTCCACATTAAACAGACATTCTTCTCATGAATGCACAAAGATGATATGATCGATACGAATAATAAGCTCAGCAACTTCAGGAACACCACTGAGGAGGATGGGGCTAAATGCTGCTCTACTCAATCGAAAGAGATCCCTTTAATGAGGTGGTAGTCTTCCCTAACATCCAGTTTCTCTCACTGAGCTGAGTGCCTGACTCGAGAATGACAGTCCCTAAGCATACAAATCGAGGTCCTCCTTCAGAGGGCTGGCAGCAGAAATCTCCAAGGATAAGGCTTACACCTTGCATCGAAAAACCAATTCCCAACACCATTAAAAGCCAAATTCAAGCCATCCTATTGGTCTGCGTGCTGTTCACCCCAATCTGTATGAGAACTGTGCCAACAAGACAGAAAATCTTTTGCCACCATATCCACGCTTGTAGATCGTTGTATCTGGATGCCACTATCTAACTTCTGAAGTGACAAAAAGGCTAGAGATGCATAATTCATGGAGTAATCTCCCAGCCTAGAATACAGAATTGTTTTAGTCCAGCTGCAAATTCATTCAGCCGTTCAGAACCAATCCCACGGATGGCATCCATAAGTTTTGGGCATTAGGTAAAAACTGAAAACTCAACTGGATTAATACCAAATTCATATTATTTGGGTATCTTAACTGCATCACTTTTAGTTTATGGTTTGTGCTGGACACTTGGAGGCTTCATGTAATAATCAATATGAACTTGATCTATTCCATGATTTTCAAGTTACTATAAATGTCAATGAAAATAAACTCTGAAAACATTCCCTTCCTTGTCATTGAAAATAAAACACTTTAATGTTTTGATATATGACTGCAAAAGCAGAAATCAAAAGGGTTATAAAGCTTTAGGTCATAAATCTCAAGTCTTTCCTAAAAGGAAGAACTAGATGAAAGACAAAAAATGAGCACCAAAATTTCTTACAGTGTAGCTACAAGAAACGGACTATTACCTCTGTATTATATACTATATATTAAGAAACCAAAGAACCCCCAGGAATACAGAATTTAATTTTTTTAATTTACTAGGTAGAGCCCGGGGCCCTGAGGATGTAGTGGTTAAAGAGCTCAGCTGCTAACCAAAAGGCCAGCAGTTCAAATCTACCAGCCACTCCTTGGAAACTCTATGGGGCAGCTCTACCCTGTCCTATAGGGTCACTATGAGTTGGAACCAACTCCACGGCAATGGGGTAAGGTGGAGCCTGGGTTTGATGTCAGATTTCATACAGGCTCATTTTTGTGCTAAACCAAAGAAAATGAAATAGATTTTTGCAGTTATCATCTAAGAAATGTAACATTCTAGGAAAAGTGAGTTTAATGTTTACGGCCTATGAGAGTGTTCAAGTCCTTCTGGTAGAGAATGCCAATAGCTATTTTTTCAACATTTTTGTATTATTACTCTTTAAAGTTTCCTATTAAAAGAGTTATTCCTTTCCTACATAAGTTTCTTTCTACCTTTTTTATAAAGGTGAAAAAATAAAAAGATGATAAGAGTTAAAATGCAGAGAGATTTTTGAAATTACAAGGTTCAATGATATTAAGACAAGCTACTGTACTAAGGAAGGTTGTGAAATTTGCTTCCCCCAAAATCTTTAAGAAACAGCCACCAAGCTTTTGTCTTAGAGACTTAGGGTGGGGAACTGAAATAGAAAGTCCCTTCCAGCTCTAAGATTCTGTGAAATCAAAGAACTTCTCTTATATGAGAAATGAAATACCTTTTGGAAAGAAATGTCATAATTACAGTGATCACACATCATGAATTTTACTGAACAGCCATTATTTCAAATATTTTATCATCACTCCCATAAACCATCAAGATGTGCCAGAAATTTCAATATTTTGGCATCTGAATTACATTTTGCAGACAGCCTCTCACCCTTGGAAGTGGCACAAAAATCCTTTCTCATACCATGTGGTTCAATTTGGGTTTGGAAAATAGGTCACTATAATTATAATGATAATGTCTAGCACTCTTATAGCACTTTATAGTGTTTCCACATCCTTTAACTCTCTTGTTCCCTTTCAATAACCCTCTGTGTCAGGCATTTGATTTCCACAACAAACTTTTAGTGAACCCATATGACATGTCATTTTATAAAACACAATTAGAGCATTAAAAGGATAAATGACCAGCATGAGAGTCACCTAGTAAAGTCAGAACTAAAATATAGACCTGATTCTTATACCAAGCCTCTTTCTATTTTAAATTCCAATATGCCAGTGATTCCAAAGAAGCTACCTCCCTGGACCAATCAAAGAGTTGCAAAGAAAGCACGCCATAGGATATGTCATCTATAGAGAGATTTCCAGCCAGGGCATACTATCTGTGTTAACACTTCACTTGCTTTCAGATTTCATCATACACTCTCCTTAACTACTTGTATTGTTGGAATGTGGGTACTCAAAATTCACAATTAATTTTAATCTTCTCATTTTATAATTTTTGACATCGCATCTGACTCTAATTGCTTGGCACTTCTAATATCTAGCCCCATGTTACAGATTAAATTGTGTCCCCCAAAAATGTATGTCAGCTCGGCTAGGCCATAATTCCCAGTATTGTGTGACTGTCCTCTGTTTTGTGATCTGATATAATTATCTTACGTGCTGTAAATTCTAACAGCCCTGGTGGCATAGTGGTTAAGAGCTAGGCTGCTAAACAAAAGGCGGGCAATTTGAATCCACCAGCCACTCTTTGGAAACCCTGTGGGGCAGTTCTACTCTGTCCTATAGGGTCCCTGTGAGTCAGAATCGGCTTCACAGCAATGGGTTATGATGTTAATGACGCAGGATTGAAGACAGTTATGTTAATGAGGCAGGACACAATCTACAGGATTAGGTTGTATCTTGAGTCAATCTTTTTTGAGATATAAAAGAGAGAAACAAGCAGAGAGAAGAGGGACTTCATTGCCACCAAGCAAGAGGAGCCAGGAATAGAGTGGTTCCTTTGGACCTGGGGTCCCTATGATGGGGAGCTCCTAGACCAGAGGAAGATTGATGACAAGGACCTTCTCCCGAAGAAGACAAAGAAGGAAAGTCTTCCCCTGGAGCTGGCACCCTGATTTTGGACTTCTAGTTTTTAGCCTCCTAAACTATGAGAAAATGAATTTCTGTTAAAGCCATCCACTTGTGGTATTTCTGTTATAGCAGCAATGGATAACCAAGACACCCCACTATCTCTTCTTCAGTCCTTCCAATTCTATTTTCTTACCTCTAGAGTCCCTAAAAAAGAAGACAATCCTAACATTTAGTCTGAAAACATGACCTCTTCCTGGAATTTAAAAAAACAAGTCACAGAAAGATAGGAAGACAGGCCATTTTACTGTTTCCACACTCCTCCTAAGTTAGTTCTTCAATACTGGCAAAATTTATTTTTGTTGGAACCCTGTTCCTAGGATGTTCATTAGATACTCTACTTGAGGGGAAGTACTGTACAAGTGTCAAAGTTCAATCTAAATGACTTTCAGTTGAACATTTCACCAGGTAAATAATCAAGGGTTCACTTCAAGGTACTTTGAAAGTAATAGTAATTATAAATTCTCAAAATACCTCTGAAACATAAGTACTTCAAACTCTTCAAAAAGAGCTCATTTAATTTATTTTGAAAAGACCAATTAATTTTAAAAATATGAGGTAGGTGCCACTGATTGGGTTTTGTTTGTTTGCTTTCCATACCAGGTTTTGCATAGCTGAATGCCCACGTGTTTTCAAATTTGTATCCAACCCAAGAGCACAGAAGGTTTTCAATGAGCTCCCAATCATTCACCTACATGAGGGAAAAGCTATGCCCTCCCTCTCCACACAAACATAGTTCCCGTTTTCACTCCGAGACCCAGTTCTGATATGCCAACTGCACATAAGGTACTTGAGGGCAGAAGTCTTGCATTTCTTTTTATGCCTCATCTAGTAGAATGTGATGCTTTTAGAATGTACTCAAAAAATGCTTTAATACATTTAGATGCTTTCAGAAATATCAAAGAAATGTATAAATACAGAGAAATGACCAAACAAAACCCAGGAAAACCAAATTCTAAAAATAAGCACATAAAAGTTAAAAATATCATAATATCCTGCGTTAGTGACACTCTCATAGTTTGGGGAATTCATATTGATACAACTTTTAGCAAAGGTAATTTGACCCTACGCATTAAAAGCCTTTTAAAAATCATAAACCTTTTGACTCAGCAATTTGGTTTCTAGGAATTATAGGTGCAAAGCTACACATGTTCAGGAATGTTTATTCAGTACTATTTTTCTAGAAACAAACTAAATGCCAAACAATAGGAATTTAGTTATAGCTTAGTCATATAATGGAATACTATTTTACCACTAAAATATATGCTGTAGATAAATTTTATCACATGGAAAGATATTCACAATATATTAACTTTCAAAAGGCAGGTTTGTACACTAGAAGGCCATTTTTATCTAAACTATATATCACACATAGAAAAGGACATGAAAAGACATACATCAAAATGTTGGCAGTAATTGTGACTGGGTGAGGAAATTCTGGGCTTTTTCTTTTTACTTATTTGTATTTTTTTTACTATTTGTCATGTCCATGTATTGTTTTCATAAAAATTTAAAAAATAGTTTTAATTAAAAATTAATTAGCACATAATCTCACTCGTAGACAACTGTGTCAGCCGTATTCACAGTTCTAATGACAATAAAAAGGATCTGCTAGTTACATTACTTTACTTTGAAATATTCTGACACACATTCTCCAAGAAAGTGGAACACATGAGACTTATTTTCAAAAGGAAAGGAAACTCCCAATCCTGAACCATTTATAAGGCAGGGGAAAAAAAAAAAATGCTAGTATCTCTGCTACTCAAGTTTATGCAAAACAGGATGATGGCAATTTTTGGTAAATATCTCCCTTTCCACCTTCATTTGTTCTGGCTGGCTTCTAGGGTCGTTTTCTATTAAGTATCATTAGACTTGCTAAGAGAAAAAGAAACAGAATATGCAGAAGAGAAGCACAGCCTTGTTCAGAATTCCAGAGTGAAGGAGGAATTGTACTTGATTAGAAGTCGATTTCTAGCTCTATTCCCAGGCCTGGCCCAGGACTAAGTCTAAACTGCCTCTCTTAACACAAATCTGGTGGATAAGTTTTATTTTACAGTTCTGCCAAGGAGCAGAAGGTAAAAGAAAGTAAAATTTAAATATCACAAAAGAAATATCTGAGTAGTCCTTTACAGATTACAAAGTACTTGCACGCTCATGATCCCACTGGATCAGACAGTACAGTAAGGACAAGCTACTGGTCACAGATAAACCTTCAGAGAGTCATCAACGCACACAGAATAATGCACAACATGCATGAAATACTGAATGGCCAGATTCATACTCTTAGTACAAACTTGTATTGAGCTCTGCATTTTTGCCTGAACGACAGCTTTTTAGCTTAAAATCCTTTGAAGATGGTCAATATGCTCCATTTTGGTTCATTTTGCAGCATCATTCTCAGCCGCAGAACAATGCTTACAATGCAGTGCTAAAGGCAGAGAACACATCCTAACACAAACACTCAGCTCTGGCCTGTCTTGTTCTCTTATAGATACATTCTGAATTGGATGGCTATATAATTGGTATATGAAACAAAAATCTCGTGCTTCCAGACACAAAAATCAATGGTGTTTTATTGTTTTACTGTGACAGAGAGGAGACAATTAGCTCCCCACATTTTAATTTGCTGCCTGGACATCAAATGTCCTGAAAGGGTCAAACAAATGCTGTGAAATTGGGCATTCCGGCACTCGGGCTAGCACTGTGGTAGGCATGGCAGGTGTGCAGCTGTGTACAGCTGTGTCCTATCACAGCTGCAGAACTGCCCTAAAAATCACCAAGACTTGTTACATTGTTTTCCTGTCTGCGGCAAAGCCAAAGCCACTGGCCTTAAAGCGGTACAGAGTTTCACAGGCCTTTGGTTATATAAGAGATATTAACACCCACCAGTCTATAGATCCTAAAATACACATTCAGCAAATCTTACTTACTTCAAGCTTTCATATGTGTTTACATGTTTCAATTGGCACTATCAAATAAAAAAGTTGTTTTTTTTTTTTTTTTTGGCATTCTACCCTGTAATTTAATCCCTTCTCTTTTAGGCAAATATTCAATAATCTCATTAGTTTGAGAGAGTAAGTGTGGTTGGTTTCCCATTCCACAAGAGAAAGTTTTAGACTTCAGGGATTTTTAAATGACCTACCTTCTACAACTTCTAATAATGGTTCTTATAGAAAGTATAAAGACCCTTAATAAAAGGGACATGTCCTTAGAAGATACGAGAAGTCTGATCATCCTAAGAAGAAGACACTATATTTCCCTGGAACTCTTTCTTCAGAAAGCCACTTGCACTCACTGAGAGATGCCTTTTTTGAGGCCCTGTTTTTTGACTTCTCCTTTAAACTCTGTTACCTCTTGGTTTCTATGAGTCTATCTTTCACACAAGGAGAGTAGGGCTTGGCGTCTCAGAGCAGTGTTTGGCAAGCACAGAGGCAGGAAACGCAGGAGGGAATGAGTCTGTCAGACTCATTTTCTTCTAGCTCAAATGTTTATTTCAGATTCGGGAGGAAGTGGAGTGGTTCCTTTCCATTTCCTTGTCTCTGGAACCCGTGAGTAGTATGAGGCTTGGAGAATTGCACTCTATCACACATCACACTCACAGGTTTACAGATGGAGAGAGAAACTCTTCCCAGAAAACCCCCAGTTTGAACAGAGCAGGATTCTTTGCTCTCCACGCCTTCCTAGGGCCTGCTCTTAGGGGTTGAGACTGAAGCCTTCAATAGGGCAACTGACCGTAATGCTAAGGACAAAGCTGATGGGCTCAGGAACATCCTAGACAGCTCCCAAGGGGCAACGGCCATGTCCTGACTGATATTACTCCCCAGCCCTGCCACGTGGCACACCTGAGGCCATTGCTCAGCCAGGGATCTAATATAATTTCTGCAGTGAGATCTGGTCTCGAGTCCATTTTCTAGATTCCTGAGACTTACTGTGTGGACACCAGCGTGAAGTTCAATGGCCAAACTTAAAACATACTTCTTTTAATAATGAGCTGTTTTCAGCCTTAAACATTGATGTTTTCAATCCACACTCAGTTTAAAAAAAAAAAAAATTTTTTTTTTTTTTGAATCTAAGTAACACTTACCAGCTTAGCTCTGCAACTTGCTTTTATTGTCTATGCAATTGACACAGGTCACGTTTAATGCCAAACGGAGAACATCAGAAACCAAACTAGAAAATCTTGTGGTGAGTTTACTACTAAACTCTAACAGATGTGCCTGACTCAAGCTGTAGGCATCAGGACTGAAGCATAATTTTAGGTACAAATTACTTACTGAGAATATTTATAGACAGAAAACTTCTTAAGCAAAGGAGATTCTATGACATTTAACACAGATTTATCCTGCAGTTTAGCAATTGATAAAGAAGCCAAACACTATAAATGCATTAATTATGGTTTGTTTAGGAAAGCTTCCAGGGCAGAGTGCTTGATCTAATCATGTTGGTTTTGTCCAAAAGTTTTAAAAAGTTTTACAAGATGAAAATCTGACTCATTATCTCAAGTCGTAGTTTAGATTTTTTGAATTGTATTATTGTTTGGTAACCACTGGTCACAGTTTGCTATAAGTATAGCTATATTTACACTTATCTACATACATCCACTTTTACAAATTAGCTTTTGTACTGTATCTACCATATTTTGGATAAACTCCTGAAACTAGTTAACCCTTCCACATATCAGAATTCCCTCCTAACATGCATTTATTATGATACTTGTGAGCTAACAGTATATTGAAGACATATTACATTAGATACAATCATATTCACTTTAGAAACCAAAAGTAGTCAAAATATAAATTGCATTGCCATCTAATTTTTTTTTTTTTAATCATTTCTATTAGTTGCAGCCTTGGTTAAGCTCTCAGCTGCTAACCGAAAGGATGGCAGTTCAAACCCAACAGCCGCTCTGTGGGGGGAAGATGTGGCAGTCTGCTTCCATAAGGATTTACAGCCTTGGAAACCCAATGGCAGTTTTATTCTGTCCTGTAGGGTCACTATGAGTCAGAATCAAATTGACAGCAATGGATTTGGTTTGGTTTTTGGTTCTACTAGTCATTAATTAAACAAGGCTTACTAATCATAAGTACTATAATCAGTCTTTTTAATCAAGAAAAATCAGGATGGAGGAAGGAAGAAGAAAAGGAAAGATAAAAGAGACATTATAAAGGTCATAGTGAGACAAACATTTCCACTTGAAGGTATTTTCATAGACGTATACTATAAGAAAGCTATGCCAAGTCATGAACTTTTCACACAGAAAATTATGTTGTATCAAATTTAAATTCGTTACAACTGCCAGGTACATTAAACCAGTGATAACGAAAATGTAACTCAATATCTGATCTAGTGAAACAGCAACCAACATTAGCTCCCAGCCACATGAAGACTATCTCCAATGCCATCGCTGGTGTCAGCTAAACCTCAGCCAGTCTTCCCCAGCCATTTTTGAAAAAATATGTGACTACCTCAGTTAGGAAATCTTGAAAGAAGTCTCTGTGATGAGGCAATTTTGTTGCTCATTCTCAGTGCCCTGCATTTGCTTACTTAAAATAGACACTTGTACCAATGTCCTTTCTATTACCCGAAGGGGAAAAAAAATCACATACACACCAGTCTTTTTTCTTTCAGCTTGCAGAGAAGCAACTTGATCCAACCAGTGTTGAAACCTGAGTAGGTCACTGTACACCACGATAAAATTCCCTAATCCCTGAACCAAATCTCCCTAAGGGGGGCCTCCTCCTGATCCTCCACTTCCCAGGCTGACTTTTCCATTCGCTCTCTCCTCTTTCCCCCTTTCATTTCCCCTACCTTCAAGCCTTGATATGTGATCCAAGGTGGGGGCTCAGGTTTCCGTTTTTACAGCTTAGGCCGTGCTAGCTGTATACATTCCTTTCTTTCTGCCGGGCAGTGATTACTTACCAGGGCTTAGTTTACACTGGTCCAGATGAAAGCCGTTCAGATGAAGGCAAACACAGCCAGGCAGCTCCAGCACCATCGATATGAAGCTGCACAAGGCCACATTGTGTTCTCGGTGACATTTTGTTGCACACATTTTTATACCGGCAACCAACTTGTTAGGTTACTCTACACTTTAGGCTTGAGGAGACCAAGGGGTAACAATACCATGAGATTTGGGGAGGGGTTTTGTTGATGTCGTTATTAATATTAAAAGCAGAAAATATTAATGAGTTCAAAATAACCCTTCTGCCTTTTGACTTTGACAAATCACATTTTAAATGAGAACTTTTGGTGCCGTTACGTTCAAGGAATGCCTACTGAACAATTTCACTAGAAATGTGATTTCATGATTCGCTAGCATGGTGTGCATGACATGGCTGGAGATTTCAGCCAAGGCTCTCTTATATTGTTCCAAACCAGACTGAAAATTCTTATCTTACAGGCAATTGAATTATTTGTTGGGTAAAACTTCTTATTTAATACTCTCTGGGTTGAAATGATGAAGATTAAAACTTCAAATAGTAGGTGGTGATTTGGAAAAAACATAACATTTTAAAAAGAGGAAATTTTGTGCACCAAAGTTAATTCCATACTTAGTCCTGCAGCACTGGCTAAAAATTGTGTAATTTTCCCCCTTCACACAATGTTGTTTTTGTTTCTTCCTTACCAGTTCAGACAAACATCTGTTATACTGTAGAAGGACAACTATCTCCCAAACCACGGAGTGTGCCCGCAGCCAAAGTCAACAACGTGAGCCCCAAGCATGGAGCACAGTCAGCCTTTATATCCAGCAGGGATAACATTTCACATGTTTTGATTAAAATTAGCTAATTTGTAATTCTAGAACCTATGAAACTTAAAAGCTGCCATCCATATAGATCACATTAGGCAGCATTTTAAAGGGCCAGAGCACACTGTGATTTCCTAATGGCCTTTTCCTCTCTCCTTTTCCCTCCTCCCCCATTTCAAAATGAAATTAAAAAAAAAAAGTAATCTGGAAATGCAGAGCAGGAGGGAAGAGCAAAGTGAGGAAGAATGGCTATTGTAGAGTGTCTGAACTCCACAGCATCAAAAGACCACTTCTACTTTTTTTTTTTTAAGACAAACTGAAAAAAAAAAAAAAGGTCTCTTATTAGAATCAATGGTGGTTTCCATCACAAGGGATAGCGTTGATTTCCAAGGCAATTCTTCCTTAACTCTCCTTTCCATTGATGCTAACCTGCAGCTCATGCTTTCAGGAACGGAGTTCCTCACCCAGAAATAAAAACCCCAACTCCAAAATTTAGATTGCTATTGACGTTTCAGGGAGGAAGGGAAAGTAAAGCATATGCACCTAGCTGCACATAAGGATGTCTATCCATATTCTCCTTCCTAAGCGTGGGCTACATACAAGGCACTCTCATAGAATATGCTCGTTCTAATCAAGAAAACGTCAAAACGTTTGCATGACATTTTCGTCCAGTTATTCTTTTAAATACAAACTTAAACTGACCAAGTCAGCTGGCAGTGTTAGGGATTCAAGGCAGAACATGCGGAACCCCAAGAAGGCAAACTAAGTTCCACGAAACCGGCTACTTGTTTGCAACTCATAGAAGGGAAATTATATAATTATAATTGTATATATGTAATATATCCATGTTAAATATCCGTAATAAACAAGACTCGCGAAATAAACACAGAATAAAACCTTTGCTTGGGCAAAAGGTGCAAGTTCAGGGAAAATAAGGAGGGTGAGGGGTTCCGGAGCTGAGCGGTGTTCTTGGGCAATCGCTCCAACACGAACAGCTGGAGCGCCAGGCTGCTGTACTCGCCACCTCTGGAGCACCGCTGGCCTGGCGGGGAGCCCGGCCTCGCCGAGAGGACGCCGGGCTGGCCTTTGCAAACAATGGGCAGACGCCCGGCGACAGCCGCCCCTCACACCGCTTTCTTCCAGCCGGGCTAGCTCGGATTTGATTAACTGGGAAGTGAGGCATGCAAAGGCGAGCGGGAGGCGGAGGCAACGACGAGAGAGAAGCGGGAGGCGGCGAACGAGGCGAGCCGGCATTGAGGACAGTACCCAGACCCGCGCCGCTCGGGCCGCCCCTCACCGTGACACAGACGCACAGCCCCATTACACCGTCGCAGCGGGCTACATGGGGAGAAGTGTGACCGAGGAGTTGGGGAATGAACTAGGGAGGGAATGGAATGGGGCGCTCCCGGGGTGCCGCGGCCGGACGGCTCCTAACTTTGAACCATCGGAAGGATGGCTCCCAGAGAAGGGAGAAAAAAAAACTACACCGCCCACTAGTAAAACCTCTTCTCCGTGTCCACACGCAGGGGACCCCTGGTCCCCTTCCCCTGAAACGCGTCGGTGCCAACCTGGGTTTTACGAGGTTAAATAGTATGTGGTTTCACGTTCCCCCCTCCCCCATCAAATCTGAGGGAGGCAAATCTCGGGGATGCAGCCCGCGAGTTGGCCTCCGTTTTGAACCTGGAGGAGGAGCTGAGGCGTTCTGGGCATTCTACAGAAATTGACAAGCGCTCCCCTGTTCCCCCAAATCCATACAACGGCCAAAGGAGAGCGGACGGAAGAAAGAGCTCCGTCTCCCCAGCCCCTGAGGTCCAAATATACCTTCATTTCCTCATTGATCTCCCTTTTCACTGGGTGAGCGGGTTTCCTGCTCCTCTTATTTTCCGGAGGTCTCCCTTCTTTCTCCATTTCTGCCATGTTTTTGTGTCTGGTTTCTGTGGAGATGAAATGGCTGCTGCTGCCGCCGGCGGTGGTGGTGGCGGTGGCGGTGGCGGTGGTGGTGGTAGTGGTGGTGGTGGTGGAGGTGGTGCTGATGGTGGCAATGCTGGCGGAGGTAGCGGGGCTGGCGGGGCCGGGGCTGGGAGGGGGAAGGGAAGGCAGGCACCGGAGAAGCGGGGTCTCTTCTAGCGGCGAAAAACGTCAGTGGCTGTCAGAGTGAAAGGTAGCTCGAGGAGTCTCGGGGATGCCGCCACCGCCGCTCCTGCTCCTGCTGCTGCTGCTGCCGCCGCCGCCGCCGCCGCCAACGCCGCCAACGCCGCCGCTGCCCCTGCTGCCGCCGCCGCTTCTGCCGCTCCCGCCGCGGCCGCCGCCGCCGGGCTGCATCCTCGATGCCCCGTGGAGTCGTCAGCCATCTTCCGTCGCTCTGTCCGTCTGCATGGGCGAGGGGGACTAGGGCCAGGCGCGGAGAGAGCTGCTCTGGGCGTGCGTGCGTGGATGTGTGTGTGCGCCCGGGAGAGCGCGCCAGCCCCGGCGCCCAGCGCCTCCCGCGAGCCGAGCCGGGGGCGGGCCGGGGGCCGGCGCGGGAGGAGGGGAGGAAGGGGGACTAGGAGGGAGAGGGCCA
Source organism: Elephas maximus indicus (assembly GCF_024166365.1). NCBI lineage: Eukaryota > Metazoa > Chordata > Mammalia > Proboscidea > Elephantidae > Elephas > Elephas maximus. The sequence continues at coordinate 173,216,727 of NC_064819.1, read as the reverse complement.
GAGTGGGGGAGAGGTGGGGGGGCTAGGACAGCCCCCCGGCTCCCGAGCGGGCGTGGCTTCTACCGTCACCGTGTACGCGGATGCTGCGCTGCTCCGGGGGCTGCTCGCGGCCGCCTATTCCTCCTCGGCCGGCACGGGCTGAACGCGGCACCCCTCGCATCGGCCTCCCTCTGCGAGGCTCCGGGTCGGTACCCGCCTGCCCCCGGGTCTTCGCGCTCGCGCCGACCCCAGTCCTTCTTTTTAGCTCCGTGATGTGGGTTCGAGTGGGTTTGGAGTTTTTTCAGTCCGTCCTGGAAGCTGCTGAGGAAAATGAATGGGGGTGAGGGGAGGAGGTTGGACAGTGGGAGGGCGCGGGGACCTGAGGCCGCGGCAAGAGAGGGCTCCTTCCCCCTCTACCCCCCGGGAAGGCGAACAGCTCGCCGCCTCTGGATTGCAGCTTCGGGGCTTCTGGAGGGTGGGAGGAAACCACACTCCTGACCTCTCCTCCGCTACTAGGATAGAGTGTTCCCCTCTGGGGGCCACCGTGGCGTGCTTGGAGGCCCCAGGGCCCTTGGAGAGGTTCCCGCACCCTGCCCGGCCAGACCCTGCAAGGCGCGGGCTGTGACTGCGCTTCCAAGAAAGCTTTTGACTTGTTTGCCTCCCAATGAACCATTTAGAAGTAAGGCACTTCGGCCTTCTGCCCCGTTCTTGCTCTCTTTTATTTGTTTTCTCCCCTGTTCTGTATCTTGCACAGCCACACACAGACACAGACACAGACACACACACACGTGTTCCGCCACAAAGTAACAATTTTACCCCGTGACCCCACGTGGGCCCTTCTCCTGGTGCCCTGGGTTTATCCCCCAAAAGCTTGGGCTGCGTAGGTGCTGCGGGGAGCGCAGGGTCCCGCTTGGGGTTCCCGCTCTCCAGGAGCTGGACGCCTTGGCCACGCCCAGGCGGAACCCTCCCCACTCCGCCCGGTTGCACTCTCCCGGCGACTTCTTAGCACTCGTCTGCTCTCCCCGGAGCCGCGCTAGTTACCCCTGCTCTCACGCGCCCCCTCGTTGGCCCTCTCCTTCCTTGTTTAGGGCCAAGCTCGGATTGCGCCTGTCTCTCTCGCCGGGTGAGGCATTGGTGTGAACAGTTTGAGAAGGCTTCCGTGAGATACGCGGCCGTGAACTCTCGTTCATGCTGCGGGGACACACTGACATTCCCTGCTTTGCTTTCCCGCGCCGCAACACTTCGTAATTACCTGACACAGTGAGGTATGGGGGTGTCCATTGTTCTACTGCTCGTTATTGTGGAGTGTTCATTATGACAGTAGTGGAACTTAAAATTACACTTTTTACGTCCTTAAAAGAATGAATTAGGTGTGGGAATATGAATAAGCTTTCCATTAAAGTCTCTTTGGCCTGTCAAATGAGGCTCGTTCTGGGTATTGCATTCCCTAATTTGCATCTTAGCATTGTTTTGTTTCTTAAACATCAAATTAGAGATATTGGGGGGTGTTCCCAGGAAACCTGAGCACCTCCACATTGCCTATTTTGCATTTTAACATTATTTCGTTTCGTAAACGCCTAATTACAAATACTTGGGGAGTTTACTCAGGAGAGCTGAGCACAACCTTTCGCCTCTTCTCTTCCATGTCTGGGGGAAGCAAGGAGAAATTGTACCCGGCTTGGCGCAGTTCCCCAGGTCCCAGAGCGAGCGGGACCGAGCCTGGCTTGGCGCCTGCGAGGCATCCACGCGATACACCTGTGAGGAAGAAGTTCCTGGGGCGGTTAGCCAGGACGCCGAAGAGTCGAGGGACCAAGGATTGATGGGGTTTTTGGAAGCGCTCTGCAATATACCAAAAAACCCAGCCCAGCTCTGCAATATAGGCGTCCTCTATCAGAGATTTTCCCAGTATCGTAAGGGAGCGTACCCAGGTACGCCGAGGTTGTGAGCTCTACGCTCTTTGGCTGGGTATCACAACCACAGTATCACTGCAGACCTTCGATGACCCACACCAAAAGGCTTCAGAACGGAGCCCAAACGAGTTTGCACTGGCACTCCCCCCTCCCTCGTGGAACGACACCACCTTCCGAGTGTGTGAGGGCGAGTGTATTTCTCAGTGGGTATTATTACCTTTATGCTGTTGCTGGGGGGCAGAAAGGAAGAGGGAGTCTTTCTTTTTTTTTTTTTAATCTGAATTTCATCCAAAATATCTGATAAATAATATGTGATTTGGAATTAGTTTTCTCAGTTTTGTCCTCTTGGTCTTTAATGAGAGAAGTAGTAGGAAAACTTTTTTTTTTTTAATATTCTAAAATTGTGGAAACGTATGTTGTAAACTGTACGTAAAAAGAAGCTTTTTGTCTTTTGGAACATATTTAAGTTCCCTCTGTTTCCGCTGGTGCCAGAACCATTACCATTGATTTACTGTTGTTCAGCCACTATCGAGTAATAAGTTATATAGCCCAGTCCTAAGATACAGAGTCACAAGTTAATAAACAGAAAAGATGACCTATAGCCCAGAGTTATATTTAGATAAAGCTATATTTCCTTCAAAGAAATTTACTTCTCCGAGATGGTTCAGACATTTAATAAAAATAATGATCTTAACCATCCACCTGCTCCCTCCCAAGGATATATCCACCAGAAAACTGAGGTGGGAAGGTTGTGTTAGAATTCATGATGAAAGTCTTTAGTGACAGAACAAAAGCTCGTAGAGTATGTGTGAGGAAAACTTTTAGTCTAGAATGAACTTCAGAACTAATGATTGTTACACGTTAATGGCTCTAGGTTTTTTCGAATATTCTATAGATGAAGAATGGAGCCCTGGTGGTGCAGTGGTTAAGAACTCAGCTGCTAACCAAAAGATCTGCAGTTTGAATCCACCAGCTGCTCCTTAGAAACCCTATGGGGCAGATCTACTCTGTCCTGTACCATCTCTATAAGTCAGAATGGACTCAATGGCAACAGGTTTACAGATGAAGACAATTATGAGAAGAGTTGCTGCTTTATGTATTTTGACTTATCATAAAAGTCAAATAATGTTCCCTGGATAATTTCATACAGCCTGTAAGAATATAACCCTATGTGAGTAGGGGCAATTTTATACATATCTCAGAAGAGCCACCCTTCTGCTCCCCAAACACCAATATACACACACATACTTACGGAAGTGAAAATGTTGTTAACTGCTGTTGAGTCAACCCAGGACTCATGGCAGCCCATACACAGTAGAATGAAATACTGCCTAATCTTGTACCATTCTTATGATCTGTTGCAGATTGAACTATTGTGATCCACAAGGTTTTCATTGGCTGATTTTTGGAAATAGATTGCCAGGACTTTCTTCCTAGTCTGTCTTAGTCTGGAAGCTCCACTGAAAGAAACCTCTTCAGCATCACAGTAACACATAAGCCCCCACTGAGAGACAAGTGGGGGCTGCACATGAGATGTGTTGGCCAGGAATCAAACCTGGGTCTCCTGCATAGAAGGTAAGAATTTTACCACTGAATCACTAATGCCCCCATGAAGCAAGAATAGCCTGCCAGAAAGTAATAATAATTACTTACCCACACACACTCCCACACTTCTGTCAGTTCCTCTTACTGTAGGGGCTTGTGTATTGCTGTGATGTTGGAAGCTATGCCACCAGTATTCAAGTATCAGCAGGGTCACCCATGGCGGACAGGTTTCAGCTGAGTTTCTAGGCTAAGACAGGCTAGGAAGAAGGAACCAGCGGTCTGCTTCTGAAAAGAATTAACCAGTGAAAACCTTATGAATAGCAGCAGAACATTGTCTGATATAGTGCTGGAAGATGAGCCCCTCAGGTTGGAAGGCACTCAAAATACGACTGGGAAAGAGCTGCCTCCTCAAAGTAGAGTGGACCTTAATGATGTGGATGGAGTCAAGCTCTCAGGACCTTTATTTGCTGATAAGGCATGGCTCAAAATGGGAGGAAACAGCTGCAAACATCCATTAATAATCAGAATGTGAAATGTATGAACTATGAATCTAGGAAAATTGTAAATCATCAAAAATGAAATGGAACACGTAAACATTGATATCCTAGGCATTTGTGAGTGGAATGGACTGGTATTGGTCATTTTGAATTGGACAATCATGGTCTACTATGCTGGGAATGACAGCTTAAAGAGGAATGGCATTAAATTCATCATCGAAAAGGACATTTCAAGATTTATCTTGAAGTACAACACTCTCAGTGATAAGATAATATCAATACTCCTACAAGGAAGACCAGTTAATATGACTATTATTTAAATTTACACACCAACCACTAATGCCAAAGGTGAAGAAATTGAAGATTTTTACCAACTTCTGCAGTCTGAAGTTGATCAAACATACAGTCAGGTTGCACAGATAATTACTGCTGATTGGAATGCCAAAGTTGGAGACAAAGAAGAAGGATCGGTAGTTGGAAAATAGGGCCTTGGTGGTAGAAACAATGCCAGAGATCACATGATTGAATTTTGTAAGACCAATGACATCTTCATTACAAATACCTTTTTTTCACCAACATAAGCAGCAACTATACACATGGACCTCACCAGATAGAATACACAGGAATCAAATTGACCACATCTGTGGAAAGAGGTGATGGAAAAGGTCAATATCATCAGTCAGAACAAGGCCAGAGGCTGACTACAGATCAGACCATCAGTCATTCATATGCAGGTTCAAATTGAAACTGAAGAAAATTAGAAAAAGTCCACAAGAGCCAAAGTACAACCTTGAGTATAACTCACCTGGATTTAGAGACCATCTCAAGAATGGATTTGACACATAGAACACTAATGACTGAAGACCAGACGAGTTGTGGAATGACATCAAGGACATGATACATGAAGAAAGCAAGGGGTCATTAAAAAGACAAGAGAGAAAGAAAAGACCTAAATGGATGTCAGAAGAGACTCTAAAACTTGCTCTTGAACATCAAGTAGCTAAAGCAAAAGGAAAAAATGAAGTAAAAGAGCTGAAGAGAAGTTTTCAAAGGGAGGCTCAAGAAGACAAAATAAAGTATTATGATGACTTGAACAGAAATCTGGAGATAGAAAACCACGAGGGAAGAACATGCTCAGCATTTCTCAAGCTGAAAGAACTGAAGAAAAAATTCGAGCCTCGAGTTGCAATACTGAAGGATTCTACAGGGAAAATATTAAACGACACAGGGAGCATCAAAAGAAGATGGAAGGAATACACAGAGTCACTATATCAAAAGGAATTGGTCGACATTCAACCATTTCAGGAGATAACATATGATCAGGAATCCATGGTACTGAAGGAAGAAGTTCAAGCTGCACTGAAGGCATTGGCAAAAAACAAAGGTCCGGGAATTGACAGAATTATCAATTGAGATGTTTCAACAAATGGAAGCAGTGCTGGAAGTGCTCACTCATCTATGCCAAGAAATTTGGAATAGAGCTACCTGGCCAACTGACAGAAAGAGATCCATATTTATGCCTATTCCCAAGAAAAGCATTCCAACCAAATGTGGAAATTATCAAACAATATCATTAATATCACACACAAGCAAAATTTTGCTGAAGATCATTCAAAAGCAGCTGCAGCAGCATATCAACAGGGAATTGCCAGAAATTCAAGCCCTATTTCGAAGAGGATGTGGAACCAAGGATATCATTGCTGATGTCAGATGTATCCTAGCTGAAAGCAGAGAATACCAGAAAGATGTTTACCTGTGGACTATGCTAAGGCATTCGACTCTGTGGATCATACCAAATTATGATAACATTGTGGAGAATGGGAATTCCAGAACACTTAATTGTGCTTATGAGGAATCTGTACATGAATCAAGAGACAGACTTTCAAGCAGAACAAGGGGATACTGCATGGTTTAAAGTTAGGAAAGGTGTGCATCAGGGTTGTATCCTTTTACCATACCTATTCAATCTGTATGCTGGGTAAATAATCTGAGAACCTGGACTATACGAAGAAGAATGGGGTATTACGCATTATGCAGATGACACAACGTTGCTTGCTGAAAGTGAAGAGGACTTGAAGCACTTACCGATGAAGATCGAAGACCATAGCCTTTCGTATGGATTACACCTCAACATAAAGAAAGCAAAAATGCTCACAACTGGACCAATAAGCAACATCATGATAAACACAGAGGAGATTGAGATTGTCAAGGATTTCATTTTACTTGGATCCACAGTCAACACCCATGGAAGCAGCAGTCAAAAAATCAAAAGACACTTTGCATTGGGTAAATTGGCTGCAAAACACCTCTTTAAAGCATTGAAAAGCAAGGATGTCACTTTGAGGACTAAGGTGCACCTGAGCCAAGCCAAGGTGTTTTCAATTGCCTCATATGTGTGCAAAAGCTGGACATTGAATAAGGAAGAGAGAAGAAGAACTGACAGCTTTGAATTGTGGTGTTGGCGAAGAATATTGATTATACCATGGACTACCAAAAGAATGAAACAATCTGTCTTGGAAGAAGTACAGCCAGAATCCTCCTTAGAAGCAAGGATGGTAAGACTACATCTCACATACTTTGGACACATTATCAGGAGGGATCAGTCCCTGGAGAAGGACATCATGCTTGGTAAAGTAGAAGGTCAGTGAAAAAGAGGAAGACCCTTATCAAGATGGATTGACACAGTGGCTGCAACAATGGGTTTAAGCATAACAATGATTGTGAGGATGATGCAGGATGGGGCAATGTTTCATTCTATTGTGCAGAGGGTCGCTATGAGTTGGAACTGACTCAACGGCACCTAACAACAGCAACCCACCCACACACATCCAAGTTTATGGACGTACATTTAGCCTTCAAATATCCCTCTACTGCCTTTGCTAGACACTAAGGTGGATACAAGGACTCCCCATTCATACGTTGCTTGGGTACATTTTTGTGACTTCGTGTACTCTTCAAGGCTACACTCGATGTTAATTCTTGCCTGATTCATGTAAAAGAAAAAAAAAAGCACATCAGAGAAGAGGTGGGAAGACGACTGGGTGATCTGCCTTGGACCCTCAACTTCTAAATCTGCTTTTTGTTATCCCCAAGAATACCTAACTCAGAGGCCCATTCCTCATGCCAGGGTAGGAGTTAATAACTATCTGTTGCTTGATTAGAATGATATAATAACAAGCATACAAGGAGGTCTTTCTGTATATTGTTTGAAATTAATGTTCATCTTGGAAAAGCTCTGTGATCCAAGCAAATATGGAGACTAAAATGTGTGGAATAATTACTATGCTGAACACATTAAAAGAATTGTTTATATTCACAAAACCCTATGAGGCAGCTTCTACTATTAACCCCATTTTACAGATGAGAAAACTAAAGTTTATTCACAAGCTAAGCTACTAAATCATAAGCTAGTAAGTGATGGGATTTAAATCCCTGACTTTCTGTCCAACTCTAGATTTGGAGCTCTTAACAGTACGCTAAACTGCTTTTATGAATTCCTTTAATAATTTTTTTTTTTTATCTAAGGCTCACATTTTAACATCTCTGAAATTGCGATGCATCTTATGATGAATTTTTATAATTACTAATGGCAGCGCTCCCCTGCCCCCCTCAATGGAATATAAAATGATAACACCTTTTCCGATCGGTGGTGTATTAGGCTAAGTTGGACTATGCTGCAATAACAACCAGAAAACAACAAAGATTTATACTTATTACTCAAAGTCTATTGAAGATTTATGTGATTCTGCAGAGTAACTGTCCTCCATGTGATGGCTTGGTATTGCACCTCCATAGCAGTAAGTTCTTCCATAATTCCTACTGTAATGGAAGATAGAGCCCTGGAGGGCCTCACGTCGGCAATTAGCCTCCAATCCGTTGGTTAGATTTAGTCACATGCTTCTGCCAAACTGCAAGGGAAACTGGGACATTAATCCTCCTATGTTGCCCAAAGGTAAGGAGAACTGGATATGGGTAAGCATTTGATGTTTATACAACAAAAGGCAACTTTGATTCAACGAAGTATGGTCATTGAGATCAATTGACGTAAAATATTAAGAATGCGTTTAGGTCAAAACTAATGAACAATGATTGGTCTGTGATTTGTTATATTAAGTGTAACACATACTTTCAAGATTCATGCCCATGCTTAATTGCAATGAAAAAAATTCTAGAATCAATTTCAAAAAGAGCGAGCATTCTGCAATGACATAACTATAATCCAGAGATTTTAGCTAGGGTTCTATAGATAAGCTTCTAGGGCTCTGGAATCTCATGAAATCATATTCAAAACTTTCTGTGCATTTCTTCTTGGAAGTGGGAATATAGCTGTCTTCAGATTTCAATTGATGTTCATGATTTAGTCATTCATTTATTCAACAAATATATATTGAAGGTCCACTGTATTCCAAGCACTGTTCTGGGTGTTGGGATCCAGCTGTAAACATGATAGACAAGGTCCCAAATCTCATGCACTTACAGCCTGAAGAAGGGACAATAAACAAGCAAACAAGAAGATAATTTCAGACCCAGATAGGTGACATAAAAAGACAACATGATAGAAACTGGAGTAGGATGGGCATAGGGGTGGGGGGGTTCAGCTTTAGCTAAAGTGGTCATGAAAGACCTCTATGAAGTGAAATTTGACCTGAACAGGAAGGATGAGAAGGAATTTCCCATGCAGAGATCTTGGAATCCTGGAGAAAAGTATTCCAGTCAGAATTTTGAAGGCTCTGAAGAATGGATGTGCTCAGCATGTTTGAGAAATTGAAATGTCTGGAGTGTAGAGAGGAGCAGAATGGTAGGAGAAGAAATGAAAGAATGCAGAGGCCAGATCATATATGGCTTTGTAGCTCCTGGTAAGGGATAGGAAATGTGTTTTAAGAGGAATGTGGGCAAATGCACAATGGAAAGAAACCCTCCTTTGAGTGGGAAGGCCTAAATTTCTTTCTTGCTCCAACATTTCCATGTGTGGGCCATCTAGCCATCATTAACTCTGCCATCCAATACCAGGTTAACCCAGTCTGGCACCCCTCAGAGGGGGCCCTGTCCCTCTTGCTGCTTCAAGAGCATCCTGGTCCCCTTTGCCATACAAGGCAAAGACCATGACCTTCCCAGAAAAATGAAGGCCTTTCTTTAGTCACAGGGGTATAAAAAGCTTCCCAGCTGATAGACTCAAGGTCCTTTGCAGGAAGATGAAGGGCTTCATCCTTTCTGGTGAGGCCTTGAGCAAGTCATTGTACTTCAATCTTTATTTCTGCATTTGTGAAATGGGAATAGTAATATATATCATGGAGTACTACTGTGACAACCACATAATGTATATTAAAGTAAACTAAAAATAAACTGTACAGATGTCTGCATAAACAATTATTTGTTCTTCTGAGAATTATTATCGTGTTACTATAGACTTAGGTTTATATGTACAGGTTAATACTGGGGTGTGCCAATTAAGGAAGCTTGGCACACAAGGAATTATTACCTGCATGATAAAATTTTTCTCCATTTTCAAATTAATGCACAATTTGTTGGTTTTAGCTGCCTTCAAGTCGGCTCTCAACACATGTGAGCCCCATGTGTGACAGAGTAGAACTTCACCATAGGGTTTCTTGGCTGCAATATTTATGGAAGCAGACTGCCAGACCTTTTATTCTGCAGAGCTACTGGGTGGGTTCAAACTGCCAACTTTTAGGTTAGAAGACAATTAAAAATCACCTTTGTCACCCTGGCTCCCAATGCACAGTAGGGTCCCTTTTAATAGTATTTAACTAAAATGTAATAATTTTAATCTATTAAAAAGCGATTTTCATACACATTTTCAGGGAAATTTCTTCTCATTCTTCCTGTTTAGGATTAGGCACAATTTGATTACACGCATTGAGCCAAACATACCAGTACCTACATGTTGAAGGAAAAGGTCATATCAAGTTACAATTTTTTAATTCTTATTCATTGAATCAGTGATCAAAGCTCAATATTTATTTACTCCAAGCATCTTGATTCTGTGACCAAAAAAATTTTAAACTCAACTCTCAACGTGCATATCTAAATATAACAGCTGTATGTGTATTTAGGGAAACCCTGGTGGCATAGTGGTTAAGTGCTACAGCTGCTAACCAAAAGGTTGGCAGTTCGAATCCACCAGGTGCTCCTTGGAAACTCCGTGGGGCAGTGTTACTCTGTCCTATAGGGTCGCTGTGAGTTGGAATAGACTTGACGGCAACGGGTTTGGTTTTTTGGTTTTATGTATATTCGGCATACAGAAGTAAACAAACTAACCAAGTGAGAGCTTGGTATAGCAGGGGAGTCAGCCACATCACTTGGATTGGCAGAGGCTTAAAGGCAGGCATGGGAGTGGGACAGCTTTACAGTGAAAAAAAGGAAAGACTTCAGGTTTGCTTGGATTGGAGGCTGTTGGCATGGGGAAGCTGAAGGAGGACTAACTAGAATCTGCCTAATTAGAAGCAGGTATTTTATGTGATTGGTTTGGGGGCATATTTGGCTATCCCCAGCTGATCCTAAATTGGAAGGGACCTAAATTGGAAGAGGCAGATTTAGGAAGCTTGCAGTCATTGACCAAATTCTAACCATTCTGGGCTGATTTTGGCTGGTAGAAGCTGTGGTTTGGATTCTCTGGCTTGTTGCTGCAGAGGCTGTGGGTCAAAGTTCTATTGTCACATATGGTCTGGCCACTGTCCATTTGCCTATCCAGTCTCTCAAGCCATTTACTAGAAAACTCATTACCTGGAAAGCAATTTAGGCCAGACAACTGAGAAGAAAACAGATCAAGGTATGAGGCAGCTGCCATTTGTGGTGAGATAGTATTTGATGCATTAAGAGACGTTCTGTTTTAGTTATACCTGCTAATTCTTGTCTGTCCCATGTACTCATTCCTTCAAATTAGGCGTTGGCATCCTCTGCTTCAGGATAACCATATTATAAAAGAAATTCACAGAAAATGGACTTTTGAGTTTTAAAATGGACTTGTGAAACTCAAGGCAGAAACAATAGTTTCAGAGAATGTTTGTTTGAGTTTCAAAAGCCTAGAACTGAATATCAAGACCTAATGACCTGAAGGATTTAGTTTGCCATAAATATTAAAAAAAAAAAAAAAAAAATTGGTTTAGAAAAAGAATGGATAAGCCAAAAGGAGTTTTCCCAGCCCAGAAAGAAGTTGAGGTTGTGTGAGTTTGGGAGAAAGAAGGAGCAAGTTAACAAAGGCGCTTAGACGCTAGAAGGAACCTCACTGTAGATCCCCAACCAGGTCCCAGTGTTCAGGAGTGGGCCCAGGAGTGACAGGAACAGCTGAAAAACTTGCTTAGTTTGAGAGAATTGGGAGCAGGAGAAGAGGCCGCTTGTCCCTCCCTTCCAAGACAGAGCCTGAAATAGCAGCAAGCCTCAGAAAGCAGCCCAGCCCAAGCTGGTACAGGCAGGTGCAGTGGAGTAGGCACAGCAGTGTGAAGGAGCCTGGGCAGAAGATTCTGGGGCAACCAGACAGGCTCTCTACCCACTACACTATGTGTTTCACGTGTGACGAGAGTGGAGCAGGTATGGCTTTCAGAGACTGCAGACTTGGAGTAGCCGTGCACCCAAATGTTTGATCAGACACTCCATGAGGACTCCCATCTCAGAGGATGCCAGCTGAAGAGATGACTGTTACCAAGAAATAGATGACACTAATCTCTGCATGTAAATGCCAACCTGATGAGAAAAGCACAGGGGTGAGGCAAGAGAAGAGCAAATCAACTGAGATTACCTGGAGATTTCATTTCCACTTCCTGGCGGAGCAGTCTCGTGAAACAGACACTGAGTTCAATTGTAAAGAAATAAAGAGTTTACACTTAGCAAATACCTGAGATTTTTCCACTGATACAGCTCAACATATATTTACACTAGGACTCAAGCTTACTTTCAAGCAATTAAGAAAATGGAGTTCTCTAGTTCCTTAAGTAAATTTGGGGCAATATCTGCCTAATTATTTAATATATAGTTAGTATCACCCAAAAGAAAATGGTTTGTTTGGGATTATGCTCTTAATATTATAATAAAATCTGCTTAAACACAGGACATTTTCAGTAACTAATCAAAACTCTGATAAAATACAACTTCACTTAGTATCTGAGTCACTGCCTCAGTATCTTGCCATTGTGGTACTTAAGGATATCCACTGATGAAATCAGAATTCTTTTCTTTATTTGATTTACATAGATACTACTGTAGACTTACAATAATGCAATGTTTCCTTTAGAGAAATAATCAAATATTGTTAAAATTATTAAACCTCTGACAACCCTATGTGGAGCTATCACATCAACTATCATGTATTGAATTCCCCCCTATAAGTTGAGTATTTTGCATACATTATCTTGTTTATTTCTCATGACGAACCTTGAGATGAAGTATTATTGTCCCCATTTCATACCGTGGGAAAGTAAGGCTGAGTACTGGGTCATACTAGGAAGTGGCTGATTCAGTATACAAGTTCCCCATTGGCCAACTCCTAGACTGGTAAGGTATAATTTCACCTGCACTACACTGCTGCTCCTCTGTGCTCATCTCTTTTATCACCTTTTTGGAATGTAGAGCATATAGATAGGGTAAGTAATTTTAATTTCTTCTTTATTCTAATTTACACATGGCTGTTATGAAAATTAGAACAGCCATAACCAAATACTCAACCTTACAAAAGTAACTTACTACATTTGAATATTCTGAAACCAAATATAGTATTCAGCAAATGGTTACAAAGGATTGATATCTATGTTTTGACCTCCCTCCTTTGAGGAACATTATGGGTAGTAAAAAAAACATTTTTCTATCACAGAAAATTTGTCTCCAATGTGCTGTTGGACCATAAGTTGTCTCTTTATTACATCCCAGAGGGAGGAAGTTGAGTGAAAAGATTCTGCAGTTTAACTATGAGAAGATGTTATACATTTCAGGGAAGAAAAAAAAAATCTATCAAAACCTAAGTAGATAAATTAAGGATTTTGTAATAAGTCTTGGGATGGAAGTTGTCCATTTGTATTTTAAAAATTCCATCAGAACTACTAAATCTGTATACCAGATGCTGAAGAAGGTCTTATGCTTGAACTCAGTTCTGCTTTTTCCACCTGAAGTCAGGGTCTTTAGTGTGTCTGATCTCCATCTGGAGGCCTGGAAGTAGGGGAGAGCTGACAGAGACAGTCAAAACAATATGATCCAGGTTTGGTGACTGGAAGGCACTCCCTAAGATATTCTCAGAATATACAGTGTGGGGAGGGGCTGGTGTCCTAAACTGGAAAACAATACCCAGCTAGGGAATAAATGAAGTGCAAAGAAAGTACAGAACTCAAGAACATGTCATCAAGTTGTAATGAGGAGAGTTGAGCATGAGTCTGTATTGAGTTCCCTACACTGACCACATAGTCTCCACTGGGGCTCTCTTTTCATGTGGTGGGCATGAACAATTGCAAAGAATTTTAGTAATAACAAAAGATACTATTTACTGGATGCTTCTTTATACACCAAGGACCGTGCTAAATACTTCACAGAGATTGTTTTCTTTAATTCCCACAACCTTCTGTCACAGATGTTGGTTTTAGTTCCATTTCACAGATGAGGAAATGGAAGGTTAAAGGGATTAAGCAACACAGCTAGTAAGTAGCCCAGCAGTCTGACTCCAGAGTCTAGAACTCTCTCTGTGTCCTGCAATACCAATGCTATTAGTCAGGGCTCTTGCTTGCAAGCAACAAAAGCAAAATCTGCCTACAGAAAAAAAAAAAATTGGAAGAAAGAGGGCCTCATAGATACTGTTGTTGTTGTTATGTGCCCTCGAATGGATTCTGACTCATAGAGATCCTGTACAACAAAGTAGAACTGCCCCATAGGGTTTCCTAGGCAGAAATCTTTATGGGAGCAGACAGCCAGGTCTTTTCTCCCAAGGAGCGGCTGGTAGGTTTGAACCATCGACTTTTTGGTTAGCAGCCAAATGCTTAACCAGTTGCACCAGCAGGGCTCCTTTTATAGATGTTCAGGGGGTGGAACAGCAGTCTTGGGAAATGGACAGGTACGTAGGAGCTCAGGGAGCCAGGATAAAGGAAAACTCTATCCGAGATGCTGTCATCTCTACTTCTGATGCACCCCATCTGCCAGAAACCACCATTGGACACTATGCTGCTCCGGATGTTCCTCCTTCATCTCAGGTATGCACCAACCTGGCTGGGAGTGTCCTTGGCCAAAGCCCATGTCAGGCGCCCTGCTCCTGGGTGTGATACCAGGGTGTGACAAGAGTAAGATCCAAACCGTGATGGATGGTGAGGCACTCCATCCTACCAGGACCACATTCAATGAGGAAGCTCCTAAAAGACAGGACAGATGAAGTTTCTCAGCCAAAGGGAAGTTACAGACATCTTCCTAGACTACCCACTGTAGCCACTTTTTAGCAAGTCATTTCATTAGGAAAGTAAATGTAGGTCTGTAAAATAATTTTGAAAGGCCAGGCAAAGGTCGAATTGTGCAAACATTATATATTACAAATCAAAATCTGACTGACCTGAAAACGCATCCTAAGAGATGCATTTGCAATCTCTAAAAGCAAACTCCGAAAAGGCAAATTTAGTAAACCATAGGCTACACATCAATTAATCAGAATGCTTATGGAATGGAATGTTCTTGTTAACTTAAGATTTCTACCTAAATGTAATCAAGCCTTTAAAAAGGCCCACATGTCTTTATGTTTCAGATCTTGCCACTGGAATTCTTAATAAAATATTTGGAGAGAGAAGACTTTGCAGTGCCTCAGAATTATTAATGCCACAATGTGTGGTTGCAAAGTGCAGTAGGTATGGATTAAATGGGCAGAGATCCCAGGGTATACATGCCATATGCATTTCATTAACCAAACTTCTGACTTGAGTTTGCCTTCTATTTTCTATCTCGTCACATAAAAATTGGTAAAGTGGAAAAATAAATCCTGATCATTTAAACAAACATTTTATTTGGAGCCAAAAGCCAGCATCCTCCTAGGCACTGTGAACATAAACAAATGATGAAGTGTTCAAAAAGTGAGATGGGAATTCAGAAAAGGGAATAATTAATTCTGAGTGAGGAACAGAGGTGGTGACCATCTGAGTCGGGCCTTGAAAGATGATGACAGGGTATTGTTGGGTGAGGGAGGGAGGAGGAGGGGCAGTCTAGGTAGAAAGAAAAATATGAAGAAAGGAGGTGCCAAGAGGTGAATGTACAAATAGAGTTAAGGGAAGGGCGAATAACTCAGGTTGCCTAGGGTGAGTTTGTTAATGGGGACTATGAGGTCACTACAAATGTAGGGTGGTGCCAGATTTTCAGTGGCCTTTAATACCATCTGTCATGGGTCGAATTGTGTCCCCCCAAAATATGTGTCAACTTGGTTAGGCCATGATTCCCAGTATTGTGTGGTTGTCCTCCATTCTGTGACTGATATAATTTTCCTATATGTTGTAAATTCTAATCTCTGCCTGTGGTTAACAAGGCAAGATTGGATTATGTTGAAGAGGATTATGGTGGGATTGTAATACCCTTACTCAAATCACATCCCTGATCCAATGTAAAGGGACTCTCCCTGGGGTGTGGCCTTTAACACCTTTTATCGTACAAGAGATAAAAGGAAGGGGAAGTGAGCAGAGAGTTGGGAACCTCATACCACCAAGAAAGCAGCACCAGGAGCAGAGGGTGTGCTTTGGACCCAGGGTCCCTGCACCTGAGAAACTCCTTGACCAGGGAATGATTGATGAGAAGGACCTTCCTCCAGAGCCAACAGAGAGAGAAAGGCTTCCCTGAAGCTGATGCCCTGAATTTGAACTTGTAGCCTACTAGACTGTGAGAGAATAAATTTCTCTTTGTTAAAGCCATCCACTTGTGGCATTTCTGTTATAGCAACACTAGATAACTAGGACACCATCCAAAAGGAGCTTGTACTTTTTTCCAGGAACCCTTGGAAACTACCAATTCTTTTTTAATAGACGAATGACAAGATTATAGATGTGGGATAGGAAAATCACCCTGACAAGAGGTGAACGGCAGGAGGAAAGATCAGAGGCAGAAAACTATGTAAGAGGTGATTGCAATAGCCCAAGAGGGAATAAATGATGGCTTAAACTAGTGAGGTAGTGATTATAAATGATTGCTTAGACTAGTGAGGAAGTAGTTGGAAGAATTCTCTGTCTGAGAGTTTCCTTAGAGACAGAATCCATAGGAATAGGTGTCTGTTTGAACATGGAGGATGAAGAAATGTGTATTTTGGATAATAAAGCCCATCGTATAATAACTATTTCATTTTGCAACAATGACAATTACATTTCTAATTAGCTCATTGAATAAATGGAGTGGTGTTTCCCACTTTTGGTTTATCATTACCCCATCCTAGACCTATTGCATCAGGTTATCTAGAAGTGAAGCCCAGTAATCCATATTTTAAAGCTCTCCAGGGAATTCCGATGGTCATCTAGTTTGAGAAAGCATTGCAGTTTAGGATGTGAAAAGAAAGTGACACCCAATAATATTTGAATCAGTAATATCTTACCAAATACTTTCTGCTCTACCTCTGAAACATACCCTGAATCTCACTACTTCTTTCTACCTCACTTCTCCCATCCTAATCTTAGGGATATTTATTGATTGCCAAAACTAATAGCTACCTTCTTGGGCTCCCTGCCTCAATTTTTGCCCCTGTGCAATCCATTTTCCTCAAAGCAGCTAAACCAAGTCTTTAAAAATATTAAACAGGTAATGTCATATCCTTGCTTAAAATGTTCCAATGGTTTCCTATCATGAAAAAAAAAAATTGCTGCCGAGTCAACTCCAACTCAGAGTGACCCTATAGGATAGAGTAGAACTGCCCCATAGGATTTCCAAGGAGCACCTGGTGGACTCAAACTGCCAACCTTTGGTTAGCAGCCATAGCGCTTAACCACTACAACACCAGGGTTTCCATTCTAGCATAGGTGATGGTTTTAAAATAAGTCCATAAATCATTTAATACTCCTCCCTTCAAAAGATAAAACCTGATTCCTCCCGTTGGTTGTGAGCTGAATTTAGTAACTCACTTTTATCTGATAGAATGTGTCAAAAGTGATGGTGTGATGTCTGAGATTAGGACATAAAAGGTATTCTAGTTTCTTCCCTGATTTTTTCTTGGATCACTCACTGAGGGAAACCAGCTGCCATGTCATGAGGATATTCAAGCAGCTCCTTGGAGAGTTCCACATAGTGAGGAACTAAGGTCCCCTGCCAACAGCCAGCAAGAAACTGACATGTGAATGAGACATCTTGGAAGCAGATCCTTCAGCCACAGTCAAGCCTTCAGATGACTGTAGCCCTTGCCAATGTCTTCACTTCAACTTCCTGAAAAATGCTGAGCCAGAATCACCCAGCTAAGATATTCCTCAATACCTGGCCCAGGAATAGAAACTATGAGATAATAAATGTTTGTTGTTTTAAGCTTCTACATGTTGGGGGAAATTTGTAAATCGGCAATAGATAAATAATACACATATTTACAATATAATCCAAACTCTTTGCCACAGCCTGCAAGTCTCTGCATACTCGGGACTCTGCCTATTTCAATTTTACCACTAACCCTGTGGAAAAGTTGTCGCCTAATAACTGTTTGTCTCTTCTTTATTTAGGAGTAGAGTCACCAGTGTTTATTCAGATACACAAATCCAAACTAATCACTATCTTTCCTAGCCTCCCTCACAACTAGATGTGACCATATGACAAAGTTCTGGCCAATGGGATGTGAACACAGTGACATGTACAACTTCCAAGTTGTGTCTTTAAGTGGAAGGGATGTGCCTCCTGTTTCCTTTTTCCTCCTTCCTGCTGACTGGAATACCAGTACAATGGTAAAAGGGTGGAATCTGGAGTAGCCATCGTAAGCCATAAGATGAAGTTGCATAATGAGAATGGAGAAGCAACAAGATACAAAGAGAGTAGGTCCCCAATACTATCAAGTCAGGACTGTTTACCTGGTCTTTAACATGGGCAGAACATACTGTAGTTTTTGGTTTCTTCAGTACAACAGCCCAACCTTTATCTCAACTAATATTCAGCTCCTTGTTCACCACATTCTAGCCACATTGGTCTTCTCTCTTCTCCCTGCTACCTTGGGGTCTTTGCATGTGCTATCCTCTCTACTTGGAATGCTTTTCCTCCAGGTCTTTATATGGCTGACTCCTTGCCATTGGGTCCCATGACCCCATCTAAAGTAAGCTCTCTCCGTTGTTCTCTGTTATATTATCGTGAGTTCTATTCATCATGGCGTTTATCAGCACCTAAAATTTTCTCACTTATCTGTTTATGGTCTGTCATTCTCCACTGGAATAAAGTCACTGTGAGATCAAGACCTTGCCTGCCTCATTGCCTGCTGAATCTCCAAGAAAGTGCCTGCCCATACTAGGTGCTCTATAACTACCTTTGTGTGAATAAACGAGAGAATTAATAATAAATGGTACAAAGAACCTAGTCCTTGAGTAACGTGTGAATCTCTGCTTTTGGCCTTTAAAAACCAACCAGAAAAAGAACCTTATGAAAACATGATGCCTAAAGAATATATTAAATTCTCTTAGACCATATATGTGTTATTGTATTCCGTTGACTCTAAGATGCCAACTATCATGAGACACACCATTTTTTTATGTATCATTTAAAAAGGAAAAGTGCTGTTGTGGTAAATTGTGTTATTCCCAATTTCTGTCCCCCAATCCCTTCCCAGCTTCACACCATGGGTGGAGTATACTTCCCCATTCTGTTGTCAGGCTGGTCATGTGGTTTGCTTTGGAAAAATTGAATATGAGTGGACATGATATAGGCCATATCCAAGCAGTTTTACATGGGCTTGTGAGATTTGATTCAGCCTTTGCTCCTGCCTTTCACCATGAGACCATGGTAGAATAGTCCCAGATGTTGGCTAGTCCTTCCGCCCACAGGTTCTGGACTGACACGTATAGCTGTGCAACCAAGCAGAGCCATGCCAGCCACAGGAAATCTCAGTGGAGCCACAGCCAACTGACAGCCCTCACATACTGTGAACAAGAAGTAGGTGTCATAAGCTCCTGCAATACAGATGATCACAACAAAAAACTATGACAATTAAGCTATTACACAGCATCAACTGTATGATGCATCTTGATTTCAGAAATGCTAAAATATAAATAAATGCATGGTTTAGAATCAATAAAACGTGGTATGTATTATATATGTTATCACATACAGGCACAAGAGATATAGCAGGGCACAATAATTATTTGTTGACGTGATATTATGTATATGATGGTGTGGCCCTCATATTTTTAGTGAGAATGTTATTGATACATTTTCTTTTTAGCATATTTTATGTAACGGTGTAACCTGATGATCAACTGTAATGGGAACTAAACTTTATAAAATCAAGCAAAATTCAAAGCTAAGGAAAAGATTAGCTGTGACTTTCATTACTTTTCATCTGTCCCCATTCCCTACTACCTCATATAATTTCATGACTTCTATGAATTCCTCCCTTAAGTGAATTAATTTCTTCTTCCTCTCTCCTCTTCCAGAGCCCATACAGCTAGACACGAGTCTTCTATTATTTTAGAAGTAACTTAGAGAACAAAGGTTAGCAAAAATTGAGTTCAAAAGCCACTAGCATAAATGTAAGATAAAAGATTTGGATGCATTCTTGTGAGACAAGTTTTTTACACCCCCAAACTAAATAAGAGTCTGAATTGGCTGCAGGAGGGAAGAGGTAGAACCACGTAAGCCTTAAGCACAGTTAGATAAAAAGATGCCAGTGTCTGCCACAGCAAACATCATCTATTGTCAATACCAGGGAACTATGTGGAAGCCAACTCAGAGCATTGCTCACTGTAGGTGATCTGTGTGTTATGAATTAATCATAATATATAACTTAAATACTTTTTACCCATAAAAAAATAAAGTTAAAGTAATAGTAAACATTGTGAGCAGAGCACTCACTATGTACCTAACCCACTGCCATCAAGTCAATTCCAACTCATAGAGACTGTATAGACAGAGTAGAACTGCTCATACGGTTTCCAGGGAGCAGTTGGTGGGTTCTAACTGCCAACATTTTGGTTAGCTGCTAACCACTGCACCACCAGAGCTCCTAGCACTATGCTAAAAGATTTACGTAAAAAAAAATTAGGTTATTTTCTCCTCACAATAATCTTATATATTTGTCAGCTATTGTTGCAATGATGCTTTGTAACAAAACACCCTAAAACTTAGCACCTTACAGAAAAAGCATTTATTATCTTTCTCCTGAGTCTGCAGGTCAGCGATGGTTTGGGTGATCTAAGTTGAGCTCTGCTGCATAGCTGTGCGTCAGGCTATGGTGAGGATACACTTTCTCCAGGGTATATGCTGGGTTCAGGTCTGCTCTGCATGTTTCTCATCATTCTAGGACAAGCAGCTACCTGGAGCATGTTCTTTCCATAGTGATGGCAGGGGTGCAAGAGGTCAAGTGGAAACATATGATACCAGGCTTGGAACTGGCACACCGTCACGTCCATCCACATTCTATGACCAAGACCAACATTGATAGGGAGGAAAAAAAAATACCCCAAGGAAGATGGGAGTCAATATTTGCTGAACTATAATCAAATACATTATATCATTAAAAAAAAGGTAGGTAAATAGATATTTTACACCATTTTACAGATGAAGAAACCAAGGCACAGAAAGGTTAAGTGACTTGCCTAAGGACATGGAACTAGGAAGCGACAAAGTCGGTATTGAATCAAGGCTGTCTGATTCCAAAACCTGGGATCTTAACTACCATTCTATGTGGTTTTAATAAACCTCCAGAAGACATTACAAAGAGAAAGAATAGCAGCAATGGTAGTTTTAAGATAATAAATGGGACGTGAGGCAAAGAAGTAAGCAAGACAAAAGGTTGACTATTTTGAGATCCTAATCAATAAAGATGATTTTCCCATTAGCTTTCACAGCAGCAGGAGGGTGCACTGTGGAAATCCACAGAAGGATGAGGGTTTATTTATTTTTAGGAACTCCCCTCCCACATACAAACATGCTAACATTTTATCTATTTAAATACTACATTTATTATTTATTTCCTATCCACCTATTTTGAAAGGGGAACCTCATTCATTCTGGTAATTACGAGGAACATATAAAGTAATTATAAAGTGTCTCCTTGTAAAAACACTTGGGGGCTGCAGTACTTAGAAGGGTTATTTTTTCTTCTTTCTGCAGTAGCAAAAGAATTTAATGTCATGTAATTGAACCGTAGGTCAGTGTCACAAATAAAATCCAAACCTATGAGACTTCCATTTCTTACTCTCCCTTTTATTCTATTATCATGATGGTTTCACTTTAAAATTACATCTGTGGTCATTCATTTTTCTTTAGAATAAGTACAAAGCTGAAACCTCTTCCAAAATGTAAAACCAAATAATTACAACTTGAACTATCCATTTAACCTTGTTTGAATCATGATTTAAACAAATCAACTGTATAAAGACATTTTTGAGACAATTTGAATATTAAGAATTTTTTTAGGTGTGACTGTATTGTGGTTTTTTTTTTTTTTTAAGAAAGCCTTTATAAAACAATCTCTATTAGATAAATTGTGAAGTATTTTACAGACAAAATACTGTGATAGCTGGAATTTGCTTTCAAATACTCCGGCACTGTTGGGAAGAGGAGAGGAATATTAATAATTTTTGAAGCTGGATAATAAGTACTATTTTTTTCTAGTTTTGTGTAAAGTTTGAAAACTTTTGTAATTAGAAAGTAAAAACAAAAAAATGCTTATTAAAAACAAACTACAATAAGACCACTGTAAGAGAAGTCTAACTCAAAGGATGTCTTAGACAGTGAATAAATCTCTATCTAAAATAAAACTATAAGTTCTAAGCCATATAACTAGGAAATCCTTAAAACAACCTTGCCACAGTCTTCACAAGCAATGCAGCATTTCAATCATCTTCCGTATGTATATAAATGCTTATGCTGTGTATGATTTGTTCTGGAAATAAAAACAGCTGTACTTCCAGAAGCATAAGAAGCAAAAGCGCTTTGTATCTGTATCATTTTTATCTATTTGAAGTTAGGAGGACCTACGGTTGAATAGTGGAGAATGATGGGGGTGGTTGTTGTAAGTTTACCATGTGCCAGGCATTGATCTAAGCACTTTATATTTATAAACTCAAGCTAATCTTTCAATTGCCCAGTGAAACAGGTATTATTATTCTTCTCACTTTACAAATAAGCAAACCACAGTACATAGAGGTTACACAATTTGCCCAATGTTGCGCTATGGGTTAAGAGCAAAGCTGGGATTCAAACGCAAGATGTTTGACTCCTAAGTTTGATCCCTTAGCCTGTCACTGTCCATGGGAAGGATGTGTTTTGTAGAGTTGTTCTTTGTTTAGACTTTGAGGACCCAGTCTCTTTTATTCTTGTAAAAATAAATAACTCTGACTCCCTTTGACATCACCATACTCCTTTTATTTTGTCATGCACTTCAAACCAATTACTCCTAACAATCATACCAGCTTTATAATGTTCAAACATATTTATTACAGATGTTTTATTTATTCAAAGAACAGAAAACATGAGTAAGCTCTTCCGATTGATTTAAACCAGGACAATTTTGAGAAACAGCCCTGACCCTGTTGTAATTGACAATGATATACCTCTTATATGGATGTCAGCTTCTAGGAAATAACTTTACGTGATTTGCCCCAATGATCTGATCTTCTCAGACAGTCTTTCATGAATTCTTTGAAATGCAAACAAGTTGATAACACTGTTTCCACACAGCCAAGATTAATACTCAAATGGAATCAATCTGTCTGTCTCTCTTTTTGTCTCTTCAGATACATAGCCTTTGTTTGAGAAAAAAATGGTTTTTAAAGACCCATGTACCTATGGGCCACAATCATAATAGTCTTTGAATATAGTAGCTTTTTACACTTAATTCTGGAAAAGAATTAGGGTGAGCCTATACAAAAAAAAAAAAAAAATTTTTTTTTTTTTTTTTTATACGTGGCTTCAAATTGACTTATTTAATGGAATTGGTCGTTGAACTTATGAAAAGAACAGCTTGGCTTAGTTTTGTGTGTGTGTGTTACTCTATTTGTGAAAAGTGATTTCTTAGAATTAACTGACCAGACAGATTTGAGTGTTCACCCATTTATACATCCATCTCTGAATGAAATATTTTCCAACTTTAGAGGAAAATTGTATTTTAAGACAGAGGAACTGTTTTTATGTAATTTAGGGGTTCATTTGTTACTACAGGGCAGCAGTTACTAATAAGATGCCTTGAGAACTCTGTAGTTCAAAGTTATCAATATTTATACATAAAATAAATACAATATGTTCTGATTCTCTTTTACATGTTATTATCTATATTTGCATTCTATTCAATTAAAGAACAGAATTTCTATATACAGAATTCCCATAGAATCCGAGAGAACTGAGTCTGATCTATATTTCTTTAAAAAAAAGAAGAAGAAGAAGAAAAAGGAGGGAAGAGAGACTGAGTGAAAGGGAGTGACCAAGGAAAAGTCATAGAAAAAAGATTAGATTATAATTTTTCTCAACCCTGGCTGCATATTGGAATCTAGAATCTCCTGGAGAGTATTTGAAAAATACTGATACCTGATCCTCAATCTCAGAGATGATGATTCAGTCGGTTTTGGTGACTTTGGTCTTCACTAGAAATGTTTAAAAAGCAAAGGAGAATTAGCTGGATTTGTAGTGATAGAGACATTCTTTACTTTGTGCTTCCTGGTCTTCTCATCACAGATAAAATACAACACAAATAACTTCTAAATCTGAGTGCGATGGTGGTGTGAGATGAGAATAGAGAATAAAAACATAGCTCCCTCATTCCTTATCCATACAACCAACCAACAAACATTTATATGGTGCCTACACTGGACCAGCCACCACTCTTCTGTCAGTTTGTCATACTTTCACGGCCTTCTCGTTGCTGTGATGATGGAAACTATGCCACTGATATTTCAAATACCAGCAGGGTCACCCATGGTAGACATGTTTCACCAGAGCTTCCAGACCAAGACAGACAAGGAAGAAGGACCTGGTGGTCTACCTCTAAAAAAATTGGCCAGTGAAAATTTTATGAATAGCGGCAGAGTATTGTTTGACATAGTGCTAGAAGATGAGCCCCTCAGGTTGGAAGGCACTCAAAATACGACTGGGGAAGAGCTATCTCCTCAAAGCAGAGCTGACCTTAATGACATGGATGGTGTCAAGCTTTCAGGACCTTCATTTGCTGATGTGGCACGACTCACAATGAGAAGAAACAGCTTCAAATATCCATTAATAATCAGAACATGGGATATACAAAGTATGAATTTTAGAAAATTGGAAATCGTCAAAAATGAAATGGAACACGTGAAGATCGATATCTTAGGCATTATTGAGCTGAAATGGACTGGTATTAGTCATTTTGAATCAGACAATCTCAGTCTACTATGCTGGGAATGACAGCTTGAAGGGGAACAGCATTGCATTCGTCTTCAAAAAGAACATTTCAAGATCTATCTATCATCTAGATATGTCAGGAATAGGATAATATCCATACGCCCAAAAGAAAGACCCATTAATATGACTATTACTCGAATTTACACAGCAACCACTAAGGTCAAACCTGAAAAAATTGAAGATTGTTACCAACTTCTGCAGTTTGAAATTGATCAAACATCCAATCAAGATGCATTGATAATTACTGGTGACTAGAATGTAAATTTTTTTTTTTTTTAGAATGTAAAAGTTAGAAATGAAGAAAGATCAGTAGTTGGAAAATATGGCCTTGGTGATAGAAATGACCCTGGAGATTGCATGACAGAATTTTTCGAGACCAACAACTTCTTCATTGCAAATACACTTTTTTAAAAAAATAATTTTTATTGTGCTTTAAGTGAAAGTTTACAAATCAAGTCAGTCTCTCACATATAAACTTATATACACCTTACTACATACTTCCATTTACTCTCCCACTAACGAGTCAACCCGCTCCCTCCTTCCAGTCTTTCCTTTCATGACCATTTTGCCAGTTTCTAACCCTCTCTACCCTCCCATCTCCCCTGCAGACAGGAGATGCCAACACAGTCTCAAGTGTCCACCTGATATAAGTAGCTCACTCCTCATCAGCATCTCTTTCCAACCCATTGTCCAGTCCAATCCATGTCTGATGAGTTGTCTTCGGGAATGGTTCCTGTCCTGGGCCAACAGAAGGTTTGGGGACCATGACCGCCGGGATTCCTCTAGTCACAGTCAGACCATTAAGTCTGGTCTTTTTATGAGAATTTGGGGTCTGCATCCCACCATTCTCCTTCTCCCTCAGGGGTTCCCTGTTTTGCTCCCTGTCAGGGCAGTCATCGGTTGTGGCCAGGCACCATCTAGTTCTTCTGGCCTCAGGATGATGTAAGTCTCTAGTTCATGTGGCCCTTTCTGTCTCTTGGGCTCATAATTATCTTGTGACCTTGGTGTTCTTCATTCTTCTTTGATCCAGGTGGGTTGAGACCAATTGATGCATCTCAGGTGGCCGCTTGTTAGCATTTAAGACCCCAGACACCACACTTCAAAGTGGGATGCAGAATGTTTTCTTAATTGAGTTTATGTTGCCAATTGACTTAGATGTCCCCTGAAGCCATAGTTCCCAAACTCCCACCCTTGCTCCGCTGACCTTCAAAATATTCAGTTTATTCAGGAAACTTCTTTGTTTTGGTCCAGTCCAGTTGAGCTGACCTTCCCTGTATTGAGTGTTGTCCTTCCCTTCACCTAAAGTAGTTCTTATCTACTATCTAATCAGTAAACAACCCTCTCCCACCCTCCCTCGCTCCCCCCTCTCATAACCACAAAAGAATGTGTTCTTCGCTGTTTGAAGTATTTCTCAAGATCTTATAATAGTGGTCTTATACAATATTTGTCCTTTTGCATCTGACTAATTTCACTCAGCATAATGCCTTCCAGGTTCCTCCATGTTATGAAGTATTTCACAGATTTCATCACTGTTCTTTATTGATGCATAGTATTCCATTGTGTGAATATACCATAATTTATTTAACCATTCATCCATTGATGGACACCTTGGTTGCTTCCAGCTTTTTGCTATTGTAAACAGAGCTGCAGTAAACATGGGTGTGCATATATCTGTTCATGTAAAGGCTCTTATTTCTCTAGGATATATTCTGAGGAGTGGAATTTCTGGGTTGTATGGTAGTTCTATTTCTAACTTTTTAAGGAAACACCAGATAGATTTCCAAAGTGGTTGTACCATTTTACATTCCCACCAGCAGTGTATAAGAGTTCCAATCTCTCCGCAGCCTCTCCAACATTTATTATTTTGTGTTTTTTGGATTAATGCCAGCCTTGTTGGAGTGAGATGGAATCTCATCATAGTTTTAATTTGCACTTCTCTTATGGCTAATGATTGAGAGCAACAAATACACTTTTTTAACAACATAAACGGTGACTGAACACATGGACCTTGCCAGATGAAATACACAGGAATCAAATCGACTACATTTGTGGGAAGAGATGATGGAGAGGCTGAATATCATCAGTCAGACAAGGCCAGAGGCCAAATTTGGACCAGACTATCAATTACTAATATGCGAGTTCAAGTTGAAACTGAAGAAAATTAAAACAAGTCCACAAGAGTCAAAGTATGACCTTGAACATGTCCCACCTGAATTCAGACACCATCTCAACAATAAATTTGACATATTGAACACTAATAACTCAAGACCAGATGAGTTGTGGGGTCATACCAAAGACATCACCCTACACGAAGAAAGCAAAAGATTGTTAAAAAGATAGGAAAGAATGAAAAGACCAAAATGGTTGTCACAAGAGACGGTGAAACTTCTTCTTAAATGTCGAGTAGCTGAAGCAGATAGAAGAAATAATGAAGTAAAAGAGCTGAACAGAGATTTCAAAGGGTGGCTTGAGAAGACAAAGTATTATAATGAAATGTACAAAGACCTGGAGTTAGAAAACCAAAACGAAGAACACGCTCAGTATTTCTCAAGATGAAAGAACTGAAGAAAAAATTCAAGTCTCAAGTTGCAATATTGAAGGATTCTATAAGCAAAATATTGAATGACTCAGGAAGCATGAAAAGAAGATGGAAGGAATACACAGAGTCATTGTACCAAAAAGAATTGGTCATCATGCAACCATTTCAGGAGGCAGCATATAATCGAGAATCGATGATATTGAAGGAAGAAGTCCAAGCTGCAGTGAAGGCACTGGTGAAAAACAGGCTTCAGGAATTGACAGAATACCAACTGAGATGTTCCAACAAACAAGTGCAACGCTGGAAGTGATCACTCATCTATACCAAGAAATTTGGAAGGCAGCTACCTGGCCAACTGATTGTAAGAGATTCATATTTGTGGCCGTTCCAAAGGAGATGATCCAACCATATGTGGAAACAATCAAACAGTATCATTATATCACAGTCAAGTAAAATTTTGCTGAAGATAATTCAAAAAATGGTTGCAGGAGTACATCAACAGGGAACCACTAGAAATTCAAGCTGGATTCAGAAGAGAATGTGGAATGAGGGATATCATTGCTGATGTCAGATGGATCTTGGCTGAAAGCAGAGAGTACTAGAAAGATGTTTACCTGTGTTTTACTGATTATGCAAAGGCATTCAACTCTGTGGATCATAACAAATTATTGATAACATTGTAAAGAATGGGAACTCCAGAACACTTAATTGTGCTCATGTAGAACCTGCTCATAGACCAAGGGGCAGTCATTCAAACAGAACAAGGGGATACTTCATGGCTTAAAGTCAGGAAAGGTGTAGGTTAGGGTTGTATCATTTCATCATACTTATTCAATCTGTATGCTAAGCAAATAATCTGAGAAGCTGAACTATATGAAAAAGAATGGAACATCTGAATTGGAGAAAGACTCTTTAACAACCTGCAAGCAATGTGCAAATGACACAGCCTTGCTTGCTGAAAGTAAAGAGGACTTGAAGCACTTACTGATGAAAATCAAAGACTACAGCCTTCAGTGTGGATTGCACCTCAACATAAAGACAACGATAATCCTCACAACTGGACCAAAAAGCAATATCATGATAAACTGAGAAAACAGTGAAGTTGTCTAAGATTTCATTTTACTTGGATTCACAACCAATGCCCATGGAAGCTGCAGTGAAGACATCAAATGATGCATTGAATTGGGCAAATATGCTGCAAAAGACCTCTTTTAAGTGTTCAAAATTGAAGTGTCACTTTGAGGACTAAGGTGTGCCTGACCCAAGCCATGGTATTTTCGACTGCTTCACATGCATGTGAAAGCTGGCTGATGAATAAGGAAGGCTGAAGAAGAATTGATGCCTTTGGATTATGGTGTTGACGGAGAATATTGAATATACCATGGACTGCCCTAAAAACAAACAAATCTGTCTTGGAAGAAGTACAGCCAGGATGCCCCTGTCTTAGTTATCTGGTGCTGCTATAACAGAAATACCACAAGTGTATGGGTTTAATAAACAGAAGTTTATTCTCTCGAAGATTAGGAGGCTAGAAGTCCAAATTCAGGGTGCCAGCTCCAGGGGAAGGCTTTCTCTGTCAGCCCTGGGGGAAAGTCCTTGTCATCAATCTTTCCCTGGTCTAGGAGCTTCTCAGTACAGAGAGCCCGGGTCCAAAGACATGCTATTCTCCTGGCTCTTGTTTGTTAGTGGTATGAGGGCCCTATGTCTCTCTGCTTGCTTCTGTCTTTTATATCTCAAAACAGATTGGATTAAGACACAATCTAATCTTATAGATTGAATCCTGCCTCATTAACATAACTGCCTCTAATCCCACCTCATTGACATCATGGAGGTAAGATTTACAAGACATAGGAAAATCACATCAGATGACAAAATGATGAACAATCACAAAATACTGGGAATCATGTCCTAGCCAAGTTGATACACATTTTTGGGGGACATAATTCAATGCAGAACACCTACTTTGGACATGTTATCAGGAGGGATCAGTCCCTGGAGAAGGATATCATGCTTGGTAAAGTAGCAAGACCCTCAACAAGGTAGATTGACACAGTGGTTGCAACAATGGACTCAAGCATAGCAACAATTGTGAGAATGGTGCAGGACCAGGCAGTGTTTTGTTCTGTTGTACATAGGGTTGCTGTGAGTCAGAACTGACTCAGTGGCACCTAACACCACCACCACCACCACCCTGGACCAGACAATGTATTGAGTGTGGGGATACGGCAGCAAACAAAACAGTTAAAGAAGGATGATAGGGCCCTTTCTGAAATTTTCCTTGTAGGTCTCAAATTTCAACCTATGCTAATGTCAAGATCAATCAGGAGAAGGGAGAGAGAGAGAGAAACCATAAGGACCAGACCGGTCTATAGTTAATTTGCTCATGGAATAAAAACATTTTGACTCTTAAGGGGACCTAGAAGGTCATCTACTTTTGTTTTACGGATGAGTGATTTTCAAGTCAAAGGGGTTAAACGACTAGTCCATGATCATATAGCTATTCAGGAGGAGCGATAGAACTTAGTTGGGTGGTCATTTTATAATACTGTCTGTGTTCAAGAAAAAACCTCAGCTAATTTTTCTTTCCTTTTCCTTTTTTTGGCTTTTTCATTCCATGTTCCTAAAAGAAAATAGTCCTCTGTAAAGAGCCTTTGTTAAAAAAAAAAAAAAAAAGAACCAAGTTCTTCCCCTATTGAGCTAAACCTAGTGTGAAATTAACTAGCAGCACCGCTAGTCAATTCTACACTGCTGCCCTGTAGGGAGAGAAACTAGAAAAAAAGGAGTGTACGTCTTGGTCCATTTCCTTCCTAACTGCAGTTTTTCTGAGGTCAGACAGTTAGAACATTAGAAGTAAATGGCAAGAAAGGACAATCGTGAGCATGAGGAGTGAGCAGCTGAGAAAGCAAGACCTAAAAATTAAATGCAAAAGAGAAGCTACATTGAAGAATTATGGTGACATATCCCTTCCACATCGTCTCTGAGGGCCCATCTGTAATACATAAAGTACATTCATCAAGCTTCCTAGTGATGAGGGAAATGCAGTTCTAGAGTATAATGAGGCTCCCCTTACACTCACTTGTTGGAAATTTCAAGATGTCTGACAACATCCAGTGTTGAGAGGGTATGATCAACAGAGTCTTTTGTAAATGGCTGGTGGAAGTGTAACTTGGTACAGCCACTTTTGAAAGCTGTTTGGCAATTGTATATTTGTATATCTAAACCCTGGTGGCGTAGTGGTTAAGTGCTACCACTACTAACCGAAGGGTTGGGAGTTCGAATCTGCCAGGGGCTCCTTGGAAACTCTATGGGGCAGTTCTACTCTGTCCTATAGGGTCGCTATGAGTCGGAATCAACTTGATGGCACTGGGTTTGGTTTGTTTTTTTTGACTACCCAGTAATTTTAATACTAGATATAAACTCTTGCCCATGCACACCTGGGAGCTTTTGTAAACCTGTTAATGGTAACATTGTTATTACCTACAGGCAACCCACATGTCCTGTTATGGATTGATTGTATGCCCCCAAAATATGTGTTGCAGTCCTGACTCCTGAACCTGTAGATGTAATCCATTTTGGATACAGGATTTTCATTATGTTAATGAGGCTATACAAGTGTACAGTGTGTCCTAAACCTAATCACTCTGAGTGATATAAAGAGCAGCATAGACTTGGAGACAAGCAAGCACAAGCGGGCAAGGAACACAGGGGCTATGAAAGCTGACACAATGATCTTCTCCCAGAGATGACAGGCAGACAGAGCCTTCCCCTGCAGCCAGCGCCTTCCCCTGCAGCCAGCGCCTTCCCCTGCAGCCAGCACCCTGAATTTGTACTTTAACTTCCTAAACAGTAAGAAAATACATTTCTGTTCTTTAAATCCACCCATTTGTGGTATTTCTGTTACAGTAGCAGTAAGAAACTAAGATATGAAGAATAAATAAATAGTGATATTCCCACAGTAGTCAAAACAAATGAACTACTACTGTACACATTGATATGGGTGAATCTCAGCAAAACGAAGCTGAGTTTTAAAAAAAAAAGATCACAGGAAAATTACATCTAGTATGGAACACTTTTTAAGTTAAAAAGAAACTAAATAATACACATCTTAACAATACATATATGATTAAACTATATTTTTGAAAAATCATGGCAATGTTAAATACAAGATTCAGGACAGAATTACCCTTGGATGGAGAAAGCAAGGAGAATGGAATGGAGAAAGGCCACATAGGCAGAATTAAGATACTGTCAATGTTCTTGTGTTGAGTGGTGGGTTCAGAGGTATATATTATACTATAAGAACATTAATAGATAGCTGTATTAGCTATTTATTGCAGTGTAACAAATTACCCTATGATGTAGCAATCTAAAACAATAGGCATCATTTATTTCACAGTTTCTGAGGGTTGGGAAATTATGTGGGTCTTAGCTGGTAGTTCTGGCTCAGGGTATCTCATGAGGTTTCGGTCAAGATGTCAGCCAGGGCTGCAGTCTCTGAAGGAGTTGGAGGATCCGCTTTCAAGATGGCTCACTCCCATGGCTGTTGGCACAAGACAGCTCCTTGCCACATAGGCTTCTCCTTGGGGCTGCTCATGATGTGGCTTCCCACAGAGTGTGATCCACAAGAGACGTGGGAGAAAGAGCGTGCAAAAGTGAGCATGTGCAAGAGTGTGCCCAAGGTGGAAGCTGCAGTGTCTTTTATAAAGCTAATATTAGAAGTGGCACACCATCACTTCTGCTGAATGCTACTGACTGCACAGATCAACCCTGGGAGTATGTGGAAGAAAATTACACAAGATGTGACTACCAGAAGGTAGGAATCACTGAGGACCACCTTGGAGATTACTTATCACAATAGCAAAACAAACAAAAATGCATAAATTAATGATGAAGGTGTGTCAAGAATCAATTTTGTGTACCTGACACTGAAAATAAATGAATACATAAATGAAGTGCACTCAGTTCTGAGGGCACCAGGACACAAGGGAAGAGGCAGATCAGTGTGAACTTTAATTACAGCTCTACTACTTTCCAGCTTTATGGCTTTGGCAAGTCATTTGACTTCTCTGCATTTGTAAACTAGGGATGAGGATTTTTATTTGCATCTTTAAAAAATATTATGAAAATATTCAACTATACACAAAACAAAATAGTGTGGTGGATATTATACACCCATCACCTGGAATTAACAACTTTCTAGATTTTAGCATGCTTATTTTGTCTTTTTTTCTCCCTCCTAAAGTG
The DNA here is from genome assembly GCF_024166365.1 of Elephas maximus indicus. NCBI lineage: Eukaryota > Metazoa > Chordata > Mammalia > Proboscidea > Elephantidae > Elephas > Elephas maximus. Next base: position 173,184,517 of record NC_064819.1, on the reverse strand, counting down.
TGTTAAAGCAAATTCCTGACTTGTGTCATTTCACCCCTTTAGTGTGCATCGCTAAAAAATATGGACATTGTCTTATAGAATCACACATAACAAAATTAATAATAATTCTTTGGCATTATGTAATATATCAGGTTAAGCATTCAGCTGCTAACCAAAAGGTCGGCAGCTCTAACCCACCAGCTGCCTTTTGGGAAACCCTATGAGGCACTCCTACTCTGTCCTATAGGCTCGCTATGAGTCAGAATCAACTCGATGGCAACGGTGGTAATGTATCAAAACTGTATGCAAATTTTGTTGAGTGTCTCAAAAACGACTTTTTATAGTTTGTTAGAATCAGGATCCAAACAAGGTCCAAACATTAAACCTGGTTATGTCTCATAAGAGCTTCCAATTTAGAGGCGTCCCTTTACCCATTTCGCTTTCCCACTTTGTCGTGTTGAAGAAACCCAATTAGTTGCTTTGTAGAACATCCTACACACTGGATTTGTCTATTTGCTTCCTTGTTATACCATTTTACTTGTTCTACTATCTCTTGTGATTCCAGAAAACTGGAAGTTAGTCCTAAAAGCTTGATGAGATTATTTTACAGGTGGTAGTGTGTACTCAGGGGTGGATTAACCAGTAAGCACACACACACTGATTTAATCTTTGATGTTGTGAAAAACAGGTGAAATTGTGCATTACAGATTAGTAAGTAAGCACAACTAAGCCTCTGTATACCTTGCTTATTGAGCAATCCGTCCTTGTTTACTGCACCAGGTCAGAAGCCACATATGTGTGGACTCCCCATTCCTGGTAACGCTGAGATTGATTAGTGGTTTCAGGTGGTGTCAGCCTGAGTCCTCCATTGGAAGTTCCTCATCAGCCTTTGCTCTATTGATGGCTGTTACCTGAATCAATTATCTCAAACATTACAGATGCTCATTTTCTAATTCTATCCTTTCTTCTTTTATTAGACGGAGGTGTTTTATAAAGAACTTTCATCAACACGTGTTATTTGGTTATCCCATTAGAAGCTAAACGTTTCACATCCTCTTAGCTCATCTTTGACTCCCACCATTGCTGCAGCAACCTGCTTCCTGCAGATGGAACAGGACAGCACCTCCCCTCATATGCATTGCCCTACTTTCTGCCCGAGTTCCTCTGACTCCACAGGGTGGGATATCTGCCTATCACTCACACATGACAACTTAGAAGTGTAAGGGAGTTAAGGACCCATCGGACCAATGGAAGCTGGTAAATAATGCCCCCTTTTGAGTCCTTCAAGTAGATACTTATGAATTACATTCTACATGTACTTCATTATTGAGACTCAAAGAGACTCAGCAGGCTCAAGGCCCCACTGCCCACAGTGATGACTAACTCAAGAACACACCCTTAAATTGACTTTCCCTGTTTTACTCTCCCACTGCTGTTTCCTGAAATCACGGCCCAAATAAACTATCTAAAAGCAAGCCCTTGTCTCAGGTCCAGCTTTCAAGAGGTAACCTGGTCTAAAACCAAAAGCCAAACCTAATTCTGACTCATAGTGACCCTACAAGACAGAGTAGAACTGCCCCATAAGGTTTCCAAGGCTGTAAATCTTCACAGAAGCAGACTGCCACATCTTTCTCCCTCGGAATAGCTGGTGGGTTTGAACTGCCAAACTTTTGGTTAGAGCTAAGCACTTAACCACTGTGCCACCAGGGCTCCTTTGCTAAGACACCACTAAATATAATGCATACAGGAAAGGCAGGATAAATGCTCACTTTTGTTATTATATTGAAAATATTCAGATTACTGCCCTAATTACATCCAATAGTGAACTCATGGGATTAAACACACATAATCAATGAATTCCAATATAGTTATTACTCTTTTTTGGTGCTCAGGCTGACTCCTTTTTAGCCAGTAGGAGCTCCTTTATGCTGGTCTCTTTGTCCCTTTGACCTGCCCCATTAGACCTGAGACTTTAATAGTTTCCTTGATTCTGACACAAGGTGTCCCAGGCCCATCCTGCACATTTCTTGCCCCAGACCCGAAAACTGCCATTTCTCCAAAGAGCTTTGTTCCTTTTAACAGGGACCGATGTCTTGAAATCACAATATGAGCGCTAAAGGTGCTCATTGGTACAAGATTGCCGTTACTACCACGCCCTTTTGGCAGACAAAATAAAAAAAAAGAAACATATCTTTTAAAAGAAAAAATCGTATGTTCATACTATTTCCCATTCAGCTTTAGTATTACATGGATTTTTACCTACTCTGAAGATCATTTTAGAAGATCATTGTTCCTAACAGCTCCTGACACAGTGGCTCCAACAACGGGCTCAAGCATGACAACAATTGTGAGGATGGTGCAGGACCAGGCAGTGTTTCATTCTGTTGTACTATGGTGGCTATGAGTCAGAACCAACTCAGTGGCACCTAACAACAACAACAACGCTAACATTATTATTCATTTGCTTCTCCTAAAATACAGTTCGAAAGTACTAATATCTATATGTCTACTAGCAATAAGACCACTGACTTAAGTTTGAAATTTCCTGACATTATGTATGTACAGTGAATACACTATTATCTAAAGTCATTTAATTCTTTACTTTGGTTATGTTACCAACTTAAGACTATTTGCTTCAGTTTTTTTCAATTTTTAGGAATCTTTTGGATTTAAAATTAACTGGATATATAAAATGTACACCATTCCAAAGTAAAAACTATATAGCCAAGGTATGTTCAGAGTAATTTAGCTTCTATGCCTGTTTCCTCCCGTCCCATATAAGTAACCATTTTTAAAGATTAATTTTTGGTTAATCCTTCAAATGATTCTTTTGGAAAATATATACAAAGACATATTTGTGGTTCCCCCTATAGCTATGATTAAAGAGCATACTATACTGTTCTGCACCTCATTTTTTAAAAATGTAATATATGTCCTGGCAATCATTCCACATCTGTGTAAAGAGATGGCCTTCATTCTTTTTTCACAGTTGCATGGTGTCTTTCACTGCAGTTTTACCTGTTTTTTTCCATCAGTCCCCCTACTTGTGGTCATTTAGATGGTTTCCAATCCTTTGCTGTTGCAATTAATACTGCAGTAAATAACCTTGTATATAAGACATTTTGTATTTTAGGGTGGATTCCTAGAATTGGAATTTCTCGGTCAAAGAAATTATATATACATACATGTACTTTTGCTGGGAATTATCAGTTTCCCTTCCAGAGGTGCTGTGTGCCATTTTCCATTCTTACCAGGGATACGTGCCCTGACTCTTTCCCTATGACCTGCCAAGAGAGTAGGTGGTCAAACTTTTGGATTTTTGCTAGTCCAGTTACTTACCTCCTTTTATCATTCTGCTCCAAGATATACCACCTTCGTTCATCTGTGTTTGGAAGCACAAACAATAGGTGATTGTGTTGACAGTGATAGAAACAGGGTGACTGCAGTGTCCCTATCTATTTCCACTCACCTAATCATGGAAATGCCAAAGCCCAAAGCACCCACCTTCGTTGTTAAGACTGTGTATTTCCAAAGGCTGACTCACGTTTCTAGCCAAAGAAAAGGACATCAAATGTGACCTCACTTCTCTCCAAGGTCAGCAGAATGCCTAGAGGCCAGTCAGTAAATTCCACTGATACTTTACCAGCCTCGGCATACTGTAAAACGTGGAGGAGGAATCGTGACCATTGTTTGGTCACCTTGCTGTCTTCAGAACAACCCCAATGCCAATGGGAAGTCCCTGTGTATGGTTAGGGGTTTCCACAGATTGTGTTTTGACCACTCTCTTCCCTGACAGGCTGCTCATACCCAGGACCTCTTGTTTTGCTGTTTTGTAGGAGTCAATGCTATGGATAGAGAGAATACAGAACTCATTTTCTTTCAGCAGCACCCATTTACCTGTATTCAAGTGGATGATTTTGCACCCAGGGGATATTTGACAATGTCTGGAGACACGTTTAGGTTTCCTGAATGGCACTAATGATTAAGCTCTTGACTACTAATCTAAAGGTTGGCGGTTCGAGTTCACCCAGAAGCACCTGGTAAGAAAGTCCTGGTGACCTACTTTTGAAAGATCACAGCCATTGAAAATCCCATGGCGCGCAGTTCTACTCTGACACATGCGGTGTCGCCATGAGCTGGGATTGACTTGAAGGCACTTATTTTGTTTTTTTCATTTTGGAGGCGTAATTGGTCGTCACAACTGGGAGAGGACTGCTACTGGCATCTAGTTGGTAGAGGCCAGTGTGGTACTGCTAAACATCCTACAATGTACAGAACGGCCCCCACAACAGAGAACTATCTGGTCCAAAATGTCAACAGTGTTGAGGATGAGAAACCCTGCTGTATTCCTTATGCACACATCCACAGACATCCTCCGAACGACTATTATCAGTGGCAGTGAAGGCAGAATCTCAGGTGCTCCCTGCTCCTGCTCCTCAAAGTGTCACTAGTAATTCAGAAATCTCTGTAGTCATAAAAACTCTAAGGAATTATACATTTATCTGGAGGATTAAAGAACAAATACCACCTTAATCTTCTAAAAACTGATTATCATTAGGTATAATGCAACCTTTTAACTGTAAGTATAAAGGAAAGTGCTGATTATTTAAAGTAAATGGGACCAAAAGTCCCATGAATAATCAAAAACTTGGTTAATAGAGTATGACCAGAGAATAATGCACTTGGCTTCTGTGGAGAAATTAAAGTACATGCTGTGAATTGGTATTAAGGAAATTGCATGAAATGTTAGTCTCTTACGGCACTGAGTCTGAAGAAACAGCCTCAGGTGCACAATATATCACATTCAGTCTTTATCACTCCTTTTTTTTCATGACTTCTTTCACCTTGGATAACCCAGAAGCTCAGGCCTTGGAACCTTTTGGAAGGGTAAATTATCTCGCTATCCACACTTAGTTTCATCTAGTAACAGAACTGATTTTTATTGCCAGGGGTTTATCTCTTTCACAGGAATTATTTTCAAACCTCAGCTTGCCTTACTTATTTTGTGGGTTTAGACTGTGTTTAACAATTTCATGCATAATTCACTTTATACAAAATGTACTCCGGAAAAGTTATACCTAAGTTGAATTTTTGTAAATAAAATAGAATTTTTAGATCACAAGGGAAACTTGCTGCCTAAGGGGAGTCTGAGGCTAAAACTTTTTTAGAGAAAGTACCTTTTTGCAAAGTGTGTTACTCCTTAATTCACCCTAAGTCTCAACCTTCATATGTTGCCCAAGAGTCTAGGCCAGTATTATGCACAATGTTAATTTTTAAAATATCAACTATGAATTTGGAAGTTTGAAAGTTGACGAGAGTTTTCAAGCTATTGTTTAAGAGTGTGAAAACTTTATTATTACATGGGTTTGTTGACACTTGTTTTGGGTAATGAGAAACCGGGCCAGGTGTTAGACATATCTGAAAAAAGAATGGGTAGCATTGCTGAACTGATAACCACAGCTTCCTCTCCACGCCTTCCCCAAAACATGGACTCGATTTTGACTCAGTGACCCTATAAACAAAACAAAAAGACCCAAACCCGCTGCCGTTCATTTCCGACTCCTAGCGACCCTATAGGACAGAGTAGAACTGCCTCATAGGGTTTCCAAGGAGCTCCCAGTGGATTCGAACTACCGACCTTTTCGATAGCAGCCATAGCTCTTAACCGCTAATCAACGGCTTCACCTAAGCAGTAAGGTGTAAAGAGTGGAAAAGAGAGACTGTGTAATGCTGTGGTTAAGAACATGGGTTCAGGAATCAGATTGCCTGGGTTCACATCCCCGCCTAATGTGGCTTTAGGTAATTCACACAACTTCACTGTGCCTCAACTTCCTCATATGAAACATGAAGAATATTAACATTAGCTACTCTGTGGGGCTGTTTTGAGGATTAAATGAGGTTAATATATGAGCTAATATGTGGGAAACACTCGGGTCAGTTTCAAATCTTGGATGGTGTTCGGAGCTCTCAGGCAAGGCGTTAAAAGGAAAACGAGAGACAGCAGGGCTCCGGCACGTTTCAGTCCATCTTCTCCACACCCTTGTGAAGGAGGCACGGCTGGTTCTGCCTAAACTGTAAACAGAAAAAACCGAGGCTCAGCGAGGGGGCCGGTGATGCAGGCGAGGGTCCGAGGCCGTTTCTTGGGAAGAGGAAGCGTATTCGCCGCGACACGCCGCCTTCCGTCAGGTTGGGAGCCGAGGGCACCAAGGCAAGAAGCCTCAGTCCCCTGCCGGACTTTATGTTCCACCGTGGCCCACATAAGGACTGGCCCCTGAGATTAAGGGGTTGGCGGCGGACAGCCACGAGAAGCTTCCCAGAGGAGCTAGGGCCGTGGCCAAACGCCTTTCCTTCCGGATAGACACCGACCGTCGTTCACGACACAAATATTTATGCGCGCCCACTGTCTACTGGGCGTCGAGAATGCTCTGATACATCACACTCGGTCCAGATTTCAGGCGGAGAGGCACCAACGGACAACGCACTCTATCCCCGCCAGGGTCGCTATGAGTTGGAACCCACTCGAGGGCACTGGGTTTGGTTTTTTTTTTTTTTTTATCCCCGCCAGTGATCCTCCCGGGCACTGTCGAAAGGCTGGGAGGGGCGGAGACGTTCGCCCCGCCCCTCGCTTTCCGGGTTCTTTTAAAGCTCCGCCCCTTCAGGGGCGTTCCCGCCTGCGCCGTAAAGTAGGGACCACTCTTTGCCCCTTAACAGCCCGCCTCTATCATTACGGCAAGCCGCATTCCAAGCTTCCAATATGGCGTCCCCCATGTAAACAGTGCCCGTGGTTCCTACCCCAGGTGGCCGGGGGCAGTACTGAGTTGGGGCTGCTGCTGTCTATCTAGTCCGGGCTGGAGAAAGCAGCAGTTAAAGTTCGTTTCAGGTCACAGCTACAGGAGTCGCCGCTTCCTTCTCGTTCCTCTTCTGCCCCTGGTTCCCGGCGCAACGGCCGGACACCCCCGGTCCCTGATCCTCCCAGACTTCAAATCATGAGCCTCCGGCAGCTGCTGTTGGGCTTTCCCCGCTCTCTTGGGGCCTCGAGTTCCACTCGTCGCCTGTGGTGGTCCCCATCTCTCGACACCATCTCCTCGGTGGACTCCTGGCGTGGCCAGCCCTCCAGGTCCCGGGCCCATTGGAACCAGGTAGTGTCAGAGGCGGAGAAGATCGTGGGCTACCCCACGTCCTTTATGAGCCTCCGCTGTCTGTTGAGTGACGAACTCAGCAACATTGCTATGCAGGTGCGGAAGCTGGTGGGGACTCAGCACCCTCTGCTTACCACAGCCAGGTGAGCTACTCCCTTTCGTGCCAACACATTCGCACTCAGTCGTGTCATTTTTCCTCCCCAGCACACCCGTCCAGCTTCTTCTAGACTGGCGACCGGTTTACCTCTTTTTATTCCCCACTTCTCTCAGCCCTCTATCTTCAGTGTTGTCTCTTCTAGCCCACCTTAACATCCATCCCCCACTTCCTCAGCAGAGTGGATAGTTTATCTTCTGAGAAACACTTGCATGTTTCTCGTGATTTTGCTTCTTAACTGTTGATAAAAATGCCTGAGTGATCTGTGGAGAAATCGAGCAAGGATATGGGCTTATTGAGTCACTTTCTAGGGATGGGGAAACCCTGGTGGTGTACTGGTTAAGTGCTACGGCTACTAACCCAAAGGCTGGCAGTTCGAGTCCAGTTCCTTGGAAACCCTATGAGACAGTTCTACCCTGTCCTGTAGGGTCGCTATGAGTCGGAATCGACTCGACGGCAATGGATTTGGTTTTTTTTTTTTTTAGTCTAGAATGGTCTTTTAAAAGTGGGATGGATTTAATTTCGGTTCTGCACTCTTCAAGAGTTCTTCTTCAGAAAGAGTGAGGTGGGACATAGGCTGAGGGTAGAGAGTTCTTTGAAGTAGGACTTTAACCAATTAATGGTCATTTTCCTCTTAAGATCTTTACCACTTATACTGGACTACTGCTGATTTTTAGAGGTCACAGCTTTTGCTTACACTTAAACAAAAACAACTTTTTATTTGATCATAATTTCAAACATAGAGAACAGTTCCAAGAATTACAAATAGTACAAATACAACACACTTTTGCACCCATTACTCAGATTCACCTATTACGTGCACACAGATTATACACACACACAAGTACTACTCACGTATGTATGTATGCATATATATGTATTTTTTTTCTCAGAATCATTTGATGGTAGACTGTATACATCAGTACTTCGGTGCACATTTCTATCACGTAACTACAGCATAGTTATCAACTTAGGCACATTTAATATTTATACAATGCTTTTACTTAATCTACCATTCAATTCCAATTTTGTTAAGGGACCTAGTAATGTCCTTTATGGTGTTTTTCCCCCTCTAGTACAGAATACAGCCTAGGATCAGGTATTACATTTAGTTATCATGTCCCTTTAGTCTCTTTCAATCAGAAGCATTTCCACAATTCTTCTTTGCTTTTATGACTAGAGTAGTGGTTCTCAGTTGGGGCCAATTTTTGCTCCCAGCGGACCTTTAGCAATGTCTGGAGACGTATTTGGTTGTCACACTGGGGGTGTGCTACTGGCATCTAGTGGGTACAGACCAGGGTGCTGTTAAACATCCTACAATGCTTGGACAGCTCCCCATGACAAAGAATTTATCTGGCCCAAAATGTCAGTAGTGGTAAGACTGAGAAACTGTTGACTAAAATGATCTTTTTTGGTTGCTTGTTTTCTTTTGTTTTTAATTAAACTTTAATTTTGAGATAATGGTAGATTCACATGCAGTTATAAGAAATAATACAGGGAGATCTGATATACCATTTGCCCAGTTTCCCCCAATGGTAATGTTTTGTGAAAATATAGTACAATATCACAATGAGATACTGACACTGACAGAGTCAATGTACAGAAAATTTCCATCACCACAAGAATCCTTCATGTTTCCCTTTTATAGCCATGGTACTTGGTACTTCCACCCACCCCCATCCCCTTGTTTTATTTTTTTTAAATAACACACCTGGATTTTTTTTTTTTTCCTTTCTACAAAAGTTACCAAATAGCAATAATAAAGTTATTTTACTTCTTGGCATTGTTCCCAGTTATTAGAAATGTCACCTCATGATTGGGCCAAAATTTGTCCTGTAGCAACTGGAATGTTAGTTCTGCAGATGGTCTAACAGATAGACACTGAAAACATTTTATATGTGTGTGTGTGTGTGTATATATATATTGCTTTAAAGCTAAATAATAAAACTGAAGAGTCTACCACCCAACTTAAGAACTATAACTTTACCAATTCTTTTGAAGCTATCTGTGTTTTCCTTAGTCCATCTCCCTGACCCCCACTATACTGCATTTTTTTGTTTTAATTTTCTCTTTTTCAATTACATGTGTGTTTTCCTAAACAACGATAACCTGTTGTATTTGGTCTTTTGTGACTAGTAATTTTTTTTTTTTAGATATGGAATGTGGATTCTTCGGATTTTTTTTTTTTGTGTGTGTGAAAATAATACCCACCAAAACATTCAGCAATACAATATCCATATTTACAATGACATTGATTACATTTTTCGTGTTATGCAACCATTATCACTATCCTTTTCCAAAATGACTAGTTTTTAGACATGGACACCAAAAGCTCAGTCCATAGAAGAAATAAAAATTGAACTTCATCAAAATTAAAAAAACTTTTGCCTTGCAAAAGTCCCTGTTCCCAGGATGAAAAGATGAGCCACAGACTGGGAGAAAATATTTGCAAATCACATATCCAAAGAAGGACATATATCTAGAATATGTAAAAGAACTCTGTAAATTCAATGGCCAGAAAACAAACAATACAGTTAGAAAATAGGCAAGAAGAAAAGGCTATAGGGACAGCAAGTAAGCGTATGAAAAGATGTTCAACATTATTAGTCAACAGGGAATACAAATTAAAACTATGATGAGATACCACTACATACTTACTGTTGTATTGTTTTAGTTGACCTCAAGTTGGCCGATGACTCATGGCGACCACGTGCACAACTGAAGTAAACTTTGCCTGGTCCTGTACCATCCCCATGATTGGTTGTAGATCAGACTATTGTGATCCATAGGGTTTTTGTTGGCTGATTTCTAGAAGTAACTCACCAAGCCTTTCTTCCTAGTCTGTCTTAGTATGTGTAGTAGGTATGTACGGAAGCTCTACTGAAGTCTGTTCAGCATCATAGCAGCACTCAAACCTCCACCGACAGCTGTGTGGTGGCTGTGCGTGAGGTGCATTTGTCAGAATTTGAAGCTGGGGCTCCGCCTTGAAAAGAGAGAAATTTACAATATCAAGTGCTGGTGAGGATAATAGAGCAACTAGATTTCTAATATATTGCTGATGGGAATGGAAAATGGTACAGTCCCTCTGGAAAATGGTTTGGCAGTTCTGTCTTAGGTAAACATACACTTACACCATACAACCCAGAAATCACACTCTGGATCACTTATTCCAGAGAAATGAAGACTTCAGTCCACGTCAAAACCTATACACAAATGTTCATAGCAACCTTGTTTATAATAGCAAAAAACTGTAAATACCCCAAATGTTCTTTAATGGGTGAACAGTTGAACAAACTATGTATCCACATGATGAAATTCTACTCAACAATAAAAAGAAATGAACTAGTGATACATGTAACAACTTTGATGAATCTCAAGGTAACTACGCTAAATGAAAAAACTCAATCTCAAAAGTTTATATTCTGTATAATTCCATTTATATAACAGTCTCAAAATGATAAAACCGTAGAGATGGAGGACAGATTGATGGTTCTAGGATCAGAAACAGGGCCAGGGGGTAGGGAAGGGTGCAGACAAAAAATGGTATATTGTGGTGATGGAACAGTTATGTGTCTTAATTGTGATGGTGGTTTAATGAATCTATACGTGGGATAAAGTTGCATAGAACTATGCACACGTATACACATGAATACAGGTTAAAAAGTGCTGAAAACTGTATAAGATCTGTAGTTTAGTTAACACTAATGTACCAGTATCAGTTTCCTGGTTTTGATATTGTACTACAGCTATATAAAATGCCACCATCGTAGAAGCTGGTTGAAGAGTACATGGGACTCTTTATGCTATTTTTGCAACTTTCTGTGAGTCTGTAATTATTATTTTTAAATGTGTAAAAAAAAAAAAACCTTCCTAATTTCACTTTAAAAAAGAGAGAGAGAGCAGCAGGCCTGGGAGACAGGAGACCTGTGTGTTCCAGTGTCAGTTGTTAGTAGGTAACTTAACTGTGGGACCCCAGGCAAGTTATTTCATCTCTCTGAGCTTTAGTTTCATAAACAATGAAGGTAAGGAGTAAAAACTAGATGATTTCTACAGGTGTTGCTAATTCTGCCAATAGTTTAAAAATTAGTGTTGTAACTGAATGTGGCAGGTCATGGAGCCATTTTCGATTCTTAAGCAGGGAGCAACCAGAGTGAATGCAATATGGTAATACAGGTCTGTAGTCCTTTTCCCACAATTTAAAAAGCCTAAAAGCTCAGTAAATGGAATGTGTTTTTCAAACTCATAAATTTGACCTGACTGATGTGAGACTATTTATAGCCTTTCTTTATCCCACTTAATGTTAATATTCATGTGTTTTGCTGTGAAATATCAATGAGTTTGATTATAGAGTGCTGCCTCAGATCCTGCTGGAGTGTTAGGTAAAATGCATCTTTTTTAAAACCAGAAAAATTTTGAATTCTGGAAGGCATTTTGCTTCAAGGGCTTTGGCTGAGGGATTGTGTACCTGTCTAAGCCGGATGGTGGTATGTAGGATGGGGTAGAAGCTGAATTATGTCATGCAGGTTGGTAGTGTGGGAAAGGCTGGAGTAAGCCACTGTGCACCAACCCCCACTTCTTCCCAGTGCAGCTTGTATCCTATGTTTTCATTATTGCCTCTCTGATTAAATGTAATTATTCACTTGTGCATAATATATGTATTTTTATTTTAATCATTAAATGTTTCTGTATAAATCGTTTTTTTTTAACTTAAACACTTTTAGCTTTTGTTAATTCACTTCATATACTATCTAATCAAGAACTTAAATGTTTTTAGTAATCATATAAAAACCAAAACCAAACCCATTGCCATCACATTGATTCTGACTCATAGTGACCCTATGGAGGATGCTTAATTGTTTCAAAGGTAATGGCTAATATTTTATATAGCCAATATGTAGATATATAGAATTGGTTAATTTTTTGTTGATGCTGTTTAAACACAGCTGATTTCTTTGAGCAATACAGCATGTTTATTTTCATTGATTACTCTTATCTTGACAGATTTGGCTCTGGAGATTAAATTTTTTATTTAAATACCCTGTCTTTTTTGCCTTTGCCTTCAAAACGCCTCTGATCTGTATTTCAGATTGAGATAGATGGGATTAATTTAGTATGCAGTTATTGAAAAAAAATTATGACGTTTAGTCTCTTCTCTTAGAGGGTATTGATTCCTTGGTAGAGACTTTTTGTTCCCAGCTGAACTCACTGCAGTTATTTGGCTAACTAAAAAACTATTAAGACTTTTCTGCATAGTAAAATCTTCTAGAGATCTTTGAATTTATTATTTGAAATTTAATTTTAGTCTCTTCCATGTTTATGAAAGACCCTTTCAAGACTCAGTTCTGTAATTACTGACTAAAAACTTATGTTACTTATGAAGAACTTTTTCTTGGATAACTAGAGAAAATTATAAATTTTAATTCATTACACAAATATTTGAGGTACTGTGGGCATGGGGTGGGTAAACAAGAATTGCTGTAAGATGGAGTTGCTGCCCTCCAGGAATTAATGAGAGACAGTATAGTGAGCATGAGCTCTAATACTAGACTATTTGGGTTCATATCCTGGCTCTACTACTACCAAGGCATGTGGTTCCAGGAAATTTATTTAATTTCTCTCTGCCTTAGTTTCCTCACCTATAAACTGAGGGTAACAATAGTACCTATATCAGTAGAATTTTATTTCTGAGGATTAAATGAATTTACATAGGTAAAATGGTTAGGACAGTACCTGGCAGATAGCAAGTAAGTATTTAAATCTTAGCAATTTTCATTATTATTAGAAATTTAGTTTAGTGGGGGAGACATGCAAATATTCAGAGTACCCTGAGATAAATGCTACAGTATGTATGAACAATGTGCTGTAGAGACAGAGAGGGAGAAGATCTCTAGAGAAAATAAGACTTTAAGAGATGAGGTAACATATGAACTGGGTGATGTTGGATGCGAGGGAGATGGTTAAAGCATGAAAGTAAGTTGATACAAAAATAATTGCTTAGCAAAAAAAAAAAATTTTTTTTTTTTAAAGTCTAGGGAAATCATTAGCAGTTTGGTGTGGGTTGGATATGGGTTAGGATGAAGCAAGAAGGATAAGTTGGATTTGTATGTCTGCTTCTGTCATGATGGAATAACTGGCATTAGACTTGCCCGCCCTCTGTAAACAATTAGAAAACTGTAACAACTATATTCAGACATTGGACTACGGGCAGCACAGGACTGTGATCCCTGAAAGAGAGGAAACAGATGAGGAGAGATCTATGGTCACTCTGGCTTCTGCCAGGAGGTATTTTCCAAATAGTGGCACAGAGAGGAGGAACTCAAGCAGAGGATGGTGTTAATTGCTGAGTTGAGGAGACAGGTTAGAGTTTGGGGAGGATGAGGCAGCTGGAAATTGTGGGGCAGAATACAAAAGAGGAGAGAATATGTGGAGAAAGAGTTCCAGAAATCTGCTAAGGGACCCACTTGAGTCTCTTGTTGAATACGAAGCAGCACATGGATAGGGTGAAAGTCCCTGAAGCTAGGCAAAGAACTTTGGGGGAGCTATAAGCTGTACAATTCTCAGAGTTCTCACAGGGCTAGGAACATTTGAGTCCTGGCTGGACAGACCTTGTTGAACAGCTGGGCACTCAGTAGATACCCCAGAAGTGTTATGTATTAGCAATAGTGCTAAATTAGCTCTGCAATACAGCGTACTCTAGAACCTCCCTAACGAAGCTTAAAAACAAGCCTCAAAAGCACCAGTCTGGTCCCAAAATAATAAGTATGCCAGCCAAAGCATACTTCAAAACTCTTTAAAGGATGACTATAAAGTCTAGACACTAACAAAGTAATCCCATGTGTAGCATCCAATTCACAATTACATGTGGAGAAGCAAGGAAATGTGACCCATAACCAGGAGAAAAATCTGTCAATAAAACAGATGGAGAAAAGACAGAGATGATGGTATTAGCAGATAAACCCAGAAGAATTTATTATAAATATGCTCAAGTATTTAAAGGAAAACATGAATAATGAAAAAATGATAGAAGCGATGAAAAACGTAATTTCTATAGCTAAAAAATTCAACATATAAAAAGAAAAATGGACTGACTTGCAGCAGATTAGACACTGTGTGTGTTAGTCATCTAGTGCTACTATAACAGAAATACCACAAGTGGATGGCTTTAACAAAGAGAAGTTTATTTTCTCACAGTAAAGTAGGCTAAAAGTCCAAATTTAGGGTGTCAGCTCCAGGGAAAGGCTTTCTCTCTCTGTCGACCTTTTCATCAGTCTCCCCCCAGACTAGGACCTTCTCCACGCAGGGATCCCGGGTCCAAAGGATGTGCTCCGCTTCCAGCACTGCTTTCTTGGTGGTATGAGGTCCCCCTGTCTCTCTGTTCACTTCTCCTTTATATCTCAAGAGATTGCTTCAGGACACAATCCTGTCTTGTATATTGAGTCCTGCCTCACTAACACAACTGCCACCCATCCTCCCTCATTAACATCATAGAGGCAGGATTTACAACAAATAGGAAAATCGGACAGTACCCGGAATCATGGCCCAGCCAAGTTGATACACACATTTTTGGGGGGACATAATTCGGTCCATGACACTGTGGAAGAAAAGATAAGTGAACTTGAAAATAAAACAAGGGGTACTGTCCTCAGCCTGATAGAGAGCATTCATAAAAAATTACACCTAATATATATATTTTTTTAATTTATTGTGGTGAAAATACTCATTACAAAACATGTGCCATTTCAACAGCTAAGATTATTCTTAACAGTGAAAGACGTGATGCTTTCCCCCCCAGGATAGGAAATAAGAGAAGGATGTTTGCTGTCACCACGTATGTTAAAAATTTTACTAGAAGTTCTAGCCAGTCGAGAAAAAGAAATTGAAAACATATCAGGTTAGACAAGCAAGACTGTCATTATTCCCAAATAACATTATCACATGCATAGAAAATCCTTAGGAGTTTACCCAAAAAAGCTATTAGAACTAATAAGTATATTTACCAAGGTTGAGGGATATAATGTTGAAATATACAAATCAAATGTATTTCTGTATGCTATCAATGAACAACTGGAAAATGGATTTATAAAAACAATGCCATTTATAAACGTATCAAGAAGCATGAAATGCTGAGGGATAAGTTTAACAAAGTATGTACAAGACCTGTATAATGTTCATGGATTGGTAGAGTCATTAGTGTTACAATGTCAGTTCTTCCCAAATTCATCTGTATAGATTATGCATAACCCCAGTCAAAATTCCTGCAGACATTTTCATCAAAATGGACAAACTGATTCTAAAATTCTAGATCTAGAATAACTGAAGATCTAGGATAGCCAAAACAATTTTGAAGAAATAAGTGTTGAAGGGCTTCCATTATTTGATTTCAAGACTTCCTAGAAAGCTACAGTAAGAAGATGGTATGGAATTGATGTAAAAATAGACATAATAGACATATATGTCAATGTAATTGAATAGCAGTTCAGAATTGGACCCACATGTTTGTGGTCAGTTTTCAACAAAGGCAGCAAGGTTATTTGATGGAAAAGGAGTGACTTTTCAGTAAATGGTGCTGGGGGGCAAAAAAAGAGCCTTACCTCTTATACCATAAACGAAAGTTACCTCGAAATGGATCATGAAAACTAAAATTACAAAAATTCTGAAAACGTAGGAAAAAGTTTTTATGACCCTGAGGTAAGTGAAGATTTCTTAGGATATGAAAAATAAACTTGTAAAAGAAAAAATTAGTAAACTAGAGTTCAGCAAAATTTAAAGCTCAGCTCTTTTAAAGATGCTGTTTAGAAAATAAAAAGGCAAGCCATAGGTTGGGAGAAAATATTCACAACACACATGTCTGGCAGAGGGCTTGTATCCAGGGCATATAAAGAAGTTTTACAACTCAATAATAAGATAGCCAATTAAAAAATTTGAAAATATTCAAACATTTCCCAAAGGAAGATACCCGAATGACAGTAAGCAAAAACATGCTCAACATCTTTAATCAGCAGGAAATGCAAATTAAAACCACAGTGAGATGCTACTACATACCTATGAGAACGGCTAAAATTAGACTGTCTATAATAAATAACCAGCCGTGGTGGTGCAGTGGTTAAGCGTTTGGCTGCTAACCAAAAGGTTGGGAGTCCAAATCCACCAGCTGCCCCTTTGATGGTAACCCTGTAGTTCATAGTAGAACTGTCCCATAGGGTTTCCAAGGGCAGCTTGTGGGTTCGAACTGTTGACCTTTTGGTTAGCAGCTGACCTCTTAACCACTCTGCCCCCAGGGCTCCCTCATGGAAAGGGGGGATAATAAGTAAGTGTCGGTAAGGATTTGGGGGCAACTAGAACAGTCATACATTGCTGAAGGGAATGTAAGATGGCACAGTCACTTTGGAGAACTGTTTGGCCATTTTTAAAAAAGTTAAGCATGTACTTATACCATATGGCCCAGCAATCCCACTCCTAGATATTTACCAAAGGAAATGAAAACATTCAAATATTTTAACATGATTTTTCACAGTAGCCAAAAACTGCAGACAATCCAGATGTCTGTCTAAGGTGAATGAATAAAAATATTGCTGTATATCTATGCAATGGAATACCCTTCAGCAATAAAAATGAATGGATTAATGACACATTCAGTAACATGGATGGATCTCAAGAACATTATCTTGAGTGAAAGAAGCCAGACATCGAAGAGTGTATACATAGGATTTCACTTATATGAAAAATCTAGAATAGGTAAAAAACATAGTGACTGAAAGCAAATTAGTGGTTGCATAGGAACTGGTGTTGGGTGGGCGGGAGTATTAACTGCAAAAGGAAATTTTTAGGGTACTGGAAATGCATTATATCTTTATTGCGGTGGTAGTTACACAGATTTACACATTTGACAAGACTCATTGAACTGTGCACTTAAAATGGGTACATTTTATTGTAAGTAAATTATACTTCAATAAAGTTGATTTTAAATGAAACAAAGGAAAGGTTGTGGCCAGATTTTGAGGAACTATTTTGTATGTCATGTTAAGAACATCTAGTTTTATCATGAGGCCAGTGGAGTCTATAAAAGTTAAGTAGTAGAGAGACTTGTTAAGTAGTAGATCAGACTTGCCTTTTTGAAACCTGATTTTGGCTTTTGTGGAGGTTATAGACTGCAGCTAAGTAAGACTAGAGGGCGAAAGACCTGGCAGGAAGACTGCTGTAATCTGTTCATTTCTTCTTTCAGCAGCTAATGAAGTGTGCCCGCTTAGGGCCAGGTACTGTGCTTGCTGCTGGGAATACAAAGAACATGACACTGAACTTCATCTCCCTGCCCTCACCAGGGTGTATGTTAAGTAAAGGAAGATAGACGTGTAAAACAAAATGTTAGCATAAAAGTATTTCCAAGTAAAGTGGAGACACAAGAATGTCATGGTCTTGGGTGGGCAAGTAATTTGAATCAAGATGGTCACAATGAGATTACTTGAGTATTGAGAGACGAGTAGATGTTCTCGAGGATAGAAGGATGATGAGGGTGGAGTCTGAATTTAGACAGTGGTGGTAGAGATGGAGTATAAAGAATGGATTCAAGGTACATTCATGAAGTGAAGTTGGCAGGACTTGGTAATTGTAAGGGTGAGAAAGCAGAAAATTTTAAGCAAGCTGAATAATTGAGTATGTTGAGAGACCATGTATTCATTTCCTAGGGCTGACATAACTAAGTAACACAGATTGGGTGGTTTATAAGAAGTCCCACATTGTTTTGGATTACCCATCTCCAGACTTCTTTTATATGGGAAAGAAATACACTTTTTGTTTAAACTATTATTTTGGGTTTTATGTTATAGTCAGTAATATCTAATTCTAACTAATACACACACCAAGTAAGGAATGTGTGTTATTTCTGCAAGTGACCATGACCTCAGATGGCTGGGGTCCTTTGCCTGATAGGTTAATTCATATCTTCATCCTGAAAAGTTGAGCCATTAGTGGCCCAGCCTATGCAAAATGGTAGTAGTCTTTTATTATACTTTATTGAGGAGATAGTCTAGAATTTTTTTTTTCCCATACTCATTCTACCTCCCACTGTGTACCGGTATCCATATGCCCCCTCAATGCCGATGTATCATTCTGCTTAAGCTCCATTTTTGCCTGTTCACCTAGTAGCATCATGAGCCAGGTAGCAATCTCAGCTTTCAGTTCAGAGGAACCATTATTGTGTCCCTGGTGGAAACGCTCTTTCCTTGGGCACAGAAGTCTTCAGCAGCTCCCAGTGTTAGAGACAGGAAAGAAAATTTGAGAAGTCGTTATTTGTAGTTGTGAGAAGAGCCATGCTCAGTACCTGATGGGAAGAGTGCTCATAACCTGCATTCTGCAGCAGTAACCTAGTCTCCCATCGTGCTCCCAGCTGGAGCTATGCCTGTGTTATCATTCTGTTCACCATTCTGAGATTCTGGTTGCTTCTGGAAGATAGGAAAGGTATATGTTTAGGTCAGAGAAGCCCTTGATCACCAGCCAATTGCCATACTTTTGCTGGGATGTGATTCTATTCATCAGAGGCACTGTTGACTGGGATATCATGCTAGTATATTAGTCCACAGATGATGGTGTTGGTAGTGGCAAGATAGATAGGGAAGTCATATCCGAACACAGAACTAACGTCTCGTTGGACGAAAAGAGTCACTGTGGTCCATCCCTTATGAAGTAAATGGTCATCTGGAGGAGTGTACCATATAGGGACACTTGGCAGTTGCAGCCACCAGGTCAGCCTCCGTAGGAGGAATTCCTGTTGTTGAGCATATGTGTAACCACCATCCCTGCCACCACTACTGCTTTGTCAAGTATTGAGTTGACTAGACAAGGAGAATGCCCATTCTGTCATATCAACCACCCTGTGCATCTCCTAGTTAAGAGCCTCTTCTCAGTGGTAGATTTAGTTGGGAAGTCACATGGAAAACGGATATTTTCAGGTGCTAATCTCATTCCCAGAGATTTATCCAAATGCCTCTTCCCCAAACAGCCCTGTCACTAATCATGCAAACAGGTTCTCTCCCACTCCTGATCATTCAGCCAGTCCATTAAACATGCCGGGGATTGGAATGTAGTCCCTGACCTCAGGCCACCTGTTTCCAGGCAAAGTGGACAATGAGATGTACTACTCTATGCCTCCTCACAGGGAGGATTTCTCTTCTCAGCTGTTCTCAGAATTGTCCCTGAATGGAGTTGTTAGACAGCAGAAGTACACTTGTAGCTTAGTAGTAAAGTATTGTTCAAGTCTTTCTGTAACCAGGAAGGAATTTTCCCCTCTCAGTCCTTAGCTTATAAGGCCACAGGTGCAGGCTGAGGGAATGGTGGCATGTAGCAGGAGTACTACACTCATATGGAATATAAGTGATTTGGTCATGCAACTTAATTGTGTCTTCAGAGCCCAGTTGGGCATGCACCTACTTTTCTTGATAATGGCATGTGCTAGGCCTGCTGGAATTTAGAGCTAAATGTACCCAGTAATACTCAGTTAATGATGGATATCTAGATTGCATGGCCACCTAATGTTCTATAATCACGTATTCAATTTTTACTAGAGACCAGTAGCAAGCAAGGAACTATTTCTCAAAAGGAAATGGTTGCTTCAGTTGCTTGCTTAAAGGGTCATGGCTTTGTACCAAAATCTTTGGAGTCTGCGCTGTATTTATTGGAGCTTTTCTCAAGTTCAGTACAACATTCTGATTTGCAGTAGACACTCAGACTCTTTGGATCTGCTAGGACATGGAAGCTCAATGATAGAATCATCAGTGAATTAGCTGGAGCTTTTCTTTCACTGGTCCACACTCAGCACTGGCAGAATTTGGGGTTACCTGATAAATGGGTCAGGGCAGGAAAACCAAATGAGGCATTTGTTGTCTCTAAAATGCAGAAGACTCCTTGGTAGGTACTACAAGTTATAACAACTTACCTTTCCCTTGGAGAAGAATATGCCCACATGGCCAGACTGCTGCACCCTCAGAAACTTCATGAAGGTTGCAGACCCATTTATTTTTTGCAAAATTTATTTCCCACCCTTGGTTATACATCTGTGATATCTGTCATTTACTGCATTCCAGGTCATCTCAACGTGATGATATCAGTGTAGTGGATCGGCATGTCCTATAGATGGTAAGGAGGTTAAACTCCCCAAAGACTAGGTTGTGGCACACAGCCAGAGGTAACATCTCTCTAAACTAGAATAAAAAAGGTGTATTACTGCCCTGCCAGATAAAAGCGAGTTGTTTATTGAAATGGAGAAGAGTGCATTTGCCAGTCAATAGCTGTACACAAAATGCTAAGGGCTGTATTATTTTAGTTTGGCACAGCAGTGACAATTAAGTCATCATCTGATGAAGTTTTAACCCCCCTGTTCAGTTTTCTGCACTACTCAGAGTGGGGACTTGAGTAAGAATGTGATAGGAATCACCATACCAGGATCTGTCGAGTCTTGGGTGACACTAATTTCTGTAGATCTCACTAGACGTACGGTGGTTTAGATAAAGAAAGTAAACTCCGTCAACTTCTACCTTGCACTTCTGACGTAATAGTAAGGGACAGGGAGCCATTGTGGGAATTCTGTTTCGGGGAGGGGATATTTGAAAACTTAGGCTCCCATGGTGACTACTGTGAGAAGAGGTAACCCTCTTAAGTACCCAGTCTCACTAGTGATCCAGTGATACTCTTGATCCCCCAAAATTAATGTTAGCTAAGAGCCAGTATGTAATAATCCTCCAGAGCTTTCACTATTCACTACCTCACCATTATCTGGATAAATGGCCAGAGACCTATTCCACAAGAAATGTGGTGTCCCCTTCATTCAAGGCAGTGTCCTTGGGTGGTGTAAAAGATTGGCAGTTTAAACCTACCTAGAGGTGCCTCTGAAGAAGGGCCTGGTGATCTGCTTCTGAAAGGTCACAGCTTTGAGTACAGTTCTACTCTGGGATTTCCATGAGTTGGAATTGACTCCACAACAACTGGTTTTTTTTTTCTTTTTCATTCCAGGAATTGTGCGTTCTCAGATTTATGTGAGAGGCTATGACCCTCTACTGTAGTGTTCAGACAGATCCCTGTTCACTAGACCTGGAGTTTTTTTTTTTTTTTTTTTTTGGTGGTTTTCGATTCTTTAAATCCGAACAGATATTAGTAGGTTACCTGCTGATTTGATTAAATATAGACTGGGATTTCTGCCTGTTACAACAAAACCTGAGGTAACCTAGTATGCCCATATCCACCTTGCTGTCTGTTAGGACTACCACTCACACTCTGCTTCTGTTAACTGCTGTACTTGGCTCAGCTTTACCTGGGCTCCTCCCATTGCTTTCGGAGATTCTGGAGTCCGTTTCAGTTGCAGCCCTCCCCACTCTCCCAATCAAAATTCTTAGCCCTAGAAACAAGAACCATTAAAGTGATTAGTAATGATTGTGGTGACCCCTCACCAACTTACTACTTGTGTCAAGAGTGAAGGAGAATCTTTTGGGCCCATAGTAAAAGCAATATGTTATATGAATATGTTTCACATAGTTCAAGTAGAGAATAGCATCCTCAGTGTCGGCTTCCTTTATTTAAAAGAGACTGCATTGAGGCAGTCAGAACCAATTTATAAGTTTCATATTGGGAATAGCAATTTAGTTTCAGTCAAATATCATCAGCTGTTGTAGTAAATTAATGTCAATTAATTAAGTTTTATATTCAATTTGTAATTTATTTTACTTGTGCAAGAACTGTAACCATAGGGTTTATAATCAATTTTATATTTGTGTTTAAATAACATCTTAATAAGAATCATTTAAGGCCATACTGGTGACTAAATTTTTACCCTTTAAAAAGAACCCATATATTATTCAAGATTGAGGAATACTGACTAGTCTGTGTTCTTAATTCTGGATCCAGTTAATGAGGGTGAATTGATTGTAGGTTTTTAAGTGCTATAATACTTAATTCTTTGTGCTTAAATTCTAATATATTAGGATTCAGATACCCACATTTCTCTTCTCATATTGCTCATTACTATCGTATTGCTTACTGCTTTTGGTCAGTACAAAAAAAAAAAATTTTTTTTTTATATCCCATGATTGTCCCTACTTTATTCTTTTGTAGGATTCAGAACTTTCATAGGCCTTTTTAAAAAAACACCTTGGAGGCCGTTTAGTTACCAAAAAAAATCCATCTGTGTTTGCGGTTTGAAGAAAAGTTTAATGAATGTTTTTCCAAAAATAGCTATACTAGAGTAGTTTTTAAAAATGGGTACTAGATGTTAATCCTTCAGATAGTTGTTTCTGAGCTGATACTTATTAGAAGTTCTAGATAAAAATCTTCTGTTTATGGAATGCAGCTGGATTTGCTTTTCCTCCTATGACTCACTGAAGGCTCTTCAAAGCCTTTCATTTTTTTCTATTTTCGTGTACTGAAACTTCATTTTAATGGATATTTTAAAATAGCTTTAAAAACTACCATTCTCCTGGAATCTCCTTGAAGTGTTATTTCATTTGCTTTAAAGATAATTTTTTTTTTTAAGCAAACTAAATTGGTTTTATTTCCAGTATTGTAAGGCTAGAGATAGACCTAGTGAATATTATTATATTATGCTGTAAAAACTTAGCAGTAGTGTTTTGGTTGTTCAAATATTGATAATTTGCATAAACATACCTTTATAGTATTTAATAATTACAGGGGCTTTGTGTCAGGTGATTTATAGTTTTTAAATTGTTGAATATCATCAAATAAATGAAATTTATTTCTTCTCATCAACAATTATCTCTAACTTTACACTATTTTATGTTTTTTTTTAATGCCATTTAGTTTTGCAGAACTAATACCGTAGTGTATTACAAAGCTTTTTCTCACAGCTCTTTTATGTAATTCAGTTATTTTTAAATATTTATTTTCTCATGTGCTTTTTATTCTGATATTAGTACTATCTCACAGGGTTGTAATTAGGGTTACATGTGATAACATAAAATGCTTAGCTTTAGTGCTCACTAGATGTGGCTTCTTTTGTTAGTTATATATGCTCAGTAGTTATTTCTCTGTGATCTTAGGTTAGTCACTTTTTGATTTCTTTGTTAATTAAGTTCACTTGAAGGATAGTTTCAGAAACACAGGAATATTACAGATGAAAATGATTTGGAAGATATACTGCACTGTATAA
This sequence comes from Elephas maximus indicus, assembly GCF_024166365.1. Classification (NCBI taxonomy): domain Eukaryota; kingdom Metazoa; phylum Chordata; class Mammalia; order Proboscidea; family Elephantidae; genus Elephas; species Elephas maximus. The sequence goes on along the minus strand of NC_064819.1, from coordinate 173,161,098 downwards.
ATATAAGGTGATAATAGAGTATTAAGACTATTGTTAGTGGAAATAGCAGTTTAAGCTATGTGGTATAGTGAAAAGAGCATAGTTTTGAAGGCAGACAGACCTGAGTTCAGATTTGATCTATATCATTTACTAGTTTGGGAACGTTAAGTACCCAGAGCATCAGTTTTCTCATCAGTGAAAATGGGAATAATAATACTTCTTTTGTGGAATAAGGAGCCCTGGTGGCAAAGTGGTGAAGCACTCTGCTGCTAACTGAAAAGTTGGTGGTTCAGATCTACCAGCTGCTCCTTGGAAGAAGGATGTAGCAGTCTGCTTCCATAAAGATTACAGCATTGGAAACTCTCTTGGGTAGCTGTACTCTGCCCTATAGGGTCGCTGCGAGTTGCAATTGACACCACGGCAATAAGATTTTTACCTTGTGGAATAATAATACCTCTCTGGTTGTGAGGCCCTTCGGTAGCGTAGACAGTTTGCACTTGACTACTAACCTGGAGGTTGGCAGTTCAAACTCACCCACTGGCACCACGGAAGAAAGGCCTAGTGATCTGTTTTCCTAAAGATTACAGCCAAGAAAACCCTATGGAGCAGTTCTACTCTGTAACACATGGGGTCCCCACGAGTCAGAATTGACTGGGCCAGCAGTGGGTTGGGTTTTGTTTTGTTGTGAGACTTGAATTAAAGGCTTATGTGACAGGACCCAGCGTGGTTTTCTTTCTAAGGAAGAAATCTCTTTGGCAAAAAGCAAAAATCCTTTCTGAAGCAAGGATTAATTTTTCATTAGTTGTTGTTAGCTCTTTTGTGAATTATTAAATTGCTCATTGTGGACTTTGTGTTCTCATTGTTCTTATAGCACCTCTACTATAGCATTGTCATTTTAAAAAGAATGCATTTGTTTTCAGAGGTTGTATACTAATGGCCTATAGGCCAAATTTGGGCCCTAGATGTATTTCATTTGGCCCACACACTATTGACCTACACAGTATTTTTTAAAAAATTAGATTTTTTTTTTTTGCCAACATTTAAGAATCATGAGATTTTACATAAAGTCCAGATTTCTTCTAAAAATATCAGAAGGTCTGGCACCACTGAGCTTGCATTCCCCCATTGCATCAATCTGCTGGTGTCAAATGGTGGCCACCTCCTTTAGACTGGGCATTGTTCTCCAGTTCACCATCTGAGATGTGCCAGTTACAGCTGGATGGAGCCCTGGTGGCACAGTGATTAAGAGCTCGGCTGCTCACCAAAAGGTCAGCAGTTTGAATCCACCAGCCATTCCTTGGAAACCCTATGAGTCAGTTCTACTTTGTCCTATAGGGCTGGAATCAGTTGGAATCGACTTGACAGCAATGGGATAGTTACAGCTGGACAGATTAATTGATTGATCTGGCCCTTGTAGTTTGGACCTCTAGCTTAGGTATAAGTAAGCATTTCTGAGACTGTGAGCTTTTTGAAAAAAGAGATAGTTTTCATATCTCTACTGACCAGCATATACCTGACACATAGAAAACCTTCACTCTTCAAAGAATTGAATTGGAGTAAAACCTTCCCTAACCAGAGGATCTTGCCCTTTTCCAGACCTTTGCCTTAGTTGCTATTTTAATTAGAGCATGGCATTCATCTTACATATTATTCTTTATAGTAGAAAACACCATGGTTGAAGATAGTGATCAACTATTCCTAAAGACAGAACAAGGAAAAAAACTTAAATTGTGGGAAACCTGAAACCAAACCAAACCCGCTGCCGTCGAGTCAATGCCGACTCATAGCGACCCTATAGGATGATTGATTAAAATTAGTTGGAGAAGCTTTTCCCAGCTATAGTAGTTGTTAGGAATGGACTACCATGGGCTGCTATTGTACCCTTTATTTTGAAGTCTCCGACGGGATTGGCATACACCTTGAAGACAGGGAAGGGCACGATGAAATTCCTCATTAGCCTGTGAAGAATGATCAGAAATGTTTCAGAAAATTTGGATTATGTCTAGTATACCACCAGCCACTCCACTGCTGCCTAATACATGAAAAAATATTAGCTTTACCATATTGTAGATTTATGTAGAATATGAGAAAATATTCTATTCAGCAGGTGCACAATTTCTGCAAAAAATGTGGAATTTATCATTCTGTAATTTGCCCCTCTTTCAAAAACAGCTCTGTCCAAATATTGCTTCATACTGTTGGCAAACTCATTACAAATGCAGGAAGCAACTCCCATTTCATATGAATGTGATTTGTAAAAATAATTTAGATGTAAGCTATCCCCAGACCATTTTTTTAAAGTAACAGTTCTGTCTACTCATATTTTGGAATTACACATGACTATCTTTATCATAAGTTTGACTCTGGAACCTCCAGGCAGAAATATAAGAAAAGGATTAGTTTGGAACAGCTGACTTTCTGATAGAGAGTGTCCTCATTTTGGTTTCTGCCCTTCTGCCCCCACCCCTTAACCAAAAACCAAACCAAAACATCTGGAGTTATTTAGACAGTATAAATATTCTTAAAGGAATGGATCCTTAATCATAAAACTCTTCCTGGCACTGAAAAATGCTTTCGGATAGATAAAATCCACATGATTGGTAAAAATACCTTTGAGTTCATAAAGAGGTCCTTCAAATCATGAGTATAGAGTTTGGGAGCATTGGGGACCAAGACTGATAGAGTTGTTCATGTGCTTTAAAAGGAAAGCAATCCATTACTATACAAGTGTTGTTTCCTATGTATTTTCCGTAGAATATTCTCCAGCAAGGGTAGCTTGCTTCTTGTTAAGTGGTAGTTGTCTAACTTTGAAAGACAAGTGCCGAAGGTTGAAATTTAGCTTCGTTACCTTTTCATGTGTTTAAACAAGTTTTCTTCAGGGAAACAAAGAGAAAGGACTTAAAGCCCCTATCTTTAGCCTCTGTAAGGCAGAGGACAGGTAGCAGGAATAAGAGCTAAACATTGGGGGGAAAAAAAACAAGGGGTTGAAATGAAAGGTATACCTGTGTTTAATTATTCAACAAATATTTATTGACTGCCTACTCTGGGAAGTCAATAACTGTTGAGATGTGTTGTGATAAAAAGGGCTTCTGACTAGACATATAAAATTTGTTAAAAAAAAAAATACAAGATAAAAAAATACTTTATACAATCACAATTGTTGTTAGCTGTTGTTGGGTCGGCCCCTAACTTTTGGTGACCCCATGCACAACGGAATGAAATGCTGCCCCATCCTATGCCATCCCTATTCTCAGTTGCAGGTCAATTCTTGTGATCCACAGGGTTTTCATTGGTTGATTTTCAGAAGTAGATTGCTAGCCCTTTCTTCCCAGTCCGTCTTAGTCTGGAAGCTCCACTGAAACCTGTTCAGCATCACAGCAACACATAAGCCTCCAGGCAGGGTGCTGGCTGCACACGAGGTACATTGGTGGGAATTGAACCCCGGTCTTCGCTATGGAAGGCAAGAATTCTACCACTGAACCACCACTGTTTCCTCCTAATTGCTGGTAATTGCCAAACGCAGGATTTAGTTAAGTGCTTTCAGAGCTCAGGGCAGGGCCAGACCACTGTGGGCCAGCTGAACCTGAGGACCTCATGGAAGAGGAGGAATTTTCAGGCAGCTACTTGAAGAACGAGTAATATTAGGATAGATGGAAAATAGGAAGAAGTTATTTCTGTCTTCTTTAACCGAAATGCTAGTGTGGAAAGTAAGGAAGAGCAGTTCCTATCATGTTAAGTTTTAGTACAAATCAGCAGTTAACCATGTGGAAGAACTTTAACTTAATAAGTCCGAGAAAAAATCTTGATGATCTCAGTGTGTTGTAAGCCCCCTTAATTGAGGCCTATAAAACGAAAACAAACAAACAAAAAAGAAAAAAAATGCTGGAAGGGTTTAGGGAAAGTGATGTAATCCAGGATATTCACTATTAAAGCAGCAATATTTTGTTACTAAACTTGGATGTTTCATGCAGTTTAACTGAGGGAAAGAACACACACTAAGAAGCCATGTGTTTCTGCCAGAGAATCCATAATTTTCAGCTGAACGGTAAGCCTTGGTAACTTCAGAGCATCAGTAAGCTTTCAGAGATTCCAACCTTGATAACGAGTAACCAGTCTAAAGAGAAAAAGGTTCGCCAAGCACCTCCCTTCTTCCTTTTCCTCAAATCTAAAGCGATTTTATTTTTTTTTCAAGATCATATTAAAGGTATTACTATCATTATCTTTTCCCTTTTTCCGGCCTTTCTTTTATTATGCCTATTGGAGAATATACTTGTCAGTATGTTATTAATAAGTTAACTATTTAAACATATCTAAAACTATACTCATTGCCATTTATGTGAATGAAACATACGGTATTTAACCCTTTGAGATTGGCTACTTTCACTTAGTGTAATGTCTTTGAGTTCCATCTAAGTTGTGTGTATCAATAATCTGTTCACTTTTACTGCTAATTAATATTTTATTACATGAATGTGCCATAGTTTATTTATCCATTTACCATAAAACACTTTTGAATTGTTTCCAGTTTTCCCTATTACAAATAAAGCTGCTGCGAACATTAGTGTATAGGTTTTTTGTCTTGTTTTTTCTTTTTTGTGGTAATATATATGTAACAAACCATTCACCATTCCAACATTATTTGCATGTAAAATTCAGTGACATAATTACGTTCATCATGTTGTTTAACTATCATCATTATCCATTTCCAAATTTTTCCACCACCCTGAACAGAAGCCCAGTGTTCCCTAAGCAGTGGGGTTGCCTTTCCCCTTCCTTCTCTCTTATCCCTGGTACCCACTAATAAACTTTAATCTCTAGTGTATAGGTTTTTATGTGAATGTAAGTTTTAATTTCTCTAGGATAAATGCTCAGGAGAACACACACACTTTCTTATATTTGTAAGCAAATGTAGGATTCTAATGTTTAATTTTACAAGAAAATGTTTTCCAGAGTAGCTGTACCATTTACATTCCCACCAGCTATATGTGAGTTTCTCCACATTCTTGCCAGCATTTGGTATTGTCAATATTTTTATCTTAGCCATTGTAATAGATGTGAGTAGTAGTATCTCATCATGGTTTTAATTTGTATTTCCTTAATGACTAATGATGTTGAACATCTTTTTACATGTTAATTTGCCATTATATCCTCTTTGATGAAGTGTCTGCTCAAGTCTTTGTGCGCATTTTCTAGTTGGATTGTTTGTTTTTTTACTGTTGAGTTTAGAGAGTTCTTTACGTATTCTGGAGCACTAGTAGTGCAGTGGTTAAGAGCTATGGGTGGGTGCTAACCAAAAGGTCGGCAGTTTGAATCCACCAGCAGCTCCCTGGAAACCCTACAGGCAGTTATACTCTGACCTATATAATCGCTATGAATTGAAATCTACTCTATGGCAGCAGGTTTTGGTTTTTACATATTCTGGATATAAGTCTTTCTTTGGATATGTAATTTGCAAATATTTTCTCCCAGTCTGTGGCTTATTTTTGTATCCTGTTAACAGGGTCTTTCACAAGGCCAAGTTAAAAAAATTTTTTTTCAATTTTTAATTTTGATGAAGTTATTATTTTTTTCTTTGTCTTTTATGGATTGGGAAACTCTAGTGGCATAGCGGTTAAGTTCTATGGCTGCTAACCAGAGGATTGGCAGTTCGAATCCACTAAGTGCTCCTCGGAAACTATGGGACAGTTCTACTCTGTCCTGTAGGGTCTCTCTGAGTTGGAATTGACTCAATGGACAACGGTTTATGGATTGAGCTTTGGTGTCATGTCTGAGAACTATTTACCTCCCCTAGATCCCAAAGATATTCTCTTGCATTTTCTTATAAAAAGCTTGTATGATTTTACGTTTAAGTCCATGATCTATTTTGCATTGATTTTTGTGTGTGGTGTGAGGTTTAGACCAAGGTTCAGTTTTTTGTTTGTTTATTTTTGGCCTCTGGATGTCCATTTGTTCTAGCACCATTTGTTGAAAAGGCTACCCTTCTCTCAATGAATTGCATTTGCACCTTTGTCAAAAATCAGTTGGGTGTATTTATATTGCTCTAACGCTGAGTTCTTTATTCTGTTCCATCGATCTACGTGTCTGTTCTTCTGCCAGTATCACACTGTCTTGATTACTGCAGCTGTAGAGCAAGACTTAGCACCAGGTAGAGTGATTCATTTCTACTTTGTTCTTCTTTTGCAAAATCATTTAAGAATAAGCTTGACTATATCTACAAAAAGTTTTGCTGGGATTTTAACAAGAGTTGTACTAAGGCTGTAGATCAATTTGGGAAGAATTGACATCTTGTACAGGCATTTTAAACTCAAATTAATTCGTGTGTAGTCAAATCTTTCTATCTTTTTCTTTACAGTTTCTGTCCCTGGTGACATGCGTATAATTAATGTTGTTTTTCTCTGATGAGATCGTAAACTTCTTGGCAGCAGAGGTTTATTTACTGCCATGTTTCCAGAATTCCTTTTCACAATATCTGCTATAGAACAGACATTCAGTAACTGTTCATTTAAGTAAAGGATGGGACTTTCTTGGTGACTTCTGTTTGTGGCATTTTCGTTGGTACCCTAACCACTCCATTGGTACCCCACTCTCCAGTACTTCAGCCCCTGTCTTCTCCTATCCCAGTGATGGTGACTACTTGCCTCTCCAGCCAGTCAGAAAGCTTCTGTCATAGTTGTGATAGTGGTGGCAGCAAAAGGCTGGCTGTGGCTGAGGCTCGGCGAAGGTGGATTTGTGAACGTCCGACTGAGCACATGGTGAGAGAGAGAATTTTTTAGGGAATAGGAAATGGTTCCTAATGTTAAACAGATACAAGCACATCACTTTTAATCATTTTTGTAGATAATCTTTCTTTAGCGATATCAACGTAAGGCTATTATAGAGTGTTTAGAACAGCGTTGTCCTGTGTAAAAGCAAAGGCGTAGATGGGTAAGTTTTCAAGGACCCTTCTGTTGTTTTCATTTTATCCACTGTTGTCAGGGACTTGGATTTAGGTTTCTATAGCAACTACAGTCTGGACGACGTAATACCAACACTTTGTGTGCATGTGGTGTTTTCTGATGCCGTATACACTACATGTGGTAGAGTTACAGTTGCTATGGAGATCAGTCTTTGGACACACTTGGTTGATAACGATGTCTCTCGTAGGTGGATTTTGCTACTGAAAGAATCTGAGGTGATGCTGAGTTGACCAAGAGAGGCATAAGACTTTGTCAGTAATCTATTGCTTAGAATCTCACATTTGAAAACTTTGTTATATATTTGCTCACAAACATAATAAAGTGTGTGTGTGTGTATGTGTGTGTGTTTAATGCATGAATTTGATACCTGGGAAAAAGAGGGTAAATATGACTTTAAAGGATACGTTATCAGAGGAATTTGACAGACTTCTTTACTTGGCTAGTCTACACTATTTCAAAAACATACTGTAAAAAAAATGAAATATCTTCCATAATTTTAGTAGTCTTATAATAAGATAAAATTTCAGTAGAAAAGTGCAGTTTTTCTTGTGGGTTGCTCTAATTGAATGTAGGTCCTTGGGGTAACAGCTAATAAGAACCTTTTTTGGTGTACTGTATCTCTAAAGAGTCCTTTGAACATTGAGGAAGCAGAGTAAATGATTTTTTTTTTCTTTGACAAAATGTCAAACGAAGACATAGCTCCCAGTCCCGTATTTAAGCTAATACACGCTGTTGCTGAGTGTGTTCACTTGCAGAATTGTTGAAACAGATGTGGTTTTTACATTGATATACATTCCTGCTTTTGGTTACGGAAATTTGTTAGTTATGTGTTGATGTACTAGAGCAGTGGTTCTCAACCCTGACTGCACATTGGCATGTGGGACTTCAAAAAAATAATCAGACTCTTTGTAGATGGAGAGATGGTATGGCATCTTTATTTTTTTCTTTCTGTTTTTTTTTTTTTAAGCCGACCACTTGATTCTAATGCACAGTCAGGGTTAAGAATCCCTGTAGCAGAGTGTGTTTTCATCCAGAATCTAATATTCTAGCTAAATTTATATATTAGGATGCATCAATAGAGGTAATATGAACACATTACAGAAAGTCTGGAAAGGTTAGTCTTACCGCTTGTATGAGTTTTCTATTGCTGCTGTAACAAATTATTGTAAACATAGTGGCTTAAAACAACACAAATTTATTATCTTACACTTTTGGTGACCAGAAGTCCAAAATGGGTCTTTTGAGGCTAAAATCAAGGTGTCAGCAGAGCTGCATTCCTTCTGGAGGCTCTAGGGAGCATCCATTCATTGCCTTTTTCTGTTCTAGAGGCTGCCCATCTTCCTTGGCTTGTGGCCACATCACTGTGACCTCAGCTTCCTTCATCACATTTCCTTCTCTGACTGTGACCATTCTCCCTCCCTCTTATAGGGACCCTTGTGATTACATTTGGCCCATTTGGACAATCCAGGGTAATCTTCCCATCTCAAGATTTTTAACTTAATCATATCTCTGTAGCCTCTTTTGCTACATAAGGTAATAGTCACAGGTTCCAGGTATTAGGACTTGGACATCTTGGGGGGCGAAGGGGCACATTATTCAGCCTACCACACTACCTTAATACAATGATTATCACTTTGGAATTTTCCTTCTACATCTTTCTTAATATGCATATTTTTACTTGAATGTAATCATCGTGTACATATAATTTTCTATCCTTTACTTAGTCTTCATAACCATCATTTTAAATAGTTACCTAATATTCCATCCATGATTATATCATATTTTGTATTATCATCCCCCTGTTGTTGGATTTTTATGTTGCTCCTGTTTCTTACTGTAGGTAGGTCAGGCTGTGATAAATATTTTTGTTTATTAGATAGATTCCAAAACGTGAGAGTACTGAGCTAAATGTTACATTTTTGTAATGTTTAATTCGTACTGCCAGATTGCATTTTCAAAGAGTTCTACCAGTTTGCAACATCCTCAGCAATGCGTGAGAGTACCAGTGTCACTATATCTTTCCCCACATTGGTCATTATCATTTTTAAAAACTTACTAGATAAGTGAAGCAGTACTACCTTGTTTTAAATTAAATTTATCTGAACATTTATTTCACGCTCCTATTTATTGGTTTTTCTTTGCATGTTCTGCTAATTTATCTCTCATGGCCTCAATTGTTTTCATATTAATCTTTATGAAATCTTTTTAATAGTGAAATTATTATCTTAGTGCTATAAATACATATTTTTTAAAGTCAAGTTTTTAATTTTAAACGTTCATATCTGTTTTTTCCTGTGTGATTCTTCTATTTTTTCCACGCTTAAGTTTTTCCACCCAATGAAGGTTTTGGTAAGTAGTCTGTTTTCTTTTACTTCTTTCATAGTTTAATCATTGCCCTTAGTAAACTGCTAATAAGCTAAGTAGTTTGGGGACTTGTGAGTCCAGATCTACCTCTATGATTTAGTGTACAAAAGCAAGTACCAAGGTAATTTGATCCCATTTACATAGTTTATCAGAATTGGAAAAAAAATTTTTTTGAAGGGCTGGAGAGCAAATCTAGCACTTTTAGTGGAGTCCTGAGATGTTTGTTGCCCTGTGCTAGGAGGCTTATTCACCCTGCTGTCATGTTGTGTGTTCATGCAGATAATTGAGAATTATAGTAAGCGATCTTAGTCCTGTGATAAACAGACAGAATGCACTTTAATTACATTCTAATTTATTAACTAGTGAAAGTACATTGCTAACAAATCAACCCGGATATGGCTTACTGGATAGCCTTTGCACTTAGAGGAGTAATCAGTCTGTAATCATAAACAACATGAACTGTTCATCTTCTAGATCGTTATCATATTTATTACCCTCAAATGCCTGTGCCGGGTCTCTTTCCTGTTTGTTTCCCATTCCGTGGCTCATGTGCCCCCACCCTGCCTTCTGTAAGTTGGTGGAATACCGTGCTTACAAATTCTTTTCCTTGAATCAAGGACTAGGTACATGTGTGGGAACAGAGTTGTCATTTTACCATAGGAATAAAATATATTTCCCCCAAGTAACAGGAATAGAATAAATTGTCACAATAACGTAGTAGTATGTGATTTATTCCTGCTACCCTGGTAAGAACTAGCACAACTCTAATTCTACAAAGAAATGAAAACTTTGTCCCACAAGTAGCCACTGCATTCTATAAGATCTTGTATCACTTCTCTCTTGTTCCAAAAAGGAATTATGCAAATTAAACTGAAACCACAGCCAGCCTCTGTTTCTTAATTTTGAGACAACGTCTGGCAGAGAATTGATACCAGGTTTTTAGTAGGCAGTTCGAATCCACCAGGCGCTCCTTGGAAACTCTGTGGGGACAGTTCTACTCTGTCCTATAGGGTCACTATGAGTCAGAATTGACTCGACAGCAGTGGGTAAGTTAGTAATAGATTTATGGAAACCCTGGTGGCGTGGTGGGTAAGTGCTACAGCGGCTAACCAAAGGATTGGCAGTTCAAATATGCCAGGCGCTCCTTGGAAACTCTATGGGACAGTTCTGCTGTGTCCTGTAGGGTCGCTATGAGTTAGAATCGACTCGATGGCACTGGGTTTGGTAGTAGATTTTACTACAGTGAATGCAGTTCTCTGATGTATTACCTTCTTATAACTCTACCACTTAAGGCTGATTACAGAATGAACAAGCTATGGCACTAGTTCCACAGAATAATTAATGAGAAGTTTCTCAGCTGTCCTAAATCTTTATTGAGTGCCACTATGTTAGGTGCACGTTGGCGTGGGGGTAAGATGTGGAGAGCACAAAACAGTATGGGGCAACTTAAATAAATTTACATTTGACTTCTTAGATGGAGCTATAATAAAGGTTGTTATTGCCTTCACTCTTTCAGGTACCCTTTCTACCTTCTCCTCTACCTCCACGTGAATGATTCTTGTTGAGTCTATTGATCCTGTTGAGTATCTTTAGCAACCAGAAAGGATAATAATCTCTATCCAAGAGTATCTCTTTTTACGAACAAGAACCTTACACCTTGAAGAGAGCTCACTAGTGCTTTTGGTATAATGCTGTTGTAGTGAATGTGCCTATAATCATGTGGCTGGTAAGTGGTAGAATAAAAAAAAGTAGAAGGGACCTGGAAATTCTGCATTTTAGTGAAAAAGTTTTTTTCTATTCTTGGTCCAATTGTGTTAAAAATGGAAGGTAAAAGATATTTGTCTGTTTTCCTATGCCATTTTTCCAACTTTGGAAATTGGTTTTGGCATGCAAATAAGAAATTCTTTCTGTTCTGAAGAATTCTGCAGGAACGATAATTTTTTACCTAGGATGTGCTCAGTTGATCAGTTCTATGTTATGAACATGAGGTTCCTCTTTTGACTCAAATTTGAGTGGTAAAATTATGATATAAACTCGCCTTTCTTTCCCTTTTTTTTTTTTTTTTTTAACTATTCTCTTTGAACCAAAAGATAAACTAATGTGTCCCCTTAAGATTTTAGGATATTATGATTCTGTCTCTTGAATGTCATGCTCTACTACCTCTATACTCCCCACCCTGCCACAGCCCCAGGTTTCTGCGGTTTCCAGTGGGACATTCTCCTCATAGCCTTTTCACCCCCATTTGGTTCTGACCAAGGCATCATTGTTGCTGCTGTATTATAATTCTTGTGTTTCCTGACTCCTCTTACTCTTTCCTCATGACCAGATCCTGTGTGCTTTCCTGTCTGAATGTTAGGAAAGGGTTAGGGGATACCCTTAGTTTCTAACCTGGAGAAGCTTATTTGCTTCTGTTGAGACTAAACCATAATTAGGATTTTGAGATCATGTTGGGGGAAGGAGAGAGTGGTATCTTGACAAGATGCAATAATAGGGCCTTGTTTTATGCATCCCATTTAGGCAGTTGTTTTGAGCAAGCAGGGCCTTGTTTTATGCATCCCATTTAGGCAGTTGTTTTGAGCAAGCAGGGCCTTGTTTTATGCATCCCATTTAGGCAGTTGCCTATTTTACCTGGATCTTTGACTGGGCTTAAAAAAATTTTTTTTTTTTTTACTTGCAAGGGCTAATGCCAAGCCAAATTCTTCTCTGAAGTTATAGCCTAGTTTGCTGTGGAGAAAATTTACTTCATGATTGCCATCTCCTTGCTCTATAGCTGTTCCTTTTTACTCTAGTTCCTGATATTTCCTCTAATATTTTCTGAATCTCTACATTCTCTGTGTGAATTATTCAGAAACCCCTTACCTAGAGTGTTTTTGAACCCCATTTAGGAGCAATAACTATACAGTTATATTCTGATGTTAGTGGCATTTTGGGCTCCCGGAAGACCTTTATAGAGTAAAATTCGAGCAAAATAGCCATATTTGGCCATACTGGAATGTAAGTCCTAATATGGCTTCCAGCCTTATAATTCTCCCCAAAATAGATCTTACTAATGACTTCCATGTCATTAAGTCTAAAGAGTTTATTTCCACCTTCATCGTACTCGCACTGTGGACAGTTTCTTTTTTTCTTGGAAAATACTCTTCAGTTGGTTTTCTAACTTTCTGGCCATTCCTTCCCTGCCTCTGGGCAGACTTATCCAGATGATTAAATGTTGGAATCCACAGTTCTTTGCCCTGGGCCTGCCCTCTTGTCACTCTGTTCTCTCTCTAGTTTACCTCATCCTTTAATTACCAGGAACAGCCTGTACTAGTCTAACCTCATTTACCTGACCTCCTTCTATTCTACTCCCCACATTGCTGAAGGACACAAAAGTAGACACATACATAGAAAAATACCATGTTAACATATAGAAAAATACCATGTTCTTGAATAGGAAGTCTCAACATCATGATGTATCGGTTATCCTTTACTTAATTTACAAATTTACTGTGGCCCCAATAAAAATACTAGAATACTAATTATAAAGTACGTATGGAACGCTGAAAACCCTGATAAAGAAGAGCAATGAAAGAGGACTAACCCTTCCAGATATTAAAACAGACTACAATGCTTCAATTAAGGCAATGTAGTATTGGTGCATGCACAGACAGACAAATAGAGCAGAATTGAAAGTTCAGAAGTAGACTACAAGTATAGCAACTTAGGATATGGATAGCAACTTAAAAATGGTAAAAGCAGCATCTCATAGCAGTGGAGTAAGGATAGACTCTAATAAGTCATAATGGTTCAAATGTGTAGGCATCTGGAAAGAGGACATTAAGCCCATATTTGGCATTGTATACTCAAATAAACTCTAGATGGGTTAGAGATTTAAACATAAAGAATGAAATCATGGGAGAATTTAATTATAACCTTAGAGTTATTTATAAAGCCTTTCTAAAATTATGACTCAAAATCCAGAAGCCAGAAGATTGATAAATGTGCCTTTAAAAAAATCTGTATGACCAAAACCACCATAAACAAAGTCAAAAGAAAAATATCAGCTGAAAGAAATATTTATCACTTATATTGCAAAGGACTAATCTCCTAAATATATTAAGAGCTCATGGAAACACAATAGAAAAATGGGCAAAGGGCTTGCATAGTTGACAGAAAAGTAAGTACAGATGGTTCTAAAACATATGAAGGGATGCTCAACTATATCTAAAATAAGAGGAATGCAAATTAAAAAACTACAATAAGATACAGTTTCTCACCTATCCGATTGGTAAAAATCCAAAAGTTTGGTAATTCATTCTCTTGTCCAGGTGGGAGAAAATAAACATACATCTTTGGTGGGAGTCCAGAATTTGGCAATATCTATAGAAATTACAAATGCATTTACCCTTTGACCCAGCAGTCCTACAAGATTGTCTGTAATAACAAAACACAGTAGCAGTTGTTGTGCTTTTTCTTCCCACCCACAGGGGACTGGTTAAATAAACCATAGTACATCCAAACAATGGAATGCTATTGTTGTGTGGTGCCATTGAGTTGATTCTGACTCATAGCGACCCCATGTGAAACAGTAGAACTGCCTCATAGGGTTTTCTTGGCTGTAATCTTTATGCAAGCAGATGGTCAAGTCTTTTTCCAGCAGAGCCATTGGGTGGGTTTAAACTTACAACTTTTCATTTAGTTGCTGAGTGCTTAACTGTTATGCCACCAGGGCTCCTTAATGGAATGCTAGGTAGTTGCAAAAAAGGAATGGATATATAGGGTCGCTATGAGCCGGAACCGACTCAGCGGCAGCGGGTTTTTTATACTGAGTGAAAAAGCAAGGTACAGAATAGTATGTATAGCACACCGTTTTCTGTGTAAGAAAGAAGGAAAGAATATCACAACATTAGGCTCAAACATATCAAAGATGGTGAAGATGGTGCAGTACCAAGCAACGTTTTGTTGTTACACATAAGGTCGCCACAAGTTGGAGTCGACTTGATGGCAGCTAACAAAAACATATGTACATATTCATATTAGGATATACACACTACATAAGACTAAGACTGATTACCTATGGGGGTGGAGGAAATCAGGTAGATAGTGACAGGGTGGCAGTTAGACAATATATACCTTTTCATATTGTTTTGGGCATAAAAATACGCACAAATCTTATCATCCTCTTCTCCCCCTTCTCCTAACTTCAGCAATTCCTATTGCTCTGAGAATAGAGACTTTTAATGCGAATGCAAGGCCCTTGATGGCCTGTTTCTTCAGCCTTAGCTTGCATCATGCTTCCCTTTGCTCTCTCTGCTTTGGCCACTTTGGCCTTTTTCCTGTACTTCAAACTCTCTATGTTTGTATCCTTTCATCACAGGGCCTTTACTCATGTTTTTCCCCCTACTTGGAGCACTTTGCCTAGTTAAAACTTCCTTTCCTTTGATCTTAATACAAAGCTGCTTTCACAGGGAAATCTTCCTTTCACATGCATTAAAACCCAAAATCCATTGCCATTGAGTAGATTCTGACTGAAATTGACCCCATAGGACAGAGCAAAGCTTCCCGATAGGGTTTCCAAGGCTGTAATCTTTACGGAAGCAGACTGCCATGACTTTCTCCTGCGGAGTGGATGATGGGTTTAAACTGCCAGCCATTCAACTAGCAGATGAATGCTTAACCACTGTGTCACCAGGGCTCCTTTTCACATGCACTGAAACAAAAAAAAAAAAAACCAAACCCGTTGCTGTCAAGTCGATTCTGACTCATAGTGACCCTGTAGGACAGAGTAAAACTGTACCATAGGGTTTCTAAGGAGCAGCTGCTGTTGCTGTTAGGTGCCATCGAGTTGGTTCTGACTCACAGTGACCCTGTGTACAACAGAATGAAACACTGCCCGGTCCTGCGCCATGACCACAATCACTGTTATGCCTGAGCCCATTGTTGCATCCTCTGTGTCATTCCATCTCGTTGTGAGTCTTCTTCTTTTTCGTTGACCCTGTACTTTCTCATTCATAATGTCCTTCTCCAGGGACTGATCTCTCCTGACAACATGTCCAAAGTGTGTAAGACGTAGCCTCACCATCCTTCTAAGGAGCATTCTGGTTGTACTTCTTCCGAGACAGATTTGTTTGTTCTTTTGGCAGTCCATGGTATATTCAATATTCTTAGCCAACACCACAGTTCGAAGGCGTCGATTCTTCTTCTGTCTTCCTTATTCATTGTCCAGCTTTTGCATGCATATGATGCTATTGAAAATGGCTTGGGTCAGGCGCACGTTAGTCTTCAAGGTGACATCTTTGCTTTTCAACACTTTAAAGAGGTCTTTTGCAGCAGATTTGCCCAATGCGGTGTGTCTTTTGATTTCTTGACTGCTACTTCCTTGGGCGTTGATCATGGATCCAAGTAACATGAAATCCTCGACAACTTCAATCTTTGCCCTATTTGTCATGATGTTGCTTATTGGTCCAGTTGTGAGGATTTTTTTCTGTTTGTTGAGGTGTAATCCATATTGCGTTAGTAGCACCTTAGTCATCTCCTTTCTAGCACTGGTTGTAGTTGCAGTTGTATATTCTTCGTTGAGGTTATTTAATGTCTCTCATCTCTCCTGCTAGAGAGTAAGCTCTGTGAGGGCGGGGACCATGTTTACTTTGTTCAGAGAGGATGAAATTACCTATCTCATAATCAGATGATGTATGCTACATGCTTAGCACAGTGCCTAGCACATAAGCACTTAATTAGATCCTACTCTGTGTGTGTATGTGTATAATACTGTTTATAAATAAATTAACTGGATAAGATTGAAGGTTTTGACTCTTCTTGGTCAGAGAAAGGATTACTTTTGGAGAGGAGTAGCTAGTCTTTGTTGTGAGAAGAGAAAACAATTGTCATTCCTCTACCATTCTTGACTCCTATGGTTAAGTCAAAATTTTTTTTTCCAAAATATTTTCCCCTTTTCCAGTTGTGTTTCCTTTTTTTTTCCAAAATATTTTCCCGTTGTGTTTCCTTTTTTTTTTTTTTTTTAATTTCATCAGACAGCAGGCAGTTTTAAAAAAATATACAAAAAAGAAATGTTCATTTGAAACCAGGGGAATTAATATATACAGTTTACAGATCTGTATTTGTCATAGCAACCAAAATTGTAAAACTAGGCAGAATTCAAGATGATAGCATCCAAGATGATGATAAAACAGGTGATAACACAGCAGACATTTCATGCTGTGGCACAGCGAACAGTTTTGTGGTGAATCACTGGGGTCATAGTCCTCATCATATGATTTGTAGGGTGACTTTGAAGAGTTTTAAAAACTATAGTCTAGCTCCTTAACATTTTCTTCCAGTGTTCTCCAGTTACCATAGCCTCAACTCAGTTCCTGACATTTTGAAAGTTGGTAGGTTATTTTAACATGTACTTTACATGCCAAGATTTTACTTTTCAGAAATTAAGTAGATGTTGGGAAAATTTCCTTTTTAGTTTATTCCTTTGTTTTGTTTTTTTTTTTTTAACATTTCTTGAATGTCAACTGCTGCCCTGCTGTCAGGGAATTGGAGTCCTTAGTTTCAAACTTAAGGTATGTGTAACTAGGAAGTATTGTTTCCTTTCATTCTTCATAGCTTGGAGAAGAATATGCATGGAGCAGAAAGCATAGACTGGGAGCCTATAGGCTGTTTGAGGCTTTCAGATCTGTTTTGCTCAACTTGAAGATGCACTGAAAAAAATCTGAATTTCTAGTGTCTTTTGAAAATTCAGAAGGCACGGCAATAGGGCTAGCATCAACACATGGCAGCCCTTGGCAGTGCCTTCTGCAGATGTGGCCCAAGCACTCCAGTATTCCCCAGCTTTCATTCTCTGTCCCCAGATCCAGCTGTCTAGTTTCGTTCATTTACATTTCTTGCTTGGCCTCTGGCCTCTTCAGGCACTTGAGATTGTGACCCCTGATGTAAAGGGGTGGGACTCTACTAGGTTTAAAGCAAGGGAGGCTGAAATCAGTGCCTGCTGAGTTGATTCAGTTATACAGTCGCAGAGAACTTCTCTGTCCCTCTGACATCCTGACCAAGCAAGTTCTTGGTACCTCTTTTGGTAAATGAGATTTTTAAAATGACAACGAATGTCTTATAGAAATTTAAATAACCATTTAATAAGAACTACAGTACTACCCAGTCAGGACTGGTTTTACCTCTAGGCCTGTTTCTTGGAGCCTCCTATAATTCATCAATTGCTCATATGGAAGTTCAAGCTGAAACTGAAGAAAATCAGAGCAAGACCACAAGACCCAAAATATGACCTTGAGTATATCCCACCTGAATTTAGAGACCATCTCAAGAATAGATCTGACGCATTGAACACTAGTGACCGAAGACCAGACGAGTTGTGGAATGACATCAAGGACATCATCCATGAAGAAAGCAAGAGGTCATTGAAAAGACAGGAAAGAAAGAAAAGACCAAGATGGATGTCAGAGGAGACTCTGAAACTTGCTCTTGAGTGTCGAGCAGCTAAAGCATAAGGAAGAATTGATGAAGTAAAAGAACTGAACAGAAGATTTCAAAGGGCCCCTTGAGAAGACAAAGTAAAGTATTATAATGACATGTGCAAAGAGCTAGAGATGGAAAACCAAAAGGGAAGAACACGCTCGGTGTTTCTCAAGCTGAAAGAACTGGAGAAAAAATTCAAGCCTCGAGTTGCAATAGTGAAGGATTCCATGGGGAAAATATTAAATGACGCAGGAAGCATCAAAAGAAGATGGAAGGAATACACAGAGTCATTATACCAAAAAGAATGAGTCAATATTCAACCATTTTAAGAGGTGGCATATGATCAGGAACCAATGGTCTGAAGGAAGAAGTCCAATCTGCTCTGAAGGCATTGGCAAAAAACAAGGCTCCAAGAATTGATGGACTATCAATTGAGATGTTTCAACAAACCAGATGCAGCGCTGGAAGTGCTCACTCGTCTATACCAGGAAAAAAGGAAGACAGCTTCCTGGCCAACTGACTGGAAGAGATCCATATTTATGCCTATTCCCAAGAAAGGTGATCCAACCGAATGTGGAAATTATAGAACAATATCATTAATATCACACGCAAGATTTTGCTGACGATCATTCAAAAATGGCTGTAGCAGTATATCGACAGGGAACTGCCAGAAATTCAGGCTGGTTTTAGAAGAGGACGTGGAACCAGGGATATCATTGCTGATGTCAGATGGATCCTGGCTGAAAGCTGAGAATACCAGAAGGATGTTTACCTGTATTTTATTGACTATGCATAGGCATTCGACGGTCTGGATCATAACAAACTATGGATAACACTGCGAAGAATGGGAATTCCAGAACACTTAATTGTGCTCATAAGGAACCTTTACATAGATCAAGAGGCAGTTGTTCTGACAGAACAAGGGGATACTGATTGGTTTAAAGTCAGGAAAGGTGTGCGTCAGGGTTGTTTTCTTTCACCATACCTATTTAATCTGATGCTGAACAAATAATCCGAGAAGCTGGACTATATGCAGAAGAATGGGGCATCAGGATTGGAGGAAGACTCATTAACAACCTGCCTTATGCAGATGACACAACCTTGCTTGCTGAAAGTGAAGAGGACTTGAAGTACTTACTAATGAAGATCAAAGACCACAGCCTTCAGTATGGATTACGCCTCAGCATAATGAAAACAGAAATCCTCACAACTGGACCAGTGAGCAACATCATGACAAACGGAGAAAAGATTGAAGTTGTCAAAGATTTCATTTTACTTGGATCCACAATCAACAGCCATGGAAGCAGCAGTCAAGAAATCGAAAGACGCATTGCATTGGGCAAATCTGCTGCAAAAGACCTCTTCAAAGTGTTGAAGAGCAAAGATGTCACCTTGAAGGCTAAGGTGCGCCTGACCCAAGCCATGGTATTTTCAGTCACATCATATGCATGTGAAAGCTGGATAATGAATAAAGAAGACTGAAGAAGAGTTGATGCCTTTGAATTGTGGTGTTGGCGAAGAATATTGAATATATCATGGACTGCCAAAACAACGAACAAATCTGTCTTGGAAGAAGTGGGGCCAGAATGCTCCTTAGAGGCAAGGTTGGCGAGACTGCGTTTTACATACTTTGGACATGTTGTCAGGAGGGATGATTCCCTGGAGGAGGACATCATGTTAGGCTGAGTACAGGGTCAGTGGAAAAGAGGAAGACCCTCAACGAGGTGGATTGACACAGTGGCTGCAACAATGAGCTCAAGCATAACAACGATTGTAAGGATGGCGCAGGACCGGGCAGTGTTTCGTTCTGTTGTGCATAGGGTAGCTATGAGTCAGAACTGACTCGACGGCACCTAACAACAATAGTAATTCCTCTAGAATTGTTGAAACATGTTACCTCTTGGTGAAAATGTTTGAACTTTTTTTTTCTTCTCAAGACAAGTTTTTAAGGGGAAAGAGCCCATAACCAATAAGTTGACATTTTGATAAATGGCTTATTGTTGTTGTTGTTAGGTGCCATCCAGTCGGTTCCGACTCATAGCGACCCTATGCACAACAGAACGAAACACTGCCCGGTCCTGTGCCATCCTTACAATCAAAATGGCTTATAAAACAAAAACAAAAATTCCTCTTACCTCCAAAATTCTCTCTTTTTTTTTTTAAACTGTACTGCACCCCTCCCCTCATCAGTGGCTAAAGTGGAGGGTGGATTCCTTTTGATTCATTTTCTTCACGGTCTTCTTGGTGTTCCTCTGCTCTAATCTCCCCTGGAGCCTTGCACATCAGTATGACTTTCCGTGATTCTGAACCCAAAGCAATTGTTTCCTTTGGCCATGGCTTAGCAAAGTGGTTTATGAATATTCCTAGCTTATCTTACCCCACTCCCTTACTTAACTCTAGGTGTATGCTGATTTCTAGCTTGGCTCTGTATGACTTTTGGTTCTTGTCTAGTGACTTAGACCTTCGTGCAACCCCCTAGATAACTGAAAGGCTTAACTTTCTGGTCTTAGCTGTGACCTTAAACCATACCATTCCCAATTATGAAATGAAGATTTTGGAATAGATGATCCTTCGGGTTTCTTCCAGTTTTCATATTCTATCGTTCAAACCTGCTGCTTGCTATCAGCTTCGTAGTAAAAGCAAAAATTGATGGAAATATATTTAGGAGTCTGTGGCTCAAATAAGATTGTATATAGGAAAGTGCTTCGTAAAAGTAGTTTTACCATTATTAAGATATAACCAGGTTTCTGGTCCAAGCTGTTGGAAATAAGTTAATTCTTTACTGTGTAGATGAGTGTGGGGATGGGGGAATTGGTGTACAGTGAGGAGGGAATAAGTTTAGGAACAGTTAACTGGACCTAAAAGCAGTAGGAATTAGTACCTTTTACTGAGCATTCTGAAAAGTCAACTGATGACATTTGGAAATGATTTCAGTATATTTAAAACTTTTTGGAACAGCCACAGAAGTTACTAATTTTTATTATTTCTGTTTCTCTGGAGATGAGTATTGATGCCAGCTATTGATTTCTGTTATTGTTTTTATTTGAGTGTAACTAAATATTGTAGATATTAAAATTTTACATAATTTTAGGCACATTTTAATTTGGACTAGAATACATTTTTGAGATAAGTCAAATGCATAAACCAAGAATTGCCTGGAATGGTTCCCTGGAATTTTCGTTGTAGTGTATTAAAATAAAAGTTGTGAAACTAAAGACCACCCACCTTCCTTCTTTCCTGCAGTCTCTCCTTATTCCCTTGTCATAGCTATCAATTAATTTATGTTTCACTTGTAATTCTTATGGGTAAATAAACAGTATTTTGCTTATTTTTTCTCACTTATTTTAATTTTTTGAAACTTAACAGTATAGATAGTCTGTACACTTAGAATAGAATTTTTAACCTGGGTCCAAAAAATGGTTTGGCAGATCCATGAATTCCCCTGAAATGGTATGTACAGTTTTGAATATGTATATTTGCACATTGTTCTTGGGAGAGAGGGACAGTGGCCTTCGTCTGATTCCTAAAAGGGTCTGTGAGTCCCTCCTCAACAAGAACCTCTGGTTTAGAAATGTTAGAAATTAACATTGAACTAGTATTATATAGATATTAGAGATACTGGAACAATAAAGTATTTTTTCCTGTAAATAACATACTCTGATTCACCTGGATTTAAAAAAGTTAAAAGACATGACTATTTTAGTAATGTAATAAAGTAAGTTTGAATTTTATTTTGCTTTTGTGACATGGAGATAAAGCTTAAGAACTTGGCAGTAAATGAAGATGAAATGTAGTATTTGAAATACACAATTTAGCATTAGTATAAACATGATGAACCTTTAAGTAAAAACAAAAAAGGTTCTTTCCTCTGTGTGAGGTGAAGAAAGAAGAGGAAAAGGTGCTGCTAATCTGTAGTTCAGGTACTTGCTATGCTAGAAGTTTATAAATACCTTAGACTTAAATAAGAACACCTCTTTATATGAAAATATTATGTACTGTTTTAGGGTTTTGGTACCCCATTGACAGTTTGTAGAGCACAAAATAATGATAGCTTACCATGCAGGGCTAATGGTTTGAATGCTTCCAGTATACACTTTTCTCGATGATCAAAGTCTTGCAAGGGAATTAATTCTTTCCTTACTTAAAAAAAAAAAAAAAATCTTTTGGGGTATCCTTTATCAGTCTCTATACAGTTTCATATTTAATAATTCAACACATTATACATGGGAAATATGTTCATCTCAGTGTCAGAATGTAAGAATTTGTGATACTCAATAGAAAATTAGAGTTAGGAAATTAATATGCTTTTTTTTCTTTGCATACAGGAATTTAGAAGACTATTAGATTATAATCTATCAGGGAAGAAGAAAAGATAGGAAAATGAGCTCTAATTTTTACCAAATGATTTTTGTCTTTTTTTTTTTTTAAGTGTTTTTAAATCGTATTACACAAATGGTATTTTCCACGTTAATAAGAACAAAAATCTTTTTTATGCATACAGGCCTACTGTGTTTCTTTTTAACCAGAATAGGAAGGGCAGTGCTTATAATGTTGATATGTGTAGTTAACATAATTGTGGAATTTTCTTCATTTAGTAATCCATATCATGTAGAATTCATTTGGGAAAGTTCTGCTCCGGAAAGTCCAAGGAATTTCCATGTTTTAGTGGGTAATTAATAAGTACTTTCCATTGGTACTCAAATTTGACAATACATGAAATTTTGGAAGTGCTGTCACTTTATTTCTAGGTTCTTTCAAAATTGTTGAAGTTTCTCCAGCAGGAGTAAACAGGTGTAATAAAATATGTTAAATTATTATTCTTTTGAAGTATTTGATGTTTTTTTGCCTGACTAATTTGATAAGCAAAATTCTTCCAGTCACTTATCATGTCTTTTATTGCCTTCAGAAGTAGCTGGTTCCTAAATTATTTCTCATGTTAAGGTGTTTATAACCTCATGATCACCTCCAGTGATGATTATCCCTTGCCTGGAATTCACAGAAAATTTAAATATCCATCCCTTTGAATATAATGTTTTTTTTTTTTTTGGTCAGGTATCAAGTTGTCAGTGGTTACTTTGTAAAGAGTAAAATGGAATTAGGTTGTGTGGTAATAAAGGGAAACTTTCTTTTTTTATTATATATTCTTAAATATAAAGTAGGGTTTGAATTTTTAATAATACATATATGATTTCTTATAATTTAAAAACTTAAGTGTTTCTGTTGAATTGGTAAACATACCCTTTGCATACTTGAATGTTCTTTTAAATATTATTTACCATTTTCTGGTTATAAAAGTAAAACATATTTATTGCAGAAAATCTAGAATATTATAAAATAATATGAAATTCTCTATAGCCCAAAGAAACCACTTTAAAAATTTTATACATATATATGCCTATGTGTGTATATAGATATATAATTTTAATCAAAATTGTAATTGTACAATATAAACAGTTCTTTTCACTAACCATTACGTGGTGAACATTTCCTCTCTAAAAAAGGTGTAGCTAACTGTTGTCCTTGACCAGGTCAAGTTACTGAAGATTTTTAATTAATAGAGTTCAGATTAATGTGTATTGTTGTGTAAACTTAATAAGCATAGTTCTGATTATGTGTCCCTCTTCCTTCTATACAAAAGCTTCTAGTGATCTGATAGGTTAAGTTTCAGATCTCAAATTAGTAAACAGTAGAGTCCTACCCTTCCTTGCCATCTTTATTTCTCATTTCTTATCTCTGTGATCTGTCTGTCAAACTAGACTACTTCTGTTCTTGGAACGTATTATGTGCTTTTTACCTGAAGGTGCATTTGCTCATATTATTCTCCCCAGTCTTTACTGGTCTAAACCTTTCTCCTCCTTTAGTTAGCATATGGTTAGACTACAGGATTTTAAGGAAATGGGGAATTGAAATGTTAGTATTTATGTTGAAAAAGTCGCTTCTTCGGGCAGGGAAGGATATCTGCCTGTTAGTCCAGAATCAGTCAATAGATGTTGACTGGCGGTATCAGTATGGATAGGGATGAATAGAATATTGGGAGTTTCAAGCAAATTGTCTGGATTAGAGCCAGGCATCTCCTCAGGAACCTAGGGGCCTTGCCCAGGTGAAAACCGGGGTTGAACCTAACCTCACAGAGAGTAGTAATTGCTCAGCAGTTAGAAAGAGCCCTGGTGACACAGTGGTTAAGAGCTTGGCTGCTAACTAAAAGGTCAGTAGGTCAAATCCACCAGCCACTCCTTGGAAACTCTGTGGGGACAGTTCTACTCTGTCCTTGTTGTTCAGTGTTGTTGAGTCGATTCTGACTCACAGTGACTCTGTACAACAGAACGATACACTTGCCTGGTCATGAGCCGTACTTGCAATTGTTGTTATGCTTGAGCCCATTGCTGCAGCTGTGTCAGTCCATCTCGCCGAGAGTCTTCCTCTTTTTCACTGACCATGTACTTTACCAAGCATCGTGTCTTTTTCCAGGCATTGGTCCCTCCGGATAACATGTCCAAAGTAGGTGAGACAAAGTCTCGCCATCCTTGCTTCTAAGGAGCATTCTGGCTGTAGTCTGTCCCGAAGGGTCACTATGAGTCAGAATCAATTTGATGACAATGGGTTTGGTTTGGTTTGGGCTACAGGCCAGGAATGACCTTGAAGCTGTCTGTATGTTTTGATGCAGGGTCTATTTGGGCAGGATACCTGACTAGGCATACTTGATTAGATTAGATTAAGAGATGGGAGAGTCAAAGGTAGATCCTGATAAATTGATAAAAGTAGTATAGACCAGTAGTTTGCAGATTTTTTAATTTCCTGGTTTATTAAATTTTCACAACAACCAACCAGGTAATCTTGGAAATCATTATAGTGTTGTCAACTTTTTATTTAACGAAGGAAAGTTAATGAAACAAACTATTATCTATTGTCACTATTTCACAAGAGGAAAAACAAAAGCATTCTAACAGCAAAGTGTAGAAATTAGCTCAGAAAAAAAAGGATAGTTTTTAAAAATTGAATAGTGTATTACATTTTTTTTTTCTCATTTTGCTGTGCACCATTGTAAACTTAGTTGTGAATCAGTATTTGGGTAATTACTGGTATAATTTAAATATTCCTGAAACTTAGAGGAAGGGACAATCATAACTGCCTGGATTGAACAAGGGTGGAAAGGAAAGAGGAGGAGCTGGTGCCATTGAAAGGGCAATTTTGGGAACGGAAGTTTTGGGAAAAGTGAAGAAGATGATTGGCTTTAGATATACTGAATATTCAGGTTGAAGCTCAGTTAGCAGTTAGATTAGGCCTGGGGATTGAGATATCTTCAGGTTTGAGGTGATAGCAGCAACTGTGAAAATGGTCTGTTTTCTGAGGGAGAATGTGTGGTAGATAGGGTAAAGGGTAGCTTGTTAGAGGTTAAGGGCATGGACTGTGAAACAAAACTGTCTGGGTTTGAGTCCTGGCTTTGCCATGTACTGACTACATTACTATAGTGAGGATTGTAATAGTATCTACCTTATTATGTTGTTGTGAGAATTGAATGAGTTCATAGTATGTAAAATGCTTAGAGTATTGCTTGGCAGATAGTAAATGACATGTGTTAGCTGTTTTTATTAGTTAGTGGATTAAAAGACTTCTGCTTCTGGGTGGTACCGGTATGTAGTAGGCAGTAGCAGGCCATGGCTTTTCTGAAGAAAATGGATAAACTCCGAAAATCATATTTTTAAAATCATAGGCGAGGTTTGGAAGCAAAGAGGAGTTGAGAAACTCAGATGCCAGAGAGGAAATATTCCTTCTCATGTGATCCGAGATGGCCAGCTGTTTTTTCTAGCTGTTTTTTCGCTGAGAGCAATTGCCGAGTATACATGTGGTCTTAGAATCAGGTTTGGTCAAGTCAGAGGGAATCTGAAATCAGAGGAGCTTTTAACAGTTGTGTGGCCTGGTTTGACAGATGCAAATTTAGGGAAGCCCAAAATGTACAGCCTCTTTCCCCACTAGGTACTTGCTAAGTGCTGGGGCAGTGTGAGAGCCTGGGAGCTGGGCTGGAAGAGTTGAATAAAATCTCTTACAGTTTCATGGTGATTAGGAGACTTGCTAGATCAGTGCTTTTGAAACTTTTTGATTTCTGGACCCTTTTACAATCTTAGGAAACCCTGATGGCATGGTAGTTAAGACCTACAGCTGCTAACCAAAAAGTTGGCAGCTCAAATCCACCAGGTGCTCCTGGGAAGTTCTGTGGGGCAGTTCTGCTCTGTCTTGTTGGGTCGCAGTGAGTCAGACTTGACTTGACGGCCGTGGATTTGGCTTTTTTTGGTTTTACAATCTTAAAAATTATTGACGACCCCAAAGAGATTTTGTTTATGTGGGTTATATCTGTTGATATTTACTATATCAGAAACTCAGAAATTAAAAGCAAGAAGTTAAAAAATATTTATTAATTTAAAAATGACAGTAAACCCATTATATAAGAAATTAATAAACATATTTTTAATTACATTTTCCAAAACAAACAAAAAAAAATCAGCGAGAAGAGTAAAATTGTTTTACATTTTTGCCAATTTCTTTACTGTCTGGCTTAATAGGAGACAGCTGAATTTGCATATCTGTTTCTTCCTTCAGTCTGTTGCAGTGTCTTGTTTTGGTTGAAGTAAATGAAGAAAATCCGACTTCACACAGATAAGTGGTTGGAAAAAGGATTAATAGCCTTTTCTGATAATTGTGAATATTCTCCTTTAATCCTACACCAAAACTTCACAAGTGGTAGTTTCTTAAAGATTAGTTTTAATGTGGAATCTGAAACCATATCAATTAACTTTTTGTACCTTATTAAGTTAAAATCCATTCTTCTATCTTGTACTTTGAATGAATGAATCTTCTACCCATCCATAATTTTGTATCATGTATTGGCATTGGCCATTCGGGAATAATAGTTCGCTGAGATATGTAGACCTTTGGAATGTTAACATGTTTCATTATACAGTATCAACCAAAAAAAAAAACCAAACCCAGTGCTGTCGAGTTGATTCCGACTCATATCAGCCCTATAGAACAGAGTAGAACTCCCCCATAGAGTTTTCAAGGAGCCCCTGGCAGATTCAAACCGCCGACCCTTTGGTTAGCAGCCATAGCACTTAACCACTATGCCACCAGTGTTTCCATACAGTATCAAACAGAAATCATATTTGTTAATATGATCTCATCAGAAAAGTTGTTAAAGTTGTTAAACGAACAAGGTTATAATGTTTTATACAAGTTTTATACAATTGTAATTTTTGCCTCAAAGTCTGAATTTTATCCTTGGCAACAAATGTTGTTATTTGTATCCCTCGAAGTGACAGGCTCGCTGCATTCATTTTTGAGAAAACGTCTATCAAATACCCAAGTTGAAAGGCCATAGTTTGTCTATCAGTTATTCTTTCAAGTAAAAATGTGTTCTATGAAAAAAGCATCTAGTTTAGCTTGCAACTCAGAGATTCACACAAGGGTTTTTCTTGTGACCACTACCATACTTAAGTATACAGCAGAAGACCATTTTGCAGCTTCTCATTTTGTAACTTGGATTATAAAAAATACGCGTATTCTGGAGTCAGGATTTAATAAATTAAAACTCACCGTTTTTACTGCTTCATCAAGGACATTCTATGCGAAACTACTTTTTTTTAATTTTGAGTGCATGGCACCGAAGAATATAGTTATACGGTTTAGTGCCACTGCCTTAATTCATGCTCAAGTACCAGCAGTTGTATCTACCATTACTTTTGCACTATCGGTGTTCAAGGAGTGTTCAAACAGAACAAGGGGATAGTGCATTGTTTAAAGTCAGAAAAGGCGTGCGTCGGGGTTGTATCCTCTTACCATACTTATTCAGCCTGTATTCTGAGCAAATAATCCCAGAAGCTGGACTATATGAAGAAGAACAGGGCATCAGGATTGGAGGAAGACTCATTAACAACCTGCGTTATACAGATGACACAACCTTGCTTTCTGAAAGTGAAGAGGACTTGAAGCACTTACTGGTGAAGATCAAAGACTACAGCCTTCAATATGGATTACACTTCAACAAAAAGAAAACAAAAATTTTCAAAACTGGGCCAATAAGTAACATCATTATAAGCGGAGAAAAGATTGAAGTTGTCAAGGATTTATTATACTTTGATCCACAGTCAATGCCCATGGAAGCAGCAGTCAAAAAATCAAACGATGCATTTCATTTGGGTAAATCTGCTGCAGAAGACCTCTTTAAAGTGTTAAAAAGCTAAGATGTCACTTTGAAGACTAAAGCATGCCTGACCCAAGCTGTGCTGTTTTCAGTTGCCTGATATGCATGAGAAAGCTGGATAATGAATAAGGAAGACTGAAGAATTGATACCTTTGAATTGTGGTGTTGGAGAAGAATATTGAATATACCATGGACTGCCAAAAGAACAAACAAATCCGTCTTAGAAGAAGTACAGCCAGAATGCTCCTTAGAAGCAGGAATGGCAAGACTTTGTCTGGTATACTTTGGACATGTTTTCGGGGGGATCATCTAGCTAAAATAAAGGGTCAGCAAAAAAGAGGAAGACCCTCTGGATTGACACAGTGGCTGCAACAATGGGCTCCAGCATAACAATTGTGAGGATGGTGCAGGACTGGGCAGTGTTTCATTCTGTTATACACAGGGTAGTTGTGAGTCAGAACTGACTCAATGGCACCTAACAACAATTTCAGAAATGATATTGAGGAGTAGGCAGAGACGTGGGAAGTCCCAAGTTGGGCATAAAGACAGTATATTAGGTGTGGAGCAGTAAGAGATGAGACCAAAATGGAGGCTAAGCAGGTGAAAACAGAAGCCAAGCTTCAAGAAGGGGAGTACCAAGTTTGAGAACTTGGTAGAACTGTTCTGAGATCAATCCAGAGTGTGCCCATACTTCTGACACTAGGGTGGGTAGGAGAGAAAGTGGAGGGAGGCCAGGCTGAAAGTCAGGGGTTCCAATAAGTCATCTACATTGATATTGATGTAACTGAGAATGAGAGGAAGAGGGAGAAAATAACCTACCACTTAGAAGGAAGTAAGGCTTGCATTTCCCTTGTGAAAAATTCTTCAACTTCATTTCTGCATTAAAAAGGCAGATGCTGTGAAAGTCTTAGATGTGGTCATTTTTCACTCTCAAATTTATGCTAATGACTCATGCTTAAGTTACTTAAAATTGTTTTTACTAAGAAAAATATCTGAAAATTTTTCTTTTGAGAATTTTCAAGATTAACATGGAACTAAAAATGAAGAAAAATATGTAACTGCTTGCATGATCTTTTTTTTAAGGTGATTTTCAATAGTAAGTGTCCCATTGCTGTCAGGTCAATTGCTATTCATAGCAACCATGTAGGACAGATAGGGTTTCCAAGTCTATAATCTTTACGGAAGCGGACTGCCACATCTTTTTCCCATGGAGTGGCTGGTGTATACATATGTGTATATGGTGGCCCAGTGGTTAAGAGGTTGGCTGCTAACCAAAAGGTCGGCAGTTGGAATCCACCAGCTGTTCCTTGGAAACCCTATGGGACAGTTGTACTCTGTCCTACAGGGTCGCTATGAGCCAAAATCAACTTGACTGAAATGGGCTTGGTTTTGGGTTTGATGTATGTATGTATGTATGTATGTATGTATGTATGTATGTATGTATGTATGTATGTATGTATATGTATATGTATAGTATATGCAGGCACACACACACACTACATGTACTTTTATATGTTGTTGTTAGGTGCTGTTGAGTCAGTTCCGACTCACAGTGACCTTATAGGACAGAGTAGAGTTGCCATGTAGGGTTTCCTATGCTGAAATCTTTATGGGAGCAGATCACCAGGTCTTTTCTCCTGTGGAGCTGCTTGGTGGATTTGAACCACCACTCCTTTGGTTAGCAGGCAAGCGCTTAACCTTTGTGCCACCAGGGCTCCCTATACACGTATACACACACATACATTTTTACTATTACCTTTTACTGCAGGCAGTACCTGGCCACTTTATTCACTGTGTGCTAAGTAGAAATAGTTAGCCTGTTAGGCTACTTCAGTACAGACAGAGCTGCTGTCTCATGATTAGATTCCTTATATACAAATAGATTTATAGACTTGATAGGTATTATATGTTTATTTTTATCATAGGTCCAGACCTTTAAATAGAGAAGGGAATCTATTAGGTATGTTTCAAGTGAAGGAAAATGATTTGGCTGAATTCTCAGGGTTTTTTTTAATAACAGAAGCGTCTAGGATTAATGTTGGTATGAAATTGAAACTTTAGCTAATCTTTTTTTTTTTGAAAAGAAACTTTTCATATTTGAAAATAGCTAAAGTGCCTTTCATAACATATTTATTAATGTGCCTAGCAAAGAAAGATGTCTAGATTGTTTTTCACCAAATGTTAAATTCTGTATAGTAGGTTGTAGGGTGATTTTTTTTTTCTCTTGTTATATTTGTGTTTGTCTAAATTGCTTGAATTTTTAAATAATACAAATGTATCATTTTCTTCAAAAGCTGTTGTTAGGTGCTGTCGAATTGATTTTGACTCATAGTTACTACACTTCACAGAGTAGAATACCCCATAAGGTTTTCTAGGCTGTAATCTTTGTGAGAGCAGATTACCAGATTTTTCTCTTGCGGAGCTGCTTGGTGGGCTCAAACCACCAACCTTTCAGGCAGCATCCAAGTGCTTAACAGTTAGGTCAGCAGGGCTGGTTTTCAAAAGCTTGGAGTCAACCAAAAAGTCCCTGACACATAAGAAACAAAGTAAATATTTATGGAAAAAGTGAATGAAAAAAAAATTTTGTGGGGAAATTAGCTTAATATTTATTAGTATTATAGTAGGTTTAATTATACATTGATATATTAGAAGTAGTTTTGGCCATAATTCTAGTTTGTGGCTCCCTGTTTTTTATACATGAAATATAATGTGGGTTTATATCATTTTAGTATACCAGAAATACCTGTACCTCCCTAAAACACCTAAATTCCTCATACAGCTGTTGAAGAGGAAAAAAATCAAGAAAAATATTTGCTTTCAAATGATTTCTGTACCCTCTCTGTAATTTTTTCCCCCTCTGCTTGGAATAGAAATTATTTCTGGCAGTAGGAGCTGTCTTAGGCAGAATGTTATTAGTACTTACCACAGCAGACCGAGTTGTACAAAGAGTTAAGTTAAAAATACAGTCTACTTGCTACCAGCCAGGATAAAGAAGGAGGTTAATCACTTTTCAGTATCTTCCTTTACTCTCTCTTATCCTTATAAGTCACTATGAGTTGAAATCGTCTCAATGGCAACAGGTTTTTTGGTATCTTTATAAGTGGTCTTTTTTTTTTCTTTTCTTTTCTTTTTTTTAACTCTTCCTGTTTGGTTTCTTTCTCATCTCCCCTGAACTGTAGGTTTAGTGTCATGGGCCTTCCAGTTCACCACTGACCTTATGAGTAAAATGTTACCTTTCCAGTAGCCGTGTTATTGTTTCTTCTGCAAGAATAAAATTCTTAAGCCCTAAATACAAAAACTGAATGGAAAAGAAGTTCTAAGTATTAAAAAGTTGTTAAAATTATAAATTATCTTTTCTTCTGTGTCTTTTCCTTCTCTCATTAGTTCAAGGATCCTTATTTGAAGCATTGTTTTTGTGCAGCTAGGAGCTATAAAAAAATTTTTTTTGCATTTATGGAATCCAACTGGATTTTCCCTGATTACTGAAAAACACTAACTCAATTGTTATTCTTGAGATTTTCGATTGATTTCTTGAGATTTTTTTTAACCTTAAGAATGTTAAAAGTGAGGGTTGACTTGAATCATGCATCATCAGGTGAGCGTAAGGTCTTAATTGTCTTCGGATGGTACTGGTTTGTATCTGTTTTCCTGGTATTTTAAAGTATGCTTTTTATTTTGAAATCATTTTAAATTTTCAAAAAAGTTGCAAAGAGAGTACATAGAGTTTCTGTATACCCCTCACCCTCTTTTCCCCATTGTTAACATCTTCCGTAAGCACAGTACATTTGTCAAAACTAAGAAATCGATGTTGATACATTAATATTAACTACACTCTAGACTTTATTCAGAAACCCTCGTGGCCTAGTGGTTAAGTGGTACAGCTCCTAACCAAGAGGTCGGCAGTTCAAATCCGCCAGGCACTCCTTGGAAACTCTATGGGGCAGTTCTACTCTCTCCTGTAGGGTTGCTATGAGTCGGAATCAACTCGATGGCAGTGTTTGGTTTTTTTTGGTTTTGGACTTTATTCTTTAGACTTTATTCAGATTTTACCAGTTTTTCCACTAATAGTCTTTTCTCTGTTTCTGGATCCAATACAGAATACCATATTGTGTTTAGATGTCTTGTCTCCTTAGTCTCTTCTCTTCTATAGTACATTCTCAATCTTTCCTTATTTTTCATGACCTTTAGAGTTTTGAGGAATATTGGTCAGGTATTTTATAGAGTGTTATATCATGCAAACAAGTGCTTTTTCTTCATCAATTGATGAGATCATGTGGTTCTTTTTGTTTCATTTATATGATAGATTACACTGATTGATTTTCTAATGTTAAGCCATGCTTGCATACCTGGTATGAATCCCAGTTGATCATGATGTATTATTTTTTGATACGCTGTTGAATTCTATTGGCTAGAATTTTGTTGAGAATTTTTGTATCTATGTTCATGAGGGATATTGGTCTGTAGTACTCTTTTTTGTGGTGTCTTTGCCTGGCTTTGGCATTAGGGTTATACTTGCTTCATAGAATGAATTTGGAAGTATTCCTTCCTTTTCTATGCACTGAAATAGTTTGAACAGGATTGGTGTGAGCTCTTCTCTGAAAGTTTGGGAGAATTCTCCATTGAAGCCATCCAGGCCAGGGCTTTACTTGGTTGGGATTTTTTTTTTTTTTTCAATGCTTCAATCTCTTGTTATGGATCTGTTTAGTTTTTCTACCTCAATTTGTGTTAGTTTAGGTACATGGAAATTTTCCATTTCCTCTAGGTTTTCAAATTTGTTGGAGTACAATTTTTCATACTAGTCTGTTACGATCCTTTTTATTTCAGTTAGGTCTGTTGTGGTATCACCTGTCTTATTTCTTATTCAGGTTATATGCTTCCTCTCCTGTTTTTATTACGTCGGTTCGGGCCAGTGGTTTGTCAGTTTTACTGATCTTTTCAAAGAACCAACTTTTGGTGTTGTTGATTCTTTCTGTTTTTCTTCAGTTCTTTATTTCAGCTCTAGTCTTTATTATTTTCTTTCTTGTGGTACCTGTGGGCTTCTTTCGCTGTTCTCTTTCTGTTTGTTCCAGTTGTAGGGTAATGTTTTGATTTGGGCCCTGTCTTCTATTTTGATGTGTGTGTTTATTGCTTTAAATTGAGCTCTAAGTACTGCTTTTTCTGTGCCCCGAAAGTTTTGGTAACATGTGTTTTCATTCCCATTTGATTCAATGAATTTTTTTATTCCATCCTTGATTTCTTCCATTACACAGTAGCTTTTTAGCAAGATGTTGTTCAGTTTCCATATAGTTTTTTTTCCTTGCTATTTCTGTTATTGGTTTCTGCTTTTATGGCATTATGATCAGAAGAGATGTTTTGTATTATTTTGCTGTTTTGGATTTTGTTGAGGCTTGTTTTGTGGCCTAAAATGTGGTATATTCTGGAGAATATTCCATGTGCATTAGAAAAGATTGTATACATTGCTCCTGTTGGGTGGGGTGTTCTGTATATGTCTGAGGTTCAGTTGGTTCAGCATTTAGATCTCCTGTATCTTCACTTAGCTTCTTTCTACATATCTGTCCTTCGTCGAATGTGGTGTGTTGAAAGCTCCTACTATTATTGTCTATTTGTCTTTACAATGCTATTAGAGTTTGTTTTATGTATCTTGGAGCCCTGTCGTTGGGTACACGTATATTTATTATGGTTATGTCCTCCTGGTGTATTGATGTTTTGATCATTATATAGTGTCCTTCCTTGACTTTTATGGTGGATTTTGCTTTAAAGTCTATTTTATTGGAGATTAATGTCACCCCTGCTCTTTTTTGGTTATTGTTTGCTTGATATATATTTTTTCCATCCTTTGAGTTTTAGTTTATGTCTTTGTGTCTAAGGTGTGTCTCTTGTAGACAATATATAGATGGGTCATGGTTTTTTTAAATCCATTCTGCCATTCTCTGTCTCTTTACTGGTGGATTTAAGCCATTTACATTCAGTGTAATTATTGATGGTATGAGTTTTCTGCTGTCATTTTGTCGTATTTGTGTGTGTGTGTAGTTTTGACGGTTTCTTTGTTCTGCTTAATTTTCTGTGCTGAAATCTTTGTCTTTATGGATTTTTCTTTTCAGTTCTTTCATTATTGTTGTTTTTGTGTTTACTGAGTATGTTTTTCTCCTTTTTTACTCTGATAGGCAGTTTGTTAGCTTCCTTCGTGGTTCCCTTGAAATTTACCTTTATTTTTTTAAGTTTAAACCAGTCTTTTCTTTTTTAATTTTTATTTTGCTTTAAGTGAAATTTTACAAATCAAGTCAGTCTCTCATACAAAAATTTATATACACCGTGCTATATACTCCTAATTGCTCTCCCCCTCATGAGACAGCACACTCCTTCCCTCCACTCTCTTTTCATGTCCATTTTGCTAGCTTCTGACTGCCTCTGCCCTCTCATCTCCCCTCCATATAGGAAATACCAGCATAGTCTCATGTGTCTACTTGATCCAAGAAACTTATTCTTCACCAGTATCATTTTCTATCCCATTGTCCAGTCCAATCCCTTTCTGAAGAATTGGCTTTGGGAATGGTTCCTGTCTTGGTCTAACAGAAGGTCTGGGGACCATGAGCACTGGGTCCTTCTAGTCTCAGTCAGACCATTAAGTCTGGTCTTTTTACAAGAATTTGGGGTCTGCATCCCACTGCTTTCCTGCTCCCTCAGGGGTTCTCTGTTGTGTTCCCTGTCAGGGCAATTGTCGGTTGTAGCCGGGCACTATCTAGCTCTTCTGGTCTCAGGCTGATGTAGTCTCTGTAAACCAGTCCTTTATTTCTTGATACCACTTTGACTTCCTTTCCGTATGGAAGTTCTATGACTACACTGTTTATTCCCTCTTTTTCGTTTTGACGTTGTCATTGTTTACATATTGACATCTCTGGCTCCCTATTTTCAGTCTTCTGGCTTTGTTTTATTTTTGAGAATTCCCTGCCTGGGTTGGTATCTGGTTGATCTATCCTGTGTCCTAGTCTTGGATTGTTGTCTGATGTTGATTCTCTAACTGGAGGACTCTCTTTAATATTTCTTGTAATTTTGGTCTGGTTTTTACATATTCCCTTAATTTCTGTTTATCTGGAAATGACCTAACTTCACCATGGTATCTGAGTGGCATTTTTGTTGGATATGTAATTCTTGGCTGATAATTTTTTTTTTTTCCTTCAAGGCTTTATATATATCATCCCATTGCCTTCTTGCCTGTGTGGTTTCTGCTGAGTAATCAGAGCTTTTTCTTATTGGTTCTCCTTTGTAGGTGACTTTTTGTTTTTCCCTAGCCACTCTCAGGATTCTTTCTTTGTCTTTGGTTTTGGCAGGTTTGATTATGATATGTCTTGATGACTTTCTTTTGGGGTCTATTCTATATGAGGTTTGTTGAGCTTCTTGGATGGATACCTTCTTGTCTTTCATGATATTAGGAAAGCTTTCTGCAAGCAAATCTGCAGCAAGTCTCTCTGTGTTTTCCATTATCCCTCCCTGTTCTGGGACTCTGATCACTCGTTGATTTTTCCTCTTGATAGTATCCCACATAATTTTTAGACTTTCTTCATTTTTTCTTCTGATTCTCCCTCAGACTAAT
Source organism: Elephas maximus indicus (assembly GCF_024166365.1). Classification (NCBI taxonomy): domain Eukaryota; kingdom Metazoa; phylum Chordata; class Mammalia; order Proboscidea; family Elephantidae; genus Elephas; species Elephas maximus. Next base: position 173,125,562 of record NC_064819.1, on the reverse strand, counting down.
TGATGTGAAGGTATTTGTCTTCAGTCTCACTAATTTTGTCTTCCATTGTCTCAATTCTGTTTCTGCGTCCTTCTGTCGAGTTGTCTAATTCTGAAATTTTATTGTTAATCTCTTGAATTTCTGGTTGATGTTTTTGTGTGGTTTCTAATAGCCTATTTATTCTGTTGTTTTGTTCTTGTATTGTTTTCCTGAATTCTTCTATTTCTTTGTCTATGTGTTCCTTGAATTTGTCTGTGTTTTCCCGGATCTCCTTCATGATCTCTTGGAGAGCTGTGTATATTAGTTTTTTTTAATTCTTTGTCAGGTAGTTCCATGGACCTATCTCCCTCTGGAAGGTTTTCTGATTCTTTATTTTGTTTGTTTGCTGGAGCCATCTTGTCCTGCTTCTTTATGTGATTTGATATTGACTGTTGTCTGCAAGGCATCAAGAAGTTATATTTATTGATTGAGTGTACGTTTGTTTACTGCATCCTGAATTGTTTGTTTGTTTGTTTTGATATATCTGAGTAGACTGGGTATGTGTGCTACTCTGGTTGCTAATTTGGCCATGTTGAAGCTCTCACCTCCTGTCTACCAGTGGGTGGAGCAGCTACTAGGTATGTGAGTGTGGGACTCTGTTCACTGTTGCTGCAGGACTACTGAGGATGTAGGTGGTGTTTTTGGTGAGGTGATGTATCTGTCCTGCTGGTCACCTGGCCGTAGGTTCAGGGAGTGTTCTCCCTACTTGTTGGGTTGGGTGTTGTGTGTGTGGTCCGCCACTTGCTGGAATGGCTGGGCAAAGGTGCCTGGGTTGTCAGTCACCAAATGTGTGGTGCAGAGACTCTCACCTGCAATACTGTGTGAGGAGCACTGTGTGAGGGTGTTCAGAACAGGCATAAGTCTCTGATTGCAGTGGAGGGCGATGCGGGGGGCAAGTAAGGGGGTTGTTGGCTGTCCCTGGGCGCCTGATTGGAGGGTGTGCCCCTGCCTGCTAGTGTTCATAGTGGGAGGTGGTAGTGCCATTGGTCCTTGGGCACCTGATGTCATTGGCTTGAGAGATTAGGGGTTGCCATGGTCCTTAGCCCCTGTTGTGGGCATCTGGATGGAGTGGGTGGTACCACCAGCCCTCAGGCCTCTGGCATGGGTGGTTGAGTTCCCTTGTTAGGGGGCAATGTGGTGGTGAATGTCACAAGTCTTCAGCTTCCGCTTGGCTGCTGCAAGTGGGCTTCTATTGGGAACCCCGCCCACCTTGTCCTAATGAGGACCTGCTGTGCTGGCTGGCACGGCACTGATGCAGGTGATTGGAGGGGGTGAAAGGTGCTGCAAGTCCATAGACCCCCAGTGCCAGTGGCTGGGTGAAGGGGCAAGCACCTTGGACCAGGCTAAGAACTACCGGCATAAGGGATAGGGCAGTATGGAATGCCACAAATCTGTAGCCCCCACTTGGCTGCTGCCAGCATTAATGGGTTTCAGCCACAGACCTTGCGTACCTTCTACCAATTTGTATATGCTGTGCAGCCTTGGCCAGCAAGGCACTGCAGCAGGTGATAGGAGGTCACGGACCCTCTGCACCAGTGGCTGGGCGAAGGGGCGGGTGCCTCTGGACCGGGGCTGTGAGTTTCCAGCTTAGGGGGCATGGCGATATTGAATACCACTGGACTGGTGTTGGAGCCGGGACAGGGATGGATGTGGGGGAGGAAGTATTTCTTGGCCTTTGGGGAGCTCTGTTGGGGGGGCAGGGAGGCTGTGGTGCATGTAATTGGTTGGGTGCTAGCATTTAACTTTTGCAGGTCTGGTATCACTCCTGTTTGACTCTGGAGGTATATGAAGAGTCACTCCTGCTTAGCTGTACCTGATGGGTTGGGTTTTGGCTTGGGATATTGCTGCTTGTCTAAATATGTCCACACTGTGCAGGTTTAGTTAGCAGAATGCTGGCAATCCATAATTCTCCATTTCTGCCATTTTTGAATTGTCTGTTCTTCCATCTGTCGCTCAGTCTGAGTTTTCAGCTTCGTCTTTGATGCTTAGGATTTCTAGATTGTCATATATATCTGATTCACTTCTTTTTTTGGGTCTTTGTTTTAAGAGGGATGACATGAAGCATCTGATTATTCCACCATCTTCGTTCTGCCTATGAAGATGTAGCTGGAGCATCAGCACTAGTCAAGAGCACTGCATTCAGAGTTAGGAGACCTCTGCACTGTCTACTCAGATTCCCCACTGTCTAATTTTAGAACATTTTTATTATCACCCCAAAGGGAAAGCTTATACTCATTAGCTGTCACTCCCCATTTCTCCTCAATCCCCCCAGCCCTTGGCAACCATTAATCTATTTTCTGTCTCTATGGATTTGCCAGTCTGGCTTCTTGTACTTTGTGTAATGTTTGGTCCGTCCTTTTTATAGTGTGTATCAGTACTTCTTTTCTTTTTATGGCTGAATACTGTTCCATTGTATGGATATATCACATTCTGTTCATCCATTGATCAGTTGAAAGGCATTTGGGTTGTTTCTGTTTTTTGGCAATTATGAATAATACCGCTAAGAACATTCATGTTCAAGTTTTTTGTGTGTGTGGATGTGTGTTTTAATTTGTCTTGAGTATCCACATACGTGTGGAACTGTAGCTTTGTTTAATCTTATAAGGAACTGCTAAACAATTTTCCAAAGTGGCTGCACTGTATTACTATCCAAAAAGCAATGACTGATGGTTCCAGTTTCTTCACATCCTCATCAACACTTGCTATTGTCTGTCTTTTTTATTTTAGCCATCCTAAAAAAAAAAAAAAATTTTTTTTTTAGTGGGTGTATATGGTTTTTTTTTTTATATGGAGCCCTGGTGGTGAAATGGTTAAGAGATTGGCTGCTAACCAAAAGGTCAGCAGTGTGAATCCACCAGCCACTCCTTGGAAACCCTTGGTTCTGGTCTGCCTTATAGGGTTGCTATGAGTTGGAATTTACTCGACAGCATTGGGGTTAGTGGGTGTGTAGTGGGTTTAATGGTATCTTGTGGTTTTGGATTCTATTTCCATAATGACTAAGGATGTTGAGCATGTGCTTGTTGGTCATTTGTGTATCTTTTTTGGAGAAATGTGTGTCCAAATGCTCTGTCCTTTTTTTTTTGGCTTTAAAGAGTACAAGTTTATTTTCCCACAGTTCAAGAGGTTAGAAGTCTGAATTTGAGGCATGGCCCTAGGGGGAGGCCCTTCCTTTTTGATTTCAGCTCTAGTAGCTGCCAGTGATCCTTTACATTCCTGGGTTTGTAGATGCACCTGTCTTCTTGTCTGCCTTTCCAGAGGTGTAGCAAGGCATGGGGGGGAGGGGGGTGGAAGGTGCGAGGAGGGGAGAAGGAGGCATGTACCCCTAGGTGTAAGTCCAGTGGAGTGCCAGACAAAGCACAGAATGACTTTCTAAGGTGCCACAAATATGACTAAGGCAGCTGGACAAAAGGAGGGAAAGTATTTCTGCTGATGTGTCACCGCTATCACTGTTTAGTCATCTTGAAATTGGGGGAGGGGCAGCGCAATTTAGAGATTGCCCCTGGGTGCTTGTTACCTTTGCTACCCCCCTGTGCCTTTCTCTTCCCCCTGTGCATGTGTCTCTGTGTCTGTTCTGGATTTGGGGGTTTTTGTTTTTTAATTGTGCTTTAGGTGAAGGTTTACATAACACATTAATTTTCCATTCAGTGATTCTTAGACAAATTGTTTCATGATCTTGTTTGCAGTCACCACAACTTGTCAGCACTCTCCCCATTTCCTCTCTGGTTTCCTGTTTCCATTAGTCTGGATTCCCTGTCCCTCCCTGTCTTCTTTCTTTGGTTTTGGGCAAATGTTGCTCTTTTGGTCTCATATAATTGGTTGTTCTAAGGAGCATATTCTTCACAGATATTATTGTTGATTTTATAGCCCTGTCTGTTATTTCGCTGAAAGTTGGCCTCCAGGAGTATCTATAAGTCAGAAGGTTGTATCAGGGCAGCAGTCTCAGGGATTCCCCCAGCCTTGTTCAGACCAGTAAGCCTGGTCTTTTTTTTTTTTTTTTTAATTTTCTTCTACATTTTGTACCCATTCTATCCAGAACCTTCTATTGTGATCCCTGTCAAAGTAGTCAATAATGGTTGTTGGGTACCTTCTAGTACTTCTGGTCTCAGGTTAGAGGAAGTTGTATTTCATGTATACCATTATCCCTTTGAGTTAATTGCTTCATTTGGTCTTTGTTCTTCGCCCATTTTTTAATTGGGTTATTTCTCTTTTTATTGTTAACTTATAAGAGTGTTTTTATATAATCTAGCTACAAGTTCCTTATCAGATACTCACTTTGCAAGTATTTTCTCCCAGTCTGTTAATTGTCTAATGGTGTCTTTTGAAGCATAGGAAACCCTGGTGGCGTAGTGGTTAAGAACTACAGCTGCTAACCAAAATGTCGGAAGTTTGAATCTACCAGGCATTCCTTGGAAACCACATGAGGCAGTTCTACTCTGTCCTGTAGGGTCGCTATGAGTCAGAATCGACTTGATGGCAACGGGTTTGGTTTTGAAATGTAAAAGTTCTTAATTTTGATGAAGTCCTGTTTATTTTTTTTTGGTGCTTGTGTCATGTATAAGAACCATTGCCTAACCCAAGGTTATGAAGATTTACTCCTATGTTTTCTGCTGAGTGTTTTATAGTTTTAGCTCTTACATTTAACTCTATGACCCATTTTGAGTTAATTTTTCTATATGATGTGAGGTAGGGGCCACAACTTCATTCTTTTGCATGTGGATGTCCAGTTGTCTCAGCATCGTTTGTTGAAAATACTCTTCTTTCCTCCATTGAATTTTCTTGTCATCCTTGTAAAAAATCAATTGACCATAAATGCAAGGGTTTATTTCTAGACTCTTAATTCTATTTTTATACTATTACCACAGTCTTGATTACTGTACCTTTATGGTAAGTTCTGAGATCCCACAAGTGATTTTTTACTTTTCCTTATTGTCTGTATCCTTTTGGTCACCAGTTTTCTGTTCTCACTCTTTAGTATTTTGCAGACTGATTGACTGTCTGTATCCCCACTAGCAGTTCATTAGTTCAAGACCTTAATTGTTTTTTTTGTTTTGTTCTGCCCAGGCAAAATAAAATAAACATTAGCTTCTTAATTGCCTCCATTCTAAGATCCCTTAAGCCTGTATGTTTTTAATATTAATTCATTCAGCCATTTTTGTTCATTTGTTTGCCTGCTGTGCCAAGCATTATATAGATATTGTAGGTGATGGTATATAACAATTAATTTGACAGTGTGGTATATGGTCTGTGAACCTTATATTCTCGTTGGGGGAAAGACAATAAATAAGTTAAAAAAAATTCAGGTAGCATGATGAAGAAAATTAAACAAAATAATCTGTATAAAACATGAATATAAGCTAGATGCATTCCTGATTAAAATTCTTCAGTGGCTCCGATTATTTTCAGGATAAAGTTCAAATTCTTCATCTAAATATATTTGGACATTTTTCCACATGAGCTTATAGTAAGTTTTCTGTCTTCCTTTGTTAGTACTATGTATAAACTGAGTAGTTAGCATTCAACTTCTTAAAAATTTATTTGTAACCATTAAAAATTTGTCATATGCCCTTTTTATCTTAACCTCTTGTAACCACTAAAAATTTTTCATATATCCTTTATGTAGGCCCCCATGTGGTGCAAATGGTTTGTGCTCAACTACTAACCAAAAGGTTAGCAATTTGTACCCACCCAGTGGCACTGTGGAAAAAACGCTGGGCAATATGCTTCTGAAAGATTACAGCCAAGAAAACCTTATGGGGTAGCTCTACTCTATAACTTGTGAGGTTGCCATGAGTCAGAATTGACTCGCTGGCAGTGGGTTTGGTTTGGTTTATTGGTTTATGTATTGGAATGTAAATTAATCAAATGCTGTAATTTTAATGAACTATGTTTAGTAGGATGAAATATGTTAAACATATTGACATCCTAATATGAAAATCAAAAAGTTCAGCTGCAGAAGTTATTTCATAGTATAAGCATTCTAGTTGCATTGCATGAAGCTAGATCACAGCATGTCTAACTGGAGTAGTCTGATTGTGGTCTTCGAATGTGTCAAATGTTCAAAAATATTTAATTATGCCTTTGACCATACTTCTTGGCTTGCTTAAACAACACCTAATGAGTTTAATACTTCAATTTCTTGGGTACAGTAAATAAACGTAACTGGTATCATAAGAAAATGGAACATATCCATGAATCAGGTAAAAAGTATCTCATTTCCAAAATGGCCAAGAGTAAATTTTTTGTTGTCATGAAGAAATTCTATTGTCACTGAATATTTAACAGTGTTTTACATATGCTTAAGAGCTCGTTGACTTAAAACTTCTTTCTGTCTCGTGGAGAAACAAATCACCAACTTCATATGGAAGGGAAAGAGGCCCTGGATAAATGAGGCATTACTGAAAAAGAAGAACAAAGTGGGAGGCCTTACTTTACCTGACTTCAGAACCCATTATACCACCACAGTAGTCAAAACAGCCTGGTACTGGTACAACAACAGACACATGGACCAATGGAACAGAATTGAGAATCTAGACATAAATCCATCAACATATGAGCAGTTGATATTTGACAAAGGCCCCAAAACAGTTAATGGGGAAAAGACAGTCTTTTTAACAAATGGTACTGGCATAACTGGATATCCATCTGCAAAAAAATGAAACAAGACCCATACCTCACTCCATGCACAAAAACTAACTCAAAATGGATCAAAGACCTAAATATAAAATCTAAAATGATAAAGATCATGGAAGAAAAAATAGGGACAACGTTATCAAAGACCTAAATATAAAATCTAAAATGATAAAGATCATGGAAGAAAAAATAGGGACAACGTTAGGAGCCCTAATACATGGGAAAAACAGTATACAAAACACTATTAAGAACACAGAAGAAAAACTAGATAACTGGGAGCTCCTAAAAATCAAACACCTATGCTCATCCAAAGACTTCACTGAAAGAGTAAAAAGACTACCTACAGACTGGGAAAAAGTTTTTAGCTCTGACATTTCTGATCAGCACCTGATCTCTAAAATCTATATGATACTGCAAAAACTCTACTGCAAAAAGACAAATAACCCAGTTAAAAAATGGACAAAATATATGAATGGACACTTCACTAAAGAAGACATTCAGGTAGCTAACAGATACATGAGGAAATGTTCACGATCATTAGCCATTAGAGATATGCAGATCAAAACTACAGTGAAATTTCATCTCACTCCAACAAGGCTGGCATTAATCCAAAAAAGACAAAATAATAAATGTTGGAGAAGCTGTGGAGAGACTGGAACACTTCTACACTGCTGGTGGGAGTGTAAAATGGTACAACCACTTTGGAAATCAATTTGGCGCTTCCTTAAAAAGCTAGAACTAGAACTACTGTACGATCCAGCAATCCCACTCCTTGGAATGTATCCTAGAGAAATCAGAGCCTTTACACAAACAGATATATGCACACCCATGTTTATTGTTTATTGCAGCGCTGTTTACAATAGCCAAAAGATGGAAGCAACCAAGGTGCCCATCAACGAGTGAATGGATAAATAAACTATGGTATATTCACACAGTGGAATACTCCGTGTCAGTAAACAACAGCGAAGAATCTGTGAAACATTTCATAACATGGAGGAACCTGGAAGGCATTATGCTGAGTGAAATTAGTCAGTTTCAAAAGGACAAATATTGTATAAGACCACTATTATAAGAGCTTGAGAAATAGTTTAAACTGAGAAGAAAACATTCTTTTGTGGTTACGAGAGGGGGGAGGGAGGGAGGGAGGGAGGGTGGGTGGGAGGGTGCGAGAGGGGCATTCACTAATTAGATAGTAGATAAGAACTAGGTGAAGGGAAAGACAGCACATAATACAGGGGAGGCCAGCACAACTGGACTAAACCAAAAGCAAAGAAGTTTCCTGAATAAACTGAATGCTTCGAAGGCCAGCGTAGCAGGGGCAGGGGCCTGGGGACCATGGTTTCGGGGGACATCTAAGTCAATTGGCATAATAAAATCTATTAAGAAAACATTCTACATCCCACTTTGAAGAGTGGCACCTGGGGTCTTAAACACTAGCAAGGAGCAATCTAAGATGCATTAATTGGTCTCAACCCACCTGGAGCAAAGGAGCATGAAGAACACCAAGGGCACAAGGTGATTACGAGCCCAAGAGACAGAAAGGGCCACATGAACCAGAGACTACATCCTCCTGAGACCAGAAGAACTAGATGTTGCCCGGCTATAACCAATGACTGCCCTGACAGGGAACACAACAGAGAACCCCTGAGGGAGCAGGAAAGCAGTGGGATGCAGACCCCAAATTCTCATAAAATGACCAGCCTTAATGGTCTGACTGAGACTAGAAGGACCCCGGTGGTCATGGCACCCAGACCTGTTGGCTCAGGACAGGAACCATTTCCGAAACCAACTCTTCAGACATGGATTGGACTGGACAATGGGTTGGAGAGGGATGCTGGTGAAGAGTGAGCTTCTTGGATTAGGTGGACACTTGAGACTATGTTGACCTCTACTGCCTGGAGGGGAGATGAGAGGTTGAAGGGGGTTAGAAGCTGGCGAAATGGACACGAAAAGAGAGAGTGGAGGGAGAGGGCAGACTGTCTCATTAGGGGGAGACTGATTGGGAGTGTGTAGCAAGGTGTATATGGGTTTTTGTGTGAGAAACTGACTTGATTTTTAAACTTTCACTTTAGGCACAATAAAAACTATAAAAAACTTTCTGTCTCAATTGGTGATGAATACAATAAACATGGAAGGCAGGGACTAGACTTGGCCCCTTCCCAACCTTATAATTATGGAAATTCGAGTCAAGAAAAGTATCTTATCTCCTAGTTCATTCATCTAATGTAATTTATTGAATACCTAGTATGGGCCATATGTTTTATGCACTGGCAATACAGTATGACCAAGATAAACAAGGTTCCTACCATCTTGCTAGTAGTTTTCTATTTAATTAATCATAGCCTGCCTTCAAATAATTTTATAATAATTTTATACCACTTTGCATATAGTGTAAGAATTTTACAATTGTATACTCTAAATCCATTGGTCCATTTTGCTGTAGATTTTATCTTATTGAACAATTTATAAGCCAGGAAAAAAAAAGAATTTTATATTTACCTTCATGTTAACCATTTTCAATAGTTTGGAATATTAAGTATCTGTAGAAACTTATTTTTTAAATTGGTAGATACATTTATATAGATATATAAATAGATATAGGTATGTGTATGTAGGTGAGTGTATATATATACACTTAAAAGTGATGATAACCCTGTATCAGTGAGCACACCTCACATAAGGATATTGGTTTCTAAATACTTTCTCCACTAAAACAAACCAGGATTCCCTGGTAAAGGACAAGATGACTCTGGAACATCTTTTTGTGACAGAAAGTAAGAAGTGCTCAAAAAAATGATGGAGAGCCAGGTTAAATGAACTCCCACTTGTCGAATCTGAAACAGTTTAAGTATTAAACCTGTTAAAACAGTGAAAATAATGACTTATAACTCATTGAATCACAGAAGAATCCATGTGATTATACTGATATAAATAGACAAGAAAGGAAATTTCTTAAAGTATAATGCCAAATTGATAAAAGTAGAAGGAATAACAGAATTAGAAAATCCCATTTGGCAGCCATCTTAGTAATAATTGCTTCAGGCAAGCATCATCGGTAGATCCTAAAACTAGTAGGTGCAAGTTTAATCAGTAATAGAATATTTCCATAGTCTCCAACTAACTACGCATAAGATTCTTATTAATTGTAAACAGAAAAATAGTCACTGTGAAGAAAACTAGTAGACACTACCTAACAAAGTTATGCGTCACCAATATTGAGACAAATTAACATCGTGTGCCTCCTTATATGATGTAAAGAAAAGACCAAAACATCATTTGCATGGTATTCCTGCCAAAAGTGCATAACCTGAAATCTAAAATCATGAGGAAAATTAAGAAAAGCTCAAATGAGGGCCGTTCTACACAATAACTAGCCTATACTCTTGAAAAACTTCACTGTCAACAGAAAAATAAAGGCTGAGGACGGCTCCACATTAAAGGAGACTGAAGAGACATGACAACAGAATGCAGTGTATAATCTTAAATGTTCTTTTGCTGTTAAGTTCATTTTTTGGGACAGCTGGGCAAAATCCAAATAAAATCTCTTGAGTAGATAATAATATTTTATGTGTTAATTTCCTAATTTTTTTTCCTTGTACAAAACTTTTTTTTTGTTATGCTTGAGGTGAAAGTTTACAGAGCAGATTAGTTTCTCATTAAACAGTTAATACACAGATTGTTTTGTGACATTGACTGCCAGCCCTAATGTTTATATCTGTACTACAGTTATATAAGAAAATGTCCTTGTTTTTAGGAAATACACCGTGAAGTATTTAGGGGTAAAGGGGCATTATGCCAGCAACTTATTCTCAAATGGTTCAGAAAAAAATTAATGTTATATATGGGGAAAAGGAAGAGCAAATTTGGAAGCTGTTAACATTCGGGGAATCTGGGTGAAGAGTACATGGGGATTGTACTAGCCTTGCAACTTTTCTGTAATTCTGAAATTATGGCAGAATAAAAAGTTAAAAGAAAAAAATTAATATTCAAAAGAAGGAATTTTCCACTAAGATGCTTGGAAAATTATTAATTAATATCTGTCTGTCCTCACTGAGGCACTTTCTAAATCTCACTCTCTTTTCCTTCTGCATCTTGTTAAGGAAGGAGAGGACAGGCTTTAAAAATAAAAAGTGATACTCTGGCTCATCACCTGAGAAGCACACAGGGGCTATTCAAATAGCCTGTTTTGTTTCTGTCATGGACCTGTTTTTCTCTGCTTGGGCACTTGGTTCTCCTTTTGTTCTCAGGGAAAATATGGCTTAGGTACTTCCTCAGTGCATGTATTGGAATGATATAGTGTCAATAAAGGTTTTTTTTAACTAAAAATTGAGTGTCTCAGAAAATCTGGGACATATGGTTGCCATAGCTATAGCTTGAATACTTGAATTTAGAGACTGAACTTCAGCTTCCTGGGTTGCTAGAATGAGCTTATCCTGACACTTGTTAGTGTTGACTGGGTTGTGCTGGGCATGCAGATTCTTAGAATAGAAATAAAATTTCCAGTGGACTCCTTCCATTTCTCACAGTTCCTCTTTAGCAAGGGTATCTAACTGCCCATTGTCATCTATATCAAGATGTTGACCACATGTATAAACTTAAACTCCTCATACCAAACCTACTTCTCCATTCCCTGTCTCAGCGAATGGTCCTATTACCCATTTGGTTGTTCAAACTACAAAATTGGAAGACAGCCTAGATTGTTTCTTTTTCCTGATTCTCTAGGCCCTGTTCATTGTAACTCCTTTAATTTCTAAGCTCTACCTGCCTATTTTTTTTTTTACCTGCCTCTCAGTCACTGTTCTCACTGGTATAGTTCAGATCTTCTTCTTTGACCTGTGTGTGCTTTTTTTTTTTTTTTCCTTTATAGTATTCCTATTTGATTTGTCAGTTATTAACCCCCTCTCACCCCAACTTCATCATCCACACAATCTGTCAAAATGATGTATTAAAATATATTTTTAATTGTTTCAGGCCTCTTCTTAACACTGGTGGCTGTTCCCTCCAGAAAAGTTTCGAGCTCTTTAACTTTGTTATAAATTACAATCCAGTGACCGCCTATCTCTCTCCATCTCATTTCTTGCCACTCATCACTTTACATCACCTTTATCCTGCAACAACAGCAAATTTCTTAGAGCACCAGGGTGTATCAAGTCGTTTCTCAACTGAGTCCTTGCAGGTGCCATTTCTTCTGTCTCAGATGTTTTTTCTTCTCCTACTACTTGGCTAACTTAGGAATTTGCTGTTCCAGCTACATGGTAGAATAAAATAATGTGGAACCCTCTTGGCACAAATACCCAAGATGCCAGATAATGTATAGCAAACAACAACAATGCTTAAATGTATAGCTCACAAGAAAAATAGGGAAATCTCAAGATGCCAGAAAAGAAGATGTGCCTCAACGTCATAGCAGTAAGCATATTGTCAGGTAGTGTTTGTGGTGACCTCCTGGGAAAGAAGGTGTTATTGGACCCATAAATAGACCCCTCTGAGTAGCAGCTTGAGATTTAATGTCCATCCAGGGGCAAGGGATGAACCCTTGGGCTTGCAGGATATGGAAAATCGCATACCCCTGCATAAAACCAAAACCCTTGAACACACATGGTGGAAGGGATTCTAAGTAACTGTTTCCACTGGCTCATGGAGTCCAAAGAAATGACATATTTTTGAAGAAAATAAGGTCACAGACTCAGAATTAAAATACGACTGTGTCAATTATTTGAACTGCATTGTGGGAAAGGAGGAAGATTGAGCTTGCCAGCCAGAAGCTGGGGACCGCCATACTCTGGTTTCTTCATACATCAAAATAATAGCCTTTGTGTTATATACAAGTACAATCAAAGATACCTCCCACACCCTAAGAATTGCCTTGTGGTCAGTAGGAGAGGCAGGGGCTTATGACACTCAGGTCGAGAAAATGAGACCTTGCCATATGCGTAAGACAAGAGGGAAGATGAACTTGGTAATAATAAGTTAACAATTTCAAAAAGGTAATTTAACAAGGGTGGTGATAACATACACTTTAAAGAGGTTGCAGCAAAACCTTTCCCTCATGTATTGGCACTTAACCCTGTCTTGTTACAAAGGACTCTTTCCTCAGCAGTATCTCCTTGAAATTTTGGGTGGAAAAAAAGAGTTCTCCCATGCAAAAGGTGAGATTCTGTTCCAGTTAGCAATTGCTGTATGACAAACCACACTAAAACTCTGTAATTTAAGACAACAACAATAATTTATTTTGTTCATAAAACTGTAGCTTTGACAGTGCTCAACCAAGGCAGCTCATCTGTAGTCCACATGGTTTTAGGGTGGTGCAACTGCAGGAAAGAGGATTAATTTTTAAGATACCTCACTCGTATGACAGGCGAGTTGCTGCTGGCTGTCAGTTGGGAGCTCTACCAGGGGCCTAAGTTCCTCTCCACATGTGATTTCCGTGGGCTGATTAGACTTCCTCACAGCATTTGGCTGAGTTTCAAGAATAAGCATCCGAAAGGAACAAGGAGAATGTGTGTGGCATTTTTATGACTGAGCCTTGGAAGTCATGTAGCATCACTTCACCATATTCTATTTGTTGAGGCAATCACAAAATCCATCCATTTTCAAGTGGGAAAGCTCATAGATCCTACCATTTGATGGGAAGAATGTCAAGGTCTGGTTGTGCAAAGAATATTTGGGGTGGGAGACACTGTTGCGGCTTAATTTGGGAAATACAATCCCCAAACCTGTGTCTTACTGTGAGTTTCAAGCCTGATTTTACCCTACCCATGTAGCATGGAATCCTCAGGCACACAATTAGGAGGGCGATTCCACTGTAACCACACCATAATTTGGTCACGATGTTAACAAATGCAAAACTTGTTTGGAGTAACATTTCCAAAATCTAAGCTATGTAAGATTACCACAAAGAAAATAACACCCAGTGGTAAACTCATAATCAGAAATACGTAAGAACCTTATCCACTATAAGTAAAAGTAAGCAGTAAGATTAGCTCCTCAGGAACCCAAGATACGGAGCAGAATGAAAGAGGCTATATAAAATGAGTGTCTGAAATTATTCAAGAGATGAAATAAGGAATAGAAACCAAAATAAAAAGATCCTATGAAAAAGACTTGTGCCACCATCATCTCCTTTAGGAAGTGTTTCCTATATGCCATAATAAACTGTGCAAATCACTACTGTGGCACTTAAAACACTTCTTAACGTTTTATGCCCTAAATATGCCCCTGCCCACCCCAATCAATCTGAATCCTAAGTTTTGAATGAACAGAGCTCATGGCAATTGACCTTATTCTCTGTGTTTCCAAGACTTAATAGCACAGTGCCTAGCATGACATAGTAGGTGCTCTAATTGTTGAGTTGTATAAGTACTGTATAATTCCATGTTAAATTATAAAAAGGAAGAATTAGATCACGTCAGGTGATCAGTTTGGATAAGGATAACAAGTTTTTGTATCTAACATTTAGCATTAACATTGGTAACAGTGCTTAATTAAGAATATTAGCTGCCTTTAGTTGCTTTAATTGGTGATAATTTGTAAGATGTTCACAGAATCCTCCCTTTAGGTGAGAAAATCTTACTGATTTGCCTAAGGGAGAAGAACAGTTTCCCTCCTGTCCTATGTAGTACTCCAGACCTGGAAATGGGACAGAGCGTCGTGCTGGAGGTTCTGCTTTATCCATCATCCAGAGAAAGAAAAAGCGTCTTTGATCTCCAGGACCATAAACTTCTGTGCTTTTTATAAAATGTACTCTCTAGCAGAGAGAAGGTGGGGAATGATTCTTTTCAGGTCCTTGTAGAGAGACATGAGTTTTGAGTAGAGAGACGTTAGACTAGCAGGTGGCTCAAGGGAGGAGAAGGGTTGCTTCATTCTCCCTTCAGCTTTATTTAAGTTATTGATCGCACTTTTGAAGAAAAAAAGAGACCCACCTTGAGAATTCTTGGTGGAGCATATGGAAATTCAGGCAACGGTGGAGAACAAGGTAAGGCTATGTTCTAGAGAAAGCCCTAAATTGTAACTTTTAAACACACTGCTTCCTGTTCATAGATGATATTGATCATAATAGTCTAAAAATATTACAACAGATAAGGTAAAATCATTTGAGTTAAATTCATTTTGTTTTAGCTCTTGTTTCTTAGATTTTTTGAATGCCTGTTATTTTCACTTAGCCTTGTAAGCTAAGAAATTATTCAACATACTCAACATTCTTATAAAATGGATTATTTGACTAGTCAAGCAGAAAAGTCAAGTGGTAGGTTTATTTAGAAACCTTTTAGTATTATATATATGTTGGGAAATATGAAAAATTGAGGCATAGACTGGTAATTTAAATTCTGCTTTAAATGTACTTCTTTGGAACCTAACAATTCTAATTTTTTTAGTTGCTAGTATAGGAGGATTAGGATTTGCCATGAATTATATGATATTGATGAAATACATTTTCTACCAATGAATGAATTTTTGCCCTCGTCCCCAGCACTGAATCCAGTTGCCGTGAATTTTCCCTAAAAGCAATCTACCTAGAACTTCTGAGAATAGCTGGACCACAGAGCTTTGTGAATCATTTGTTCTCCTTGTCTGTGGTTCTTTAGCCACCAGTGTGTATCGGAGAGAGAAACCAAGAGCCAGGATGAAAAAAAGAGAGCTGGTACTTGCCAAAACATTTCTCGGCATCTTGCCTTCAGCCCACAGTTTGGTGGTACCTTACTGCCTAATAGAAAACAAACCCAAAAAACCTAGCGCCTTATCATCGAGTCACTTCCATTCCAACTCATAGTGACCCTATAGGACAGAGTAGAACTGCCCCATAGGGTTTCCAAGGAGTGGCTGGTGAATTCAAACTGCTGACCTTTTGCTTAGCAGCCCAATGCTTAGCCACTGGGCCACCAGGGCTCCAATAGAATATATGAAGTCCATAATAACAGGAAATAATAAATGCTTATTACTTTCTTAATTGAATTTCTAAAAATAATATAATCTCTAATGGGTTAAATGGTCACAGTGAGATACCAAAAAAAATTTTTTTTAAGTGGAGCCCTTAGGTCCTTGATCTGGATTTTGCCTTGGTCCTACTGTAATTACTTTAATGCTTCTGAAGCTCAAGTTCCTTATCTATAAATCAAGGAAAAGATGCTTGCCTGTCAGGGTTGTTATGCAGATTGCATGAGATAACGTATATGCCTAGTATGCACCTGGATCAGAATAGGAGCACAACAAATATTAGATCCCTTCCTTTCTTGTTAAAACCTTTGAAAAATTGTTAAATTTGTTAACAGTTCCGTAAGGAACTGACATCTAAGTTATCATACACTCTAAGATGCTTTAAGACCCAGCTGGGTTTGTCTTGGTCCAGGTGTTGCTCTCTTCCATCATTCTTACTAATTCTTAGTAGTGTGCATTTGCCAACTTTACATTCCAAGGAATATTTTCCCTGTAGAATGACCTGATTTGACATGCCAGAGAGCATTTAACTTTTTTTTTTGAGAAAAGAGCTAGAATCATTGTTTAGTAGACTGTAAGGGAAATTATCAGTTGGAGTAAATGAAAACTTGGGAACATGTATTTCCTGAAGGTAGTTTCTTTGTCACTTCAAACTGTTCTTGAATCTTGGTATCTTCAGTTTAATTTTAGTCTCTTTCTTACCTTCAATATGGGAGTCAAAAAGTGTAAAATGTTCTGTTTCCTTTTCCCATATACCTGAATTTCGGGCACCCCAATCCTTTGGTAAAAAGAAGGTGGTTCATTTCTTCTTTAAGTCCAGTAACTGTGGTAACTTACGAACAACCCTTTCTTAATAATGTTTTTCAGGAAAATCTTATATTTGGTATAGTTAGTTTTCTTTGGCTTCTGGTGGTTGATATTTTCTTAAGGCATTCATTACATCCGTTTTTGAAGAGGTAGAAAGAGGGGTTGCTCTGAATGTGAACTGGAAACTGGAGGCTCAGAGGTACCCAAATTTTACTAGCATCATGAAGGTCTATCTTCTCCTCTGCCACATTAGAGGAGGTGATATAACAAATTATCCTAGAGTTCTTATCTGTAGGTTCAGAACTGATGTTTGCTAAGTGGCGAAAGAACAAAACTGATACTTGAATACATTGTAACAAAGAGGGAGAAATTAAAATTTAATTATTCTTTAATGTGCACTTCCTTATCTTTGCAGTACACTCCAGCTATGCTTAGATGACAGATTTAAAATTCTACACTGTAAACCATACCATGCTATCTTTGGAGATTCTTTAATTTTGCAGGTGTTATTGAATGCAAAGTTCCTAATGGAAACTGCAAATCAAGAAGCTTTGTTTGATGAAGTTCTTTGTGGAAATCAAAGTGAGGTAGTGCATTCAAACCTTTGCAGACCCCTTTGTTCAAATTGGGGTTACTTTTAAAGGTGATCATGTATCAACAATGCTTTCACTAACTCCTGAAACACATCCCAGTGATCACCCGTGAATATTTTTTGAATTACTTGAGACCTTGCCATATTTGTGTTAAAAAAATCCTTGAGCCTCAGGATGATGATTCTGCAAAATTTTAGCAAACCTGCCAGCACTCTTGAGCATAATCCAGAACTAACTGTAGCTATGGAATGTCTCAAATGTTCTCAAAGTTCCATTTCTCCCTTGCACCTTCCTTAGTCCATATCTTTAGTGGTTCCACAACTTAGAAGACTGTGTTTACAATGTCAAGGCTATGGTTTATTTTTGAAAGTTGAAAATCTTCTGGGCTGCTTCCTGGTACTTTAAAATTGCTTAATAATGACACTAAATTCTCTAAAATCACTTAATAGTAATAACACTGAATTCTGTCGAAGTGTTATATAAATCATGGTGATATATGTTGTCTCTTTTCTAATGGTTCCTACTTCTTAGGGGTGAAAAACACCTGAAAAATAATTGTCACTTTATCATGGGTCTAAACAAATGCTTGATATAAACTTATCATATCATCACTAAGAGAAAATAAATTTCATCCATAATCCCACCATTGCATAACTTGTATATATTTCTGGGCAGCCTTCCAATTTATCTTTTCCAAATTTATTCATAGTTATATACATTTTACATAGGTGTGGTCATAGTGTATATGTAATTGTGTCCTAACTTTTTATTTAGGCTAAATGTGCACATTTTTCCTATTACTGTAGTTTTTGTATTTGTTATTTTTAATGACTGTCTAACATACTGTTCAATTGAATCTAACCATATCCTATTTATTGGACCTTTTGATTATTTACAGTTTTTCCTATAGATTCTAATTGTCATCCTTATGCCTTAGTGTATGTCTGCTGGGATTTTGATAGGGATTGCATTGAATCTATATAACAATTTGCAGAGAATTGACATCTTAAAAATATTGAGTTTTCTAATCTGTGAAAATGGAATGTCTGTTTATTTAGATCTTCTTCACTTTCTCTTAGTAATAAATTGTAGTTTCCAGTGACAAATATTGCACTTATTTTGTTAAGTTTATTCTTAGACGTTTTATTCTTTTTGATACTATTGTGAATGGAATTGTTTTTAAAACTTTATTTTTGGATTATTTGATGCTAGTATACAGAAATACAATTGATTTTTGTGTATTGGTCATAAATCCTGAGACCTTACTGAACTTATTTATTATTTCTTGTATTTTTTTTGTGGATTCCTTAGCATGTTTACATAGATGCTGGTCTTCAAATAAAGACAGTTTTCCTTCTTCCTTCTTAATCTGGATGCGTTTAATTTTTTTAGTGCTTTGCTGGAACCTTCACTACAGTGTTGAAGTGACAAGAGTCAGCATTCTTGTCTTGTTACCAATTTTAGGTAACATTTCACCATTATGCGTGGTGTTAGCTCTGGGTTTTTCATAAATGCCTTTTATTAGGTTGAAAAAGTTTCCTTCTATTCCTAATGTATTGAGAGTTTTTATCATAAATGGGTGTTGGATTTTGTCAGATGCTTTTTCTATATCCATTGAGATGGTCATGTGTTATTGTCCTTTATTAATATGGTATATTACCTTACTTGATTTGGGAAAGTTAAACAAACCTTACATTCCTGGATGAATACCACTTGGTCATGGTGTGTGATCTTTTTTATATGTTGCTGCGTTCAGTTTGCTAAAATTTTGTTAAGTATATCTATGTCTGTATTTATGAAGACTTTTGATCTGTAGTGGCTTTTGTATTAGGGTAATGCTGGCCTCACAGAATGAGTTGGAAAGTATTCCCTGCTCTATTTTCTGAGAGAATTTTAGAGGGATCAGTATTTCTTTTTTAAATATTTGATAGAATTTACCAGCAGAGCCATCTGGGCTTGGACCTTTTTTTTGGAGGGGAGGGAATTTTAATTACTAATTTAATTTCTTTACTTGTTATAGCTGTATTCAGAGTTCCTGTTTCTTTTTGAGTCAATGTTAGCAATTCGTGCCTATCTAGGAATTTGTTTTATCTGAGATGTCTAATTTGTTTGCATAAGGTTATTCGTAATATTCCCTTATAGTCCTTTTAATTCCAGTAGGGTTGGTGATGTCCCCTCTTTCATTCCTAAATTTGGTAATTTGTATATTCTCTCATTTTCTTGGTCAGTCTAGTTAAGGGTTTATTAATTTTATTGATCTTTTTGAGGAATTCCTTTTTTGGTTTCATTGATTTTCTCTATTCTGTTTTCTATTTCATTGATATTTGCTCTAAACTTTATTATTTCCTTTTTTTGCTTGCTTGGTGTTTAGTTTGGTCTTCTTGGTCTAGGCTCTTAAGGTAGAAGCTTAAGTAATTGATTTTACACCTTTTCTAATTACAAGCTATACATTTCGTTCTAAGCACTTTAGATGTATCCCATAAATTCTGATACAGTATGTTTTTTTTTCATTCAGTTCAAAATGTTTTTAAGATTTTCATCATCATTTCCTTTTGACCCCTCAGTTATTTAAAAGTATTTTGTTTAATTTCCAAATATTTGGGTTTTCCCAGATTGCTCTCTGCTTAGAATCTTTTTTTTTTTTTTTTAATTTTTATTGCACTTAAAGTAAAAGTTAACCAAGTCAGCCTCTCATACAAAAACTTATATTCATCTTGCTATATACTCCTAGTTGCTCTCTTACTGAGACAGCACACTCCTTCCCTCCACTCTATTTTCGTGTCCATTCGGCCAGTTTCTCACCGCCTCTGCCCTCTCGTCTCTTCTCCAGACAGGAGCTGCCCACATAGTCTTATGTGTCTACTTGATCCAAGAAGCTCACTCTTCACCAGTATCATTTTCTATCCCATAGTCCAGTCCAATCCCTGTCTGAAGAGTTGGCCTTGGGAATGGTTCCTGTCTTGGGCTAACAGAAGGTCTGGGGACCGTGACCTCTGGGGTCCTTCTAGTCTCAGTCAGACGGTTAAGTCTGGTCTTTTTACAAGAATTTGAGGTCTGCATCCCACTGTTCTCTTGCTCCCTCAGGGGTTTTCTATTGTGTTCCCTGTCAGGGCAGTCATCTGTTGTTCTGCTTAGAATCTTTGACTTAATTTGACTAATTTGACTTAAAGTAAGGTCAGAGAACTTACTTTGTATGATTTCAGTCTTTTTAAATTCACTGAAACTTGTTTTGGGGGCCAGTATATGGAGAATATTCCATGTATGCTTGAAAGAATGTGCATTCTGCAGCCACCATGTAGAGCATTCTATAAATATCAGTTATATCAAGTTTGTTGGTAGTATTATTAATATCTTCTGTATCCTTGCTGATTTTCTTTGTAGTCCTATCAGTTATTGAGATTAGAGTGTTTAAATCTCCAGCTGTTAACACTGAATTACTTATCTGGCTGTCTCACCTGCTAGAACTTCCTGTTAAATCACTAACTAGTTCACTAGCCTGTTGCTTGTCCCTGTCAGGTTTCCTAACTCAAGCTACGGTGTCACCAGTCATCTCTGTTCACTTGCCACAGAGATCATCACCACTTTAACTGACAGCCCTTCAAATCAAAAGAGCCCCCTCTGGCAGAGATGACAAAGCTGCTGGTTTTCACAGCCTTCCCTGCCCTGGTTGAACTACTATGCTGAAAAAGGTGGAGAATGGAAGTGGGAACAGCTCCTGGCAAGAATGTCTTAGACTCCTACTGTTCTTACCTGAAGTTGAGTAGTTTTCATGAACTGTATGCCTTTGGTTGAATTTCAGAGCACTGAAATTATTGTTTTTGACTGTTTTCTTCAACTTTATACTTGGTTTCTTGGTGAGAGGATTTGTCTATCACCTCATTACATTATGATAGAATCAGAAACCTCTATTCATTTTAAAGTGCTAGTGTCGCTTATGTTACATGTGTGATCCTGTATTTTATGTTGGTATTATAAATCCACCCCTCTTCTGTCAGTTTGTCATACTGTGGAGGCTTGCATGTTGTTGTGATGCTGGAAGCTATACCGCCAGCACATCAAATACCGGAAGGGTCACCCATGGGGGACAGGCTTCAGCAGAGCTTCCAGACTAAGACAGACTGGGGGGAGGGAGTTGGCAATTTTTTACTTATAAAAAACTGGCCAGTGAAAACCTTATGGATAGGCGTGGAACATTGTCTGATACAGTGCTGGAAGATGAACCCCTCAGGTTAGAAGGCACTCAAAATACGACAGGGAAAGAGCCGCGTCCACGGTAATAGAGTCAGCATTAATGATGGGGATGGTGTAGAGCTTTTGGGACCTTCATTTGCTGATATGGCACAACTCAAAATGAGAAGAAACAGCTGCAAACAGCCATTGATAATCGGAATGTGGGATTTATGAAGTATGAATCAAGGAAAATTGGAAGTTGTCAAAAATGAAATGGAAGCCTTGAAGATTGATATCCTAGGCATTAGTGAGCTGAAATGAACTGGTATTGGCCATCTTGAATTGGACAATCATATAGCCTACTATGCTGGGAATGACAAATTGAAAAGGAATAGCATCACATTCATCGTCAAAAAGAACATTTCAAGATCTGTCTTGAAATACAACATTGTCAGTGACAGGATAATATCCATATGTCTACAAGGAAGACCAGTTAATATAACTGTCATTCGAATTTATGCACCAACCACTAATGCCAAAGGTGAAAAAATTGAAGATTTTTTTTTACCAACTTCTGTAGTCTGAAATTGATAACCATGCAATCGATGCATTGATAATTACTGGTGATTGGAAACAAAGAAGAAGGATCTGTTGTTGGAAAATATGACTTCAGTGATAGAAATGATACCGGATATCACATGATAGAATTTTTCAAAACCAAAGGCTTATTCATTGGAGATAACCTTTTTTTAAACAACCTAAACAGTGACTATACACATGGACCTCACCAGATAGAATGCACAAGAATTAAATCAACTACATCTGTGGAAAGAGACGGTAGAGAAGCTCAGTATCATAAGTCAGAACAAGGCCAGGGATCAACTGCGAAACAAACCATCAGTTGCTCATATGCAAGTTCAAGTGGCAGCTGAAGAAAATAAGAACAAGCCCAGGAGAGCCAAAGTATGACTTTGAGTATATTTCACCTAAATTTAGAGACCATTTCAAGAATAGGTTTGACACATTAAACACTAATGACTAAAGACCAGACAGTTTTGGGATGACATTAAGGACATCATGAAGAAAGCAACAGGTATTAAAAAGACATGAAATGGATGTCAGAAGAGACGTTGAAACTTGCTCTTGAATATAGAGTAGCTAAAGTGAAAAGAAGAAATGATGAACTAAAAGAGCGTATCTTAGGCTGGATTCTCTAAAGAAACAAAACCAGTGAAGCGTGGTGGCACAGTGGTTAAGGTCTGGTCTGCTAAATCAAAAGGTCAGTGGTTCGAATCCACCAGCTGCTCTTGGAAACCCTATGAGACAGTTCTACTCTGTCCTATGGGGTTGCTGTGAGTCAGAATCGACTCAGTGGCTAGGGGATATATATATTTAGAGAGAGAGAGGGACAGATTTATCTCAAGAAAATGGCTCATGTGGCTGTAAAGGCAGGCAGGTCCCAAGTCTGTGGGTCAGGTGTTGAGCTGGAGGCTTCTCCTGACTCTTGTAGCTGCAGGGGCAGACAAACCTGAGATTGGCAGGTCAGATGGCAGGCTGATGGCTCATGGGCCATGGAGGCTGATGAATCCAACATTGGCAAGTAAGACAGCAGGCTACTAGCTCACAGGCTGCAGACACCAACAAATGTCAGACTCAGCAGGCAATATAGCAGGCTGCTGGTTCAGGTACCAAGAACTGGAGGTCAGATGATGATGAGCCAGGTGCAGGATCCAGAGCAAGCAAAAGCCTCTGAGCTTTTCTAGAATGTCCATATATATTGGATGTAGGCCACACCCCTGAGGAAACTCCCCTTACAACTTATTGGCTGATCACATCGTGGAGGTGATTACATTATATCACAAAATGGAAGATAATTACATCGTTATGTAACTGCCAAATTACACCACTATATAACTGCCAAAACACTGAGAATCATGGCCGAACCACGTTGATACACAACCTAAACCATCACAGACAGAGGTACACAGAAGATACCAAAGGGCAGCTTGAGAAGACAAAGTATTATAATGAAATGTGCAAAGACCTGGAGTTAGAAACCAAAAGGGAAGAATATGCTTGGCATTTCTCAACCTGAAAGAACTGAAGAAAAAATTCAAGTCTACAGTTGTAACATTAAAGAATTCTATGGGCAAAAGCAGCAGTCAAGAAATCAAAAGACATGTTGCGTTGGGCAAATCTGCTCCAAAGACCTCTTTAAAGTGTTAAAAAGCAAAGATGTCACTTTAAAGACTAAGGTGTGCCTGACCCAAGCCATGGTGTTTTCAATTGCCTCATATGCATATGGAAGCTGGGCAATGAATAAGGAAGACTAAAGAAGAATTGACGCCTTTGAATTATGGTGTTGGTGAAGAATACTGAATATATCCTGGACTGCCAAAAGAAAATAAAAATCCTCACAACTGGACCAATAAGCAACATCATGATAAATGGAGAAAAGATTGAAGTTGTCAAGGATTGCATTTTACTTGGATTCATAATCAATGCCCATGGAAGCAGCAGTGAAGAAATCAAACCTCGTATATTGCATTGGGCAAATCTGCTTCAAAAGACACTTTTCAAGTGTTAAAAAGCAAAGATATTACTTTGAGGACTAAGGTGTGCCTGACCCAAGCCATGGTATTTTCAGTTGCCTCATATGCATGTGAAAGCTGGACAGTGAATAAGGAAGACTGAAGAAGAATTGATACCTTTGAACTATGGCTTTGGTGTAGAATATTGAATATACCATGGACTGCCAGAAGAGTGAACAAATCTGTCACAATGCTCCTTAGAAGTGTGGATGGCGAGACTTTGTCTCACATACTTTGGACACGTTATCAGGAGGAACCAGTCCCTGGAGAAGGACATTATGCTTGGTGAGGTAGAGGTCCAGTGAAAGAGGCAAACCCTCAACGAGATGGATTGACACAATGGCTGCAACAGTGAGTTCAAACATAGCGATGATTGTATGGATGTTCTATTTTTCATAGGGTCTCTATGAGTCAAAACCATCTTCAGCACCTAACAGCCACAGCATTATTTATAAATAATGCCTGAATTGATCAGCCTTTTTTGAGGGGCCGATGGGTTTCATTTCTGTGGTGTAGTAACACAGATGATTTTTTTACCCAAGTCAGATAATAGTTTAGAAAAAAGACATTTGTAGGGTCAAGTTGAAAATGTCAACCCTGAAGTTTTGCTTGAAATGCAAATTGGAAAATGAAATGCGTCAGAGACCGTGAATTATTTAAGAGCTCTTTTCCTTTGTAGTTTGTGGCAGCATGTTTGTTATAACTAAAGGGTTCTCTGTTAGATTAATCCTGTCCCTGGGTGAAGTGTCCACAATGTGTACTTAAAATGGAGGGTGCTACTTTCTTCTATATGAAAACTAGAGATGTATTAGTATATGTGTGAGTATGTGTGTGTGTGCTATTTACCTTCAATTTGTAGAATTTCAAGGAATCTGAATTTATTAGTAGTAGATTTGATATCAGTTGTCAAGTTGGTATGTTTATTTTTTTAAATGAGAACATTTTTTAAAATGTGAAGCACCATTTTTGTTAAAAGTTAATTTTTTTCACAATGAAAGTTTTTCCAGTAACATTTAAGTATTTATCATGTATCATGAATATTGTAATATATGTAAATTATAGTGTTAAATGCAAAATAGTTTGGCATTGCAGTTTTTTTCCAACTAAAAATAAGTTGTCTTCCATATAAATCAGATTTCTCCATATCTCTACATTTGAAATTAAATTTTCATAAAATGCTGTTCCAATTAGAGTTTGTTAAAGGACATATTACCCAGTATGTAAATTCAGATTTAGCAGATTATGTCCAAATTTCTAATGTTGGAGATATCACTACCCATAGTGTCAAAACAAAACAGTATTAAAAGAACTTTTCAGCCTGTAGGCATCCCTTTGTGAAAACACAGACCTCTCTCTTCTCCACAATGTTGGAGAAACAAATTTGTGGAGTATGAGAAAGCGAGACCACTTGGTAACTTTTCAAGTGAAGGCAAAACCAAAATGAGCAACACTCTCGCCTTGGTGATTTCAGATTCGTCAGTTGCCCAGTCTATTTTTCGTTTGTTTTCAACGCAGAGTCTGTAGCTTCCTGTAAACAGAGAGGGCAATAACGACAAGCCTGTGTCAGGGACTATGCCACCTCTGGCCTAACTCTGTTTAAATTTGATCCTGAGCCAATTCTTATTTGGTTAGTGATTCTCACTTTCTTTTCCATCTTTCCATCTTCGTGTCTTCTAGAGTACTTCTGTATGCCCTATGCCTCACACTTCTTAAATGAAGTGCTGCCATTACCAGTTGTTCAGAGTTTCATGCTTCAGCAGGTGTGAAGGCTGGAGAAGAGAGAATACACAGGAAGGCGTATGAGGTGGAGGAGGTCGCTTCTTCCCCTCATGTATTTTGTAGTGACTTCCAGCCACCTCAGTTATTTGGTTCTTGGTCTAACATTTTTCGCATTCTCTATTGTCATAACCTTTGGTATTCTCAAGATCTTTGGGAAATGTGAAATTTGAATATGGTATTATAACAGTTTTTTTTTTTCCACAAAATTCATATACAAAGAACAAAACCACATTGTTTTAATTCTACTAGGCCATTGGATAGGTTGAAATGAACTAAACGGCTTGCTCCTGGACATCAGGCTGTAATTCACTTGACCGAAATGTGTGCTTTAGCAAAATGATAAGTTATTATATTTTGAAAGAGTAGTAAAGGACGTATTAAGGGTTTCTTGCTTGGGGGGCCTATTTCAAATCCGAAAAACCTTAACATAATGAAAGCTACCTTACTCTCATTAGGAACATGGAAGCAGGACTCTTCATACTTCTTTGGATTTTTTTGGCAGTTAGTGGCAGAAAACCGTAGAATCAAAACCAGAGTCACACCTTGATATTGAATTTGTGGTGTTGTTCCTATATCCAAATACCCTAAAGCTTGATGAAAAGGAGCCCTGGTGGCACAGTGGTTAAGTGCTCAGCTACTAACTGAATGGTTGGTGGTTTAAATCCACCAGCCACTCTGTGAGAGGAAGATGTGGCAATCTGCTTCTGTAAAGATTACAGCCTTGGAAACTTTATGGGGCTATTCCTGTAGGGTAGCTATGAATCCGAATCGACTCAACGGCAGTGGGTAATGCTTGATGCCATACCAGAAACCAAACCCATTGCCATTGGGTGGATTCTGACTTACTATGACTACATGTGTTACAGAGTAGAACTACTTCATAGGGTTTTCTTTGCTGTAGTCTTTATGGAAGAAGTTTGCTAGGCCTTTTTTTCTGCAGAGCCATTGGATAGGTTTGAGCCGCCAACCTTTAGGTTAGAAGCCATTTGCAAACTGCATGGCCATCCAGGGACATTTTAGATCCAATGATACCTTTAAGAGAGCACTAAAGCTGCAGATTTTCTTTGTCTAAGTGATTTTTAGTATGTATCATTAGCTTGACAATCTGCCTGGAGTAGTAGTCTGCCATATCCTGTGATTCTCAAACAGGGGCGGTTTTATCTCCTAAGCCCCCAGGGTTGGTAGGGGTCAGCAAAAAAGAGGAAGACCCTCAATGAGATGGATTGACACAGTGGCTGCAACAATGGGCTTAAGCATAACAACGATTGTGAGGATGGCGCAGGCAGTGTTTCATTTTGTTGTACCTAGGGTTGCTGTGAGTCGGAACCAACTCAATGGCACCTACAACAACAGCAAGCCACCAGGGAACATTTGGCAATGTCTGGAGACATTTTTGGTTGTCACAGCCAGTGGGTACTACTAGCATCTAGCGTGTAGAGTCCAGGGGAAGCTGCTAAACACCGTGCAATGCACAGCCTCTCACAACAAGGAGTTCCCTAGCCCAGAAATGCCAGTAGTGTTGAGGTTGAGAAACCCCGACCTTATCAGATTATTTCCATTTAAAGTATCACTGTATTTTTAAAATCATGATCCTGTCTTTGGCTTCCTCATCAATCCTTCAGAATTTTTCACCATTTCTTTTCTGCAGTAGCTTGTACTAGATTTTTGTGGCTGTTGATCATGCCATACCATCTTGTATTTCCCATAAGAGTGTGGCACAAAACGCATGATCACTTAGTAAATGCTTGTGGAATAAGTAGAAAGAAAATCACCATCAAAACATTATATAAGTGCGTAAACCAAATGATTTTTTTAAAAAAAGGAAAACTAGATGCAGGTAAGTAAAACAGCTTGAAAAATTTGAATTTTCACAGCAGCCTTGGAACATACTCATTGCCATCGAGTCAATTCCGGCTCATAGCAGCAGAGCAGAACTACCTCACGAGGTTTCCAGGGAGCAGCTGGTGGATTTGAACTACTAACCTTTTGGTTAGCAGCTGAGCTCTTATCTTAAGCACTGCATCACCAGGGCTACTGTTGGAAGATGGGTGCTGTTATACTGGTTTTACAGATTTGGCTTAGATAATTTAATAACTTGCCCAGGGTCGTAACAGCCAGTGAGCAGAGGATCTAGAAGAGGGGTGACTCTTTGTTTAGGTAAATTTACTTAGCCTCACTGCACCTCATTTTCTTGTTCCGTAAAAAAGTGTGTTGGACTAGATGATCCCTGCTGTAGTTTCAGCTCTTGAACAGCCTAGGTATCTTACTAAATGTACAGATTCCCTATAAATAGTTCAAACGTTTGATTTCTTGATCAGTGTTTATAGATGAGACAGTAAAAAATGAACCAAAGGATAAATAACCCTTACCACCTGTGTTTTTCAGAATAAGTAGTGTAAAATGTGGTGGAATGTACTGAATTTAGAGCAGAGCAGGATGGTGTGTGTGATTCTCTTCCCCCACTTTTTAACATCGATGTGTGTTTGTGTCATCATGTAAGTTTGAGTAAAAATTTATTTCTTGGTAAACAAGGCTTATTTGGTCTTGTCAGGTCAATGGGAAAGGCCACTCATTAATTTTTTGCATTTGAATGAGTTTCAATATGAAGGTCTTTATTTTGGCACTTAGAAAATACTGTATATGAACTGCAGTATCCTCTGGTGACCAGGACCATAGAAAAATACCTCTGTATTAAATTAGGCTCTGGAAAGCTTTCATATGATAATAGATGGAATTTAAAATTGTATTTATTTTTAATCAGTTGCCTAGTACTAAAATAAATTTGGATACCAGCAGCTCATAATAGTTAATAGCCTGTGTAAATGGGTCCCAAGACACCTGTTCCTTTATTGTTAATGAAGCCCTATTTTATGTGCAGAAGACTGGAGTTCCTGTTGACTCTCTGTCCTAGCACATCTCCCTGTCTCCTGTGTGCATAGTTAAATAACATTAAGAAATGTTGTTTCCTCTTGTTTTCTGTCATCTCCAGAATTCTGCCAGACACACTTATTTATTTTAATAGGTTGTTTCTTCCAAAATACATTAGGGTGATGCTTTTTTCCTGTATTGTGTATTTTGAATTTTTCTTTTTAGAATTAAACCTCAATCATGTTATGCTATGAGGATTTGATGCAAAATTATCATGAGTTAATAGCACCAGACACACAAATAGCCAAATAAAGTTTCTCAAGGAAAGAATAAATGACTTGTGGAAATTTTAGTAGCCTGTGGAAGTGTAAGAAGACAAACAACAACAATAAATTAAAAAAAAAGAAGAAATCAAGCCTCTACTATTGTTATAGTTTATCCATTCTTTATCACTGACAATTTGCAGAATTTGTAATTATTTTATTTCTATTTGCTATTTCTTGTCAAGCAAATAAGTCGTTATCTTTTCACAAGTAATTTGAAAGGATAAAAACATAGATGAAGAACTATTATAACTACCAGACATTAATATTTTTCTACATGGTAGAATTTTGTTATTAGTGTGTGACTCAAAGTAACATCTGTGATCTACGGTGTTGATTTGTATTCTCTTTATAGGACAGTATATTAACATGGTTGTTTATTTTTTTCTTTGTGTATGTGTGCTGTAGAAGAGATAGAAGGTATCCTCCTTACCACTAGAGGTTTTCCTTCTCTAAATGCCCGAATTTTCACTATAGTGAAACTATATTTTAAGGTCATTCTTGAAAAAGAGAACATGATATCTGTGAAATAACAAGTGAGAATTATACTGCTGATCATTTAAATCAGTTCTTCCAAATATTGCTAAGTGCACTGAAAGCCCAGAAAGCATGTATCTTATGACTGTTAAGTGTGGGGAATGCATTGTAATCAGCCCAGACACTGAGTCTGTCATAAAAGGAGTGAAAATAGGTTCACTCTTCACAAGTCTTCCTGGTACTAACAGACTTTCTAACACGTAGACATTACTATCTGAAGTAGTTCATGGGGAGAGTTTTTTCACACCTCAATCTTGTATTTTGTACTCCTGTACAATCAAACTCACTATACCGAATACTTCATTACAATAGTGGCTTTTTTCTCCAGTCTTGTGCCTCTCCATAATGAAAAGGAAATCTAATACTGAATTGTGTGTGTCTTGTAGAGGGGAGAGTGGTTATTTGAGATCTTTTCCACATCAGAGTTAGAAGAAACATGGATCGCTTTCTTACTTGAGGAGTGTTTTTAAAAATACTGGTTTTAAAAATACCGATGCCTGGGCCCCATGCCTGGGATTCTGCCTAGATTGGTACGTGCTTGGGTGTGAATATTGTTATATTTAAAGCTGTCTGGTATTCTGTTGTGCAGCCAGTGTTGAGAACCACTCTTAGATACCTCTTAGAAGGAGTTAAGCTAGACCACGGCCTATAAGTTTCTAGATAATTTTCCACACTAATAAGGACTTACAGAAGAAAGCAAATTGAAAATCCTCGGGAAATGGCTTCTGGTTGTGTGATCACTCTAGGTGCTATCCCAGAACCCAGTGCCGTCGAGTGGACTCCAACTCATAGCGACCCTATAGGACAAAGTAGAACTGCCCCATAAAGTTTCCAAGGAGCGCCTTGGCTAAACTACACTAAACTCCACAGTCTACTAAAAACTGCTGCCATAATATAATTTTTGGAAACTATTTAAACCTGGACAAGCTAGGAAAGAGTCCCCCTCTCATAGGAGGTGGGAGAGTCTATGACCAGGTACCAAGCTTATCCAACAACATCGCACACGAAAAAATGCCTACCTATTCTATAAAAAAATAGAATAATAAAAAATAATAAAAAAATAGGTAGGCATTTTTTCGTGTGCGATGTTGTTGGATAAGCTTGGTACCTGGTCATAGACTCTCCCACCTCCTATGAGAGGGGGACTCTTTCCTAGCTTGTCCAGGTTTAAATAGTTTCCAAAAATTATATTATGGCAGCAGTTTTTAGTAGACTGTGGAGTTTAGTGTAGTTTAGCCAAGTTACATAATTTAGAAACATTTTCCCATTTTTGAGTCAAATATAAATCTATAGAAGTCTTAAAATGTTTTAATTGAAATTTTGTTTTGTTTTTTTGATTAAACCATGATAAATATTCATATCCTTTTTCTGTATTCCCACCCTGGATTGTTCTCCAAAATGAAATATCTCAGTTATAATGAACTTGCTTCGGTGTGAGCAGCACAGAAAGAATTTATGAACGATAAAAAGCAACAAATTTAGGGATAACCCAAAACAACCAACCCGTTGCTGTCGAGTCGATTTCGACTCATAGGGACCCTATAGGACAGAGTAGAACTGCCCCATAGGGCTTCTAAGGAGCGCCTGGTGGATTCGAACTGCTGACCTGTTTGGTTGGTACCTGTAGCGTTTAACCACTATACCACTAAGGTTTCCAATTTAGAGATAGGTGCATGAAAATCAGCAGAACTTTTTGGGAGGGAGAATGCAGGACAGGTGCCATTTACCAAATGTTGTTTTGTAAGTGTAATCAAAAAGGCCATTTATATAATTAAAAATGGTAAATATTACCCACTTTTTTCTTTTAAGGAAAGCCTTTCTTGACCTAGCTTGGAAGCATGTCAAGGCCTCTGAGGTTGGTCTGTTAAGAACGGTTGCCAGTGCCCCTGTGGAACCACAGCCTCATATACAGCCCGTTCTGAATGACTGTCTTCCTTCCAGATACAGGGTAGCTGCCTCACCTGTGCTGATAATACATGCAGGAATGGCTGTTCAAACTTTTACTGCTAGACTAATTACATTTATAGTTTCTTGGCTTATTTTAGTTTTTAGCAAATAGGACCTAGCACGTTACCACAGTTAGACTAGAGGAGTTCAGAGCACCTGTATTTCTCAAAGCCACTACTATGTACATGGAATGGAATCAGATTTTTTAAGCGACAGCAACTTTGCAGTTTGCTTTACAACCCATTGTTTATTGTAAAGGAACTCATTGTGTTTCTTAATTTCTCATTTGTTCTTTAAGACAGCAGAGGAATATAATTATAGACCAGGTTCCACTTTTATTATTTCAATCCATTATTTTCTCCTCGTCAGATTCATATTTGTGGTTATATGCCCTGCATGGCAAGTGCTGAGAAAACATTTGTACAAAGTCTTGCCAAGGAAGATGTTGACTGTATGGAGTACAGTGACTTCACTGTTTAAAATCTTCATGTGTTTATTAAAAAAAAAAAAAACCTCAGATACTAGTTAATTGTATCTGTCTGAGTCTGAATTACTAGATCTTGTGGTTAGTATATTAAATTTATTGAATAGTTCAAGTTATTCAATACAGTATTACAGCAGTTTTATTGATATATTGGCAAAGAAACAAACATGACCACTCTTTACCATCTGTTTATAATGCTATATAAAGAAGACCATGTTGGTTGCCGTGGAAACTGCATTTCCAAAACCACAGAGTGTTTGCCTAAATCCTCCAACCCTTTAAAATCATAAGATTTTTTTCCTGAGAAAAAAAGAATAGAAAAAAATGCATTTTAAAAATTACAGTGATTTTTCTAAAAATTATTTCTCTATAAAATTAATTTGTTATTTCTAAACTCATATTTTTTATCTCAGGATTTCATGAATTAAATTGAGGAGCTCGTAATTTGAGAATCTTTGGCATTTTCAAGCACAGATGAGAAAATGTTAACACTATCCTATTGATAGGTGCACCTATCTTTTTACAAGTAAAGGCTTTACTTCTTCAGGAAGACTTCTTATTGATGTAACTATAAAAAAGGAGGAGCCTGAAGAGGTAATGAATATAACAACATGGTATCTGGGGAGGAAAGATAGATGTCATGTAATTTAATGACTAACCATATTTAGTGATTACTGTCATACTAGCTAATATGGGGAAAGTATTGCAGGAGAGTACTTCACTTGAAACAGAATGGTTCTGGCTTTAGAAAGTGTAGCCATTAAAAAATAATTTGTATAGTAACTGTATATAAAATGAATTGGCAGTCCTGGGAATCCTGCCTAGGGAAGAAAGAAAATACGTGCTTTACTTTTGTTCTTACTATAAATGAAAATCTAAAACCATTTTTTCCTAATTCTAAATGATGATGTATATCTACATGTTTTGTTTATGCAAACCTGATGTGTGTATAGACACTCAAAAAACTTATTTCTATATTCTTTTAAAAAAATCTTTATTTTTTCAATGTCCTGAAGGTTATCCTTGATGTTTTTGTACTGGGCAAATAAAACAGGATTGCATCTGTTCCAGCTTTCACTACAGCCAAAAACTATTGACTATGTAGATAACAATAGCAATACTGATAATACTAATAACTATTGCAGATTGAGCACATAATGTGTGCCAGTAGTAGATACAGCGTTTTACATGCCAAATGTGTATATTTAGGTTTCATAACAATCTTAAGAGGTAAATTCTATAAATACAGAATACAGTCTCTAGATCACAGGGCTGTCAGGTGTGTTGTAGGGTGTTCAGACAGTACCAAAGTTTCCTGGAGGGTGAAATCACACCCACTTGAAAACCATTGCTTTAGATGAACCAGTCAGTTTAATTTTTCTAGAAAAATTTGTAAACCACCTTCTACTGTTCACATGCTGCCTTCCCTCTCCCTTGCCATGTATCGCTTCTAATATCAGCTACTCTCTAGTTTTACTATTACCAGTCTGAGTATCTTAAGCAGAATCCATTTATTGTGATCGCTCTCTTGTATCAAGGACTTTGAAAACTGTTTTGCAACATAATGAAACAAAATGGAGTAATAAATGTAAGTTGCACTCAAATTACATATTCATGAAAGCTAATTTTTAATAATAGAATTTTAGAATATTCTAACTGAATTCAGTATATTAAAAATGGGAAGAAATCCATACTATTTCCATCTATTCAACTACGAATGCCAAACTAAGATTATTGTTTCTTTGTTTGTTTTTCCTACTTGGATAGGAATATTTTGCACAGTTAAGTTTGTATGACTCTTTTCTATGATACTGAAAAATTAGAAGATTGCCAATCATGGCCTGCTCCTACGAAGTTAAAGAATTATTTTTAGATAAACTCATAATGGCAGGACTAACTTAATAGTTATGCATTTTCTGCTCTTTTGGAATAACATGACTGTTTCTTGGTGCGTTTTCCTTTGAAGGTTTGCTTTAAGAATATATTTCTTAGTGACGTTTTAAAATTGTGTTGTTGTAAAACGGGACTTTTGAGGTCTCTGCATTGATGAAATTGGTCAAGTTTCTGTAATTCATGAAGCTTCTTTACCAAAAAGTCTTTGCTTATCAAGGCACTACCCTAAAATGGAATAAAAATAATAGCCTTTGTATTGCAGAGTATTTTTCTATCATCTGAAAGACTGTTTCAGAAATGTACATCAATACATAGCTCTGTTAGTGCTGTTTCTTAAGCACTTGGCTGCTAACCAAAAGGTCAGCAGTTCAAACCCACCAGCCACTCCCTAGGAGAAAGTCTGCTTCTGTAAAGATTAGAGCCTTGGAAACCCTATGGGGCAGTTCTGCTCTGTCCTATAGGGTTGCTATGAATTGAAATAGACTTAACAGCAGTGGGTTTGGGTTTGGGGTTTTTTGGTTAATGCTGTTTGGTAGGAAATTGCTAGATCTCACTATATTTATTTAAAAGAACATTTTAGAAGAATGCACAGAGAATTAGAGCTTTTTTTTTTTTTAAAGTATGAGACTATTAGACCTTTCAGATGTTCTTAAATAATTGTGCAGAATAACTACTCTGAAATTTTAACAATTTTTGCTGTAGACACTAGTTTTTTTTATTAGACCTTTCAGATGTTCTTAAATAATTGTGCAGAATAACTACTCTGAAATTTTAACAATTTTTGCTGTAGACACTAGTTTTTACAGTATTTATCGTATTCGAAGACTAGATTGATTGGGGGCCGGAGTATATAGTGAAGATTGGCAGTGATTATGTATTATAGAGCACCTTTTTAGCACTTAAAAAAATGTGCAAAATTATGTAAAAGTTAGAAGTATTTACCAGGCATTGGTTTAAGTACAGAGCATTTGAAGGTGAGGAATATATTCTAAACAGTTAAGCAGTTTGACAGGCCTAACTAACCTGTTGATAAATTGCCAGTTTCTAATTGTTATTTTTGTATACACGAATAGCAAAAATACACGAATAACAAAAACAAAATAATCTTGAGATCTACTGACCACAAGTTTCACCTGATCTTTAGATGTGGCTGCTCTGTGAAGAAGGGGGAGATAGTCTAAATAATCCAATTCTTGTAAATATAACCACACTAGAACTTTATACCAAAGGAAATCGTTGCTGACATTTTTTTTTTAATTATTAACTTTTACTGAGCTTCAAGTGAACGTTTACAAATCAAGTCAGTCTGTCACATATAAGTTAATATACATCTTACTCCTTACTCCCACTTGCTCTCCCGCTAATGAGTCAGCCCTTCCAGTCTCTCCTTTCGTGACAATTTTGCCAGCTTCCAACTCTCTCTATCCTCCCATCCCCCCTCCAGACAGGAGATGGCAACACAGTCTCAAGTGTCCACCTGATATAATCAGCTCACTCTTCATCAGCATCTCTCGCCTACCCACTGTCCAGTCCCTTTCATGTCTGATGAATTGTCTTCGGGGATGGTTCCTGTCCTGTGCCAACAGAAGGTTTGGGGACCATGACCGCCGGGATTCCTCTAGTCACAGTCAGACCATTAAGTATGGTCTTTTTATGAGAATTTGGGGTCTGCATCCCACTGATCTCCTGCTCCCTCAGGGGTTCTCTATTGTGCTCCCTGTCAGGGCAGTCGTCGATTGTGGCTGGGCACCAACTAGTTCTTCTGGTCTCAGGATAATGTAGTTCTCTGGTTCATGTGGCCCTTTCTGTCTCTTGGGCTCTTAGTTGTCGTGTGACCTTGGTGTTCTTTATTCTCCTTTGCTCCAGGTGGGTTGAGACCAATTGATACATCTTAGATGGCCACTTGTCAGCATTTAAGACCCCAGACGCCACATTTCAAAGTGGGATGGAGAATGTTTTCATAATAGAATTATTTTGCCAATTGACTTAGAAGTCCCCTTAAACCATGGTCCCCAAACCCCCGCCCTCGCTCCGCTGACCTTTGAAGTATTCATTTTATCCCGGAAACTTCTTTGCTTTTGGTCCAGTCCAGTTGAGATGACCTTCCATGTATTGAGTGTTGTCCTTCCCTTCACCTAAAGCAGTTCTTATCTGCTAATTAATCAGTAAAAAACCCTCTCACTTCCTCCCTCCCTCCCCGCCTCCTAACCACAAAAGTATGTGTTCTTCTCAGTTTATACTATTTCTCAAGATCTTATAATAGTGGTCTTATACAACATTTGTCCTTTGGCCTCTGACTGATTTCGCTCAGCATAATGCCTTCCAGGTTCCTCCATGTTATGAAATGTTTCACAGATTCATCACTGTTCTTTATCGATGTGTAGTATTCCATTGTGTGAATATACCACAATTTATTTACCCATTCATCCGTTGATGGACACCTTGGTTGCTTCCAGCTTTTTGCTATTGTAAACAGAGCTGCAATAAACATGGGTGTGCATCTATCTGTTTGTGTGAAGACTCTTGTTTCTCTAGGGTATATTCCGAGGAGTGGGATTTCTGGGTTGTATGGTAGTTCTATTTCTAACTGTTTAAGATAACGCCAGATAGATTTCCAAAGTGGTTGTACCATTTTACATTCCCACCAGCAGTGTATAAGAGTTCCAATCTCTCCGCAGCCTCTCCAACATTTATTATTTTGTGTTTTTTGGATTAATGCCAGCCTTGTTGGAGTGCGATGGAATCTCATCGTAGTTTTAATTTGCATTTCTCTAATGGCTAATGATCGAGAGCATTTTCTCATGTATCTGTTAGCTGCCTGAATATCTTCTTCAGTGAAGTGTGTGTTCATATCCTTTGCCCACTTCTTGATTGGGTTGTTTGTCTTTTTGTGGTTGAGTTTTGACAGAATCATGTAGATTTTAGAGATCAGGCGCTGGTCTGAGATGTCATAGCTGAAAATTCTTTCCCAGTCTGTAGGTGGTCTTTTTACTCTTTTGGTGAAGTCTTTAGATGAGCATCGGTGTTTGATTTTTCAGAGCTCCCAGTTATCTGGTTTCTCTTTGTCATTTTTGGTAATGTTTTGTATTCTGTTTATGCCTTGTATTAGGGCTCCTAGGGTTGTCCCTATTTTTTCTTCCATAATCTTTATCGTTTTAGTCTTTATGTTTAGGTCTTTGATCCACTTGGAGTTAGTTTTTGTGCTTGGTGTGAGGTATGGGTCCTGTTTCATTTTTTTGCAAATGGATATCCAGTTATGCCAGCACGATTTGTTAAAAAGACTATCTTTTCCCCAATTAACTGACACTGGGCCTTTGTCAAATATCAGCTGCTCATATGTGGATGGATTTATATCTGGGTTCTCAATTCTGTTCCACTGGTCTATGTGCCTGTTGTTGTACCAATACCAGGCTGTTTTGACTACTGTGGCTGTATAATAGGTTCTGAAATCAGGTAGAGTGAGGCCTCCCACTTTCTTCTTCTTTTTTAGTAATGCTTTGCTTATCCAGGGCTTCTTTCCCTTCCATATGAAGTTGGTTATTTGTTTCTCTATCACCTTAAACAATGACATTGGAATTTGGATCAGAAGTGCGTTGTATGTATAGATGGCTTTTGGTAGAATAGACATTTTTACTATGTTAAGTCTTCCTGTCCATGAGCAAGGTATGTTTTTCCACTTAAGTATGTCCTTTTGAATTTCTTGTAGTAGAGCTTTGTAGTTTTCTTTGTATAGGTCTTTTACATCCTTGGTAAGATTTATTCCTAAGTATTTTATCTTCTTGGGGGCTACTGTGAATGGTATTGATTTGGTGATTTCCTCTTCGATGTTCTTTTTGTTGATGTAGAGGAATCCAAGTGATTTTTGTATGTTTATTTTATAACCTGAGACTCTGCCAAACTCTTCTATTAGTTTCAGTAGTTTTCTGGAGGATTCCTTAGGGTTTTCTGTGTATAAGATCATGTCATCTGCAAATAGAGATAATTTTACTTCCTCCTTGCCAATCCGGATGCCCTTCATTTCTTTGTCTAGCCTAATTGCCCTGGCTAGGACTTCTAGCACGATGTTGAATAAGAGCGGTGATAAAGGGCATCCTAGTCTGGTTCCCGTTCTCAAGGGGAATGCTTTCAGGTTCTCTCCATTTAGAGTGATGTTTGCTGTTGGCTTTGCATAGATGCCCTTTATTATATTGAGGAATTTTCCTTCGATTCCTATTTTGGTGAGAGTTTTTATCATAAAAGGGTGTTGGACTTTGTCAAATGCCTTTTCTGCGTCAATATAAGATCATATGGTTTTTGTCTTATTTATATGGTGGATTACATTAATGGTTTTTCTGATATTAAACCAGCCTTGCATACCTGGTATAAATCCCACTTGATCGTGGTAAATTATTTTTTTGATATGTTGTTGAATTCTATTGGCTAGGATTTTGTTGAGGATTTTTACATCTATGTTCATGAGGGATATAGGTCTGTAATTTTCTTTTTTTGTAATGTCTTTACCTGGTTTTAGTATCAGGGAGATGGTGGGTTCATAGAATGAGTTGGGTAGAAGTCCATCATTTTCTATGCTTTGAAATACCTTTAGTAGTAGTGGTGTTAACTCTTTGAAAGTTTGGTAGAACTCTGAAGTGAAGCCGTCTGGGCTAGGGGTTTTTTTTGTTGGGAGTTTTTTGATTACCGTTTCAATCTCTTTTTTTGTTATGGGTCTACTTATAGTTGTTCTACTTCTGAATGTGTTAGTTTACGTAGGTAGTGTTTTTCCAGGAATTCATCCATTTCTTCTAGGTTTGCAAATTTGTTAGAGTACAATTTTTCATAATAATCTGATATGATTCTTTTAATTTCAGTCGGGTGTGTTGTGATGTGGCCCTTCTCGTTTCTTATTCGGGTTATTTGTTTCCTTTCCTGTATTTCTTTAGTCAGTCTAGCCAGTGGTTTATCAATTTTTTTAATTTTTTCAAAGAACCAGCTTTTGGCTTTGTTAATTCTTTCAATTGTTTTTCTGTTCTCTAATTCATTTAATTCAGCTCTAATTTTTATTATTTGTTTTCTTCTGGTGCCTGATGGATTCTTTTGTTGCTCACTTTCTATTTGTTCAAGTTGTAGGGACAGTTCTCTGATTTTGGCTCTTTCTTCTATTTATATGTGTGCATTTATCGATATAAATTGGCCTCTGAGCACTGCTTTTGCTGTGTCCCAGAGGTTTTGATAGGAAGTATTTTCATTCTCGTTGCATTCTATGAATTTCCTTGTTCCCTCCTTGATGTCTTCTATAACCCAGTCTTTTTTCAGGAGGGTATTGTTCAGTTTCCAAGTATTTGATTTCTTTTCCCCGGTTTTTCTGTTATTGATTTCTAGTTTTATTGCCTTGTGGTCTGAGAAGATGCTTTGTAATATTTCGATGTTTTGGACTCTTCAAAGGTTTGTTTTATGACCTAATATGTGGTCTATTCTAGAGAATGTGCCATGTGCGCTAGAAAAAAAAGTATACTTTGCAGCAGTTGGGTGGAGAGTTCTGTATAAGTCAATGAGGTCAAGTTGGTTGATTGTTGTAATTAGATCTTCCGTGTCTCTATTGAGCTTCCTAGTGGATGTCCTGTCCTTCTCCGAAAGTGGTATGTTGAAGTCTCCTACTATAATTGTGGAGGTGTCTATCTCACTTTTCAGTTCTGTTAAAATTTGATTTATGTATCTTGCAGCTCTGTCATTGGGTGTATAAATATTTAATATGGTTATGTCTTCCTGATCAATTGTCCCTTTTATCATTATGTCATGTCCTTCTTTATCCTTTGTGGTGGATTTAAGTCTAAAGTCTATTTTGTCAGAAATTAATATTGCTACTCCTCTTCTTTTTTGCTTATCGTTTGCTTGATATATTTTTTTCCATCCTTTGAGTTTTAGTTTGTTTGTGTCTGTAAGTCTAAGGTGTGTCTCTCGTAGGCAGCATATAGACGGATCGTGTTTCTTTATCCAGTTCGAGACTCTCTGTCTCTTTATTGGTGCATTTAGTCCATTTACATTCAGCGTAATTATAGATAAATAAGTGTTTAGTGT
Organism: Elephas maximus indicus; assembly: GCF_024166365.1. Taxonomy (NCBI): domain Eukaryota; kingdom Metazoa; phylum Chordata; class Mammalia; order Proboscidea; family Elephantidae; genus Elephas; species Elephas maximus. The sequence goes on along the minus strand of NC_064819.1, from coordinate 173,085,934 downwards.
TGTCGTTTTGATGCCTTTTTATGTGTGTTGTTGACCATTTCATTTTTCCACACACTTTTTTGTGCTGAGACGTTTTTCTTAGTCAATTGTGAGATCCTCATTTTCGTAGTGTTTGTTGAGTCATTACGTTTTTCTTGGCTTTTATCTTGAGTTATGGAGTTGTTATACCTCTTTGTGGTTACCTTATTATTTACCCCTATTTTTCTAAGTAAAAACCTAACTTGTATTGTTCCATGTCTCCTTGTATCCCTCTCCATATGGCAGTTCTATGCCTCCTGTATTTAGTCCCTCTTTTTGATTATTGTGGTCTTTTACATACTGACTTCAGTGATTCCCTGTTATGAGCATTTTTTTTTTTTTAATTAATCTTGATTTGTTTTTGTGATTTCCCTATTTGAGTTGATATCAGGATGTTCTGTTCTGTGAGCTTGTGTTGTGCTGGTATCTGATATTATTGGTTTTCTGACCAAACAATATCCTTTAGTATTTCTTGTAGCTTTGGTTTGGTTTTTGCAAATTCTCTAAACTTGTGTTTATCTGTAAATATCTTAATTTCACCTTCATATTTCAGAGAGAGTTTTGCTGGATATATGATCCTTGGCTGGCAGTTTTTCTCCTTCAGTGCTCTGTATATGTTGTCCCATTCCCTTCTTGCCTGCATGGTTTCTGCTGAGTAGTCTAAACTTATTCTTATTGATTCTTCCTTGAAGGAAACCTTTCTTTTCTCCCTGGCTGCTTTTAAAATTTTCTCTTTATCTTTGGTTTTGGCGAGTTTGATGATAATATGTCTTGGTGTTTTTCTTTTTGGATCGATCTTAAATGGGGTTCGATGAGCATCTTGGATAGATATCCTTTTGTCTTTCATGATGTCAGGGAAGTTTTCTGTCAGGAGATCTTCAACTATTTTCTCTGTCCTCCCTCCCTGTTCTGGGACTCCAATCACATGCAAGTTATCCTTCTTGATAGAGTCCCACTTTTTTTTTTAATTCTTTTATCTGATTTTTTTTCAGCTATGTTGGTGTTAATTCCCTGGTCCTCCAGATTTCCCAGTCTACATTCTCATTGCTCGAGTCTGCTCCTCTGACTTCCTATTGCGTTGTCTAATTCTGTAATTTTATTGTTAATCTTTTGGATTTCTGAATGCTGTCTCTCTATGGATTCTTGCAACTTATTAATTTTTCCACTATGTTCTTGAATAATCTTTTTGAATTCTTCAACTGTTTTATCAGTGTGTTCCTTGGCTTTTTCTGCAGTTTGCCTTATTTCGTTTCTGATGTCTTGAAGCATTCTGTAAATTAGTTGTTTATATTGTGTATCTGATAATTCCAGGATTGTATCTTCATTTGGGAAAGATTTTGATTCTTTTGTTTGGGGGGTTGTAGAATCTGTCATGGTCTGCTTCTTTATGTGGTGTGATATGGACTGCTGTCTCCGAGCCATCACTGAGAAACTTGTTTTTCCAGAAAATCTGCTAAAAAAAAATGTAGTCAGATCCCTATCAGAACTGCCTTTGGATTATAACCACCACCTTGTTCCCTGTATGGATGAAAGTCTGAGATTTGAATCATATATGCTTGGCTGTAGCTGGTTCTGTGTTTTTAGTCCAATTAGGGATGGATTTTTGGTCCCTGGGTTTTTTGTGGTTCCTTCTCTCAGGCCGGAAGAGTGGGTTGGGAAAAGACCAAAAGAAAAAAAAAAGGGGGGGAAAAGCAAAGCCGCTGCAGAGCCGGAGCCGTTCTCCCTCTGGCTCAGGAAATTCCAATGTTAATGAAGCTGCCTGGGGAGGGTGGGGGAGGGATCAGAGAGATAGGAGAGTAGCACCTCGGAATATAGCCAGAGTTGCTTGTCTTGCTTGGAATGACTCTTATATCTGAGATTCCCGTGGGGCGTGTCGCCTATGTGTGCTTGCTGTGTGGAGATTGCCCTCGGGGATCTGGCCTGCTGAGGCTGCGGTCAGATCCTCCTCTGCCAGTCCAAAGCCCAGCGTCAAGGTTCCCCTGCTGGGACGCTGCACTCCCGACTCCAAAATCAGTCGCTGCCTCCCGGGGACTTCTCGTCCCGTCATCCATGTCGCCGCGCCGACCCCGCAGACCGGCTGGGCCCCCTCCTGGGGTTAGTTCAGGGGAGTAGAGCTGTGCCCCGTGCTTGCACCGTGACAGCGCCCAGTCAAAAGCCTGGCGGCAAGGTTCCCCGGCTGGGACGCTGCACTCCCAGCTCCAAAACCAGTCACTGCCTCCCGGGGACTTCTCCCACCAGCTGCGTCGCCACGCCGCCTGCGTGGACCAGCTGGGCCTCCTCCCGGGGTGAGTTCAGGGGGGTAGGGCTGCGCCCCTTGTTTGCTCCGTCAGCTCCCCTGGGCCTTGACCTAAGCCGAGCGCCAAGGTTACCTGACTGGGACACTGGCTCCAGGCTCCGAAAACAGTCGCTGCTTCCCCGTGTTTGTTCGTTTTCCGTCTCTAAATCTGTGTTTGTTGTTCAGGGTTCATAGATTGTTATGTATGTGATCGATTCACTTGTTTTTCCGAGTCTTTGTTGCAAGAGGGATCCGAGGTAGTGTCTACCTAGTCCGCCATCTTGGCCCCCTTATGCCCGTTGCTGACATTTTGAGACAAAAATATCTGTTTTGTGTCTCTGCCATTCATTGAATTTTAGACAGATGTGCTCAGAGGCAAAGATTTTGCCCTTTTATCATTGTCCTCAAATTTCCAGTATTTAGAACTATATTGGCATTGTGGAGAGAGTAAATGGTCTTGTGCCTTTACTTTGGTCAGTTGTATTTTATTTTTTAATATTTTATGTGGTAGAAAATATTGGTTTGTCTTTATTTAAATTAATTATTGTATCATTCCTAGTTTTTCCCCCTCTTTGCTCAATTGAGGACCCTACTTATTTTATATCATCTTTTTTAAGGTCACCATTTAAACCAAAATCCAGATTTGTGACCTTTACCGTTTTCATTAAATGTAGAATTGTTTTTTTAGGGATAAGATAACTATGTACCTCAAATATTAAAACTTGCACTGTTTAATTGTTTGCTTATTAGTTAAACTTTTTAAGTTTTCTTTATATATTTTAGAATATTTACTTTGTATAATTAATCAAAATTAGTCTCTGTCTTAGTCATCTAGTGCTGCTATGAGAGAAACACTACAAGTGGGTGCCTTTAAAAAATGGAAATTTATTTCCTCACTGTTCAGGAGACTAGATGTCTGAATTCAGGAAACTGGCTTTAGGGGAAGGCTCTCTGTCTCTGGCAGCTCTGGAGGAAGGTCTGTCTTTGTCTCCTCTGAGCTTCTGTTCCTGGGCAGTCTTCATGTGACTTGGCATGTGTCTTCCACTGTCTCTGCTTCCTAGCTTGCTTATTTAATGTCTTTTATGTCTCAAAAGAGGTTGACTCAATATACACCCTACACTAATCCTGGGTCATGAACATAACAAAGACAGCTCATTCCCAAATGAGATTTTAACCACAGGCATTTAAAAAAAAAAACCCATGGAGGTTAGGATTTACAGATATTTTGGGGGGACACAGTTAAATCCATAACAGTCTTTGTAGAAATATATTTTTATCTTCGCAATTCATTTTTGTTTTTTTTACTTTATGTGTTCATGGGGTGGTTAATTGTAAATATCTACCAGTGTCTAGCACACCCTCATATGTGAGGAATAGAATATTTATATAGTTTCAAAATGCCTCCCTCCCCACAAAACATTTATTAATTATGAAGGGGAAAAGTATACATTTACTTTGGAGAAACCTGGTAGATATCACCTTAATTGGTGAACGTGAATATCTGCATTCATGGGGTAAATTGAAATTGAGAAACATCAGATAAACTAACATTGAAAGAACTTCTGCAAAATAATTGATCTGTAATCCTCAAAATTGTCAAGATCAAGAAAGTCAAGGGAATGATGAGAAACTGTTCCATATTAATGGAAGTCAAAGTGACATGACAACTAAATAACAGTTCGTAATTCCAAATTGGATCCTCTTGCTAATGGGATAATTGATGAAGCTATGAATGGAGCCTGAGACTCAGATGGTAGTGATGTATTACTAAACTTCCTGGTTTGGATGGTTGTATTGTCGTTATTAGGAGAATGTTCTTGTGTGTAAGATATAAGTATTTCAGGGTTATGCAGCGTCAGGTCGGCAAGCCAGTCTTCAATCATTCAGGAAAGAAAAGTTCTTTGATGTATACTTGCAACTTTTCTGTAAGTGTGAGATTACTTTTTAAATGTCAGGGGAGTGTGGTCTCTGGAGGTCTAGTGCCTGGGTTAGAATCATGCCTCCACCACTTATTAATAATGTCTTTGTGCTTCAGTTTCCCCACCTGTAAAATTAGGATAACAGTAGTACCTTATAAGTTTCTGTGAGGTCTCAGACAGGCAGTACATATTAAATGCTAAGAATACTGCCTGCAGTAGATATTAGCTATTATTTTATCACTTGTTTATGACTTTTACCTTTTTAGGATAAAGTGGCCAAGATTGGGTCGCTAGTGTATCACTGACCAGTATTTAGAAACTTGGACTACTACTTGTATGTTGTGATAAAGTGATCTTTGTATTGATGGGAATGTTTCAATTTAAAAACACGATGCAAATGTTGTGCTACAGGTCAGTACATTGAATTAAATGTGGATGTTAGTTTTTTCTTTTTTATTTGGGTAATTACAGAGTTTTAGAACTATTAAAAATAGCTTGATATTCCTGTGGTTGTTTAAAGGCTCTTCAGCCTTGTACCAATGAGAAACAAGACATAGCCTGTTTTGTTTTGATCCTAAGTTCCATTGGTCCTTTCACAGTGGAATCCTAACCCACACTTAACATTATCTGCCCCTGGGAATCAAAGAACTTCAACAAATAACCCGTAATTAGGTAGCGGCTTTAGAGTTAAACGGTTCTGATTTTGAACCCTGACTGTCTCACTTACTGTTTGACCTCAAACAAGAAATTACTTGTCTCCAAATCGGCTTTCTTACCTATAAAGTGAAGATTACTGTAATACCTACTTCATTGAGTTATTGAGTACATATAAAGTTCACGGCCCATAGTATGTATTGTAAAAACATTAGCTTGCTTCGTACCCCCCGTATGCCCCCCTTGCCCCAAAAGTATCAGTCAAAAGCATATAGATGGATAGATGTCCATACGATCCATCGCCTTGTGTGGGGGTGGGAATGAGGGTAGGGGAGCGGGAGAGATCTATGATTTTATTACTTTTTTTTATTTCTTGTGAAATAAATAGTGAAAGAGGAAGACCCTCAACGAGGTGGATTGACGTAGTGAAATAAATAGTGAAAGAGGAAGACCCTCAGCGAGGTGGACTGACACAGTGGCTGCAACAATGAGCTCAAGCATAACAACGATTGTAGAGATGGCTCAGGACCGGGACGTGTTTCATTCTGTTGTGCATAGGGTTGCTATGAGTTGGAACTGACTCGACGGCACCGAACAACAACCTAACAACAGTGAAATAAAGGCAGTCATTTTCAGTGTATGTCTAGCAACTTTTCAGGAAAGAAAACCATGGGGGAAAAATGACATCCTAAAGAGCTGAAACCTAACAATGACCAGCATTTTCACATTTTCTATTTATAATGCTGTCCTTTACTCATTTTTATACCTTTTAAAAATGGATTATTTTAGTATTTATTAGGACAAAATACAGCTATTAGGCTGGAAAGAAAAAGTCTCCAAATACAGATTTCCTGTCTTATTTTAATATATTCCTGGAATAAAACAGAAAATATATATATATATTTTTTTAACTAAGTAGCCCCTCAATCAGCTATTTCAGTGGAGAAATTCGAATTCTGCCCAGTTTCAAAGAAAGGACCCAAAATGTCCAGAAAAGGATGAAGAAAAACATTATCTTCTCCTTCCCTAAAAGTTACAAATTTGTGTCACAGCCTCCAGAAGGGCACAAGACACTGTGCAGGGAGTGGAGTAAAACCCTGGCTGCTCATATAGTCTGTGAGGTGGGTTTTGTTTTTTTTTTTTAAGTCATGGTTTTTAACCTGGACAGCACTTCCACTGTAGGGTGGCCCTTTCTCAGGCTACATGAACAGGGGTTATTCAAGGCTTCCCATAGCCTTCTGTTGAATGGACTGAAAATCCTTTGGCTCTGTGCTGCCTGAGAGTCTTGTTGAATTTACCTAAAGCAGGAGGCTGCACCCATCTGCTTGTTCAGCTCGGAACACATCAGACCTGCAATCAAAAGTTTGGATGGTGAAAAATTGCCTTGATTAAGGGTAGGGTTGCACAGCCAATTATTGTAATTGCTGTCAATAAGTTGTACACCTATAAAAAGTTGAATTGGCAGAAGTTGTGTGATAGATATAAATGACAAAAAAAAAAAATAGTCACTACTGAGGCTGTTTATGTACAACCAAACATTTCTTGGGATTTAGTTCTCAGTTTGGAGGTTTAGGGTCATGGTTTCATGGGATATTCTAGTTAATTGGCCTAGTAACATGTTCATTGCTTCTGATCTACCTGCTAGTTCATTGCGTAGTGTCTGGGGTCTTAAAAGTTTGCAGGTGGCCACCCAAGGCACAACAATTTGTCTTTACTTGCCTGGAGCAACAGAGGAAGGAGAGTCAGCAATAGGAGGAGAAAATGGAATGTGTGGCTAATTGCCTCCATGAACAACTGCCTCTTTTGGGATGAAACCAGAAGAACTGTATGGTGCTATGCTATCATTACTGAACATTTGGATCAAAGATTGCATAGAAGAATCATGATCAAAATGGGGAAAATGCAGAACAGAATTTCAAATTCTCATGGACTCTAGACTTTCTGGAGCCATGGGAGGGTGCATGAACCCCTGAAACTATTGCCCTGAGATAATCTTTAAACCTTAAACCAAAAGTATACCCTGAAATCTTAAAACTGAACAGTAGTTTAGCTTAACTGGTAAAAAAAAAAAAGTCTGCCTTGAGCATTATGCTCTTTTTAAGAACTATCTATGTGGAATCAAATTGACAACAACAACTCGAAAGATTAAATAAGAACCTTAGACGGCAATGAGTTTATGTTAATGGAGGAGGAACAACTCAGAAAAGGAGGAAGAGAATGGTTGGACAACTGAAAGAATATAATCAATGTCACTAAATTGTACATGTAGAAACTTTGAACTGGTGTATGTTTTGCTGTGTATATTCCCAACAACAATAAAATTTAGAAAAAAAAAAGTTTTGGGGAGAGGCTTAGAAGAAATAAACTTTAAAAAATTGTTTTCGTACCTTTTATTTTTGAGGCACTTTTTAAGACCTACTTCTGAGCCATTGTTCCTTTTTACAGTCTGTATTTTAATTCTGCTCTGATCACGGTCTCTATAGCTTGGGTGAGTATGAACTTTGAGGTGACATCTGAATTGAACCCCAGGTATCTCACTTATTGACTCCTTGATGTGGGGTAGGTTATGTTATTAATTCATTCAGCAACTATTTATTGAATGTCTCTTCTGTGCCAGGCATTGTTCTAAGCGTTGAAGATACAACTGTGAACAAGGAAATGTGCTATGTTGTTGTTAGATGCCATCCAGTTAGTTCTAATGGTGACCCTGTGTACAACAGAACAAAACACTGCCCCATCCTGTACCATCCGCACAATTGAAATATGCTATGGCGTGCTGATATTTTAGTCAAGGGAGACAAATAATAACCAAAATAAATAAATATAAATTGATATGGACAAAAGAAACTATCCCCATAAGCCTCAGTATCCTCATTAGTAAAATGAGGATAACCACCACATCACAGGATGGTTGTCAGGCTAGATAAGATGGCATGTGTGAAGGCTTGGGGATGCCATGGTGGATGAGACAATCTGTCCCCAGGTAGCTTAGTGGCAATCTGGTAAATGAGAGGTTTCTTCCCAGACTCTTTGACCTGGTAGGGTAGAACAAGTGGTGATGTTCTCTGAGACTTAAATTGGCTAGAATAACCTGTATGTGATTTATTCCAAAAGAGGTAATTCAGTGATAGAATTCTCACCTTCCATGCAGGAGACCCGGGTTTGATTCCTGGTCAGTGCACCTCATGTGCAGCCACTACCCATCCCTCAGTGGAGGCTTGTGTGTTACCCTGTTGCTGAACAGATTTCAGTGGAGCTTCCAGACAGACTAGGAAGAAAGACCTGGTGATCTTCAGAAAAGCAGCCAGTGAAAACACTATTGATCATAATGGTGGGATCCACAACCCAATTGTAGGGATGCTGCAAGACAGGCAGTGTTTTGTTCTGTTATACATGGAGTTACTATGAGTCAGGGTCCAACTTGACAGCAGGTAACAACAACAACAAATTTATTCCAAGTGTATTTCTCATTATTCTGTAGATACCATCCTGTTCATTAGGTGCCATGTAAATGAAACTTTAAAAATTCGAATCATATTTTTCTCTTGACACACAAAATTTGAGAGATGCTTGTAATCCTCCTCCATTTAAATATCTATAAAATCTGTAAAAATGAGGTGGTCACATTGGAGGATCTGACCTTCTCTAACTTCATGAGGGGGAGAGAAAATCATTATCAGCATCAACAGCCCAGGGCTGATTGCTATGAGGTAGAGGTCAGACATACTTCCTCTCTCCAAACTTTCTACCAATTCTGACACCAGCCATCCCTCCTACAGCACTCTCTCCTTCTCCGCTGAGTTGATACTTCACTGCAGTGGCCGCACAGAGCTCACAGACAGTACTCATGATTATGAGGTTTGTTAGGGAAGTAACACGTTACAATTCAGGATCAAGAACAATTCAGGATAGGACAGCTTCCCAGATGTACCCACAGGTAAGCCTCTCCCTGGCCCTTAGCCTCTCGGCCCCTCAGGCCTCTTGAGCCAGGCTGGCCTCTGCCCTGCTTGGGCAAGTGTTACAAAGCCCTTTAGCTCCACCAATAAGTGCCCAGAGGCACCTCACTCCACCATTAAGCCTCAGCTCTGAGTGAATCGGTGAGCCTACCTCTGCCAAGTGCCTGGAGGCACCACGCTCCATCAGCAGGCCTCCTGCCCGAAGGCGCTCAGCTTTCTCTGTTTCCATCTCCTGCTGGTCTCCCTGTTCTGCTGCCTCTGCAGCTGCCATTTCTCTGCCACTGCTTCTCACCGTTTCCAGTGGTACAGCTTTCTCTCTTGTCTCCTGGGTCTAGGAGGTTCTCAGTGCAGGGGTCATGGGTCCAAAAAAGGTCCGCTCCTAGCTTTTCTTTTTTGATGGTAGCGAGGTCCCCCCTCTGCTCTGAGATTGGCTCTCTTTTAAGCCTAGCAGATGGCAAAACTAGCCAATCCCCTAGTTGGGGTTCCATACACTTTATTTGCATGGTACCACCCCCACAAGGGTACCATGCACTTTGTATTATTAGCAAGGTATCCAGTCCCCTTGGTGGGCCACAAGCACCTTATTTATATAGCCTCAATCTTTTGGTGGGAATTACAAGACTGTGGCTAGAAAGGCCATATAAAAGTCATTCATCACACTGCAGATCTTAATGTGAATTGGGTGGCAGTATTTGTGATTATAAGAGCTAATCCAGTAGTTTTGAACTAAGTCAGCTGATCACGGGATCTTTTCTCTGGTAGAAACTCTATGGAAGATGATCATAAGCAGTCTGTGTCCCTCCACCGCTATCACTTCTAATTCTTCCATGTCTCAGTCTCCTGTACCTGGGATTCAGTGTTGATTTTGGAAGAACAAGTGAAATTTTCCTAAAATCTTTACACTTGTGAGCCATCCTGTTGCAATAATATAGTTTTAGATCTTGACCAATTGTTTTTTCTTTCATTTTTTAAACACATTTCTCCTGCTAAAATCCATTATATATTTCACTTTGCGATTTTCCTTCCTCTAATTTGCCCTGTTTTTCAGTAAAATACTTCATCTTTTTTTTCCAACTTGCTTATTTTTTACTGAGTTCTTCCATCTGCTATTGTATCTGTCATGTTTGGCTTTAGCCCCTTAAGAGTATGTTTAGTAAATGCCAGTTGAATGACTTTTACTACCTTTTGTGTTTTCCAACTTGTTCTAATACAGATAGTCTAAATTTGCACAATTGAACTGCCTTCGTTAGCTAATAGGACTGATACTCTAAGCACTGACTATTCATTACTTACACTGAGACATTCTTTTTAATAAAAATGTGCCTGCATACTAGCTGAATAAAACCATGGAACATTATAGAAGATTAATCGGAGAGCACCTCCCTTGGATTTGAGTGGCAGAGTCTGTTGAAATTGGGGCTGCAAGTTGAGAAAAGCACTGAGCATTAAGGGAGCACTCATTTACGTTTGGTTGATTTATTCTCTGCACAGACGGACTGCAGTAGTGGGAGGTTTAGTTCACAGCACATTAGCTCTTAGCCAGTGTCACTGCTTGAGTGGTGGTGTGAGTCTCCGGTGTCTGCGTAGTATAATGATGCCTGTATTCTAACACTCAATTTTTCTACCCCTTTGCTTTTTTTTTAATTTAACTTTTGTTAATGTGAAAAAAAAGGGTTCCTTCTGTTAAAATTATTTTAAAAGATCATTTTAATAGTTTTTAGTGTGTCAAAAATATTATTTTTAAAATGGCCCTATTTTACTTCAGTAGTATTTTTAATCGCTATGAGTTGGAATCGACTCGACGGCACTGGGTAGTATTTTTAAATAAATCTTCAGTTATCATTTGAGTGGGGGAATCTGTTTTTTTTTTTTTTTTTTCTGATGATGTGTTTAATTCCGGTGTGGCCAGCCTACATACTGCTCCAAACTTGATCAATTATGCCATTATTTTGTACTTCAATAAATAACCAGTGGTTAGTATCCATTTCTGAAAAGCAAGCCCCTGGCTTGATTTCCCCCTGCTCAACAAGCCTTGCTCCCTACCGCCATTCTACTTTCCCCCTCTTCCTTTTTTTCCAGGTGCCTGTCTTCTGCCACATGCCCATCAAACCTAATTGCAGCTTCAGGAGGGCTTTGGTGAGGCAGTTCCTTGGCCCTGCTGTCCCTGGGGATTTAATGCGGGTGGGATGTACATGTGGCCCTCGAGCCATGTCAGTGGCTGCTACAGCTCCCGGTTTCTAATGGCCGGTCACCTCAGGCCCTAACGTTGTTTCAATTCTAGGATAGTTCGGTCTCAGGATAGATATGGCAGTAATAATACAATATGGGTCATTTTGTCAATGGAAATTAACCTCCAGTTCTTCTGCTAATTTTCTATAAAAATCTGTGACACACCAGACTATTTTTAGTCGTCCAAAAATTATAGTGCTTTAAAACAATTTTCATGAGTATATATTTTTTTCTTTTACAACTGAATAATAATACTGTCATTGAGTTGCTAATTATATATATTTTTTAACATCAATTCTTTGATACCATTTAAATTTGGCCCTGTGTCTAAATCTTGGAGAAATTAAAGGTGAAATATGAGAACCCAAAAGGCACCCAGCATGGCGTCCTGGTGTTCATTAAATGTGGGTTAATTTTTTTTCTTCAAATGAGAAGTATAATTATAATATAGTATTCATCTATCTTCTTAAAATTCTGTTATTTTTAAAATAATGTTTTTTTCTCTAGGTTAAAAAAAAGATCTATGCTCTTGTATGCAGTTTGGAAAATAAAATAAATCACCCTTACTCTTGAAATCCATTGATTAACACTTGTTATCAGTTGAGAGCATTTTCTTCCTATCTTGTTTTTTTTCATCTTTGAAAGCAGAATACTTCAAACATTCAGAAAAGTACGAAAATACCTGTATAATGACACCTAGATTTAAAATGTTAATGTTTTGCCATATTTCTTTCTAGTTTTTGTCCTCAGCCTTGTTTATATGCATATATATGTGCATATATTCAAACATAACTGAGATCATACTGTATATACAGTTTTAAATTCTATCTTTAACATTTTAAGTGCTTTCTTATATCATTAAATTTTTTTGAATGCCTTGACAGCAATGGGGTTTTGGTTGGTTGCAACATTAAATTTGCTCTAGTGTTTGGACATGTTTTCTTTTTTAAAATAGTGATAATTCTATTCCTATTTAATAATTGTACATTATGCTTCCAGTTATTTAACTTAATATATCATATACTATGACTTGAAAGTAGAGGGTCAACAAAAAAGAGGAAGACCATCAATGAGATGGATTGACACAGTGGCTGCAACAGTGGACTCAAGCATAACAATGATTGTGAGGATGGTGCAGGACTGGGCAGTGTTTCGTTATGTTGTACATAGGGTCACTATGAGTCGGAACTGACTCGACAGCACCTAATGACAACAACGTGACTTGAAACACAGTTTTTCAAAAAGCTGCAGGTTGTAACTCATTAGTCATGAAATCAATTTAGCAGATTATAGTTAGCTTTTTTTTACCACAGAAAAAATCGGTATATTCCTATGGTTCCTTGACAAAAACTGTGCATTGTAGTCATTCCTTTTCTGTTACCTTTATGTAAAATGGGAAACCCTGGCGGCATAGCGGTTAAGAGCTACAGCTGCTAACCAAAAGGCTGACAGTTCAGATCCACCATCCACTCCTTGGAAACCCTGTGGGGCAATTCTGCTCTGTCCAATAGGGTTGCTATGAGTTGGAATTGACTCAACAGCAGTGGGTTTTTTTGGTATGTAAAAAAAACTTTTTTTTCCAATTTTAACCAGAGGTCACAGACATAAGCATTATTAGGAATCTTATGGATCAGCTTACCCCATGTGTTATTAGAATTTGACACCCATCTTTTATGCTTTTATTTTCTGGGTAGTTTTATCAAGATTGGGTGTATTGGAAGTAGGATAATTAAGCAATAAAACAAATTCTATACTTTTAGATTTTAGCACTAGAGGAGTTTCCTTCTCAGGGGATACAGACAGTGCTTATTCTTTCCCACTGAGTTTTATTTTGAGGTGCCTTGAGCTTACTCAGAGATGATATTCCCTTGTGGGTGGTTAATTATTTTCTTTATATCTGTGAATTTTCAAAAAAAAATTGTGATTTGGGTAATGGACATAAGTTAAAATTTTGAACTCTTGAGTATAAATCCCAAAAGTTTTCACCATGCTCCGATTCTGCCATCCCATCTCAACTCTCCATCTGGAAGTTCCTCCACCTTCTGTTCAAAGATAGGTCAGCCTTCTCTCTCACAGGTACTGATGCAGTAGCAAAGTCAGTCAGTTCTCCTAAATGAAGAAACTAAGCACATAAACACTCCAGTTTATTGTGTTCTTTTTATCTAAAGCTTAAGGAATAGGTCCTTTTGATATCACATAATTTGTATATATATAAAACCTTTTCAACATATATAACCTTTTCAGCATTAAAATAAATCTCAGCATGTTTTTTAGAATGCGTTGGGGCTTTTCTTGTGCGTGGCTCTCACTTTTAAAGAATTCACTAGGATTTAGGAAAACGGACTCAAGTCTTCAGAACTGAATGGTTGAGTGTGGCAATGGATAACAGAGATACAGAAAGTTAAAAATAGTAATAGGTTTATGGCTCAGTGGTTAAGAGCTACTGCTGCTAACCAAAAGGTCGGCCGTTCACATCCAGTTTGATTCACCAGTTGCTCCTTGGAAACCCCATGGAGCAGTTCTACTATGTCCTGTAGGGTCGCTATGAGTCAGAATTGACTCGACGGTAGTGGGCTTGGTTTTGGTTTTTGATAAGATAGTCTGCAGCTCTATTTCTTGAAGCCATTTATTCTCTCATCTTGCATTTAAAAAAAAAATTTATTGTGGTAAAATATGTATAATAAAACATTTGTGATTTTAACCATTTTGAAGTGTACAGTTCATATGTACACTAAGTGTATGCTAATTACTTCACCACTCCCCATTTGCCATCACCACTCTCTATTTGCAAATGTTTTTTTATCACCCCAAACAGAAACTTAGTACCCCTTGTGCCATAACTTCCAATTTTCCCCTCAGCCCAAGCCTGTGGTAACTAATAGTAAACTTTGGTCTCTATGCATTTGCCTGTTCTAGGTATTTCATATAAGTGGGATCATATAATATTTGTCCTTTTGTGTCTGACTTATTTCACTCAATGTGATGTTTTCAAGGTTCATCCATGTCATAGCATGTATCAGGACTTCATTTCTCTTTATGGCTGAATAATATTCCATTGTGTGTATATACCATATTTTGTTTACCCATTCATCTGTTGATGGACACATGGATTATTTCCACCTTTAGGCTATTGTGAATAATGCTGCAACGAACACTGGTGCTCATGTTGCCTTTTTTTTTTTTGAGACCTATTCTGTGTCACTCAGCTGGATACAGGGCATCCAGAGATGACAGCCTGAGTGCCCTCAGGTTGTCACAGCCTTGTGAGGGAGTGCCTGTGAACAGATCGTTAAATAGCAAGGCCACACAGCATCAGTGAGCCTGAGCTTTGGATTCGGAACTGTGTTTAAATCTTGGCACTTCATTAGTAGTTAACTAGTACGAATGGTCATCATCTAACTTTTCTAAGACTTCTGCCTAATTTTCCTCATCTATTAAAGGGATATTAGTAGTTACCTTGCATGGTTTTCATGAGAGTATGTGCATATAAAACACCACATGCCTGATATTATAGTATGTAGTAGCTGTTGCTGTCTGTCGTTATCATTTTTATTATCTAGTGTATTAAGTACCAAACTAGAGGTTTATGAAAAGTACTCTAGAAGCCCATGGAAAGGACAACTCCTGGGTCCTAGTTTCTGTACATTGCACTATCGTACTTCTCTTCCTCACTATGCATGTGTGTACATACTTTTTTATGGGGGTGTGTGTATTTGTGAACATACTATAAGGTCCCTGAGTGGAACAAATGGTTTGTGCTCAACAACTAACTGAAAGATTGACAACTCAAACCCATCCAGCAGCACCATGGAAGAAAGGCCTGGCAATTTGTTTCCATAAAGATTACAACCAAGAAAGCCCTGAGGAACACAGTTCTACTCTGTAACACATGGGATCACCACGAGTTGGAATCTACTCAAGGGCAGTGGGTTTGGTTTGTTTGGTTTTAGACATACTGTGTTTCTTCATGTTGGCTATTCATTCTTCCTCAGTCCCCTAAGTGTAGGTGTTCTCCAAAATTCATTTTCTCTTCTCTATTCTTCCCTTCTTTTCTCCTCTCTCTCCTCAAAAAGTCATCCATCAATACCTAGTGTGCTTCAGCCATCACTTCTATGAGGATGCTTCCCAAATCTGTATCCACAGTATTTCCAGCTGCCTGCTGGGCATCTCCATCTGGAAGTCCTTCTTGCATTCAAACTTAACATGTCCAAAACTGAGCTCATTAATTCCCCATTATCTCTCCTTCTTCTCTCCAGTCCCTCCTAATGGCAGCATCATCACCTCCAGTCAGTCAGGCCTGAATCTCAAAGTTATCTCTTATCTTTCCTTTGCCTGGCCCTCTTCGTTTCTCCCTCATCCAGCCAGTTGGCCAGAGTAACCTGTTCCACCTGCATGCTGCTGCTATCATTCAGCTTTTCATCTCCATCTCTGCTGCCATACCCTAATTTAGGCCCTCATTATCTCCCACCTGGACTTTTGGATGAGACTCCTCCTAACTAATCTTCCCTTTTCTTTCCACTGTACCCAACATGCTACTGCCGCTGTAACAGTATTAGGCCCAGAGTAACAGTTTTAATCTTTAGCTTTAATCACATTACTCCTTTGCTGACAACCATCATGCCTCCTGATTGCCTTTAGAATAAAGTCCAGTCTATAAGCCTGACTTCCAGGGCTCTTCACTCTTTAGATTGTTGCCTGTTTTTCTAGGCTTATTTGCCTTCACACACTGCCCAAATAGGGACAGTCCCACAGCTCCTGAACCTGCTCCCTGTTTTTCCACTTTCTTTTTTATCACTACTTTCGCTGTTTATTTCTCCTGTTCTAATGCCCCCACCCCCATTCCCGCTCCCACCTCCATTCCTGTTCATGGAAATTCCACTGTCTTTCAGGCCCACTCTGCTGCCTCTACCTTGAGGCACACCTCTAGCAAGAAACAATTTTCTTTCTTCCTCTGTGTACTGATCGCTTTTTGTTACTTTACTCTTTTATTGGAAACGCTGGTGGCGTAGTGGTTAAGAGCTATGGCTGCTAACCAAAGGGTTGGCAGTTCGAATCTGCCAGGCACTCCTTGGAAACTGTATGGGGCAGTTCTACTCTGTCCTATAGGGTTGCCATGAGTCAGAATCGACTCAAGGGCACTGGGCTTGGTTTTTTTTTTTTTTTGGTTTTGTCTTTTATTTGCTCCTTGTATTATTCTAGTTATTTTTTAGCACCTGTATAACTCCTTTCTTACAGCTCTTATTTCTTTGTATACCTCTCATGCTTGGTACATAGTGTTGAAAAAAAGGAATTTGAGAGGAGATATGGAAAGGTGCCATAGTGACGATTTGAGATACTTAATGGGGTTGGGTTAAGGATTGAAGTGATTTATAGTTGTATAAAGACGTGGTGATGCAGTGAGAGCTGCGGTCGGCCCTCTGAAGCATAGTGTGAGAGGAGGACAGAACTGGGCTGCCTCAAAATTTCCCCCACTCAGTCGTCATTTCCTTGAAATTGTATAGCTATGCAAATATTTGTGTTTACAGTTCATCTATTCTACCTCTAGATCAGAATTTTGGAGAAGGTAGTTTTGTCCCCCAAAATCCAATTTATAGAATTTTCCCAAAATGATATTATTTAACATTAGCAATGTATGCATAGCAGCTAGTTTTTTTTTTTTTTTTACAGTATCTGACATCTGTTTAAATTGAAGGTTTAGTATACCTGTAATTTGTCCATCAACCTGCCCCTGTATTTCTCCTAAAAAAAATTATTTCTCCTAGACTACTGCAAAACCCTCCTAACTGCTCACTTCCTGTCTACTTTGTTTCCTCTTCCTCCCTCCCCCAGGTTGTTTTTCCACATTAATGATAGAGGGTTTCTTTTGGGGGGGATGAAGGGGTGTTAAAATATATCTGATTATGTAACTGCATAAAATTCTTCAGTATCTTCTTATTGCTCTTTGAATAAAAAGCAAACCTCTTATCATGGCCTGTTCATTTTGCATAGTCTGGTCCCTGACTGCCTCTGGCCACATTTCTCGTGGCGTGTGTGCTCTCCGTCTTGCATATGCCCCTTCTTGTGTACTGGGATATCTCTTCTTTTGGATATCAACTTAATCACCCCTTCCTCAGGGAAGCCTCTGACTTTCCTATGTTAGTTTCCCTTATTATAAGGTCTCATAGCACCATCTCTCTTTTTTCTTTGTCACACTTATTACCGTTGTCATTTTCCATTTATTTGTGATTCTTTCATTATTATCAGTCTCTTCCGCTAGAGCATGAATTCCATGCTTGGTTTTGATTCTTACTGCATCCCATGGCCTGGCACTGTGTCTGATGTAAGGAAGATGTTCAGTCTATATTAGTTGAACGAATGAATGATGAAGTTTTTGTTTATATTAGTTGAAAGGAAAACAGTTCTGTAGAACTTTAGTGATAACAATTACAGGATACTAAATATTGCTCTTCATTCCAATTTTTGTCTGTGATATAATAATTAAATATAGTAAAGTGATAGTATGTAGAAAGAATCATGGAGTAAGATAGTCCAGGCTTCTCTCTAATGTGTTGTGTTGGAGGCTGTGCGGTTTCTTGAACATCTCTAGCAACAGGGACTCAGCATCGACAGAGACAAAATTGGCCTGCTATGTTTTCTATGCTTTAGTGCCAGTCTCTAAAGTAATACTTAGTAGGCCTGCCTCCTATCCATATGGAACCTTTCCTTGTATATGAGTAGACAGCTATTATGTGCTCCTCTGCCTTTATTTCTCCCAACTCTTCCCTTCACACAATGTGCCACTGCCATATTGATTCTGGAAACAACCGTGTCCTCCTCTCTCTCCTATGAACAACCATGTCCTCCTCTCTGCACACACTGTTTTTTTTTTTTTTAATCACATACTCACATACGCAAACACCCAACTCCCCTGGCTACTTCCTTCTCATCCTGTAGATCTCATGGACGCCTCTTTATGCCCCCTCACCTTACTTTTAGTTGCCCCTTGTCTGTGTTCCCACAGCCCCAGGTCATCCCTTTAAGAAGCTAATGTCCCATTCTATTGTAAGTGATTCTTAATCCAGACAAGATTAGGGAGACCACGACTCACCAGTGCCCATCATCGTGCCCTCCGTTGTCTGCTTAGCACCACTACGTTTTTGACTGCATAAATTTGAGAACACCAACTTTACCATTCTCTAAGTTAGCATCTGTAGGGTTTTTTTCCCCAGCTATTCATGTGGCCATATGTTATTTCACCATCTTCTGGATATGTTCCAGCTTGTCAGTGTCCCTCCGTAAGAGAGGCATTAAGAAGAAATGAGAGTGATCCAGGTGAAGGATGACCTGGATTGTGTGAAACATATCTCTGTAAGTTTAGAATCCCAGGGGTTTTTTATGCTCAAGAGCAAAATTTCCTGTTCTCGTGTTGTGAGCTAATTTTTGAGCTGTGGACATTTTTAGCTTATCTTAGTACTGCTTTTTTTAAAGGGTGTTAATGAAGTGAATTTAAAGAAATGGTGTTTTGGAAACAGTTATTTAATTTACTCAAGCTGTTAATCTGTCCTCTGACTCGTTAACTACTGTCTTAAAAAAAAATAAAAATGACAATTAATGGTCAGAGGTATGCTTCTCTGAATGCTGCTCTGGATTTTTGTCAATCTATTACAGTTTTTTTTATTATTATTACAGTTTCAGTACTACTGCAAGGAGGCAAGTGTTTTGATGATATATGATGTTTGGGGTGGGGGGAGGTTTGGGAAGAATTCCTTGATTTTTCTTATTTGGGGAGATAGAAAAGGAAGCAATATTTACAGGAAATTATATGCTGGCAGAGTGGGGAAGACTTTTTGACAGATAGGAAAAAGGGAGTAGAAGAAAGAGAAAATGTAAGAGTCAAAAAGAAAAAGTAACAAGGAGAACAAAAAAAACCCATTGCTGTCAAGCCAATTCCAACTCATAGTGACCCTATAGGACAGAGTAGAACTGCCCCATGGGGTTTCTAAGGAGCTGCTGGTAGATTTGAACTGCTGACCTTTTGGTTAGCAGTGGTAGCTATTAACCACTGTGTTACCTCATAGCTGCTGTTCACTGATCACCTATCATGTGATTCCACAGAGGTATATACTTTAGCCATGTTGGGTCTTACCCTTGCAATGACTGTGGAAAGTAGATGTTGTTACCTTCATTTTACAGAAGAGGTGACAACCTCCGATTCACAGCTAGTGAGTGGCAGAAGGGCATTCTTACAGCCTTTAGGTGTGTCTGGTTCTAAAGCTGCACTGCTCTAATTAAATGGAGAATCGGTGTAGCATAATGGTTAAGAGTGTATGTAGACTCTAGAGCCAGTTGGCCTAGGTTTAAATTCTGGCTTTACCAAGGCTCTGCCAACTACCAGCTGTGGTACATTGGGCAAGTTGCTTTATTTCTCTGTATGCCTCAGTCTCCTCATCTGTAAATTCGGGATGATTGTAGTACCTTCTCCTTAGGGTTGTTGTGAATTAGTTAATATATAGTAAAGTGCTTCGAAAAGTTCATAACATAAGAAAGCACTTTGTAAGTGTTTGCTGCTGTTATTATTATCATTTTTATTTTTATTAGTTTCTGTGTCTTCTGTGAAAGGTCCTTTCTCTGGGAAGTTTGAGGAAAATGTTGTCAAGACTATTGCTAGAACCACTTCATTAATGTGACTTAGTAAGACTTATCTCAAGGCTCACCTCTTGGAGTTCTATGTCATCATGTTGTTCATCTGTAACCGTATCCCTCTTTAACACACACACACACACACACACACACACACACACACACTCGTCTTTTTATTTCCCTTGCTAGAAGAGTCAATTCAGACCTCCTCTATAATATTATTATAAAAGAAGGGAAGAATGAAGATTCACCTTAAGTAATACATATAGGATCTAGTAGCATAAGTTAAATTTTGCATTTCAAAGCAACAAGTTTAGAAAGATTTCCCATTTTACATTTTCTTTTTCTAAAATAGAGCGCTTCCCAACCTCCCTGGATTTTAGTTCCGTAGGGTTTAAATTGATTGTTACATGATAATAAAGAACTTTGGAAATTTCTGACGACTGCTTGTTCCTGTTATGATGCAGCTTAATTACCTTAGGCTCCTTTTCCTAGGATATTAGAACTTCTTTTTTAAAACCGCTAACCCTTCTAGCTTGCTGAAGATCACTTACGCAGCTAAGGAGAAAATGTAAGAAGTAGAAGAAGAGCTGTTACTTTGCAGAGAGATTGAAGATCTGTATTATTTTGAAACCAATGAAGAATAGACTCATTAGGGGTCCTGTCTAAAATTTCTTTTTTGGAGGCTTGAGAGGCAAAGTTTTTTGTTTTTGTTTTTGTTTTAAATAATGGACTGACTCATTAATTTTGGCTTTGTTAACTTAATTAACTTATATTAATTCTTTGTTCAGAACTCATTGAGGAAGTCTTAATGATTCGGTGAAGTATTACAATACTAATTTAAAGTGTTTTTTCATTGAATTTAAGAACTATATGAGTATATTTTGTGTATGCTATGATTATATAATCTAGCTGATTAGTGCTTATGAGCATAGTTCTAAATATTAGTTTATTATGATATACTTCTCATACCAAAAAAAAAAAAAAAAAAACCCAAACCCATTGCCATTGAGTTGATTCCGACTCATAGCCACTGTATAGGACAGAGTAGAACTGCCCCATAGGGTTTCCAAGGAGCAGTGGGTGGATTCGAATGCTGACCTTTTAGTTAGCAGGTGATCTGTTAACCCCGTCCCACCAGGGCTCCATCCTGCTCATAGTTGTTTTGTTTTGTATGATGCCATTTAGTCTTGTGTGATAATGACTGTAATACTGAAAAAATTTAGGTATTCCTGGCCTCAGTTATAGCAGTAATTGTAAAATTGCAATCCTCATAGCAAATATATATGTATAAAAAAAAACAGAAACAAACCCAGTACCATCGAGTCAATTCTGACTCATAGCAACCCTATAGGACAGGGTAGAACTGCCCCATAGAGTTTCCAAGGAGCGCCTGGCAGATTACGCAGCCGTTGCACTTAACCACTACGCCACCAGGGTTTCCAATATACATATATGTATATATATTTATTGTATAAATATGTATTTATATATTATTTACATGTTTATTATATGATATATATACACACACACATCACTCTAAAGCCTTATTGTTGCCTAGAATGATGATGCTTTGCATAAATAATAGGGCATGGCAAGATATTTGCTGATAACATTCTATTTTGTCAAATGAATTAAGTCATTTGGATTTAGTTTAATTCTTCAATTCTCTAGGCTTCTTCTCTACCCGTGAGTGCAGAAATAGTTTTTGACCGCTTCCGCTTACCACCATCACCGCCAAATACCACTTCATCCAGCCCTACAATTTATATTTCAGTTGCTATCAACCTCATTCAGTTTATGTATTCCTCTTGTTATCAGAGCAAATGGCTAAGATTGAGAGTTAGGACATAGACAGCAGGAAGACCCAGGAGGGAGCCAGATCATCAAGTCTCACAAATTGAGATCCTCACCAGCCATGGAATTCTCTAGTTGTTTCCTGGCTCAATGCTTCTCCCTATTAACTCGTTCTTCCCCCAAACCTGTTTCTTTTCAACAATTCCCATTGTCCGGTTTTAGGGGTATGGGCACACGGGCAGCAATTCTCCAACTTGATCTGATTGACCCTATGAGAGTACATTAATCCTTTCTTTATTTGTCGGCAGGAGGCTCGTACACGACAGCCGGAATAACCTCCAGTTAAGAGGCTTGGTGGTGCTACTTATTTCTAAGGCAGCTGGGCCCAGTAGTGTGGATGCTTCATGTCAGAACTATGACATGGTCAGTGGGATCTATGCATGGTAAGAAGAAATTCACTTTTGACATTGCTCTCTAAATTGTGTTTTCATTTATTGAACAGTGGTCAGTGGAAATCACTGTGCAGCTTTTTGTCATTCTCTGATTCAAAGAGTAAAATACCTTGTAAGGTTAAAAAAATGGATTTTTATTGTTCCTTATATGTCTGGTACTTTTGGCCAGCTCCATGCATGACTGGTAAATTTTTCCATAAATTTTTATCAAATACTTTTATTTCTATCTTCGGCATTAAAAAAAATATGGTATCATCGTATCTCTGTAGACACCTCTATGCCTCTCAGTCCAGGGTTTCTGATTTTTAAACCTAGTCAAAATGATAGCTAGTTGTATAAATAATAGTGAGCCTACCATTTTTTTTTTACCATTTCATGAGTAGTCTATTTCAGTGCTATATAATTCAATTTTGTTTACTTTTATGGTGAAGAGGTTTTTTATTAAAATTATTGAATAAGCACATTTTTACATCACACATTTAAATTAAAAATAAATTTATGAGTATGCGTTAGTCATTTTTGGCTGCATAACAACAACTTTAAATTTTTCAGTTTTGTTTAAAAATTACTGTATTTATTTTTAATAATAGTATTCTGGCAATAGTTTTATGTAATCCTAGCAGTATGCTTGGCACTGTATTAAAAGCTTTATAGAAGTATCAATCTGCAGGTGGAATTTGGTATGCAGAATATTTTCATTAATTATTATACCTAAAAATGTGGGTGACAAAGAATTTCTCCTCACAAAAACAAGCATTTCTATAAACTTTGATTTATGGCTACTTGGCCCTGTTGATTTGTTTTAAATCCAACCCACATCTCGAAATTTTTTATACTTAGTGATCTTATCCAGAAACTTTTTTTTTGTCTATAGTATTCAGGTTGCTTGTCAGCTATGAAATCCAGTGATATTTTCCTATTAACAATCAAAGAAGGTTGTTGTCATGGCTACAAATGACCCCTCCTTCAGCCAGCATAATTTTGCCAACCGTTTACCATTTATCCATACAAGTATCTAGACTAGGAGGGATACCTTGAGATCATTTTCAGTTCCTACTCACTCTGAAATAATTTTTATTTGTTTAGTGTTTTGTAGGTTACTGATCATTTTTATGACAGTTGTCCCATTTGACCCTTACAGTAGTGCTCTAAGATAGGCGTTGTCATTATACTTATTTTACTCTTGAGAAAAACAGACTCTCAAAAATTTTGAGACTTTCTCAAGCTGATGCAGCTGGCCAATGGAGAAAGTTGAGGCTCTAACTATAGTTCACTTTACTCCATATCACATGTGTTTTTTTTCTCCCCATTCCATTCCTCCTTTCTAGTCTTTTTCACTTGTAACCTGACAGTTGTAGATCAGACTAGCTGTTAAATCTGTATGCCAAAACAAGGTCTTGCTTTTTGTAAGTATGTCTTGAAAAACTTCTGAATGGAAAACAACTTGGCAAATCTTCTTTAAGATATGTGCATCCTTCCCCAAAATCTGTTTGAATTAGAATGCAAACCTTTACCTTACAAATTTTGTAGAAAACTCATGGCTAAGTTTAGCTGAAATAACTAGAGAAAATACAGAAAGAACAACAACGAGTGCCAATAACCTGTTAGTCTATGGAAATAGACCTCCACTACTTTGTATCCCATGTGCCTCTGTTTCCTCTTAGGAATTCCATCAAGTTTCAGTCTGCTGACTTTGATCCTGTTTTATTGGTCAGTCGTCTGCTCTTCCATATGGGTAACCACACACACCACTAATGAACACCAGCTATGCTTTGTTGTCTCTAATCCCAAAACAACCTTTGGAAAGTACTACCTGACACATTAAAAAAAAAAGACCTGTTGCTGTTGAGTCTTTTCTGACTTACAGTGACCCTATTTTACAAATGAGGAAACCAGTACTGAGATTCAGACTTTTCTAAAACCTCCTTGGTAGAAAGTGATAAAGTTGGGATTTAAATGCAAATTTTACTATACAGTTTATACCCTCTTTACCATGCCTTGGTTGCTGTTTGTATAAACATGGTGCAATATGATGTGGCCTTGTGTTTCTAATTTCTTACCTATCCTCAAGGAAACAGTTGCATTGCCTCTTGATCCTCCATAGGAACCTGAATGCATTTGGTAGATGATTGTGTAACTGAGAAATTGAAAAGAACTTTGCAAAAGTGTAGGTATACATTATGAACACAAAAACTGTCTAAATAACATAAATGGGTTTTAATACCCAGGTGTATAGAATCCCCAGTTACACTGAGGGAATAATCCTGGTGTAATTCCAGGCAATTTTTCTATAATCAGGCTTGATCTAGTAAGTCAATGGTGTTGCCTGGATGTTTCACACACTGCTTAATGTGTAAAACATAGCTGGTCTTAATGTGAAAAAGTAATTTGTTATAGTGGTGTGAGAAACCATTAATTTGGTTCTTTACCCCTGAAGTCATTTATTTGGCTTCTGCTTCCTTAATTGTTCAAGTGTAACTTTTGCTGGAGGCTTGTATCTATAATGTTACAGTGAATTATTTAACATTTGAGGGAAGTACTGGATTTGGAAGCTTTTTAATTAACCTCCAAACTACTGGGATTTACATTGTTGTTGTTTTTCTGTCGTAACCTTTACTTTGGTACCAGATAATAGAAACTGAGTAGATTACCTAAGGGACCAAAAGTGAGTTAGGTGGCCTCTTTCATTTGGCCTAAGGATGTAACTGGTGCTTGTGTATGTGCCTAGTGAACTTTTCACATAATGGCCAAGAGAGGACGAATTTAGGCTAAAACATAATAACTACATTTTGAAAAATAGGCAAGAGATCCACATTTATAAAAATGCACTATGAACGACTACCATAGCCTTTTGTCCACAAGACCACAGGCTTTAGGTTTATACCACCAACCTTGACTTCTAAAAAATTGGTTGTAAAGGTGACCAATCAAAAAAGTATAACTAAATTTACAACTATCCCTAGCTACAACTAAGAAAATAAGTTTACAACTTCCTGTTCTATTAATGATAGGATATTTTTATTTTGTGTGTAAGAGATAAAAGGAGCCCTGGTGGCACAGTGGTAAAGCACTGTGCTGCTTACCAGAAGGCTGGTGGTTGGAACTCACCAGCCACTCAGCAGAAGAAAGATATGGCAGTCTGCTTCCTTAAGGATTTACAGCCCTGGAAACCCTGTGGCGCAGTTCTACTCTGTCCGTACAGGGTTGTTATGAGTTGGAATCAATTCAGTGGCAATGAGTTTGGGATTTTTTTGTTGTTGCTGTTGTTACAAGAGATAGGTCATTATAATATATAATACATAATATTACAAAGTATAGACTTTTCTAATGTAACATGATATTAAGTTTAAAGAAATTTAGGTGAATTTTTTTTTTACTAATGTTTTTGCTTTCTCAGTTATTTTAGCAAGAACTGACTCAAGTATTTTTTATTGAACTAACAGTTACGAACAGACCGTATTTTTACCCTACCCTCGTTCCCTGAAATTTCACAACACCTCCTCTTACCTTTGGTGTAAGAGATTCAAAGGAGCTTACCTTTTCTTTTCTTCCTGAGTACCCAACTAAACTACATTTCCCAGGTTTTCTTGCAGTTGACAGTGACTGAGACCTAGCCAATAGAAGTGGTACTTGCCATTTCCTGACATTAAAAATCTTCCATTTGCAATACTTGTTAAGCAGGTTACCTTGGAAGCTACCCACTCAATATGAAAAGTGCCTGTATCCCTGAATCAGTCTTGGAGTGCCACCTGCTCTTCAGGAACATCTATATACACTTTATATGTGAGACAAAACATCTGTTTGTTAGGTCACTTAAATTTCGGGGTTTATCTGTTACTGCAGCAAGTGTTATCTTAATTAATATACACATGTACTGTTAGACATGAGACTTTCTGGGCAACTCCTGTCTGGAGGTGAGATGAGAAGGAAGAGGGGGACAGGAGCTGGTTGAATGGACACTGGGAATGCAGGGTAGAGAGGAGGAATGTGCTGTCTCATTAGGAAAAGAGCAGCAACATAGCAAGGTGTGTATAACTTTTTATATGAGAGACTGACTTGATTTGTAAACTTTCACTTAAAGCACAATAAATTAATTAAAAAATATATATATATATACACACATGCTGTTTCTATTAATGCTATCACCATTCAGTCACTCAGTTACCCCAGTGAATTTGGTAATCTTTAATTACTCCCACACTTTCACTTTCCATACCCAATAAGCCACCAACACACAAATTTCTATGCATGGCACATAGTAAACATTCTGTGTTTTTTCTTTCAATCCATTTCCATTCTTGTGTTTCAGGCCTTTGTTACCTCATGCCTAAACTTTAGCAATAGCTGTCTATCTGGTCTCCCTGTCTCTAGATGCTCCTTCTTCAGAATTTCAGTTGCTAAATTGAACATTTTAAAACTCTGCTTTCATCACTCATTCAGCTATTTATTAAGCACTTGAGTCGGAATCGACTTGACGGCAGTGGGTTTAGTGGGTATGTGCCAGGCAGACCCCCTGGGTGCACAAATGGTTAAGTGCTCAGCTGCTAATTGAAAAATCGGTGGTTTAATCCACCCAGAGGTATCTCAAAAGAAAGTCCTGGCGATCTACTTTGGAAAGATCATAGCCGTTAAAAACCCTGTGGAACACAGTTCTGCTCTGAAACACATGGGGTCGCCGTGACTCAGGGTCACCTCAACAGCAACTGTCTGTGTGTGTGTTGTTTTTTAAATGTGCTAGGCACAGTGCTTGGTGCTGGAGATACAAGTGAAATGGTGCGTAGTATTTACCTTCAGTGACCAACGGTAATACAGTGTTATAGATGCTGTTACTAGAGTATAGACAGAACAGAGTTCTGTGAATGAATTAAGGACGCTGAGAGAAAGAGAGGAGAAAACTTCAGAAAAAGGGACCATTTGGGTTTCATAAAATAGACAGCTTATAAGTGAGCTTTGAAGTTTACTAGAAGGTCATCAGTTGGAGGAAGGCAGGTGGGTAGGGGCACGTAAGGGGAGGTTATATCCAGGTGGGGGAAGCAAGAAGTGTCCGACCAAAGACATGGCGTGTTGAAGTACATGACAGGGCCCAGAACAGTGCTGACACTGTAGTAGGCACATGTAGTAGGCTGCTAATTGTTACATGAAGAGATGAATGTACAGAACAGAGACTAGCTTCATTATGTATATAGGGAACAGAGATGAAATTGGGTGGAAACGAAAGGCTGAAGTTAGATTGTGAAGGGCGCGGGAAATGAGAGCTAGATCCTGGAGGAACAGTGGGCATGGGTAGGTGGGGCATCTCAGAGGCAGCAGAGTGGACTTGGATTCTGGAGACAGACTGTACAACCTAGTAGCTGTGCCTTAGTATGTACTTGAAAGGATGGTTTTAAGAACTGAATGAGTGAATAGAATAACTCATGGCACTTAGTAAACTTTCTGTGTTTGCTGTTATTCTTAGCTATTATTATCATAAAAAGGTTTTCAAGAAGGGGTGTCACTTTAATATGTCTGCTAGAAAACACAATTAGCTAATATTTAGAAGATGACCTAGAGAAGAAAGGTCCAAGAGGCAGAAAATCAACCAAGGAGTTGTTGAAGTAGTCTAGTCAAGAGCCGAGAGGGAAAACAGAGACTTGGAAAGGTAATGAAAGTTTTGCCCAAGGCACGCTGCTGGAGATCGTCTGAGACAGAACTCAGACCCATTCAGGTCCTCTGATTTTGTGCCTTTTTTTTTTGCCAACGTATGCTAATTTGTGCTCCAAAGCTGAAAGTGTGATTAGGTGTGCAGTGGGACAAAAAGGTCCTGTGATCAAATGAGTTTGAGAAAACCAGGTTAAACAGTTAAGGGGGTTTCTTCATTTCAGAATTCTCGGAAGTCTGTTATGTACATATGTATGATACGCATCATGAATCTCTAAGAAGAGATACTGTTTCCCTGTTATTTGACTATAGAACCCTTTAACCTCTGTCAGCAGTATATCTTGTGGAACACTGCAGAATAGTTTGGTAAATGTTATTCTACTTCAGAAAGGTGAGGTGACTTTCAGAGATCCCATATTAAATGATTAAGTAGGGGAAGAAATATATTGGTTATCAATTGACTGAGTTCAAATCCTTTTTTGATTACTTATTTTTTTTTATTAGTTGGGCGATCCTGGAGAAGTTCAGTAGCCTTTCTGTGCCTCATAGGTTTCTTGGGTGTGTTAAAGAAGATAATATGTATAAAACGCTTAGAACATTGCCTAATACATAGATGCTGCTTAACAAGTGTTGTCTCTTATTGTTATTCCAGACCCCTGAGTGCTGCCTTATGTCCTTTATTAGATTTCTCACTCCTGAAGGAGAGGCACTTTGCTTTGTACATCTTTATATCTCATCAGCAACTTGGACATAGTCTTCATTTAAATTGTCTGCATGACTGAATCTTCAGTATAACATGAGTGTTCTAGACTAAAATAAACGTTTGAATCACAAGTTCTATTGTATGTGCCTTTTAGAGTAGTTTAACATGGATTGTGACTTACAGGGACTTTACCTTATTATGTCCCTTGCAACCTCTAATTCAGGATGTGAACTGTAGTCAGACTCTAAAACACCTTTCAAGAAACAGTCTTCATTTTTTTTAACCTAGTTATTCTGTAAAGCAGGAGCCCTGGCGGTACAGTGGTTGAAGCACTTGGCTGCTAACCAGGGTCAGCGGTTCTAACCCACCAGTGCGAGAAAATGTGGCAGTCTGCTTCTATAAAGGTTACAGTCTTGGAAACCCTTTAGAGCAGTTGTACTCTGTCCTGTAGAGTCACTGTGAGTCGGAATCTAGTTGATGGCGGTGGGTTTGGTTTTGGTGTTAAATAAAGCTTTGTATAATGTGGCATTTAAAGAAAGGAAGGTAAAAATGTTGGTACCATCCAGTCAGTTCCAATTCGTAGTGACTCCATGTACTACGGAATGGAACACTGCCTGGTCCTGTACCATCCTCACAATCGTTGCTACATTTGAGCCTGTTGCTGCAGCCACTCAGTCACTTTATCCCTTGAGAGCTTCCCTCTTTTTTGCTGACCCTCTACTTTACCAAGCATGATGATCTTCTCCAGGAACTGGTCCCTCCTAATAACACATCCAAAGTATGTGAGATGAAGTCTTGCCATCCTTGCTTCTAAGGAGCATTTTGATTGTACTTCCAAGACAGATTTGTTTGTTCTATTGACAGTACATGGTATATTCAGTATTCTTTACCAACACCGTAATCCAAAGGCATCAATTCTTCTTCAGTCTTCTTTATTCATTGTCCAGCTTTCCAAGGCATATGAGGCAATTGAAGATTCTGTGGCTTGAGTCAGGTGCACCTTAGTCCTCAAAGTGATGTTTTTGCTTTTTAACACTTTAAAGAGGTCTTTTACAGCAGATTTGCCCAGTGCAATATGTCATTTGATTTCTTGACTGCTGCTTCCATGGGCATTGATTGTGGACCCAAGTAAAATGAAATCCTTGACAACTTCAGTCTTTTCTCCGTTTATCATGATGTTGCTTATTGGTCCAGTTGTGAGGATTTTTGTTTTCTTTGTGTTGAGGTATAATCCATCTAAAGGCTGTGGTCTTTGATTTTCATCAGTAAGTGCTTCAAGTCCTCTTCACTTTCAGCAAGCAAGGTTGTGTCATCTG
Source organism: Elephas maximus indicus (assembly GCF_024166365.1). Classification (NCBI taxonomy): domain Eukaryota; kingdom Metazoa; phylum Chordata; class Mammalia; order Proboscidea; family Elephantidae; genus Elephas; species Elephas maximus. The sequence goes on along the minus strand of NC_064819.1, from coordinate 173,056,359 downwards.
CATAATGCATTTTGTTAATGAGTCTTCCTCCAATCCTGATACCATGTTCTTTTTCGTATAGTCCAGCTTCTCAGATTATTTGCTCAGCATACAGATTGAATAAATATGGTGAAAGGATATAACCTGACACACACCTTTCCTGACTTTAAGCCACATAGTATTCCTTTGTGCTGTTCAAACAACTGCCTCTAGGCCTATATATGGGTTCCTCACGAGCACAATTAAGTGTTCTGAAATTCCCGCTCTTTGCAGTATCATCTGTAATTAGTTATTGTCCACACAGTCATGTGCCTTTGCATAGACAATAAAACACAGGTAAACATCTTTCTGGTATTCTCTGCTTTCAGCCAGATCCATCTGACATCAGCCACGATATCCTTTGTTTCACACCCTCTTCTGAATCCGGCTTGAATTTCTGGCAGTTCCCTGTCGATGTACTGCTGAACCATTTTTGAATGATCTTCCACAAAATTTTACTTTCATGTGTTATTAATGACATTGTTATATAATTTCTGCATTCCATTGGATCACCTTTCTTTGGAATGGGCACAGCTATGAATCTCTTCCAGTCAGTTGGCCAGGTAGCTGTATTCCAAATTTCTTGCATAAATGAGTGATGGTTTCCAATGGTGCATCCATTTGTTGAAACATCTCAGTTGTTTTTCTGTCAGTTCCTGGAGACTGGTTTTTCACCACTGCCTTCAGTGCAGCTTGGACTTCTTTCAGCACCATCGGTTCTTGACCATATGCTACCTCCTGAAATGGTTGAATGTCTACCAATTCTTTTTGGTACAGTGACTCTGTGTATTCCTTCCATCTTCCTTTGATGTTTCCTATGTTGTTCAATTTTTTACTCACAGAAAACCCATGGCCATTGAGGCAATTATGACTCAAAGTGATCCTGTAGAACAAGGTAGAACTGCCTCGTAGGGTTTCCAAAGTTGTAATCTTTGTGGAAGCAAAATGCCACATCTTTATCCAGCGGAGCCACCAGGGGGTTAGAACTGCTGACCTTTCAGTTAGCAGCCAAGTGCTTAACCACTGTTGCCACCAGGGCTTTTTTTTTGTTCATAATTTATGAACAATAGAATCCTTCAAAATTGCAACTTGAGGCCTGAACTTTTTCTTCAGTTCTTTCAGCTTGGAAAACGCAAAGTGTGTCCTTCTCTTTTGGTTTTCTAACTCCAGGTCTTTGTACATTTCTCTAACTATACTTTGTCTTCTTAAGCCGCCCTTTGAATTCTTCTCTTCAGCTCTTTTATTAATTTCTTCTTTTCGCTTTAGCTACTTGATGCTCAAGAGCAAGTTTCAGAGTCTCTTCTGACATCTATTTTGTTCTTTTTTTTTTTTCTTTCTCTCTTTCTGATGACCTTTTGGTTTCTTCATATATGATGTCCTTGATGTCATCTCACAGGTCTTCTTATCTTTGGTCATTAGTGTTCAATGCATCAAATCTATTCTTGAGATGGTCTCCAAATTCAGGTGGAATATACTCCTGGTTGTACTTTGGCTCTCGTGGACTTGTTTTAATTTTCTTCACCTTCATCTTGAGCTTGCATATGATCAATTGATGGACTGTTCTGCAGTTGGCCCCTGGCCTTGTTCTGACTGATATTGAACTTCTCCATCGTCTCTTGCCATAGATGTAGTCAATTTGATTCCTGTATATTCTATCCGGCAAGGTTTACGTGCATAGTCACTGTTTGTGTTGTTGAAAAAGGTATTTCCAATTAATAAGTTGTTGGTCTTACAAAATTCTGTTATGCTATCTCCAGTGTCATTTCTATCACCAAGGCTATATTTTCCAACTACCAATCTTCTCCTTTGTTTCCAGCTTTCACATTCCAATCACTAGTAATTACCAGTGGGTCTTGATTGCATGTTTGATCAATTTCAGACTGCAGAAGTTGGCAAAAATCTTCAATATCTTCATCTTTGGCATTAGTGGTGTGTATAAATTTGAATTATACTCGTATTAACTAGTCTTCCTTGTAGGCATATGGATACTGTCCTGCCAATGACACCATTGTACTTCAGAATAGATCTTGAAATGTCCTTTTTGACAATGAATGGGATGTTATTCCTCTTCAGTTTGTCATTCTAGGCGTAGTAGACCATATGATTGCCCGATTCAGAATGGCCAATCCCAGTCTATTTTAACTCATGAATGCTTAGAATATGGGTCTTTATATGTTTAATTTCATTTTTGATGACTTCCACTTTTCCTTGATTCATACTTCATCCATTCCCTGTTCTGATGGATGTTTGCAGCTGTTCCTTCTCATTTTAAGTCATACCACATGAGCAAACGAAGGTTCCAAAAGCTTTACTCCATCCATGTCATTAAGGTCGACTCTATTTTGAGGAGCCAGCTTTTCCCCACTTGTATTTTGAATGTCTTCCAACCTGAGGGGCTCATCTTTTGGCATTATATCAGACAGTGTTTCACTGCTATCCATAAGGTATTCACTGGCCAGTTTTTTCAGTAGCAGATAACTAGATCCTTCTTCCCAGTCTGTCTTAGTCTGGTACCGCTGCTGAAAGCTATCCACCATGGGTGACCCTGCTGGTATTTGAAATACTGGTGACATAGCTTCTAGCATCACAGTAACACCCAAGCCACCACAGTACTACAAACTGACAGACAAGTAGTGGTAAAAGTGTTAGTGGCTTGCAAAATATCTGTTGAATTTTTTAAAACCTCATGAAAAGTTTATTTTCCTAATTTTGTTTTTTCCGTCCTATTTCAACCTATTCTTCCTTTTGCTTAATTTTTTTCACTCACCTCTGTTATCTGCAGCTTCCATTCTGGTGCCTATAGGCTTCAAGTTTTACTGATACGTTTTAGACTCTTCTGGATTTGTATTGACCTGACCTCATTTCCTCTGTGCAGCAGAGGGAGGAGAATAAGCTGCTTCTGAGGCACCAGTACAGTGGGAATATTCCCACTGCCATGAGAATTTCGTCAGAATGACTTAACCACGTGGAAGCGCAAGGTGCGCCTGCCAATTTTAGTCATAACCACTAGATATAATTAAAGATCCTCAATGTCCTGGGACATACGTATTCATTTATGGAAGTGTTGCCACCTGATTTTTGTGCACCTTGCAGTGTCTCTTATGTTTGCTATAGAGAAAAATTCAGTGATGAGTAGACTGTGCAAGAATGAAAAAGCATTAAATGAGTCAGAAGTAAAGTGCTTCTTGGTATTTCTTCCTTTTAGGTGGTCAGTTGGCCAGCACACATAATGGATACTTGATAAATTTCAAAACATGCCAATTCTATCTGTAAAACACTACTTTTATCTTAAGTATCATATATATGTAACCTCTGGGTGGCAGGTGAGCTGATGAATAAGAATAAAATTATGGACTGATTACTTTCTCACTTATTTGTAATTCTGTTAAGAGTGCACTATGTGCTCTGTGTGCCGTTAGACATAGTTCAGATGGCCAGGTTTTCACCACATCATCCCAGCAGTCTGCATGATGCCTAGGACATAGGTGGCAGTCATGACTGTTTGATTATGGCTGAATTATTATTATTTAATCTGGGGGCAAGGAAGACCTTCCTAAAAAGTTCTGAAACTTTAAAAGAAAAGACTTATACAAAGAAAACTACAAAACACTACTGCAGGAAACCAAGAGATCTTCATAAATGGAAAAATATACCATGCTCATGGATAGGAAGACTTAACATTGCGAAAATGTCAATACTACTCAAAGCTATCTATAGATACAATGCAATCCAGATCCAAATTCCAACAACATTCTTTAACAAGATAGAAGAACTAAGTACCAACCGTATGTGGAAAGGAAAGAGCCCCCAAATAAACAAAACATTACCGATAAAAGAATAACAAAGTAGGAGGCCTCATACCACCAGATCTCAGAACCTACTATACAGCTATGGTAGTGAAAACAGCTTGGTACTAGTACAACGACAGACACATAGACCAAAGGAACAGAATTGAGAATCCAGAAATAAATCCATTCACCTATTGTCTGAGTTACCTAGTGCTGCTATAACAGAAATACCACAAGTGAATGGCTTTAACAAAGAGAAATTTATTTCTTCATAGTAAAGTAGGCTAAAAGTCCAAATTCAGGGTATCAGCTCCAGGGGAAGGCTTTCTCTGTCTGTCAGCCTTCTTACCAATTTTCCCCCAGACTAGGAGCTTCTCTGTTCAGGGATCCCGGGTCCAAAGGACACACTCTGCTCCCGGCACTGCTTTCTGGGTGGTATGAGCTCCCCCACTCTCTGCTTGCATCCATTTTCTTTCATCTCTTGTAAGATAAAAAGTGGTACAGGCCATACCCCAGGGAAACTCCCTTTTTATTGGATCAGGGATGTGACCTTACTAAGGGTGTTACAATCCCAGCCTAATCCTCTTTAACATAAAATTACAATCACAAAATGGAGGACAACCACACAATAGTGAAAATCATGGCCCAGCCAAATTGATACACACGTTTTTGGGGGGACATAATCTAGTCCATAACACCTGTGGACACCTGATCTTCAACAAAGGGTCGAAATCCTTTAAATGGGGGAAGAGATAGTCTCTTCAACAAATGATCCTGGCAAAACTGGACATCGATTTGCATAAAAATGAAACAGGATCTGCACCTCATCCCATACACAAAAACTAACTCAAAATGGATCAAAGATCTAAATGTAAAACCAAAAACTATAAAGTTCATGAGAAAAAATGTAGTGACAATGGTAGGGACCCTAATTTATGGCATAGAGTATCAAGCATAACTAAAAATACACAAACCCCAGAAGTTAAACTAGGTAACTGGGACCTCCTAAAAATTAAATATTTATGCTTATCAAAAGACTTTTCCAAAAGAGTAAAAAGAGAACCTACAGACTGGGAAAAACTCTGGCAATGACATATCTGATAAAGGTTTAATCTTTAAAATATAGAGAAAACTTCTACATTAAAATAAACTTCAACAATAAAAAGGCAGGCAACCCAGTCATAAAATGGACAAGGAACATGAACACTTTGCCAAAGAGGACATTCAGGCAGCCAACAAGTACATGAAAAGATGCTCATGATCATTAGCCATTAAAAAAAAAATAACAAACCCATTGCTGTCAAGTCTATTCCAACTCATAATGACCCTATAGGATAGAGTAGAACTGCCCCATAGGGCTTCCAAGGAGCAGCTGGTTGATTCGAGCTGCTGACCTTCTGATTAGCAACTGAACACTTAACTACTGCTCCACCAGGGTGCCAAACTGGTACAATCGCTATGGAAAATGATATGGCACTTCCTTAAAAACCTAGAAATGGAAATACCATATAATCCGGCAATCCCACTCCTAGAAATATATCCTAGAGAAATAGGAGCCATCACACAAATAGACATCTGCACACCCATGTTCATTGCAGCATTATTCACAAGAGCAAAAAGATAGAAGCTACCAAAGTACCTATTAACAGATGAACAGATAAACAAATTATGGTATATATACACAGTGGAATACTACACAGCAATAAAGAACAATGATGAATCTGCAAAACATCTCACAACGTGGATGAACCTGGAGGGAATTATTCTGAGTGAAATAATCACAAAAGGACAAATATTGTATGAGACCACTATTATAAAATCTCAAGAAAAAGTTTATACACTGAAACAATCATTGATGATTATGAGGGAGGGGAGGGGTAGAAAGGGAAAACCACTAACTAGACAGTAGTAGACAAGTGTTAACTTTGGTGAAGGGAAAGACAGTACACAATATGGGGGAAGTCAACACAGCTTCACCAAGGTAAAGGAAGATATTAGAGGAACACACGAAAAAAAAGTTAACACAGTAAATACAGTAGCATATACAACAACAGTAAAAACCCTACAACAGTAAAAACAGTAGCTTACAAGCAGATACACATACTGAATAGTAGAAGGAGGACATATAGGAGTATGCCTATATATATATATATATATATATGTATATAGGTTAGGCTATGAATTTTTGTAAATACATATTTGTATGTACAGCATGTATATTCATATATATAATATTCATATATGTACAAAGGGGTCACAGTCATAGACACATCCAAACACTTCAAGGGACCGAGTTACTAGAGCTGATGCTTGGGGACCATGGTCTCAGGGAACATCTAGGTCAATTGTCATAATGTAGTTCATAAGGAAAATTTCTGCATCCTAATTTGGTGAGTAGCGTCTGGGGTCTTAAAAGCTTGCAAGATACATCTATTGGTCCCATCCCACCTGGAGCAAAGGAGAATGAAGAAAGCCAAAGACACAAGGAAAATACTAGTCCAAAGGACTAATGGACCACATGAACTACAGCCTCCACCAGCTGGAGTCCAGAACTATGTAATGCCCAGCCACCACCACTGACAGCTCTGATAGGGATCACAATAGACGGTCCTAGACAGACTGGAAGAAAAATGTAGAACAAAATTCAAATTAACAAAAAAGACCAGATTTGCTGATCTGACAGAGATTGGAGGAACCCGCAAGACTATGGCCCCTGAACACCCTTCTAACTCAGAACTGAAGCCATTCCCGAAGTCCACCTTTCAGCCAAAGATTAGATGGGCCAATAAAACAAATAACATCCAAGAGGAACATGCTTCTTAGCTCGATTAAGTATATGAGGCCAAATGGGCAATGCCTACACTTTTAAAAGCAAAGATGAAAAGGCGGGAAAGGATGGAAAAACTGGACAAATGGACATGGGGAATCTGGGATGGAAAGGGAAGAGTGCTGGTACATTTTGGGGATTGCAACCAATGTCATGAAACAATTTGTGTATAAGTTTTTGAATGAGAAACTAATTTGCCCTGTAAACTTTCACCTAAAGCACAATTTTAAACAAAAACAAAAAACAAACCCTATGGAGCAGTTCTGCTCTGCACACAGAACTGACTCAATGGTAACTGGTTTTTAATTTAAGCAAACTATACACATGTGTTGGGAGAGCATGAAATTGTCTAATAAAAATGCTAAGTACGTGGGGAAAAAAAATTAAACATTTGAATGCATGAAAAATAATCCTTCAATGGAACAAATCCCCATAAATTCAAAAGACATACCAAAATTACAAAAATATTTGCAGTACATGTGACCAAAGACCAAGCTTTAACATAGAGATCAGTTGAAGATCTTATAAATCGAGAAGATGAAGATAATACAACAGAAGTGTGGACAAAGGATGTGAACAGGCTGTTCGGTGAAAAGAAACATAAATGGTTGGGATACAAATGGCAGAAATGCCACCCCTCATTCTAAAGGGCAAATTAAAACGAAATCACATTTTCTCACCTGTTAGACTGATAAAGATGAAAAAGTTTGATACCCAGTGTTTGTGAGTGTGTGAAAGAAGCAGGCAATTGACTGCTTTGGTAGTAGGAGCTTTAATTGGTGTAGCTGCTTAGAGAGCAATTTGCTAATAGCTATAAATTTTATTTTAATCCAACTATTTGGTTTAGTGTAAATTTTTTATTTAGTGTAAACTGCCTGCTGGTGTGTTAACATAAGGTCTCAAAGACTTATGTACAGGAATGCTCTTTGTAGCATAGTTTACAAGAACAATAAAAACAACAACGGAAACAACCTAAGTGTCTGCCAGTAGTTGTAGTATAATTATAACATATTAATAATTATAGTTAATCGATGCTGCTATATTATTGATACAAAGGAATATCAAATAATCATTTAAAAGAATTAAGGAGAGCTGCATGTGCTGATCTGGAATGATTTCAAAGAGTATATGAAAAACATGCAAGATGCAGAAATATGATATGATCCCATTGGGGCTTGGGTGAACAGCTGGTGGATTTTTATGTGTGGACAGTGCCTCACAGGGTCTGTTAATAGTGGTCACCTCTGGAGAGGAACAACTGGTTAGGGGAAATGGGAGGAGAGACTTTAACTGTTCATTTGATATTCTTTCCAGCAGTTTGAATTATTTTTTACCCATATGCACGTTTTACTTATGTACTCCCAAAAGCTAGTTTAAAATTTGAGTTGAGGATAGTTAGCTTAGAAGCTGTATCCTGCTACCAGAATGAGAGGATTAGAGTCTCTGAGCTAATTTGAAATTTTTTCTTTTGGCCTCCCTGACAAGATCAAATATCCTATGAAAATAGATAAACTATAGTTTTTTTGTTTGTTTATTTTAATAATAAGAGCGGGAGTGAAGTAAAGTGATATCTTTGGTTAACACTTAGGTTGACCATCCATGTTAAAATGGACACCATCAATACAGTATCTGTAGGACTTTTGGTTGATTATATTTCTTTAGCTTAGCCCTAGAATTCTTGCAATTAATTATTCACTCACCCCATATTCAGTTGATTAAGGTTATATTAATGATAAATGCGCTAAAGTAATTGTGAGCTAGTCACAAAAGACTTTATACACATAATTATAAGTTAAGTCTTGAAAACATCTGACAGTCAATTTACTGATTAAAATATTACTTTCTCCTTTAAGTGAAATTGGGTCCGGTTTGGTGTGGTGTTAAAGGAAGTGGTGGTAGAATATTTGGAGTCCTGTATGAAATAATCTTAATTTAAGGAGAAAAGTAGAGAATATAAAAAGCTGTGAAAGAGGCAACTACTTTTTTTCTATGAACTTTTAAATTTAGGGAATTGAACTTGGTCTCAACTATAAATATTATAGTCATAATTCATCGTTTTAATGTGGTACTAATTAGTGTCTGATGACTTCTAGTTAAAGTAACAGTAAGTTGTAACTACCAGTTCTCACCTTCACTCCACGCATTAGAATTAACCTAGAACTTAAAAAAGCCAAACAAAATTAATAAATCTCATTTCTGTGGGGATTGACCACATCAAAAAACACCTGAACAAACAAGGTTTAAGTAGGAACGTGTTAATCATATCATTTATTTAGATCTCAATATGAAATAAGTTCATGTTAACATGAAATAATACTGAAATGCGTATCGTAAAAAATCCAGTTATGGTGGTTGTTAGTTTTTTAAAAAAGATGATGTGTATAAATGCATAGAAAGACTCTGGCAGAAATCTCACTCACCTGGTAATGATAGTGGTTGGGGGAAGTGGGGAAGAGGAGGGGTTAGAAAAAGGAACCAGATGTGAGTCAGAATTGACTCACGGCTAAGGTTTGGTTTAGTTTTTTTTGGTATAGGAGAATAGTCAAAGAGGACTTTAACTTTATTTATAATATTTCAATTTTTTAATAAAGAGAATCTAGTCATAGAGAAGACCTGGTAGCGCAGTGATTAAGCACTCCTCTGGTAACTGAAAGGTGGTTTGAACCCACCACTGCTCCTCGGGAGAAAGACGTGGCAGTCTGCTTCCGTAAAGACGACAGCCTTGGAAACCCTGTACGGCCATTCTACTCTGTCCTATAGGGTTGCTATGAGTCGGAACTGACTTGATGGCAATGGGTTTAAATTCATATTACTTGTATAATTAAAAGAAAATTATGTTTCATACTTGTAAAGCAATAAGGACCTATTTTTTAAATGTATCCTTTTGTACTACAAGAACCTTAAAAATGAGGAGTGCTTAATTGACGGTATTTTTAAATGATTATGGTGAATAATTGAATTTAGTGTAGCTTTTGAAGGTAATTTCCTAAGATACTTCTGCTCCTTTTTAGAGAGATCTCAAGAGAAAAAAGCACGTACAGTTGATTATATATTCCTATTGATCGTATTCAACTTCCAACAATAAAAATAAACTCCAGATACAAATCTAGCAATATTACTAATTCATTACAACCAGTACTTATTTTCTTCATTAACTTTTTATTGTTATTTTCAATGTACACAGCATGCGCAAATGCAGCAATTATATGTTGAGCAGGAAAGGGGAAGGCTCTTTATGTTCAACGTACTGTATATCAGAAGTCATTACTTCACCAGAGCTGCTGGAAAAGCTCAAAATAAGATCAGCCTCTTACAAAACAAGTGTAATTAACCACGAAAAGTAGGTGGGCTCAGTTACAAATCTACTCAGCGGAGAGTTAGTTTATCTTATATAAATAACACGATATAGGTTAGACTGCCTAAAGAAGTGGTAATATCAGGGAAGGGTAGATCTACTTTACAGCAGAAAGCAAACTGCATAAATTGTTTAGTTAATGGTGAAAATTTAAAAATTTTATTCCTTGAAAAACCCACTGCCGTTGAGTCGATTCCTTAAAGGAGGGCTATATATTGATTACTAAGAATCCACAGTCAAATGCAATGTCTAATTTTGCATTTTAAACAGTGCTTAATTCTTGACATGCATTATAGTAAAATGTTCTATTTCATAGAAGACTTATAAACCAAAAAATAAAACCAAATCCAGTGCTGTCGAGTCGATTGCAACTCACTTAAAATGTTTAATTGCAGAGTCTGCTTAATAGCATCATGACTCAGTGCTGTCCCTTGGAACTCAAACTCAGGATACCCCCAGTGGTAAACAGTGTGATGTAATAGAGACATGGATGAAGGGCCAGAGATCTGGGTTCTTGTCCCAAATCTGTAACTGATTAGTTATTTGAATTTAAGGAAGTCACTTAACCTCACTTTGACTGATAATTTATCTATAAAATGGGGATAATGTGTTTCAAGTCGAGGAACTTAACTAACATCCAGGTAGATTGAAGTAGCCTGTGGTCTGATATAGCCCATTCTGACTACCTCCTCTCTTCAAGGCACAGGCTGGGCATTGAGGGAAATGAAAATATGAAAAAGAATTAGTTCTTGATCTCAAGTGACAAGGTCAGGAAACAATTTATGCATCTAGTAGCCTTGCTGACACTTAACTCGATGCAATTTTATTTCTAGAATCCTATCTCTGGAACTCAACTGCTACAGCTATAACCATATTCATCACTGAATCCACAATCCACCCATGCCTTTGTAGACTAACCCCCGGCACCCTTTGTAAGACAGGTAATTGTTAACACCCCTCACATATGAATGCCAGGTGAAAACTGACAATCTATAGGTGTCTTCCTGCTTGAGGACCTCCTATCTCACTAAACTCTTGGACTTTCCTTCTCCTGCAGACTGTGTAGAGGCTGCTGGTAGTGGTGGTGGTAATAGAGACAAAAAGGACAGATTCTTAGGTTGGTTATCCCTAACCCTGGCACCCTTCCTCTTTATAGTTACTGTTATAGAGTCTCCATTTTCTGTTACTGAGATTTCCCCATTCCCTCTACTTCTGCTTAAATTTTTAAGTTTTTAAGTGGAGTGGAATATCCCTGGTTCTTCAATGACATCCCATCCTCTACAGGATTAACTACAAATTACATAGTACAGCAACATGCACTTCTTAGCAACTTTGAAGTGGAAATGAAAAAGGTAAAACCATGATCAGGGTTTTTCTTTGCCCACCAAAAAGACGCAAAGGACTTAGGGTATGTGCAAGAGTATGGCTGACCTAATGTAATGATCTAGGCTGAGGGTAGCAAAAATTAGGCAAGAGAATAATGATCAAGGGATGGGAGGTCATGATGAGCCAGATTACAGAGGTGGAAGAATTAATGCAGTGAGAGAGCTGAGAGGTAAGGAGGTTGTTGCTAGAAAGTGGGATATTTGAAGATTTCAGAAAGGGAACAGATATGAATGGTAAGTTTTATTTGTACCTGAGAGTGGGGCTGACAGAATACCGTGAAGGTTGAATTGAGTAGATTGAGAAAACTGTAGGGTGGGCAGTTCATGTCACTGAAGCTCAGCAGAACTGGAGTGAGATTCCGAAGACATCAGTGATTGCAGAGTGATAGAGAAGAGGAGGGACAGTGGAAAGTAGAGCAGGCTTCAAAGGAACAGTGGTTTTCACAAGATGGTGAGGAAATGAAAGAGCACCGTTTCCACTTCTCGACTCCTCTGTTTATGATGGTGGGAGGTTGAAGATATCCACTCACAAAGACACAGGGATCCAGATACCCCAGGAAAAGTCATAGCTTAATTAGAGGCAGAGTCCCTGGACGATGCAAACACATTTGGCAGCTAACTGAAAGGTTGGAAGTTCATGTCCATCCAGAGGCACCTTGGAAGAAAGGCTTGGAGGATTTACTTCTGAAAAACCATCCATTGAAAACTATGGAGAGCAGTTCTAGTCTGACACACATGCGGTCACTGTAAGTCAAAATCAGTTCTACGGCAACTGGATTTTTCAGTTAAAGCCCAAACCTAGGGAGGAATGTTCTATGCATTCTTAGAGCACTTAGCATGTTGTTTTGTCATGACTGATTTATGTGTATGTTTTCTTACTAGACAGTATCTTCTAGACATCAGGGGCCACCTCTCTCTCCCACTGAACCCTCTATTGTGTATTGTGCTTCTGAATCATTTCTCATCTATCTTGTAGTAATATGTATATCTGTCTTATCCTTCTACTAGATTTGTTCATTGATTGATTGATTCAGCAACCATTTATTGAGCACCTGTGCAGAGCTGTGATAAATATAGAAAAATAATAATTGTATTGTAACTAATGTATGTGTCAGGTACCATTACATGTGCTTTATATAGATATAAACTCATTTAATCCTCACAACACTGGTCAAGAAAAAATTGCTTTTCTGGAAAAACAGGGTTAGAGAAATTTAATAATTTGCCCATCATAAGTCAGTGGCGGAGTTGGGATTCAAATTCCATTTGACCACAGAATCAATGCTCTTTCCATTACTGTAGACAGCCTCTGCTGGATTTAAAAAAAAAAAAAAAAAAAATTGGGTGCCCTAAATACACTTTTTTGCTCATCTTGACATCCTTAGCACTGAGCACAAATCTTTGTGTTCCATGTTAGATGGTGTTGAATGTATAATGGATAGGAACCGGGTTATAAACTTTTTCTTTGGCCTACAAAGCCCCGTCAGTGTGCCGGGCACTCATATGCTGCATGAATTATTGTTGATTTATTGAGACAAAATTTCCTTATGGGGTTGATTGTGGATCTTGATGGGGCGCTATGCAAGTTAAAAATAAAAACTTCTATGTGTTCAGGCCCATATCTCTTTTACAGCACATTTCTTTTGTAGATTTAATCTTTATCTATTGGGGAATAGGGATAACTGCATATTTCTTTTGATACAGGAACCATTTTTTTTAAAACAGACTTGTGTCCTAAGAAGAAGTTCTGTCTAACGAGCTTCCCCTGTAGACAAAGAACAAAGTGTATTTCGTTTGTCATTAGTTCTGAAATGCTCAGTGCTAAAAATTTTGGTATTAAAAACTATTACATTCATACTCATTGGAGAGAGCATTTCAAGGAAGTACTTGGATGTTCTGCACCTACAAGATTCGCTGCTGTCCATAAGTGATTTGCATCCTACAGTAATGTAGAGCTTCTGTTACTCTGCTGTAATTATTACATATTCATCGCAAATAATGATGTAACGGATTTTTAGAGGCTGTGCATAAGAGAAGCAGCAAACTGAGACACAAAACAAGTTTCCACCCCTTCTTTCCAAAGCTGTAGTTAATCACTTGAACACTTTCCAATATTGTAAAAAGCTGGCAGACTTTTCTTTGCAGCCGGCTATGTAAAAATGTTTATAATTTACAGCTTATTATGGCATGCAAACGACTGTGTTCTCAGTGAAGGAGAGTGAGAAAATACGGCTGTGAAATTATTTAACTCCCCTTTGTTAGTTGTTTTTTGGCAACATTGGAAGGATACTTTACACTTAAAATGCATTTCTGTAATTTATTTTAAATTACTCAATCAGAACTTTTAATAATAGGAATTTACTTTTTATCTCTCTCTGTAGATAGGCCAGAACAATTTTAACAAAAACAATAAGCTGAAAAAGTAGAATTGTCAAGGAATTTGAAAGGAATAATACTAAATTGTTAAGGTTTAATTCAATTTATGGCTTCAATTTTATAAAAATCTGTTTTAATCTCTGATAAACCTGCAGTGTTGGATAGGCAATTTATTATTTTCAAAGGTACCATGCACAATTTTGTTTTACATTGTCTGTTTGTAGCACTTTGGCTAGAAGTTATCTTTCTCAGGAACAATTAGAGGGGCAGGCAAGGTAACTTGGGCCTCTTTGTAATCCATTGGCTATGTCTACCCATTTTAGGTCTTTCCTTCGAATTTTCTAATTTTACTCATTCCTGCATTAGATTCATAAAACCCCTAAGCCAGTTACCACATAGTCTTTTTGTGGTTGCTGTTCTCTCTGTGCCTGGTACACTGCTGCAAGATCCTACTTGATAAACCATAACCTTCATCTTGATAGGGAGGTGGCTCCCTCCATGAAGGACCAACAAAGCTGGACTTTAGGTGCTGTACTTTATCGATGGGCCTTCATTGAAGGAGTTCCTACAGAAGACAAGAAAAACACAAGAAATGGTATTTAAAAATCCATAGCCTTTTTCCTTCTAATTCTTCAGCTCTGTGTGGGGAGAGAACTTTCTATTTAGTTTATACTTCTCAGAAGGTAAAAGAAAGGAAAAAAATTATGTTTAAATATTTAAGACATTTAATAAATCATGTTTAATTTTTCTATTTCCCTATTTGTTTTAGAATTATTTTAGCAGCCGGGGACTTTGTAATACGTGATCAGTTCTTCTTATTCATGTGTTTTTTTCCATAAGCACAAATAATCATATGCAGCATATTATTATTATGTATGTTCAACTCATATGTTTTTGAGAAATATGAATTGTTACCTCAGAGAAAATAGGATTGTTATGTCAATATCAAGGCATTATCATTGATATTATCATTGTTCTCTTTAAGAAATTTTTTGGTATAAAAACATATTTTACAACCACAAGGGAGAATTTGTTTTCTACCTCAAACCTTTAGAAATAAATAAATATTATCACAACTTTAAAGCCATCTCTGACTGTGCGAAACTAAAAAACTGAATTTAGTGATTTTTTTCTGTCTTTTTGGCTTCTTCCTTTTGGGTGGAGAGACCCGAGATCTGCCCAGCCTTCTGGGTGGGAGGATGGGGTGCCTACCTCTGCTCACCGCTGACCTCTTCTGGCCTCCTGGTGGATGTGTCATTACAGTGTATGGCTACTCTCCCTTAGAATGTCCTGGTGAAAGAAGGGGCTGAGGGTCGCCAAGGAGCAGTGATGGGAAATGAGCCAGTGTAGACTTTGTTATGATAACCTCCCAACCTCTTTTACCACCCAGGACTCCAAAAGGAGTAAAGGTAAAAAAAAAAAAAAAAAAATCTGTTTACTAAGCATACTTTGTAGGTAAAATAATAATTACTTGATTTTTCATTTTATTAGATGCATGTATAACTGCCAGTCTTCGTTTCTGACGGGTATGAGATAACCACTATTACCACTTCTTATTAATGAATGCAGAATTAAAGAAAATTGAGATTTTTATTAACAAATGTACCTTCATCCAGTGGTAAATGAATGAATGGCTTTCTTAGACATTTTGAAAGGGGAAAATAACTCACCTCCCTCACTACTGTGAAGAATCCTTAAAGATCTAGGAACTCCAAACTGGGAACTACAATATCATCAACTAATAAACCAAACCAAACCCCTTGCTGTTGAGCCAATTCTGATAAGTGCTCAAACAATTTTTTTAACTCTAGAAATAGTGACTACTCCTAATTTAGTCCCATTTTCAAACAATAAAAGGTGACCTCTCTGTTATTGTTTAAATGGGGAATATTGTATCTGGAGCTTATGTTTTTACCCATAGAATAAGGAGTTGAAGATGAAACCTAAAGCCCTAATCGTCTCCAGAACAGAGTTCCTTTCTTTCCTGAAACTGGGAGGTCAGGCAAGGTTTCTATCTGTCTGTTATCTTTTGGAAACACATGATTATCAAACCTAAAACTTACACACTTTTTTACTTTGAGATAATATAACAGGTTTGTGACATACACAAAAAAAATTGTTTTGTTTCTGAGGGCGCCTTTGAAGTCTGTAATTCTGGCATTCAGAGTATTGGCTTACTGGTGTGGATCACCGCCCCCCCTCCATTTTGTGCCTTTCCTTCTCAATTTATCACACTTGCTTTTACACGTTCCCCACATCTACTGATTGTGCTTTTTAAGTGTTATTGAACATCTTATCATCTAGTAATATGTAAATCATCTTAAACTCTCTGGAAAAAGGCAGAGGTAAGAGCAAATAGACAAATTATAGTCTTGAAAGTGGTGGGAAGAAAAGGCACACTCTGACAGGGTCTCTCTTGTGAAGTGGGTTGTCCATGCCCTTCTTTGTGACCACACTGAGCAGTCCCATTCTTGCTTTGTCCTTGAAATTGATAATTACATGTAGTATTGAAATGAACTGGGAGCAATAAATGACCAGTGTGGGGCCCATTACAGGAACCCTGGTGGCACAGTGATAAAGTGCTCAGCCACCAACCAAAATGTCAGCGGTTCGAACCCATCAGCCGCTCCATAGGAGCAAGATGTCATGGTCTGCTTCTGTAAAGATTTACAACCTTATGAAGGCAAAGGACCATAGACTTTATGTCAGTTAGCAAAACATAGTTCATAAAGACAACGTTCTGCATTATACTTTGGTGAATAGCATCTGGGATCTTAAAAGCTTGCAAGAGGCCATCTAAGACACGACTATTGGTCTCTTCCCATCCAGAACAAAGGAGAGTGAAGAAGACCAAAGATTCAAGGGAGCAATTAGCCCAAAGGCGTAATGGACCACATGAACCACAGCCTACACGGCCCAGAGACCAGAAGAACTAGATGGTGCCTGACTCCCACTACCAACCGCTCTGACTGGGATCACAACAGAGGGTCCCAGACAAAGCGGGAGAAAAATGTCGAATAAAAAGTCAAATTTCACAAAAAAGACCAGACTTACTGGTTTGACAGAGTCTGGAGGAACTCCTGAGACTATGGCCCTGAGACACCTTTCTGACCTGAAACTGAAGCCATTCCCAGAGACCACCTTCCAGCCAAACAATAGATAAGCCCATAAAATAAACAGTAACACCTGAGAGGAACGTGCTCCTTAGAACAATCAATTATATGAAATCAGAACGGCAATTTTGCCCAAACGCAAAGATGAAAAGGCAGGAAGGAGTAGAAAATCAGGGCAAAAGGAAACGGGGAACCCAGGGCAGAAATGGGGAGAGTACTGACACATCGTGGGGAATGAAGCCAAGGCCATGAACCACTCTATGTACAAACTATTGAATGGGAATCTAATTTGCTCTGTAAACTTTCACCTGATGCACAATTTTAAAAAAGTTCACCTAATACACACAAAAAAGCCAAAGTATACACCAAAAAAAAAAAAAAGAGAGAGAGAGATTTACAGCCTTAGAAACCCTATGTGGCAGTGCTACTCTGTCCTATAGGGTCGCCATGAGCCAAAATCAACTCCACAGCAACAGGCGTGGGTGGTTCATGGGGCCTGTTTGTGTTCTCCTTTTCTATAGTTCAACAGTGTAACTTCTTGTTCTTGTACTGTAATGACCTCATAGTTATCAGCACCTCTTGTGCCTTCTGGTCTTCTTTACCTGCAACTTTTCCTGGCAGAAAAAAATCCAGCCAAAATTTCCAGCCAGTATTAATGCTGCAACAATTTATACAAAGCTGTACCTATGTATATAATATGTACATAGTTATAGATGCAGTTTTATGTATGTTTTTTTTTTAGTCTTTGGATTCTATCTTTATTATTTGTTCATTAGATGAAAAATATTGGAAGCTCTGTTGAGGAAGAAAAAATGACAGCCATTTAAAAAGCTGAATCGAAGTGAATATAGGGCATGGAGCCCTGGTGGCACAGTGGTTAAGAGCTTGGCTGCTAATCAAAAAGGTTGGCAACTCAAATCCACCAGCCACTCCTTGAAAACCCTATGGGGCAGTTCTACTCTGGCCTGTAGGGTCGCTATGAGTCAGAATTGACTCAGTGGCAATGGGTTTGGTTTTTGATTTAGCTTAGAAAGATCATAGTACTCACGGAACACAGAAATCTGTTATACTCTAATGGGAAATGAAGTATTACTATTTTGATGCCACTCTAAGCAGCTTCTTTAAAACTACCGAACAGCCCACTCAGAAATTGTGTCATAGACCATAGCCATATATGGTAACTAGGACATAATGGCATTTTCATTAAAAAAAAAAAAAAAAGTTTTTATAGGTTTCTGCTTACATCTGAGCTGTACTAGGTATCATACCAAAAAAGATTAAATCAGTCTACATTCTGGACTCTGAAAGTTTATTATTTCTTACAGATAGATACTTTGAGAGTCGATGTGCATATATTAGATATACAGCATGAAAAATATTGACTTAGTGCTGGTATATAGCTCCCACTTTCTTAAGTTTAAGAGGAAAGAGACAAGGATACTTATCTAGTTGCAGGAATAAAGATCAACAAGAATACCAAGGTGCCTGTCAACGGATGAATGGATAAATAAATTGTTACATTCACACAATGGAATACTACACATTGATAAAGAACAATGATGAATCCGTGAAACCTTTCATAACATGGAGGAATCTGGAAGGTATTATGCTAAGTGAAATTAGTTGCGAAAGGACAAATATAATGTGAGACCACTATTATAAGAACTCAAAAAATAGTTTAAACAGAGAAGAAAATATTCTCTGATGGCTGGGAGAGTGGGGAGGAAGGGAGGGAGGGAGTATTCACTAATTGGTAGACAAGAACTATTTTAGGTGAAGGGAAAGACAACACAGAATACAGGAGAGGTCAGCACAACTGGACTAAACCAAAAGCAAAGAAGTTTCCTGAGTAAACTGAATGCTTCGAAGGCCAGTGTAGCAGGGGCGGGGGTTTGGGGACCATGGTTTCAGGGGACATCTAGGTCAGTTGGCATAATAAAATCTATTAAGAAAACATTCTGCATCCCACTTTGCAGAGTGGCGTCTGGGGTCTCAAACACTAGCAAGTGGCCATCTAAGATGCATCAGTTGTTCTCAACCTACCTAGAGCAAAGGATAATGAAGACCACCGAAGACACAAGGTAATTATGAGCCCAAGAGAAAGAAAAGGCCACGTAAATCAGAGACTACATCAGCCTGAGACCAGAAGAACTAGATGGTACCTGGCTACAACAGATAACTGCCCTGAAAGGGAACACAGCAGAGAACCCCTGAAGGAGCAGGAGAGCAGTGGTATGCAGACCTCAAATTCTTGTAAAAAGACCAGACTTAATGGTCTGACTGAGACTAGAAGGACCCCGGAAGTCATAGTCCCCAGACCTTCTGTTAGCCCAAGACAGGAATCATTCCCAAAACCAACTCTTCAGACAGGGATTGGACTAGAGTATAAGATAAAAAATGGTACTGGTGAAGAGTGAGCTTCTTGGCTCAAGTAGACACGTGAGACTATGTGGGCAGCTCCTGTCTGAAGGGGAGATGAGAGGGCAGAGGGGGACAGAAGCTGACTGAATGGACATGGAAATAGAGGGTGGCAAGAAGGAGAGTGCTGTCTCAGGGGAGAGCAACTAGGAGTACATAGCAAGATGTATATAAATTTCTGTATGAGAGACTGACTTGATTTGTAAACTTTCACCTAAAGCACAAAAATTAAAAAAAGATCAACAAGAATAGCCTATGGAATTAAAAATTTGCTCATGGTAAGTTATTCAATCAGACTTAGAGTTAATATTAAATTGATGATGCATTCATCCACTCTGAGATTTGATTAACCATACATAGACCTGACCAGGAATATCCTTTTTTAATTTTTAAAACATGATAATCTGAAATGTTCTAGAACTTCCTTGCTGACTTTATTTCATTAAGTCCACCAGTCTAACTTCAGGATGTTTTCTTCTAACTTGGATCAGTTTTTTAAAAAGATTCCTTAAAATAGTATATTCTGATAATCTGGGGTGTATAAGTCCCACCTCAGCCTCCTCTTTCTCAACTTCTCCACATTCTCAGTATATTTCTCCCCCACAGTCCTCTACTAGGTAGAATTATCCTTTAGGCCCCATTTTAGGTGTTACTTCCTTGGGGTCTCCTTGGCAGCCTTTGTGTACCTCTGTGGTAGCAGTTATCACCTTGGGTTGAAATCATTTGGCTTCCTGTCTTAATCCTTCGCTGACTGATCTGGCCATGAGCTTTTTGAGGACAGAGCTTCTATGGTTCTTTTCTTTTTTTTAATTAATCCTCAGAACGTATTATAGGGCCTGACATACAGCAGACACTCGGTAAATGTTCATTAAATGAAACCAAGGGATCCTTGAATAATCACACCCATTGTAGTCAGTTAATAATAAAATATGGGGAAAGCATATTTGAAATAGTATCGCTTTAACTATGGTAAATTTTAACATTTTATAACAACCAGTCAGGACCTTAGAAATCTCTTCAAAAGTTCACTCTACTGTAACTGTTTACCCTGTTTGTTAATAATTCTCTAGCTATTAACCATTTATCTGATGATTTGACAAAATCCATTAAGTATCTATTATTTAGCAGTATCCATTTTAGTTTTTGTAACTTATTCCAAAGCCTGCTTTCTGACCAGGCCTTTCTGGTTATAACAGTTCTATCTGTAAATTCCAATTTACTTAATATCAACAAATGCAGGTTTGCTACAAGAATAAGAAACCAGGTTATCTTTTTAAGGAAATACATGTTTATAGCGATCAGTGAATTTGTAACCAAATTGTGCACAAAGGCAGTGTGAAAAAATGTTTAAAAATAAGTTGATGTAAACGAGGCGTTTCAAGTATAGGCTGGCACTTCATTAATTTTGTGACTTTTGTCAGTTGATGTCACAACCTTAGTGTTATTTTTAAAATAGTTTTTTTTTTTTAGGGGTATTTAATTAAGTAATGTGGTGTTTGCTTATTTCAAACAGTCTGCCTTTGTTCCTGTCAAAGCCACGCTGGCAAGGCATTGCTTTGCTTTTCCCTTTTGTTAATATTCTGTGTTAGATAATGGTTTCGCAAATAATAGATTCCAAGGACCTTTGATCCACCATTACTGTAAAATAAAATGCAACTTAATTTTTTTTTCTGGGCATAATGGTTTTAACCTTGTGTACTAATTTAACTCTGCTTGTGGGGGCAGATCCTTAAATGAGACGCAAATGAAGGAAAAATTGCTAATGCTGCCACTGTATATCTAATGAGCACAGTGTAATAAACCATAACCTCTTTGACATTTCTCTGGAAAGCAGCGTGATTATTTTGGATGGCTAGCCCTTTGTGGATGGCTCATTACCGTCTGGCATAATATGTATTGATAGAGACCGTAATTGTCAACTCCTATTTGACATGCTGCCGCTAATAAATATGGCTTGCATCACCAGAATGCACTAATGGTTATATGGGGAACTGTAATTAAAGGAAAAATTACGTATTTTTTAACTTAAAAAAGAAAAAAGTGTGTGTGTGTATGAAACGTCTTTATAGAGGATTGTCTGCTTTTTTTTTTTTTTAAAACCCCAGCTTATTGTCTTAGAGTATTTGAAGCTTCCCCCTGAGGCTTTGTGCTTTTTTTTTTTTTAATCGGTATAGGGGCCAGCATGTGACAAGACCCTTTTAAACTATAATGTGTGTGCATGTGTATATGAGTGGGTGTGTAATATTTTCCCCCACACAGGAGAAAAGCTTCTCCATTGGCAATATGTATAAGATTCATATAGTTTATACATTTGAGTTCAGCTCAGAAATTAAGGCTTTATAGCCAGATAGTCTCTTATTAGTCACATTCTCCGTGGGTTTTTTTCCTAACTTTATTCTCATCTTAATGTAAGAATTTTTTGTTCTTTGGCAGGAAAAGAAAAGAACAAATGACTCTGAAAAACAAATCAAAAGAATATTAAAGGCCCACAGAATGCCTTACACAATATTTCAGCTTGAAAAATGTAAATTAAAGATGAGAACTGGGCCCTGCATCATGCTATAAAACAAATGTAAGCCTAGTCAGTTGATAATATCTGAAAGTGTAGAATTGGAATTCTAAGAGAATAATATTTTTGTTCCCTAATGTGTTATTGTTACATACTCTGAACTTCTGGGCAAGGAAGTGTATTCTTGATTTATATACTGTAGTTTATGATTCTTCTGAAATAGAATCCTCAGCATAGCACCTGAAATCAGAACATGCTTATATTTCCTGGAGTAGGCCTAGAAGATTGTTATGGATTTGAATTGTGTCCCCCCCAAAAAAGTGTGTCAACTTGGCTAGTCCATGATTCCCTGTATTGTGTGGTTGTCTACCATTTTGTCATCTGATGTGATTTTCCTATGTGTTGTCAGTTCTACATCTATGATATTACGAGGTGGGATTAGCTGCAGTTACATTAATGAGGCAGGACTCAATATACAAGATTAGATTGTGTCTTAAGTCAATCTCTTTTGATATATAAAAGAGAGAAGCAAACAGACATGGGGAACTCATACCACCAAGCAAGTAGTGCCAGGAGCAGAGCATGTCCTTTGGACCCAGGGTCCCTGCATTGAGAAGCTCCTAGACCAGGGGGAAGACTGATGACAAGGACCTTCTCCCAGAGCCTACAGAGGGCTAAAAAAAAAAAAAGAAAACCCACTGCCATCAAGTCGATTTTGACTCATAGCGACTCCATAGAGTTTCCAAGGCTGTAAATCTCTGCAGAGCAGATTGCCATATCTTTCTCTCTCATAGCCAGTGGTGGTTTTGAACTACTAACCTTTTGGTTAACAGTCTGTTGCTTTAGCTGCTGCACCACCCGGGCTCCTTATTGGCACCCTGAATTCAGACTTCTAGCCTCCCAGATTGTGAGAGAATAAATTTCTCTTTGTTAAAGCCATCCACTTGTGGTATTTCTGTTATAGCAACACTAGATAACCAAGACAAAGATCATGTGAAAAATTAGGCAGCTCTCAGGTTTCTTCTTAGTAATGCGAAGTCTAATATTTTAAGTTTCAAGCTAAGAAAATGGAGGCCCCAGGAGATGAAGAGATGTAGCTGTTGGAAAGCATGGCTCTGTATTTATCTACCCGTGGTTTTGAATCCTGGTTCTATCCATTTGTCTTAGGGAAATTTCTTGACCTCTCTGAGCCGTAGTGTACTCGTGTAAAAATGGGGACAGTACCACCTACCCTACATGGCTGTTGTAAGGATCAGATGAGAAAACATTTATGAAGCATTTAATACAGTATTTGGTATCTAGTAGGTACTCGATATATGGGTTTCTTCTTTTTACCTTTTTATCCTCTCTTCTTCCTGCCCCCCATAGATGACCACATTTCTAATCTAGTGAATTCTCTACTTTCTCAAGGCTGTCCTGCCCATAAAACATAGAATTTTAATTTTGTAAAATATTAATAGCTAATACTTATTAACAGCCATGCCCTGTTCTGATTTTCTTACATGCGTTCATTCACTCATCTCTCACAACAACCCAAACCCAAGACGTGGGTGCTGTTATTATCATTCCCATTTAATAGATGGGAAAAAAAGAAGCACAAGAAATGAAGCAATTTGCTCTGTCACACAGTGGTGGGGTCAGGATTTGAATGTAGACAGTCTAACACCTGAACCCAAACTCTTAGCCACTCAGCTACACTGCCTCTGCAGTTTATCTCTCCTCATGTTGCTAAGACAAAGGGAAGGAGCACGTTCTGCCAGCGTTTGAGAAGGGACCGGCCTACTTTCCTTTGTAGGACTAAAATGACCTTAAAGGGCAAATGCAACATAGCTGTTAGGATTAAGGAAAGTATTTCTGGGAGGATGGAGAAGCAATTACGCTGTAGGATGCCAAAGAAAGTAGAGAAAGGTGACTATTGCACTAGACCTGGTGAATACCAAATACTCGCAGTGTCCTACGTACACTGTGCTGTTTCATGCCCCTCAACTCATGTTGTTTCCTCTGCCTGGGACACTGTTCCTACCTTGGCTTTATCTGACTAACTCTTACCTATTCCTTAAGACAGCTCAGCTCTCAGCTTCTCCAGGAAACCTTTCTTGACTCTCAGGCAGGGCTGAGTACCCCTTTTTCTGGGTACTTAACATACTGTGCGTAAGTCTGTGCAAATAGTAGTGGTAATCGTGGTAATAGCTGCCATGTATTCGGCACAGACCATGTGCCAGGTATTGTGCTGAAAACATTCTACACATATTACCTCATTTATGTCTCACAACAATCCTAAAAGGTCAGCAGTGATATCCCCTTTATATGAGGACAGAGAAGCTTAGAAGTATTAAAGAATTTATTCAAGATTACATAGCCAGAACTAGAAGATCTGGGATTTAAATCGGGTCTTTGAACTCTAAACTTATATTCTTAATAACTGTAGTATATTTGCTATATTTTATTGACATCATCTGCTTTTGTCTTTCTCATGATCAGATTATAAACTGTTCATGAACTGCACTGTCTTATTCATCTTTTGCACTGGATCCTATCAAAAATATTCTTTAGAGGAGAAAGAAATAGAATATAAAATGTGTTTATTTTGCTAAATGTAGCTAAACTTTAAAAGTGTTTTGTAACATTGTATGACCTCGCTTATATGAAAAAATAAGAACAGGCAAATGTATAGAGACCAAATTTTATTAGTGGTTATCGGTGAGGGGCGAAGGAGGTAAGAAGGGGGATAGGGGATTATTGCTTATGGAGCGCTGAGTTTCGATTTGCAGTGATGAAAAAATTTCAATGATTTAGGGTAGGGTTGCATAGCCGATTATTGTAATTGTTGTCAATAAGTTGTACACCTGTAAAAAGCTGAATTGAAAAAATTTCAATGATTTAGGGTAGGGTTGCATAGCCGATTATTGTAATTGTTGTCAATAAGTTGTACATCTGTAAAAAGTTGTGTGATAAACACATGTACAATGACAAAAAAAAAAAAAAAAGTAGCTGCTGAGGCTGCTTATGTACAACCAAAACACCTCATGGAATTTCATTCATTAGTTTGGAGTTTTAGGGTCATGGTTTCATGGGACATTCCAGTTAATTGGCCTAATATCATGTTTAATGTTTTTTTTATTATTATTATTCTACCTCTTAGTTTGTTGTGTAGTGCCTGGGGTCTTAAAAGCTTGCAGGCAGCCATCCAAGTTACAACAGTTGGTCTCTATATGCCTGGAACAAAAGAGGAAGAAGGAGAGTCAGGAATAGGAGGAGGAGATGGAATATGTGGCTCATTGCCTCTATGAACAATGGCCACCTTTGCTATGAGACCAGAAGAACTTGATGGTGTCTGGCTACCACTACTGAACATTTTGATCAAAGATTCCATAGGAGAATCCTGATCAAAAAGGGGTAAATGCAGAACAGAATTTCAAGTTCTTATAGGATGCAGATTTTATGAAGCCTTGAAGGCTATATGAACCCCTGAAACTATTGCCCTGAGATAATCTTTAAACCTTAAACCAAATATATCCTCTGAAGTCTACTCAAAACCAAATAATAGCTTTGTTTAACCAGTGAAGAATGTCTGCCTTTGAACATTGTGCTCTTTTAAGGTCTATGTATATGGCATCAAATTCACAACAGTAACTCAAAAGATGAGATAGGAAACTTAAGGGGCAGTGAGTTTATGTTAATGGGGAGGGACGTTAAGAATAGGAGAGTGAGAATGACTGTCCAACGTGAAGAATGAAATCAGTGTCACTGAATTGTACAAGTAGAAATTGTCGAATTAGTTTATGCTCTGCTGTGTATATTCTCAACAACGACGAAAATAAATTATTTTTAAAAAGTGTTTTGTAATGAACAGGGTTTACTGTAATTTTCTTTTGACTTAATATATTATCGAACTCTAAAAACAGTATACATCTATTTCTAGGTAGATTATTCTGAATCTTCTTACTTTAGGATTTAAATATTATGTGAAGAAATGTTTGTAATTGATAATTTAGCATGATAAATATCCAACTAAAGGGGGTACAATATAGCAGTTTGAGATATACCATTAACAATTACAATCATGGTGCGAGGCCTTTGTAGAAATACAGAAGAATGGAACTGCTTGTGTTATCATGGATTTAGAATGACAGCCACCTACTGTGAGCCACCTGAGGAATAGCCCAGCATCCTTCCCTTACCCCAGTGTGGGCATGAGGCTTTATGACTCTCCCTCCTTAGGATGCGTGGCTCAGTCCTTTTTCATGGAGAAGAGTTTATGATAGGGCAGGACTTTTACAGTGGAAAGGCAGTTCAATTAGGAACCATCTAAATTATTACCTAAGCTTGAGGCCAAGTGAAGCTGAACTGTGGGTACATTTTTATCTCTTAAGAGGGCTTGCTAAAAGGGCAAGCCAGAGTGCTTTCTGCATTGTATCCCCTGATAGAAGTCTTCCCTGCCTTCTTTTATTTAGAACGAGAATGAAGACAAAGGACTAAGCTATGGGCATTCATTTCTCTGCTCTCTTCAAACTGAGCTAACTCCGTAAGGCCACTCTGATTAGTTTGCAGGCCTCTGTTGTAGACCAAAAGCCGGGCGCTCGTCCAGAGGAAAGCGTGCTGGTGGCATTAGGTAGTGCAATGGCTTGACATTAGGTTGATGAATGTGTAGTGGGTATTTTTCTGCTGTATCTGAAACCCAACTATTAACTCATATTTCTTTGGTTTCGGTAACCTTAAACAAACAAACAAAAAACCCAAACCCACTGCTGTTGAGTCAATTCCGACTCATAGCAACTCTGTAAGACAGACTAGAACTGCCCATAGGGTTTCCAAGGCTGTAAATCTTTACAGAAACCGACTGCCATACCTTTCTTCTGATAGGTAACCTTACTTAGACAAGATATAAACAAAAAGCATGTTAATTTTCTTTTTTCTCTGTGAAAATGACTTTTTTGCATATAGCAAAATTTAATCATTTGTTCTCCTTAATTCGTCCAGGTCGTATGGGGCTATGGTCAGAAAATGAAGGATGTCCCTGCACCATTCTCCTCCCTTCCTGTATTGTTCTCACTTCTCTTCTTCTCAGGCCTTGTCTAAGAGGAGACACTCAAGCCTTTGTCCCATACGTACCCTCTGCCCAGATTCCTGCTTCAGTCTACTGGTTGCAGCCATTCTCAAACCATTCCATGGCAGCTGTCGACTCTGTTCATTGTAAGGCAAGGGGCAGTGAGCCCTGTTGGGAGCAGCAGCAGCAGGCTGACTGGAGAACCCCCAGAGCACTGACTGCAGCTGCCACATGTGGTGCTGGTGGGGGTGCTGGTGCTCGTACCCACCAGCAGCAGCATCCTTGTTCTTATTGATCCAAGAGAAGCATCCTGAAGGCTTTGCCAAGCCTAGGTTGCCTCCACAAGAATGCCTGTGGTGGTATAGTGCTGTAATAACCCTGTGGCCATAGGTTCAGATCTTGCTGCTCTGTGGGAAACCTGCTCTTCTATAGTTGCCAGATAGTTGGGATATTAAGTTTTCTCTAAAAGTTTACAGGTAGTCCCTGATTTATGAAGTATTCAAGTTACAATGAACTGAACTTAAGATCCTTTGTTGGGGTTTTTTTTTTTTTGATACATCTTATCATTAGTAGTATATACTATGTACAGTGTTGTAGTGCCTAATTTGCTGCTGTTATTCTCAGGTGTTCACTCACAGATGTTTAATGTTATGATGTACTGTTCAAAACACTGCCATATAACAGGCTATGAAAACCAAAAATAAAAAAGGAAGTATTCGATTTACATTAGAACCAACTTATGACAGACTCGTACAAATGAAATCCTGTTGTAAGTCGGGGCTACCTGTATTTAAACAGAAAGGTGAGTTGATTTAAAACTAGTAATAGTTAACATTTTTGAACACTTACTGTGAAATTTTGTATAGCTGTAAGCACTATATGTAGCCCTGGTGGTGCAACAGTTAAAGCGCTTGGCTGCTAACCAAAAGGTCAGCAATTTGAATCTACCAGCCACTCCTTGGAGACCCTGTGGGGCAGTTCTACTCTGTACTATAGTGTCACTGGGAGTAGGAATCAACTCAATGGCAACAGGTTTGAGTTTTTTTGTTTAAGTACTATGTACACATAACCCCCCATAACACTATGACATAGGCACTGTTATTATCTCCATTTTACAGATGAAAAGACTGGGGTACTGAGAGTGATTGAGCAAATTGTTCCAGGTCACACAGCTAATAAGTGGCAGGTTCCAGAATCTGCACTCATAAACTCTGTGGTGGTCACTGTGAGTTGGAACCAGGTCACTGGCAATGAGCTTGGTTTGTTTTCCTTTTTTTAATATAAGTTCACTAAAGAAAGAGGATTTATAGATAAGATTTAAGGAAAAACTTAAGTATGTAAGAGTACAGGTGGTAAATGCAGCATTGACAAAATGATATGTAAGTAACTGAAGTTTGTAAATGTGATCTGGAGCATTGCCTTTTGCAACTTCCAGAACCCTGAATTGCAGATTTCCTGGAGAAAGAATCTGAGTAACCTTGATTAGGCCAGGAACTCAGCCCTAGGTCACTCAGCCAGGATGGGTAAGACATGGCAGCTACCACCCACGTCATGATCGAAGTTGGGGCAATGGTATTCCTAGAGAAAAGGGAATCATTATCAGAAAAATCACCCCAAGAAGGTGCTCACAACAGTAGTCAATTTGCTAAGTCTGGGCTGACTTCAAAGCTTTTATGTACTGGAGTCCGTTGTTGCAGCTACTGTGTCAATCCATCTTATTGAGGGTCTTCCTCTTTTTCATTGATCTCTAATTTCCCAAGCATAATACCCTCCTCCAGGGACTGGTGCCTCCTGATAATATGTCGAAAATATGTGAGACAAAGTCTCGCCATCCTCGCTCCCAAGGAGCATTCTAGCTGTACTTCTCCTGAGACAGATTTGTTCGTTCTTCTGGCAGTCCACGGCATACTCAATATTCCTCGCCAACACCACAATTGAAAGGCATCAATTGTTTGGTCTTCTGTATTCATTGTCCAGCCTTCACATACATGCAAGGCAATTGAAAATGCCATGGCTTGGATCAGGCACAGCTTAGTCCTCAAAGTGCCATCTTTGCTTTTTAAAAATTTAAAGAGGTCTTTTGCAGAGTATTTGCCACTGTAATAAGTCGTTTGATTTGTTGACTGCTGCTTCTGTGGGTGTTCATTATGGATCCGAGTAAAATGAAATCCTTGACAACTTTAGTCTTTTCTCTGTTTACCATGATCTTGCTTACTGGTCCAGTTGTGAGGACTTTTTTTTTCTTTATGTTGAGGTGTGATCCATACTGAAGGCTTTAGTCTTTGATCTTCTTCAGTAAGTGTTTCAAGTCCTGTTCACTTTCAGCAAGCAAGGTTGTGTCATTTCTGCATATTATAGGTTGTTAATGAGTGTTCCTCCAATCCTGGTGCCACATTCTTCTTCATATAGTCCAACTTCTCAGGTTATTTGCTCAGCTTTGAAAGTAGAATATCCCATTTAATAGTAGCTAACAAAATTTTAAGTGACATACTCTTCGATCCTGTAATTTCACTTCTAGGGCTATATACTATAGAAATACTCTGTCTTAGTTGTCTAGTGCTGCTGTAACAGAAATACCACAAGTGGATGGCTTTAACAAAGAAAAATTCATTCTCTCATAGTTTAGGAAGCTAGAAGTCTGAATTCAGGGTGCTAGCTGTACGGAAAGGCTTTCTCTCTCTGTTTGCTCTGGGGGAAGGTCCTTGTCATCAATCTTCCCCTCATATAGGAGATTCTCAGTGCAGGGACCCTGGGTGCAAAGGACACACTCTGCTCCCAGCTTTTCTTTCTTGGTGATATGAGGTCCCTTTCCTCTCTGCTCAGTTCTTTCTTTTATATTTCAAAAGAGATTGACTTAAGATACAACCTAATCCTGTAAATTGTGTCTGCCTCATTAGCGTAACTCCTTCTAATCCTGCTTCATTAACATCATAGAGGTAGGATTTACAACACATGGGAAAATCACATCAGATGACAAAGTGGTAGACAACCACACAATACTGGGAATCATGTCTTAGCCAAGTTGACACACGTGTTTGGGGGACACAATTCAATCTATAACATACTCCCACACAGGTACATAAACCCAGTGCGTAGATATATGTATAAGGATGTTCACTGCAGCATTGTTTATAATAATGAAAAATAGGAAATGATCTAAATATTTATTATGGAGGTCTGAAGTAGATATGGTACATACATACTATGGATTAATATACAGTATTTGAAAAAAAAAAAAAAGGTAGTTCTATGTGTGCTGTTAAGGGGCACTGGTGGCACAGTGGTTAAAGTGTCCAGATGCTAACCAAAAGGTCAGTGATTCCAGCCCACCAGCTGCTCCTGAGGAGAAAGATGTGCAGTTCTGCTTCCGTAAAGATTTACAGCCTTGGAAATAAAAACTACCATGAGCTATCATCTCACCCCAATAAGGCTGGCACTAATCCAAAAAAAAACACAAAATAATAAATATTAGAGATGTGGAGAGACTGGAACACTCATGCAGTGCTGGTGGGAGTGTAAAATGGTACAACCACTTTGAAAATCAATTTGGCACTTCCTTAAAAAGCTAGAAATAGAAGTATCATGTGATCTAGCAACCCCACTCCTTGGAATATATCCTAGAGAGCTAAGAGTTGTCACATGAATAGATATATGCATACCCATGTTCATGCAATGCAGTTCACAATAGCAAAAAGATGGAAAAAACCTAGGTGTCCATCAATAGACAAATGGATAAACAAATTGTGATACACACGCACAATGGACTACTACTCAACGATGAAGAACAATGATGAATCTGCAAAACATCTCAGAACATGGATGAACCTGGAGGGCATTATGCTGAGTGAAATTGGTCAGTCACAAAAGGACAAATATTGTATGAGACCACTATTATAAGAACTCAAGAAAAGGTTTAAACTCAGAAGAAAACATTCTTTGATGGTTATGAGGGTGGAGAGAGAGGGAGAGGGGAATTCACTAGATAGTAGACAAGAATCATCTTAGATGAAGGGAAGGACAACTCACAATAGAGGGGAAGTCAGCACAACTGGACTAAGCCAAAAGCTAAGAAGTTTCCTGAACACAACCAAACACTTTGAAGGACAGAGTAGCTGGGACTGGGGTCTAGAGACCATGGTTTCAGGGGACATCTAGGTCAATTGGTATAACAAAGTTTATTAAGAAAATCTTCTGCATTCCACTTTGGTGAGTGGCATCTGGGGTCTTAAAAGCTTGCAAGTGGCTATCTAAGATGCATCAATTGTTCCCAACCCACTTGGAGCAAAGGAGAATGAAGAACATCAAAGATAAAAGGAAAATATTAGCCCATGAGACAAAAGGTCCACATAAACCAGAGACTCCATCAGCCTGAGACCAGAAGAACTAGATGGTGCCCAGCTACCACCAGTGACCTCCCTGACAGGGAACACAACAGAGAGTCCCTGACAGAGGGGGAGAAAAGTGTGGAGCAGAACTCAAATTCATGTAAAAAGACCAGACTTAATGTCTGACTGAGATGGGAAGAACCCTGAAGCCATGGCCCCAGATGCTCTGTGAACCCAGAACTAAAACCATTTCCGAAGCCCACTCTTCAAAGATTAGACTAGACTATAAAACATAAAAAATAATACTCATGGAAAGTGTGCTTCTTAGTTCAAGCAGATACACAAGACCACATGGGTGGCTCCTGTCTGGAGTCAGGATGAGAGGGCAGAAAGGGACAGGAGCTGGTTGAATGGACACAGGAAACGTGGTATGGAAAGGGAGAGTGTGCTGTCACATTGTGGGGATTGGAACTAATGTCACATAATGATACATGTATAAATTTTTGTATGAGAAATTAACTTGAGGTGTAAACTTTCAACTAGAAAAAAATTTTTTTTTTTTTTTTGTAAAAAAATAAAAGATTTACAGCCCTGAAAACGCTCTGTGGCAGTTCTACTCTGTACTATAAGGTCACTATGAATTTGAATCGACTCGACGGCAGTGGGGTTTTTTGGTATATGTACTGACACAGAAAGAATCTTTAAACATTATTAATGTGAATAAAGCAAGTTATAGTACCATATGTTTAGTATGAATTTATTTATATGAGAAAATGCATTGCAGTTGCTCTGTGTTTATAATGCATATCATTTACTCTATGTTTATAAATGCATAGCTTTTACTATGTTTATAAACATATAATAAAAATATTAAAAAAATATCCTAAACTGTAAGACAGATAACTTCTAGGGAAATAAGTAGAATGGGGGATATAATGTTGTTATTACTTTGATGTATGTATTCTTTATTGTAAGACTGTAGCAGCCTTTTAAACATATCTATTGTTTGTGTGGATCTAAACAAAAAAGTAATAAAGCAATGCTGTATGAGATGTAATCTTGAGTAATAAGAATTATTTTTTGTGAATAAACTATATTCATTTGCTTTTTGAAGTAATTTACTTAAAAGCTTTGTATGGATACCTAAAATGCTAAAAACATTTTCTGTAACCATCTTTTCAAATACCTTGTAATCAGTTTATTAGATAAATAAATATATTGCCTCTTAAGGTGACTAGTTTGAAAGGAACATATTCATTTTGATAGATGCATTTTCATTTGTAATTAAAAAAAAATTACTAAGATGCTTAAGGTTACATGTCAACTTCGTTGGCCATGATTCTCAGTGGTTTGGCAGTTATGTAATGATGTAGTTGTACTCCATTTTGTGATATAATCAACTGATTGATCTGATGTGATCAGCCAATCAATTGTAAGGAGAGTTTCCTTGGGGACATGGCCTGCATCCAATATATATGGATGTTCTGGCAAAGCTTGCTGGCGTTTGCTCATTCTGGATCCTATATCCAACTTGTCATCATCTTATCTCGGGTTCTTGGGACTTGAGCCAACAGCCTGCTGTGTTGCCTGCCAATCTTAGATTCATCAGCCTCTGCAGCCTGTGAGCCAACGGCCTGCCATCTGACTGCTGATCTTGAGTTTCTCAACACCTGCAGCAACGTGAGTCAGGAGAAGCCTCCATCATGACTCTGACCAACGGACTTGGGGCATGCCAGCTTCTACAACTGCATGAGTGCATGAGCTGTTTCCTTGAGATAAATCTCTTTCTCTCTTTTGCTCTCTCTCTCTTACTCTTTTTTTCTCTCTTTATATACATGCATGTGTGTGTGTGTGTGTGCATATATATACACACACACACACACACACACTTCACTGGTTTTGCTTGTCTAGAAAAAATAGTCAGGGAGCCTCCACAGGAAATATTCCCCAGGAGAGGGCAAGACATAGAATCTGGATGTTAAACAAGGGAATATTTAAAGTCAAATGACATTTCCAAATAACCCTTTAAGCATTCAGATCCTACAAAATACTGTACTTACCATATATTAAATTATTTTCAAACTAGAAATAGCTATAAAAGTTGTGAGTAGGGTTCACAGCCTAAGACACTTTCAAACACTTAATAGATCCGTCATTTATATTTGGCTTTAGAGAATGTACTGTATCGTGTGGACATTTTACTATTTGCCGCAGATTTCAATATTTCTTTTCAATAAAAGTATGTTGACATTTCCATTTTATATTGTTGCTGTTTAGAATTAATTTCATTAAAAATTACGAACACTTGACAAACTGAAGTGAAAATTAAGAAAATAACCTTGAAATAGGGAATGACTCTAAATGGGCATGAGGTTTAATTTTAGGATAATGGAAGTGTTCAAAAATTAAGTTGTAGCTTTTCTAAAATTGTAATGATGGTTGTACAACTCTGTAAATGTACAATAAATCGTTGAATTGTACAATTAAAAACAGGTGAACGTTACGATACGTAATTTCTATCTTAACCCAAACCCACTGCCGTTGAGTCAATTCCAACTCATAGCAAGCCCATAGGGTTTCTATAAATCTCTGCGGAAGCAGACTGCCACACCTTTCTCCTGCAGAGCCACTGGTAGTTTCCAACCACCAGCCTTTCAGTTAGCAATCTATTGATTTAACCACTGTGCCACCAGGGCTTCTTGAGAAGTTTCAGAAAACAGACGCAATGCCGGAAGCACCCACTTGGTAAGATAGCTACCTGGCCAACCGGCTGGAAGAGATCCGTATTTGTGCCTGTTCCAAAGAAAGATGATCCAGCAGAATGCAGAAATTATTGAACCACATCATTAATATCACACACAAGTAATTGTCGCAGTAGTACATTGACAGGGAACTGCCAGAAATTCAAGCCAGATGCAGAAGAATATGTGGAACAAGGGATATCATTGCTGATGTCAGATGGATCTTGGCTGAAGGCAAAGAATATCAGAAAGATATTTA
The DNA here is from genome assembly GCF_024166365.1 of Elephas maximus indicus. Taxonomy (NCBI): domain Eukaryota; kingdom Metazoa; phylum Chordata; class Mammalia; order Proboscidea; family Elephantidae; genus Elephas; species Elephas maximus. The sequence goes on along the minus strand of NC_064819.1, from coordinate 173,022,198 downwards.
CCTGTGTTTTATTGACTATGTAAAGCCATTCCGCTGTGTGGATCATAACATATTATGGATAACATTGCGAAGAATGGGAATTCCAGAACACTTGATTCTGCTTATGAGGGACCTGTACATAGACCAAGAAGCAGTCATTCGAACAGAACAAGGGGATACTGCATGGTTAAAAATCAGGAACGGTGTCTGTCAGGACTGTATCTTTTCACCGTACTTATTCAATCTGTATGCTGAGCAAATAATCCAAGAGGGTAGACTATATGAAGAAGAACGGGGCATCAGGATTGGAGGAAGACTCATTAATAACCCAAGATATGCAGGTGACACAACCTTGCTTGTTGAAAGTAAAGAGGACTTGAAGCACTGACTGGTGAAGACCAAAGACTACACCCTTCAGTATGGATTATACCTCAACATAAAACAAAAATCCTCACAGCCCGAACAATAAGCAACATCATGGTAAACAGAGAAGTTGTCAAAGGTTTCATTTTACTTGGATCCATAATCAACGCCTATGGAAGCAGCAGTTAAAAACCAAATGACGTATTGCATTGAGCAAATCTGTTGCACAAGATCTCTTTGAAGTGTTAAAAAGCAAAGATGTCACTTTGAGGACTGAGGTGCACCTGACCCAACCCACAATATTTTCAGTCGCCTCATATGCATGTGAAAGCTGGACAATAAATAAGGAAGACTGAAGGAGAATTGATGCCTTTTAATTAATGGTGTTGCCAAAGAATATTGAATATACCATGAACGGCCAGAAGAACAAACAAATCTGTCTTGAAAGAAGTGCAGCCAGAATGCTCCTTGGAAGTGAGGATGGCAAGACTGCGTCTTACATACTTTGGACATGTTATCAGGAAGGATCAGTCCCTGGAGAAAGACATCACACTTGGTAAAGTAGAAAGTCACTGAAAAAGAAGATGACCCTCAATGAGATGGATTGACACAGTGGCTTCAACAGTGGGCTCAAACACAGCAACGATTGTGAGGGTGGCACAGGCTGGGGCAGAGTTTTGTTCTATTGTAAATACGGTTGCAGTAAGTCAAAACTGATCCAACTACATCTAAGAACAATAGCATTCTTACAAGTGTATGTACAAATACATATGCATGTATATATACCCTGGAAATTGGTGTTTGTTTTTTTTTTTTGTTTTTACTTTTGATATCCTTAAAACCTACCAAAATAAAGATAATGAAATACCTGAGCCGAGTATGAAGATCACTGTGGTTCTGGGCTTTGAATGTGATAGTACTCATCTATAAGTGGTTCTTAAAAAACACACACAACTTGAATTGAGATCACAAAAAGTCTTCTAAGAGTTTTCTTTTTCTTTTTTCACCCTTTATTCCGTACATGTTGCTTATTTCATTTGCTGTACAAAATTGCCCGTTTCTTTTTATTGCAATTCAGTACTACATGGAAGATTGGCTCACGTCTTAAAATGAGGTTTGGGCCTCATGGATTTCAATCTCTTTCACCAGGACCTTGCCAACTGTGTATTTGTGTACACACACACACACACACACACACACATGCATATATACACATAGGTGAATAAATACATGTACATGTAAGTACATGTATAAATTTTTTCTTTTCATTCCTTGCCTATGCCTCATCCTTCCTGCTTTTTTTTTCCTCAGTAGAGGCCCATTGTAATTGCCTTAGAATAATACGTGAGTGTGCTATCCCAATTTTTCTTCTTATATCTTTTTTCATAGCATAGTAATTTTATTTATGATTTGCTTTTTAAAACATTTGTTTCCAGTATAATCTTCATTTCAATTTCATCGTTTCATCAAAGTTTTTACCCTTTCATCAGCTTTGACCCTCACCCCTACCACCCAGAAATATTGTTTACATATTATGCTTTTCTGATACTTCTGGAATATCTCTTAAAGAAAAGGAAGGATCTTGTGTGTGTACCTTACAAGCATTTTAGTACAGGATTATAAAGAACGCAGTTAATACATACCCAAGCATAGACATTAAACTGAGACTGCTAGAGATTTGAGAAATTTTTCCTGGAAACATTGGTCTTTTAAATGTCACTGTCCCATATTGTCACTGACTGGAATAGGGAGTTTTCCTTGCCTGTGCCATATCAGAGCCCTTCTTGGTGCCCCATCCAATGTTCTGTTAGTTCTCTTCCACTCTTGGTGGCAGTCAGGCACTCTAGGGGGAAAGAATTTTTCTTGGAATTTCTAATTCTCTGAAAACTCCACTAAATGTTCCATTTTTGGACTTCTTTAACATTCATGCTTGAGAGTTGTTGAGGTGCTTTACTCTCTTAGTACTCAAGGCCAGCACTGTCATACACATAGTATAGAACCTTTAATTCTAGACAAAGGAAGTCTTAGGACTGTTCACATGATGTGTTAGGATGGGCTCCGTTCAAGTATAAGGATAAACGACCCAAAAATCTCAGTACCACACAAAGCAGAGGTCTGCTGCTTATTCATGCTACATGTCCATGTGGTCTTCACTCCAAGACTAAGGCTGATGAAGCAGCCTCCATCTGCAGCATCATTGGAACATGACAACAGAGACATGGTGAGCCATGAGCCAGATCTTAAAACTCCTGCTTGGAAATGACATTTTTACTCACATTTTATTGCCGAAAGCAATTCACATGACCTTACTTGAGTTGAACAGCATGGAAATGAATAATCCTCCCATGAGGTGGGGTTGGGGGCAGGTGAGAGGACATCAGAATATTTGACATAAAGATATATACAATCTATCACACTTTTTTTTTTTTCCTCCAAATTCTTCCAGTGCCATTCCCTCCTCCCCTCCCCCTTCTGGCTTTTCATAAGGTCAAGGAATAAAAGACCAGCTACTGCCACAAATGAAATAGTCTTTGTAAAGCACTAGGAGCCCAGGTGGTTCAGAGGTTAAAGCACTTGGCTGATAACTGAAAGGTCAGCAGTTCAAATCCACCAGCTACTCCACGGGAGAAAGATGTGATAGTCTGCTTCTGTAAAGATTACAGCCTTAGAAACCCTATGTAGCGGTTATACTCTGTCCTGTAGAGTCGCTATGAGTCGGAATCTGCTCAGTAGCAGGGGGTTTGGTTTTTATGTAAGGCATTTGGTGCACATTGGAGACTCTTTGTCCACATATTCCCTCCCATTTCCCCACAAGGATTTTCAGCCTGGGGCTCACAGAGCCTCTGAAGGAAATCTATGGATTGAATTCAGAGGTCTGTGAACTTGGATAGAAAAAGTAATTACATCTTTATTTTCAACGTAATTGGTCTCCTTGTAATCTTGTTTATTTTGTTTTATGTGTTTAAAACGTTTATTCTGAGTAAGGGTCTATAGGCTTCACCAGACTGCCAAAGGAGTCCATGGTACAACAAAGGTTAAGAACTCCTATGTCTACTAGCAGATTGTAGACACTACTGCAATTATTCTGTTACACAGAAAAAATTGTTTCCTTGGGGAGTCAGTGGGATTTGACAGATAGCAGGTGAATTGCGTTTTACCTCAACAAAAAGTCTTTTAATTAAAATCTAGCTTCAGTGCTTCTAGCCATTAGACCTGGGACAAATTAGTTAATGTATCTGGGCTTCCATCTCACCACCTACAAAATAGGGTTAATAACTAAGTTTGGCGAAGATTACATGAGATACTATATGAAAATCATAATACCTGGCACATAGTTGGTTATGAGTTGTGCATTAACCTGTACTCTGACTACTTGCCCCAGAACCACTCTAATTTTATACATGGGAAAACCTGGTAGAATATTTTGGGGGACATTAGGGTTTCTTCTTGTGACTCTAAATACTAGGTTGATTACGTAGCCACATAAGTAATCTAAGTTGGTATAGCCTATCACTTTATAGCCTATGCCCTGACCTCTTTTCATGGGAAAAGGATCTTTGCCCCTTTACGCTCACCTTACTTTCACATCTCCCAGCCTCAGACACATTTCATGGTCTAAATGAAGCCTACCAAGGTTTCCTTTTCACTCTATCACTGCCTCTTGTTATTTAGTTGGAGAGATGGTTGCAGAACAACACTTCCCTCCTGTGGTGCTTACTGTGCCTCATTTAATACGCAGCCTTCAGATTTTTCCTAACCCCTGCTTCTTTCTAAAGTAGGGAACTCTACCCTCAACCCCTTGTGAAGCATAACTCACAGAGCCCTGGCATAGGCAATGGACCCAGCACCAAACTTCAGTGATGATTCAGATCCCCCTCATTTTTCACCAGTCCACAATATTCACAGGTAAAAATCTGCTTGCCGTTTTCCTTTTGCCATCACACACCTTTCCTTCCATCCCTCCTAAAACCAAAGTACGTATGCCAACTCCAGTTCATCGAATATTTTTAGCTTTCTCATATTCTAATTTAGCTCAGGATCATTTTCTGGCTTCCTATCTGGGTTGTCACTGGACTGTCATTTCTTCTAGCCGGGTTGTGCCTGAAGCAGTTTTCATAGCTAAATGATGAACCCTCGAAGAAAGGGTTTATAATGAAAATGGAAGCAGCAGTGTGCTCTTTGTAATCAGTCCTTTAATCCCCCACCTGCTATACCCTGGAGATGACACGTAATTATCGGCGCAGAGAACTGAACTCCTGTACTGCAGCAGCCCAGAAAGAATAAGCATGATGGGGGGCGGGGGACGAGTGCCAGAATCTGCTCTCCAAAGGGGAAAACAAACAAACAAAAAAAAAAACCCATTGTGGGAGAGGGACAGATATTTTGGAAAACTTTGACACTGAATCTGATGCATTTGTAGAACCTTTTCATGTAGAACTGTATGGCAGTCAGAATAGGGGTTTTGGTTTTCTTCATTAAAAGCTTATTAAATGAAGAAATAGGACAGTCGTTTTGCTTCGGTAGATGGGGGTCAGAGAGGCGGGTCTGATCTCCTCAGGATATTAATGTCTGCCTTCAGCCGGGGGAAATGAGCCGTCACTTGAGTTAGAGGCAGCTTTATGTGCTCATCACTAGGGATTCCCATATGTCCAGGGAGCTGCAACAGTAAAAAATGGCAGAGCTCAGTGGTAGAGAGCAGAGGGCTCTCATTGAAATTCATGTCAGGAAGCTCAGCTCAGCCTGCCCAGAGCAAGTCTGTTTAATGTTGATCAGCTGTCCATCTGATAAAGTGAATTGATATGGGCACTCCCTCCAAGGGCTGTCCTGATGGTGACAGCCGCAGCACCCAGATGTCTTGTTAGGCTTTTTTGGTAGTCTCAAGTATTTTAACCCCTTTTGTGATACTGAAACTGAAAAATACTTTTAGAGACCTAAATAAGGATGCCTAGATAGACTCTGCTTCACTGGCAGAAAACAGCCCAGCTTAAACTGTTTCCAGAAACCAGATACTATTAGTTAGCTACTTCTCACCCTCCTCATAATTAGCATCTGGTTGACGTACAGGATAATTATATGTTGACAGTGTCAAGTTTATGTCTGAGTTATTAAAATAATGTTTGTTAAAGTGTTCTGAAGATAGTAAGTTACTAGGCTCGGTTGTGCTTAATTAGTTTCGTAGGCATTTTAGTTAATCACTAAGCACAACTTTATTATGTTCATGTGTAAAGGAGAAATACAATACAAATTTCTTTTTGGTTGACTGATTTCTGGTGGTAATATGGTGACTCCTTGCTGAGTCCCAGCATCCCTCTGCTTTCTCAAGTGTGACTCCTACCACCGATGGCAGCTTAGGTCTTTATAGATTGGTTGGTGTGTGTAGGGAGAATTAATTACAGAACACATCAATACTGGGCTTTCTTTTTTGGAAGTAAATAGAGATAATAAATTTTTGTGTGAAGCTGTGATTATTTTAAGCTTATGTTTCTGTTGCACTGCCAGTAGTTCTAAACTACAGTACTGAATACGGAAGAATTTTGTTTTAAGGATTTTTATTGAAGTACTACTTAAGAATTTTTGTCTGTTTTTTTCTTGCTCACTTCCAGACCTTGTATTTACATGGCATGGCAAGATTCTAACATAGAGCTAAGTATCTAATCTCTTTTATTTCCTGCCTCTTTTCTGTGTACTCTGACCTGGAAGGCCAGGTGAGCTTTTCTAAGAGACTTCCATACTTCAGTGATGTTGCTCAGGGTCTGTCTCGTCATTCTTGTTAGCCTTTGAATCTGTGACTTGATCACTGCTTGGAGGTCACCATTATTCCTGCCTAGAGCTTTGGCATTTCACTTTCAATGGTTGAGATTTTTGTTTTCATCACCCTTTTTTAAAATCAGAATTCTCATCGCCAAATCCAGGAATGGAGTAAGATTAGTTTTCAATGTTGTGTGGCAAACCCATAACTAAAAGTCCCATTTTAACTTAGGTTATCAACATGAACAAATGGCAAAATAGGGAAATTCTTATGTTTTTTCTAATTATTACAGCTTGAGTGAATTTCTTGGGACTTTGGGTCTGGCCTACTTATAAAAAATTAATATTTGATACATAAAATTAAAGATTTTCAACATGAAAGATTCTTTGGTATGAGTTTACACAGCATTTTTTCCCCCTTTTTATTGTAGTTTATATGCCTATTTTCTACCTCTTAAGCTTGATATTTTTGATATATGTTTTAGAAATTCTTTTGCTCTTGTCTGCTTCCGCCACTCCGTTCTTTGCCTTTATGGAACTTACATTCCATGGGGAGAGAAACAAAAAATAAGCAAGCAAAATAGCTAGTATGTCAGGTGGCAGTTAAGTGCTATGGAGAAGGAAAAAAACAAGACAGGGGTAGGGAATGTCAGTGAGGATGGGCAGGTTGTTACTGTAAGTGGAGTGGTCAGAGAAGGTCTCACTGATATGGTGCATTTTTGCAGAGACTTAGAGGAGATGAATGACTAAACCTTGCAGGGATATAAAGGAAGAGTGATCCAGGCAGAGGAAAGAAGTACAAAGATCCTGAGACAAGAACAGGCTTGATATGTTTAAGGAACAACAAGGACGCTAGTAAGCTGAAAAGGAGTGAACGTGGAGGAAAGAGTAGAGAATGAAGTCAGAAAGGTTAACCAAAGTAGGGTAGCTGTGGTTGATTGTGTTCAACTTTGGAGACCATTGTAGGGACTTTAGCTTTTACCCTTGAGAGAGATAGGGAGGGCCTTGAGCCACTGGAGGGTTTTCAGCAAAGGAGCTATGGACCTGATGGTTTCTTCATCCTCCTGCCTGCCTTATTTCTACTACTATTTTACAGTCACTTCAGCCCCACATCTAAAAAGCATCTTTAATTTGTCTTCCATACCTAGTCACACACCAATCTTGACACTCCTTCCATCAAATTATCTTATGTCACTCCCTATCCATCTCTATTGTCACCGTAGAATCCACATTCTAATCACATCACAAAAGAACAACATTGTGACAGTTACAGAATGGCAAATAGTGATATAAAACCAGAAATAAATTTGTTACAAAGCTATCTTAACAGAATAGGTTTCTTTATAATACCATCAGCTCCTTGTCACTGAAAATAGTCAAACAGAAGTTGGATGCCTTTCATGAGTGGGAGCTTGTGCTAGTTGGCCTCCTGGGCCCTGTAAACTAAAATTCTCTGAAATCATGTCGCAGTAACCTGGTCTTCTTGACAGCCATCTCTCCCTATTCTGCACATCTTAGTTTATAGTGGCATATTCCATTTTTTAAAATACTGATTTTCATCAGAGCATTTTCATAATGTGCCAAAAAAAACCTCTTACCATAAAGTCAGTTCCAACTCATGGCAACCCAAGGTGTTACTGAGCTCCATGGGGTTTTCTTGGCTGTAATCTTTATGAAAGTGTTTTGCCAGGTCTTTCTTCCACGGCCACTGGGTGGGTTCCAACTGCCAACGTTTCAGTTGGTGGCTGAGTGTAAACCATTTTCTTTACCCAGGGATCACTTTTAATGCCCAAGCTTGATTATGATTAAGAAAGCCTGAACTCTTTGTAGTTCAGTATTCAAGGTGCTCTTAGTCCATGCTTCTAGCCTTATCTGTGTTCTCCTGTGTATTAGACGGGCTCACTTACTGCTATCCCACAACATCCCATACTGGTTCCCATCAAGTTAGTACCTACTCATGTCGACCCCATGTGTTACAGGGTAGAATTGCACTTCATAGGGTTTTCATGGCCGTGACCTTTCAGAAATAGATTACCAGGCCCTTCTTCCGAGTCATCTCTCTCAGTGGGTTCGAACCTCCAACCTTTCCATTAGTAACTGAACACTTAACTGTTTGTACAACGCAGGGACTCCTACAAATATCCCATACTCATCTCCAAATCTTTGCTTGTTCTGCGCCTACAACTTTAAAGAGTTTAAATATTAAAAACAAAATGCTAATAAAAAGTTTGTAATCTCAACATCTGCCTTTCTTGTCTGCCTACCTGCCCTTTTTAAAACTTCTTTCTTCTTTTTCTTTTGTTTATTCTCAGAATTCAACTCATGTTCTTCATTCATCTAACAAATATTTCCATGCCCGCTGTGTGCTAGGCACTGACCTAGGTACTGGGGATACAGCCATGGGAGAAAAAAAAGACAAAAATCTGAGCCCTCGTGGAGTTTACGTTCTTTTGCTTATTTTTTACACTTACCAAAATATCATAGACAACCTTCCGAGTTCGTAGATAAAAAGCTACTACATTCTTTTTAATCGCTACTTAGTATTGTTCTGTGTTCATGAACATTTAGGTTGTATCCTTTTTATCACTAATATGAAACCATGTAATGTATGCTCTTATACACACACGTTTGTGGGTGTGTATACAATCATGGTATTATTTCGGTAGGATATCATGGGTGAAATGATACGTACATTTTATATTTTAACAGGTACCATACTTTCCTAAACGGTCTTACCAATTTAAAAAGCCAACAGTGTATCAGGGAAAATTTTTTAAGTGGTTGCCTTCAAGGGTTGGGCTGTTTACGTGAATGTGTATAAGTAGTAGAAACTGTGGCAAACTGATGAACATAGCTCCAAAGATTTATAGTTTGCTTCTCAAATTTAGATCTTTCATCCATCTAAATATGTTTTTAGCTATAGTATAAAGTAGGGATCTAACTTTTTTTCCCACTTAATTGATACCCAGTTGCCCCAGCACCATTTGTAAGAATAATTTACCTTTTCCCTAATGATTTGAAATGTTATCTTTGCCATAAACTTAATTTTCTAAATATATTTGGCTATCTTTCTAAGTTCCATTCCACTTATCTATTAGTCTGTTCTTGTGGTATTACTACAGCTTTGTTTTTTTCTTTCCCCTGTAGTAGCTTTATAATAAGTTTTAAAATCTGGAATGACAGACCTCTTATTTTTCAAAAATTTCTTTGTAATTTTCAAGTTTATTCTTCCCATAAGAACATAAAAATCAGATTTTCAGTTTTTTAGAAAAACTTCTGGGATTCAAATGAAATGATTGCCTACCATTTTAATGCTATAAAAAAATCTGAAGTTTGTATATTTTGTGTTTGGGATTTTTATTAGTTTTCTATTGATATGCAAAGAACCTGGGCTTTAGAACTAGAGAGCCCTGGGCTTAAATCCAGCTCTGCAGTGACTAGCCATGTGAACTTGGGCAAGTTACTTAGCCTCTGTCAGCCTAGCTCCCTTCTGTGCAGTGGAGATAATAATGCTTACCGCAGAGAGCTGTCGTGAGTTTCAAATGATTTTAATTATTAATCTGTTAATGAAGTTATTATTATGCTTGCAAAAATACTTTACACAAAGTACATTAAAAAAAAAAAACCCATTGACCCTACCGGAGATAATAGAACTGTCCCACAGGATTTCCAAGGAGCACCTGGTAGATTCAAACCTTTTGGTTAGCAGCCGGTAACTCTTAACCACTACACTCCCAGAGTTTCCAAAGTACATAAAGCATATAGTAATTAATTGCTCAAAGCAATTATTTTAGCAAGTGGTAGCCATAATCACTATGAGAAATTTTTTAAAGTATTTGAAATATTTACGGATGAAATGATACAACATCTGGTGTTTACTTCCCAGTGTTCTGGAAGAGGAGTGAGGGAGGTAGAGGAGACAAGGTTAGCCGTGGATTAACAATGTTGAAGCTGGGTAATGGGTTCACAGAGATTCTTTTTTGCTGTTCCTTTCACTTTTATGTACTTGAACATTCCCAAAATAAAAAGCGTTTTAAAAAATGCATCTTTAAAAACTGTTAAAAATGAGTAAATGTAAATATTTGTTACTTCTAAGTGGAAGATTATGTATTTGTTATATTATTCTCTGTACTTAGTGTATTTTTTTGGACCTCTCAAGTGAAAGGAAAGAAAGTGAGGAGAAAGAAGAAGGAAAAATAGAATGAAAAAGAAGGCTCCCACTGTCATTTGAGTTTTGTCTCCCTTCCCTGTGTGGTGGAACATAATTGCCCTTCTACTTTTTTAATACCAACTTTGATGTAAAGCACTTTAAGAAATGAGAGATTTCAAGTTAATATAAGGAACAACTTCTAATGATTAAAACTATTTATTAGCAGACCTGCCTCCTGGAAGGGGCTCATTGGAGGCTAAGTGACATCTGGGGTCACTTCCAACTCTGATTCTGTAAGCCTGATTTTTTTTTTTAGTTTGTATGTTTCCTTCCCTTTTTAAACTAAAAATGATATAACCTCCTGTAGCTTTTATAAAATTTATTGCTAAGAGTTAATCATTTAACAAATATTTATAAGCACCCAGGGAAATAGAGTATATAATTTACAGTGTAGTGAGGGAAGGAGTAGCGGGGAGATAGATGGCTAAAGAAAGAGTTATAGTACAGTATGGTAAATGATGGAGCTGTGTTCAAATGCTTTCAAGCCCAGAAGAAGGGGTTAACTCTGGGGAAATGAGAGAAGACTTCACAGAAGAGGTGACACAGGCTAATTCTTAAAAATTCTTTGAACAGAAATGTATTGATCACTCAACCTATAGCAGCAAAAGTTGTATGGCACATGCGTACAACAGACCTCTGTAGAGATGTTAAATAGAACAAGTAGGCTTTTTATTTGTAAAGGATGCAGAACTACCTCCAGGAGTTAATATTAAGTGAGAAAACCGGGGTACAGAAACATGAATGTAAAACGTCTTTTATTTCCATTTTCGTGGCATGGTTTTTATCGATTATGTCTTTCAGGAACTTAGTAATTAATTTATTTCATATAGCAGGACTCTAGCAAATGGCGGCTTAAAATAGTGCAGGATTTATTTATCTCAGATAATAAAGAAGTCTAGAGGTGGGCACATCACTGTTGGTGGAGCCCCTCAAAGAAGCTATCAGAGGCTGGCCTTCTCTTTTCTTTTTGCTCTACCATCCTTAGGTTGGGAACCCTCTTTAGGGCTTTAGGGTCCTTAAGTCTTTACTGTGTCTTCCAGACAAGAAGAAGAGATGAGGCCAAAGAGCCAAAGGTAAACACAAACTGAGATTGTCCTCTCATATCAGAAAGACAGTAGCTTTATCAGAATCCCCACCTAGTAGACTCCTGCTTACATTTCATTGGCCAGACTGTTTACACTAGATCCCCTCTAGCACCAAGGGACCCTGGGGAGGTAAATTATTTTTAACTCAGTATATTGCCACTCCAAATATAATCAAAGGTATGTTAGTAGTGAGAGGAAGGAAAGAATGAATAGGAACTAGCAATGTCTGCCACCCTTTTTTCTGAAGCTTTGGGTGCTGGAAAATTTGTAGAAATGTTAGAGGAAAATGGACAAACCAAAGCAAAGTATCTGAATGGAAGTGTGGAGGATGGCCCTCCACTGACCAGCTTCTCTCAGAGGAATCCTGGTGGCTCGTGGGGTAGAGAGTGAGGGTGTTATAGAGAAGGAAGGTATCAAGATCTGCTTAAAAATCCCAAACTATTCATGAAGAGGCCTCTATTAAAACCTTCATTAAAAAGGAATAATCTAAAAAATAATAATAACAATCCATGAGATATTTTATTGTTGAAAACTGAAGTCTGATATTATTGATAAAATGGTCTACTGACTTTCTGTTCTACACTAAGAAACGTCTTACTTTTATGTTTTAGTCAAAGAAGTTTGGCAGAGATCACAGAACTTATCCATACTGCTCTCCTTGTGCATCGTGGGATAGTAAATTTAAATGAATTGCAGTCTTCTGATGGGCCACTGAAAGATATGCAATTTGGAAATAAAATAGCAATCCTGAGTGGAGACTTCCTTCTAGCAAATGCCTGCAATGGACTAGCTCTACTGCAGAACACCAAGGTAAAACCGGCCGAGGTTGGCTGTGTCTAGATGGCCCTGGTGCGGCTCTTGGTTGACCACTGGAGCCACAGAGGTCTGTGCGCCCTGCTGCCACAACTCCCCACAGCTAAAGGCTCAGTAAATCTGTGCTGCTGCTGCTGCTGCTGATGGCATAGCACCACTAGGTCAAACTGGTAAAGGCTGAGACAGTTTTGAAATTCATTTCTATTTTTTTTTCTGAGTATAGATGAAATTATATATTAATTATAGAATAGTTTTAAATATTCAAACTAAAGAAGATATAAATATTACCTATAATCCCCCTATCCGGAGATAATATTTAATATTTTGATGTTTATTTCCTTTTAGTCTTTTTTGTTGTTCATTCATACTTTTATGTATCTAGATTTTTTTTCACATAGATGAGAATTCATTATGTATAAGTTTTGCTTTTATTTTTTATCCTGCCTTTTTTCCCCTACTTCATATTATGATGTGGGCATTTTCTAATGCTATGAATATTTTTCATAAACCTTCTAATGACTATATAGTATTCAGTGTATTACCATTTATTAACACTTCCTTCATTTTTGGACTTTCAGATTGTTTCTGAATTTTTATGATCATAAATAATTACACTAAGCATTTTTTTACACACCATTTTTTCCTCATTCCAGATTATTTCCTTAAGATAAATACCTAGAAGTGGATCAAAGGGTTGAAAAATATTTAGTGTTCTTGATATACATTGTCAAGCTGCTTTCTAGAAAGGTTGTAGAGATATTACGTAAATATCAGTTAGGATTAGGTTTGACTATAAGAAAACAGTGACCTAAAAAAGATAGAAATTTTTTTCCTTTTGTAAAAAATTTTTGAAGTAGGCAATCCAAGGTTGGTATGGTGATTCTACAAAGTCAGGGACCGAGGCTCCTATCTTGCTGCTCTACCATCCTTATTTTACCACCTCATGGCACAGTATGGTGGCTTGACCTGCCATCGTGCCCTCACTCCAGTCAGTACGTCGATAGAATGTATTTTCTGGCTTGTTAGGGATATTAGCCTGTTGCCCTGGAATTCCATCTGATTTAGCATTTGTCCTGGATCTTTCAACTTTTTAACAGAGTATTTTGTAATTATTTTAATTATACTAGAATAAGCCAGAATAGGTTTGATACATCTCCGCTTCTACTTCTAGCCTCTGCCTTAGTTTTTATGTAGTGTAGCCTGATAGTGTATGAGGCCCATGCACAGTGGAGAGAGTTCTCATATTAATATGTTTTTAAATCTGAAAGACAACTACTAATAACTCATCTCTTTACCCAACCTTTTTCAGACACAGTATAACTAACACCATTCAGGTCAGGACAGAATGGAGCATGCTTACTAATACAACAGAGTGCACTCAGACATAAACATCCAGAGACAGCCAACTCTTTGCTCTTTTGGGTGGTAGTGGGAGGAGTAATTAATGTTGCTGACCCAGCCGACCCTTTGATGTATCACCCAGTTGTACCATGGCCCATGCCATGGCCTACAAGATTCACAAAGCTTCTAGGCTCCAACTGATAAGCTCAGTGGGAAATGTAGGAAATTATAGTTTAGGTGTCTGAGAAATATATTTGGGAAATCAAGTCTGCTCAGTTCACTATAAAGTGAGTACAGTAGACTGAACACGCTTGCATGGTGTAAATCTGTAACTGTTTGATCGTTTGGCAACACTTATTTGTTTTTGCAACAAACCCTTTAGGCAGCGGTAAGCTCATAAAAAAAAGTACATGTTTCGTATTCTTAAAAATGACTTAATTTTTGTTTCTTGAGAAAGTTGGTAATGAATGTGTAACTCGCACCAAATGTTTGTTGATATTTATCATCCACTGAGGAGGCCTGAAGGAGCGCTGGTGGCACAGTGGCTAAGCACTTGGCTGCTAACCAAAAGGTTGCTTATTCAAACCCACCAGCCACTCTATGGGAGAAAGATGTGGCAGTGTGCTTCCATAAGGATTACAGCCTTGGAAACCCTATGGGGCAGCTCTACTCTGTCCTATAGGGCTGCTGTGAGCCAGAATGGACTCAACAGCAATAGGTTTGAGTTTTTGGATGGAGGCCTAATAGTAACAGTGACCACATGAGAACAAGAAAAGTTAAATCTGCTGAAAAACCATCAGGATCTCCTTAAAAATTTAGTAGTGATTATAAGCAGAAAGTACCTGAAGATGATGATTTACACATGCATCTGTAGAAGGTGTACATACATGCATACCACTTTGTGAAGCTTAATTTTTATTTAGATTAAATGACTTCTTCTAAATTAATTTCACTCATTTTCAATTACAAGTTTTTATGAGCATGTAGAAAAAAAAGCAGTACCCCTTAATATGCTGGCTCCATTGCAAGAAAAAGTTTGGAAACAGTTAAATAATCCAGTTTGAGTTCCACACCACCAGATACTTCCAACAACTAAATCATTTAAGTTTATTCTAAAAATTGTTTGATTTTTTTTCCTATCTATTCATGAAACCAAGATAATGTTTGGTTAATTAAATTAAACCCTGAGAGCTCAAATGCTATACAAGGTTAAAATTTGCAATTCAATAATTATGATTTGGAATATCTCACCTTGTGAGAAGAATTTTTTGGTGTTGCTCCTATTTTGGATAAATTTTATATATTTGTATAAGAATGAAATGAAATTGAGAAGGCCTAGAATCTGAAGTATCTAAATTTGGCAAACATTCAAAAGAATCATAGGTATAACTTATTTCAGAATTTTGTCTTATAAAAATATTTATTAAAGAGAGGTACTCTGTTGAAGGCAAAAATATTTGGGCTGGAATATTTACACTTTTAAATTAGAAAATAGAATTAAGTATATCCTCCATGTAGCAGATTTTCTCAGAGCTTACCAAGTAATTCAATTAAAAATATTATAATCTATTAAGAAGGATTCATTGAAGAATATTCTCAACAACAACAAAATAAATAAAATTTTAAAAAAGGAATCCATTGAGGATATCAGTAAGTTCAAATTAATTAACCATAAAATGCAACTGTGAAGAGTATTTCTGGCAGGTTTATTTTAAAATACCATATTTTAAAAAACACATGCTTCAGAAAAATGCCAGTGACACAATATTAGAGACTGATAGAGCTAAGAAATGGATTAAAGTATGTGACTATGTAACAAGAATAATTATTCTATTTTTTAATATTTCTTATTATTTAATACTTATTTTTTAATATTTCAGTGATCAATATAAGTTTTTTTTTCATTTTGCTTTAATATATATGGATATGTTATTTTTATTTCTTTTCAAATTTTGTTTTTAATTAATTTTTTAATAGAATTAGTTAATGAGTCCATCAAGATAACAAAACCAATTGTTAATAAATACACATTTCAAAAAGTATAAAATTTTAATTATTTTAGCATTCCTTTTTACTCTCAAGTATTCCAGTTTGGATAAGAAATTAAACAGTACCTCAACTTTAAGAACATTTTCCAGAAGTTATACAAGATCCCTCTGCTTGTATCCCATTGGCCAAAATTTAATGATATGGTACATCCACCTATAAGGGAGCCTAGGAAATGTAATCTTTATTGTAGAAAACCATGTGTGCAGCCAAAACATCTGGAAGATACGGAGAATAGATAGTAGGAGACGAGTAACATTCTGCGCTACCCACCCGTTACATTTCTGGCTAGCATATATTTTCCTGAGATAGATCTGCTGATTATAAGGGAGAGAATAGTCTGTTGCTTTTAATATCCAGTTTATATCCATGTGTAAATGAAGCTGAAGCAAGAGGTGAATTGGCCATATAAAGTGGAAAATAGAGATTTTCACATCTTCCTCTAGAGACTTATTACCATTTATGCATTCTTTCTGTTTTTATTCACCCTAAAATTACTCTCTGTGTATAGTCTACTTTGATGGGTCTCAATAAATTTTCTCCACTAACATTCATATATTAGCAGAAGGGTGAGTGATTCATTGTCCCCACGAGCCACTCTCTGACTATATGGCCCATCTTCCTTCTCCACAAAACATGCTGTGATCTGTGGTAAAGTCTGGACCTTGCTTGGAGAAAGAGGAGGACTCAAAGTGTGAGCCTGGCATCGTCTCTGGATGCCATGAGCTACACATGACCAGCTCTAACTACACACAGTATCTGTTCATGGGTTAAGCCCACATACCTGACAGGATGTGTTCTGGACCTACTGCTTCATAGAAGTAGGTCCACATACATTTCAGTGATTAGTCCCCACCTTAGAAAATCAAGATGCCTGTCTTAGTCACCTAGTGCTGCTATAACAGAAATGTCACGAGTGAATGGCTTTAACAAAGAGATTTATTTTCTCTCTTGTAGTAGGCTACAGGTCCAAATTTAGCTCCAGGGGAAAGCATTCTCTGTCTGTCGGCTCTGGAAGAAGGTCCTTCTCATCAATCTTCCCCTGATCAAGGATCTCAGCACAAGGACCCCAGGTCCAAAGGACATGCTCTGCTCCCTGTGCCGCTTTCTTGGTGGTATGAGGTCCCTTCCCCCGTGCTCACCTCCCTTTTATCTCTTGTAAGATAAAAGGTGGTGCAGGCCACACCCCAGGGAAACTCACTTTTACATTGGCTCAGGGATGTGACCTTAGTAAGGATGTTACAATCCCACCCAAATCCTCTTCAACATAAAATTACAGTCACAAAATGGAGGACAACCACACAATACTGGGAATCATGGCCTAACCAAGCTGATACACATGTTTTTGGGGGACGCAATTCAGTACAGGACAGTGCCTTTAGGCAGTTTTTTATTTGTTTTCTCTCATCATCAGTGTTAGCTTCTTTGGGGGCTATTCCGATGAAATCTTATATAAGCTTAAAATGGTAGAATTATGTACAATTATAATACATGCTGTAATGACAGAAACAAGTAATTGTTTTAACCACTGTGTAGGACTAATATTTAATGCGCTCCTCTTTCTTAGTTAGCTTGTGTCATTCACACGTTCCTTCCTTCAGTGTGGTTTATGTTAAGCGAAAATAGAGGTTTTGCTCCCATCAAAGTCAAATCATATTCACAGCCTGTGAAATCCGCTTTGGTGTTTTGCATTCGGAAGCATCACTATAGCTGTTCCGGAGTCTAAGACCTCCGCCATCTGCTCCATTAGGCACTGGATTGCAGGAGCACTGCTTGATTTGCAAAATACAGAAATAAATAAGAAAAAGGGAAGGAAAAAACCTTAGACTATCCAAGTAACTGTACACCCAGCAGCTTCTCCTTGAAATAAGAATGATTAGGGATTTTCTACCCCTCAGTGAACGTCATACCTTCCCGGTCTCTGCACAGGCGTGCACCTTTAGATTCGAGTTTTACCAGCCTTTCTCTGGTGTAGATTTTTTTCACTTTTAGGCTATGGTATTTTTTTTTTTTTTTTTTCTGAATTTGATAGTTGTATGTAGAATTGAAGCTTTTATTCTATGCAACCTTCCCATTCATTCGGAACATGAATCTTTTGTACCTTGTTCCTCAAAGGGTCGTAGAAGACTCTACAAGGTCAATTTCAAAAGATGCTTCACTTGCTCACTTTTATGAAGGACCTAGAGTACCATGCCCAGAGGTCTGTGATTGATCTTCCACAAATTTAGGCTTTTAGTAGCCCTCTTTTCATCTAATAGGTGCTCTTCAAATCATGTGAACAGTATTTTAAACTGAGGAGATTGTAAGGGGTAACTAAAGTGCTTGAAAGTCAAGAATTCTCTTTGATAAAGTAGGTCTTCCATATTCAGAGCCAGTTCCTTTCATTTAAATACTTGGAAGTATTCCCATCAGAATAGTTGAGGAAAGTGAAGTTATAGCTCAGAAGAGGACTAATTTTATTAAATGGGCCTTGCGGAAGTTCAAGTTGATAGAGCACAATACTAACCGCTAATAGGGTTTTGTTTGCCCGGGGTGGGGGTGGGGTGGTAATAAATATTTCTTTTGGACAGTATTAAGTTTTCTTATCTGTACATATGGTTTATGCCTTGGTAAAGCTGGATTTCCGTTTAATAATGTTTTAGTTTCAATGATTTTTCTTTTACAAGAAACAAATTTGCCCGCAATAGCAATGTAAACAGAGACCACAGCAATGAGGGAGTAGGCAGAACTTAATACAAAATTTCCGTTTATGATATGTCACTGCTATTTCACAGTGACAGCTTGCTTTTTCTTTGAGAGAGTAGTATATTTAACTTCATAATTAAAGTTGGCGTATTTGTAGCTACTTAATTTTTTTGTAAGTTTATTCATTCTACCAGTTTCCCATTTTCTTGTGTTATTAGATTCTTTTCTGAATTTCTATATGATGTGTTTATCTCTGTACTTCTCCTGGGGCAGACCATTAGATGATGGGTTCTGCTGTCATATGAAATTCAGAGCTGTTTTATAATTGCCAAGGGTAAAATTAGCAAAGTCAATTATTCTCCCTTTGGCTTTTCCCTGAAGATATTAGCGGTCTTTAAAGTAATTGCCTTTAGGTAACAGATTTTTAAATATCTCTAAGTATAGAAATTGGTATATTAATCCTCTGGTAATTGTCTTCTTACTATTATAGCTGTAGCCATGTAAGTATGAATTAACCTAAGATTTTAAATTCAAGAATGAGTTTAAAAATTAATGCCCAGGTTTTCATTCATTTTCCATTATGGAGCATAAGGGTAACTTTATTTTAGTACTTCACTTATAAAGACCCTGGACTAAGAGACCTTAAAATGCCTGTTTTTAAGCCATAAATTCTCTGACTCCATTGAGCTAAGTTGTTCTACATTGTATTCATGTGGAACATTACTGAATTCTGTAATGATGAGGTCAGGCCAGAGTCTAAAATTTTAGTGTTTGAGCATCAAGCTATCAATGAAGACATGCCGAATAATTGGGGGAAACTCATGAAATGGAAATGCACTGTAATTTAGAAATCTGGCTGGCTATTACCGGTTTTTGCTGGTCCCTGTGTTTATTTGCAAACTGGATTTGTACTTTAGGCTAGACCACAGTGGAAATAAGACTGTGTGGATTACTACTTGTCATTTTTTTTTAACAGTCCTTTATTTTACATTTATAGTTATAACCCTGGTATTTAAGGAATTGAATTTACCATGTTATTTTTTAGTAGTCATTTTCATATAATGAACCTATTGCTGTACATCAGATGGGAGAGTGTGATTTAGCTCAGACTTGTCTAAACACCCCAGAGCATTGTCATGGTGTCACTCCTGAGGGCTCTTCTATTAAGCATTAGTGATTTATATTTCTAGATAACCAGTGGCACAGATGTACTCCTTACATAGTTGATGAATTTCCTTATGTTAACTTTGTTTTCCTAAAGGCATAAATATGTTGTTTACAAGGAAGAATTTGGTTTTTATAAATATGCTCAATTTATACATATAAATCTCTTCCTTTCATACCATCTATATATTTTAATAAAGAGGCTGCTCTTTGTTATTTGATTTTTGTCTTATCCGTTGTATTAGTTTTACTTATCTGTTACAGTTCTTATTGAAAGTGCAACCTAAAATCATGGTACGTCACAAAATATTTAAGTTTTTCTCTATCATATTCATTTAAAATAGGCATTATTGTGACAAGTGTGTGTTTATAGTCTTGTCAGCCCTGTTTTACTTGTGGAAATTATGGAATTGGTATCTTCTAACCTTTTTAGTTTGACACCAAGATTAATGTTTTTTTCTGTATACAACCCATTCAAGTGTAGATTTTCATGACTAGAGTAAAAATGTGTGTAGAAGGTAAGTGGGATATTATATATTATAACAATAAAGTAAACTATCTCCATATCAATTAAATAGAGAAGTCAAATGCCATCATAAAATTACTATTTCAGAACCCCAAAACAAACTAGTTTCTCCAGTTATTTTTCTTATCGTTTGCTAATAAAGCCACGTATTAAACAGAGACTATAACCATTTTTTTTATTGTTCTTTAGATAAAGATTTACAGAACAAATTAGTTTCTCATTAAACAGTACACATATTGTTTTATGACATTGGATAACAACCCCATGATATGTCAACGCTCTCCCTTCTCAACCTTGGGTTCCCTGTTACCAGCTTTCCTGTTCCCTCCTGCCCTCTCGTCCTTTCCCCTGGGCTGGTGTGCCCCTTTAGTATCGTTCTGTTTTATGGGCCTATCCAGTCTTTGGCTGAAGGATGAACCTCAGGAGAGACTCCATTATTGAGCTGAAAGGGTGTCAGGGGGCCATACTCTCAGGGCTTCTCCAGTCTTGTCAGGCCAGCAAGTCTGGTCTTTCTGAGTTAGAATTTTGTTCTATATTTTTTTCCAGCTCTGTCTGGGACCCTCTATTGTGATCCCTGTCAGAGCAGTCAGTGGTGGTAGCCAGGCACCATCTAGTTGTACTGGACTCAGTCTGGTGGAGGCCATGGTAGATGTGGTCCATTAGTCCTTTGGACTAATCTTTCCCTTTTATCGTTAGTTTTCTTCATTTTTCCTTCCTCCCAGAGGGGCGAGACTAGTGGAATATCCTAGATGGCCGCTCACAGGCTTTTAAGACCCCAGACACTACTCACCAAAGTAGAATGTAGAACATTTTCTTCATAAACTATGTTATGCCAGTTGAGCTAGATGTTTCCCAAAACCATGATCCCCACAGCCGTCAGCCCAGCAATTCGGTCCCTGAGGGAGTTTGGATGTGTCTGTGGAGCTTCCATGACCTTACCTCGTATAGGTTGTGCTGGCTGCCCCAGCATTGTGTTCTGTCTTACCCTTCACCACAGTTACCACTCATCTCTTGTCTGTTTAGTGTATGACCATTTTCTGAGCCTGCTTCCTTGATCTTTTAAAGTGATGAATGATTAGTATATATGGACTGTACTAGAAATAAGACAGCAAAATATTACGTCCTTTTAAAATATATTATTTCACTAAAACCTTGAGCTTTGCCCCCTTTGGTGCCATAAAACAATGGAATGAGGTACCTCTTTGGCATAGAAAATCAATTGCTGTCACCCAAAATGGAGACGTCTGTAAGTGTCTATGCCAAACCAAGAACCTGAAAAGGAAGAAGAGCAAAAGAAGCTTACTCTTCTCCCATACGCTTGACATTCAAAGAACCCTATTAAAAAAAAAAAAAACTGTTTTCCACAAAAATAGATCCTTTGAAATGGGTAAAATGGAACCCCACACCATGGTCGGCCATGAGAGGTAGAAATATATTGATCATGGCCATCTTATAATACATTTAGCAATCTCAATTTTTAATCCTTTTTGCTACTTTCCAAAAGTAAAATTAATGAAATCAGCTTTTTTCTTCATTTTTACTGACATAAATTGCTTTCTCCAAAGCCAGAGGAAGGGGGAAAAAAATCTATTTTCAAAATTGAGTTATTCGGTACTTTTCTTTTGTCTTTCTAATGAGCTTACCCAGGAACTTCTTGAGTTAGAAGTTTACCAAAGTCCTGGGCTGATGAACAACTGACTCCCCTTCCTCTGCATCTTCAGCTGCTGGCCCTAATGTGTCATCTCCACCTATGCCTTCTTCATCCCAGCAGACTTGTACACAGTGCCCATTTGTTGCTGTTCACAGCTCAGTTATTTCACTTCAGGCAATCTCTAAAATGTATACACATCTTCCACCTTTTTCCTCCAGTTTTTCATTCTCCTCTTTACTTCAGAAAAACTGCCATTCATCTTTTTGCTTCTTCCTTGCTCCTTTCAAGAGGAAAAAGAAACCAAGAAACTTTACTTGGAGTTGAAAAACATGAGAGTAGAGCTTTGCATGCTGTCTTGTTAACAAAAAGGAAAATTATAGAATTAGAAATGAAATAGAGATAAGAAAGAACCAGTGTCTCTACCCTCATCCTCTTTTTAAACCAAATTTCCCTTTAACTGTCAACATTTAAAGTTCACTTAAAAGTTTTTTCCTGTTTCATTTTGTTTTCCTGTTTTGTTTAATTGCAGGTATTTTATGGCTAGAAATGTGTTGGGGAAATGTGTTATTTTGGAAAAATGTGATAAGGGTTTCCAGACAACTGACTTACTGGTGAAATTCCAAAATGCAGCACGTTTGTAATGTGGCTCCTGCTCTATTAAACTACTTTGAATTTGCACACCACAAACAAAAGAAACTTTGAGAGCGTCCAAAAGGATCCATGTGTCTACTTTTTTAGTAACAGCCTCATGTAACTCAGTTGTGCTGATGTCATTTTGGTTTTAGCACTTCCATCATTTTCTTAAACCCTCAGTTATAAATACTCAATTAAAAACTTACTCCAAGCCAAAGTTGGCTTATAGAGCCTTAGCCCAGGAGCAAATTTTATTTATTTAGCAACATTGATTGGGGAGAGCCCTTTTCTGGCAGCTAATGACCTACTGGAGGACTTGTGTGCCCAGGGCAAAGCTGAAGGCCATTAGCCGAACAGGTCATTAACTGACAAATGCCTGACCCTGAGGTCACTTCTGATATTGTAAACTGTAAAAACATTAAAGTGGGCTTCTTGGAAAGTATGACTGTGCCAAGGAAGTTTCTTTTTAAGCATTTTAGACAATGCATTAAATTGTTTGTTGTCGTTAGTATAGCTGAATTGTCTTTGTCCTGAGGCCATTTTCACTATGCATAAACAAATTAGCCAGAAGTCAGGGAACACCAAAACTACATTGCATGTTCAGTCTTTGTTTTTTTTAAGGACAGCTTCCCTGAATAGAATGTAAGATTAACTATTTCATTACTAAGCATTTTTAACTACACCAAATGGATTTTCATTAGTAGATCACTTTACATTTTCATAGTATGTTCCTGAGCTATATAACACTTACCCATTTTATACTCTTCAGAGACAACATATAAAGCTACAACAGCAAGTACAAAGAGTTCTTAAGTAGAAGCCTGTAGACCTGGGTCATAGCCCTGGCCTTCTTTTTTGTCTTAATTGGCCATTTAACATTGGACCGCTCATTTTACTGCTCAGAATTCCAGGTTCATATCATTCATATTTTTCTCCAGAGTATTTATCTAATGTCTTAGTACCCCATTTTGTAATTGAAACTACACACTTCATAGTATAGAAAATTTAGTCTTTATTAAAATTGCAACCAATTTAAAAAATAATGATAATAACAATTTTTGAGTGCTCACTAGGTAGCACTGTTTTAAGTTTTTTATGTGTACTAATTTATTTAATCTCTCTCCCAAGCCACAAGGAAAGGTTAAATGACTTCCCCAAGGTAACACTGTTAATAAATGGTAGAGTTGTGGTCTAAATCCAGGAAATCTGGCCCCTTTGTGACAGCAGTTTTGCAATTAATGATCCTAAAATTTATACAATTTTAAACAACTCTTAGTTTTAAAATATTGAAACAAATATTTCAATGCAAACATCAATAGTGGCTTCATGAAATGTTTTAGAGAAATAACCAGTAAGCAAATGTAACTTGTTTTCCTGATTTCCTCATCTGTAAAATAAAGGCAGCAGCATCTCTATTTCTAAGATCTTTGCTGGTTCCAATATTCTGCAATTCTCAGTGTGGTAGGAAAGAGTCTAAACTTGTACCTTATAACCAGCTCCTGAAAATGACGTGAAATATGAAGACAAACAAAGGAATCAAGAGAAATTGTTAATAAAATTAGTGATGCAATAGAGAACCCAGAATATTTACGAATATCAGAGGCCTAAAGATTTACATGCAGATATCCAGGAGTAATAATTCAACAAAGTGATAGCTGTAAAATTTATTTTGAAATAGTTTGATTTATACAACTAAGTCACATATTAGGTTCATATTGGTAATTCAGCAAACTTTTTTGTGTTCATTGCACTAAGTATTCGAGATACCAGTTTGAAAGCCAATTGTGTATCTTTATAGAGTTGAGAATTTCTAACCTAGGGATTATTATCGATCCAAGGATACAATATACCCAGCCCCAAGTTTCTACTACCTGATTTTTTTAAAGGAGGAAAAAAAATTACCTAATTTTCTAGAACACAGTACCAGTAGGGCCAGTTATTTTTAGAATTTCATTGAATAACAGATTTTGAAGAGCTGCAAAGGTATTTGGAAGAAATAGAATTGCAGCTTCAGACAAGATACATGGATTTTAATGCATATGAGTTATGCTTTTATTTCTGTGGCTGCCTTGGAGTATAAACCTTCGAATGACTCTAAATTACAAACATCTGCCCTTTCATGTGATCCAATTTGAGGAGGAACTAATTCAGCTAAAAAGTGAACTATGTTACCCAAAAGACACGGCATTTTGGAATTTGCAAGATATATTTGTGAATCCCACACTGATGCTGAAATGTTTATAGCTCTTTGGGCAAATGTGATCTAAGCCAATTTGTTTTCATGAATTTACTAGGATCAAAACTAAGAGTCAACATCGATAATATAAACATACAAGATTGAAACATGCCCTAACAAAATATACCCCTAGCATCCAAGAATGATTCCATTTTATCCTGCCTTCTGCCTCTATTTACGTTGAATTAATTTACATTTTTTGACATAGAGTGAGAGAAATTAACGCCTTTAAACTGTTCATCAAAAATTTGGGGGGACTAGTGGGAATCGACTCGTCAGCAACGGGTTTGGTTTTTTTGGGTATGCAATTAAGATGGCTAGCCAAGGTATGAGCTGTACATGACATACGTCAGCATGATATAGATATTGTTTCAAACCACAAATGACTTCGTATTTATTAGTGGATAGTAAAATCAACTTAGCAAGTCACTATCAGCACTTTTAAGTGGGAAATAATAGAAAATAAAGGCATCGTGAACCTTTTGTTTGATGAAACTTTTAATTCAGTTATACACACACACACACATATATATGCATGTATATGTGTGCATGTATGTATGTACTGTGTCATTATGTAAAATACAGTTCTTACTGTAGGTTGTGATTTTAAAAGTTTGAAAGCCACTAATATAGTGTTTTAGCCAACAGCATACCTTCAACTGAATGGAATACCAAAAAAAAACCAAACCGGTTGCCATTAAGTTGATTGCAGCTCATAGCAACCCTATAGGACAGAGTAGAACTGCTCCATAGGATTTTCAAGGAGTGGCTGGTGGATTTGAACTGCCAACCTTCTGGTTAGCAACCAAGCATTTTAACCACTGTCACCAGGGTTCCGAATGGAATACAGTACTATGCTTTTGGTGTTCTGAAGTTTTACATTGTGAACTTGTGTGTTTCTGAAAGGTGAGGTTAACTTTTAAGTAAATTCACAATTAGAAAACATCATTTAACATCATTGAGAGGGACTTCGAATGAAGAAGCAGTGAAATAAAAATGGATGCTATCAGTCACGTTGAAAAAGGTGGGCAGATCCCTGAAATGGTGGGTATAATTCTCTCAGGGACTAAGTTCAGTCAGAACAAGACCTAACAGTGCCACTAAGTAAAGAATGTACTGAGAGTAGAAAATAAAGCAACTAACTGCTCTATGCTAATATCAGCATTACTGGGTGCTGCAAATGATTAACAAGCATGGGGTTGCCATGAGTTGGAATCATTTCCACAGCAACTGGTTTTTTTGTTTGTTTCATGACTAAACTTTCAGCTCTCAGCAACTATTTAGAATTTTTGTAGTAATTGAAGATACATGACACAACCACCATTTTTCTTAACCTATTGGAAAGCATCTCCTTTTATTATGAAATTTTTCTTAAGATTTAAAATTCAAGCATTTTTAGTTATCTGCCACCTTTTGAGGAACCTAATCATTGTTTAAATTCATAAATGACGGTATTGTTATTGATCAGTAACAAACAGTAAGCTAAGAACCATGCACCTTCACTCAAACACATGAAAGCAAGCTTTCTGAACTGCTTTTGTATTGTTAATAAAAGAAATTCGTATTTTTGGCTAGTTAGCTGATTGTGTTTCACGATTATTATGAATAAAAATGTATACAGCTGCACATTTGGGTACATCTGATCGTTGGGTTTACTGTTAATAATCAAGTGCAGGCACTTCTTATGTAGCATCTCTCTTAACTAGTGCTGCCGTAACACAAATACCACTGTGGATGGCTTTAAAAAACAAGAATTTATTGTCCCACACTTTAGAAGCCTAAAATGGGGCATCAGCTCTAGGGGAGGGTCCTTCCTTGTGTGTGTTCTTGGATGTTCTTTGGCATTCCTTGGCTTGTAGAGGGATCGTCACATGCCAGCTGTCGTGTGTGTGTGTGTGTGTGTGTGTGTGTGTGTGTGTATTCTACTTTTTTTTTATAAGACACCACTCAGAAGGGATTGATTAGGCTTAGGACACTCCAGTATAACCTCATTAACATAACAAAAGAAAACCCCGATTTCCAAATAGGGTCACATTTACAGGTACAGGGATTAAGATTTGGAGATAACTTATTACGGACACGGTTCGATCCGTAACACCTAGGTAAGCAAACTGAGGCCCAAAGAAGTGGTATGTCTGGCCCAGGTCATCCAGCTCATCTCTTATTAACCTTCTAAGGATCAAAGACAAATTAATGGCCTTTATAAGATAAGAATGAATATGTCCTTTAAAAAGAACAACTATAGTAAAAAATAAACTGCAAAAAATCTGAAATACAATAAACATATTAGAATTTGTTCAGACATGGTGCAATAGTGATATTAATTAAACAAAGGAATTATGATTTAACCCTCTCTCTGATAGTGACCTACAGATGTAACCATAGACTAATGAGGTTAGTTTTATTAGTACAGTACCTGGTACATAGTAGGCTGACAACAAATAATTATTGAATGTATCTACTAGCTAATATAAAATTAAATCTCAACACTTCATATTCAAGCAATTTTCCTGAACTCGTGTCCTGTTTCTTTCAAGTTTTATCAGTTGCAGTTTTATACTTTAGTTCATTCAGTTTTTCCGAAACCCTTTTTGACAAATGTTACTCGTAGTTAGGTTTAATCCAGTGTATCAGCTGTTCTAATTAAAAATTAAGATTATCAATTTGCTTAGTTTTTGGCTGCACCTGTCCTATTGGTTGTGCCATTTCTGTCTCTGCTCTCCCGCCTTAGCCAGAAAGAACTTCCAGCTCACTAGAACAGATTGCCATCCCTCCCACAAAAAGCAAGGCCCTACACATTTGGCAGTGGTGAAAAGTCTCCCGTTGGAAAGCCAGTTAGAGGCTTCCTCCAGAACTCCTGGGAGTTAGTGGTATGTTGATTGCAACAGACCTTTCATCATTGTCTTCGTTAAACCTAGTCTTTGTCTGATAGGAAGGAGTGGAGAGAGTCATTCTTTCATAGACTTCAGGGATGGCTTTATCAAAGCCAATCATTTATATTAATCAACATGCAGATTAGGGCTCATCTGGGTTGTGTGTGCCCAGGTGGTGGGTGAGTAGATTTACCCCCTATTTGGCCACTGCTCCTGCTCCCTGTGTTCTTCAGAGGTCACTTCTCCACTGAGGCTGCCAGCCTGGACGCTCTGGCTGAGTGCTGGGGACTAAAACCTGGGATGAGATGGTTTGCCTAAACCTTGTTTGTAAATGATAGAACGCTTTACAAATGTTACATGTTATTATTGGTCTCTTTTATGGGAGGGGGGCGCTACTCCTCAACCAGTCCCTCTCTACCTTAACTTGGTGATTTAAATTTTTCCATCTTTAAATGCATGTGTCAGATACTTTGTGCTTCATTTATCTGACAATCTAAAGAGTGAAACTAGCTGCTTTGTCTACCTTTAGCAGGCTATTCAGTATGCTTTATCTTTAAAAGAATTTTTCTATATTTTTACTGCCAGTATAAATAGTTTTTGTGGCTTTAAAAAGAAATCTTGATGATATCCCTTCAGATGCGAAAGCTCTTTGAAAAGGACATATTTATGTTAAGTTGTCTTTTGTTCCTCCCAAGATGTATATGAAAATTAAGTCTTCCCCAAGGGCTTTTTACCTTTGCTACTGCTTCATGCACTGCTGTTTGTTTTGGGGGATGGGAGGGAGTGCAATAAATTTATGTGTAATTAATGCCATCAGCACTGCAGATGCGTGCACACGACTTTCCTTTGCTAGCAGCTGTTAAGAGTAGTAAAAGCTGAGGAGTTACGTGTCCATTTGCCACCTAAATAGAGTGATGGCTCACACATAGTCTTGTCATTCTACACTGCAGTAAAAACTGTCATTAAAATAACATTTTGAGGGCAAGTTGTTTAAAGAAGATTATAAATCTTTAATGGCCTCCCCTGTTTTTATATACCAAACAAATTAAGTTATGTAGCAACCTTTTTTTTTAAGTGGGTTGAAATACAACTATACTACTTCATTACATCAACTCAGATAGCTTATTAAAGACTTGAGCTTTAATCGAGCCACATTAGTTTATACTTAACATTTTGTGTAAAGATTTAGTTGTACCCTACTTTTAACTGATAAACACTCCTTTACTCAAACCAAAGTAGTCTGGTTTGCTAGTTTAACCAATATCTACAACTCTGTTGAATCTATTCCATTTGTCAAATGCTAATTGACAGTACTCCTGAATCACATTTATTGAGAAAGGTACAACTTGTCTACAAAGAATGCTTACCACCACTTACTGATCTGATTGTTGTTAATCCAGGGACTGTTGTCTGTTATATTCCATAAATCAGTTTGTGAACAGTTTAGCTTGATGCCTCTCTGAGACTAAAAACAGGGTGTGCCTCCCACCATAGGTTTATTGTTTTATCTGATTATAAAAATCAGTACAATTAAAAAAAAAAACTTGTTGCTGCCAAGTCAATTCTGACTCATAGCGACCCTACAGGACAGAGTAGAACTGCCCATAAGGTTTCCAAGGAGTGGCTGGTGGATTTGAACTGCCGACATTTTGGTTAGCAGCCAAGCTCTTAATAACTACACCACCAGGGCTCCAGTACAATAAAAGGGGAGAGAAAATATAATATATTATGAATTTAAGCAATTCAGAAAGGTTAAAGAAGAAAATTTTAAAAACTAAAATTCATCTAGAATCTTACCACTTACACATTATCATTATTATTAATATTTTGTTGTTCTTTCAACAAGTGTTTCCCTGACCTGGAATTGAACCTGGGCTGCGGTGGTGAGAGCCCCGAATCCTAACCATTAGGCCACCAGGGAAGTTAGACCACCAGATGGAACACACAGAAATCAAATTGACTACATCTGTGGAAAGGGACAATGGAAAAAGCTCAATACCATCAGTCAGAGCAAGGCCAGGGACTGGCTGTGGAACAGACCATCAATTGTTCATATGCAAGTTCAAGCTGAAACTGAAAAAAATCAGAGCAAGTCCACGAGAGCCAAAATATAACCTCGAGTATATCCCACCTGAATTTAGAGACCATCTCCAGAATAGATTTGATGCACTGAACACTAGTGACCGAAGACCAGACGAGTTGTGGAATGACATCAAGGACATCATCCATGAAGAAAGCAAGAGGTCATTGAAAAGACAGGAAAGAAAGAAAAGACCAAGATGGATGTCAGAGGAGACTCTGAAACTTGCTCTTGAGTGTCGAGCAGCTAAAGCAAAAGGAAGAATTGATGAAGTAAAAGAACTGAACAGAAGATTTCAAAGGGCCTCTTGAGAAGACAAAGTAAAGTATTATAATGACATGTGCAAAGAGCTAGAGATGGAAAACCAAAAGGGAAGAACACGCTCGGCGTTTCTCAAGCTGAAAGAACTGAAGAAAAAATTCAAGCCTCGAGTTGCAATAGTGAAGGATTCTATGGGGAAAATGTTAAATGACGCAGGAAGCATCAAAAGAAGATGGAAGGAATACACAGAGTCACTGTACCAAAAAGAATTGGTTGAAGTTCAGCCATTTCAGGAGGGTGCATATGATCAAGAATTAATGGTATTGAAGGAAGAAGTCCAAGCTGCTCTGAAGGCACTGGCGAAAAACAAGACTCCAGGAACTGATGGAATATCAATTGAGATGTTTCAACAAACAGATGCAGTGCTGGAGGTGCTCACTCATCTGTGCCAAGAAATATGGAAGACAGCTTTCTGGCCAACTGACTGGAAGAGATCCATATTTATGCCTATCCCCAAGAAAGGCGATCCAGCCAAGTGTGGAAATTATAGAACAATATCATTAATATCACACGCAAGCAAAATTTTGCTGAAGATCATTCAAAAACGGCTGCAGCAGTATATCGACACAGAACTGCCAGATACGCTGATTTCAGAAGAGGACGTGGAACCAGGGATATCACTGCTGATGTCAGATGGATCCTGGCTGAAAGCAGAGAATACCGGAAAGATGTTTACCTGTGTTTTATTGACTATGCAAAGGCATTCGACTGTGTGGATCATAACAGATTATGGATAACATTGCAAAGAATGGGAATTCCAGAACACTTAATTGTGCTCATGAGGAACCTTTACATAGATCAAGAGGCAGTTGTTTGGCCAGAACAAGGGGATACTGATTGGTTTAAAGTCAGGAAAGGTGTGAGTCAGGGTTGTATTCTTTCACCATACCTATTCAACCTGTATGCTGAGCAAATAATCCGAGAAGCTGGACTGTATGAAGAAGAATGGGGCATCAGGATTGGAGGAAGACTCATTAACAAGCTGCATTATGCAGATGGCACAACCTTGTTTGCTGAAAGTGAAAAGGACTTGAAGCACTTACTAATGAAGACCAAAGACCACAGCCTTCAGTATGGATTACACCTCAGCATAAAGAAAACAAAAATCCTCACAACTGGACCAATGGGCAATATCATGATAAATGGAGAAAAGATTGAAGTTGTCAAGGATTTCGTTTTATTTGCATCCACAATCAGCAGCCATGGAAGCAGCAATCAAGAAATCAAAAGACACATTGCATTGGGTAAATCTACTGCAAAGGACCTCCTTAAAGTGTTGAAGAGCAAAGATGTCACCTTGAAGACTAAGGTGCGCCTGACCCAAGCTATGGTATTTTCAGTCTCATCATATGCACGTTAAAGCTGGACAGTGGATACGGAGGACTGCAGAAGAATTGACGCCTTTGAATTGTGGTGTTGGCGAAGAATATTGAATATGCCATGGACTGCCAAAAAAATGAACAAATCTGTCTTAGAAGAAGTACAACCAGAATGCTCCTTAGAAGCAAGGATGGCGAGACTGCATCTTACATACTTTGGACACGTTGTCAGGAGGGACCAGCCCCTGGAAAAGGACATCATGCTTGGCGGAGTACCGGGCTCAGCGGAAAAGAGGAGGACCCTCAACGAGGTAGATTGAAACAGTGGCTGCAACAATGAGCTCAACCATAACAACGATTGTAAGGATGGCTCAGGACGGGGCAGTTTTTCATTCTGTTTTACGTGGGGTCGCTATGAGTCGGAACCGACTTGACGGCACCTAACAACAACAACGGCGACATCCTTTTAAGCATTTTTTCTTCTGTATGTATAAACACATAGACTGGGCTCATTTTTGTTTTAAAAATACCTATCATACTATTCAGTTTTATAACCAGCCTTTTTTTTTTTAAAGAATATGTTACAGCACTTTGTGTAGCAGTCTAAGCAAGAATATTTTTGATCATCATTGTTCCCTTATCACCCCCTATTTCTCTCAATTTCTGTTTTTTATGATGAGAATTTATTATTGGCCAGGATGTAGTTATCACACCTTTTGTGAGAGTATATGCATCATCTTTTTTTGCAGTTTAAAAAATCATTGAATTGTGGCTACCCTTGCCAAAAGATGAAAAATGAAACAAATACACATATTCCCCTAATTGCTGAAATTTGACCTGTAAATAAGCTGTTTAATAAATTAATTCCATAGTCAGTTATATAACACTGTAACTGGCGTTAAAGTTCGTATGTATCTGATACTAACTATTCCTTATATAGGGTTGCTATGGGGTTGCTTGAGTCAGAATCGGCTTGACAGCAACGGGCATCTTTGGTGAGGAGGTGCTGAATGAAGTAGTGGAAGAGATTGACAGCTTACTTGAGAATAGCAACTAGATGTGCACTCCACTTACTTTCATATGCTGGGGGCTTTGTTCCTGGTAGGCAAACAAAGGGAAGTGGCAGGAGAAATCAAGTTGTAACAGTGACACTGTAAACGGATGCCACTTCTGGTTCACTGGAATCTAAGGCCTTACTCAGAAGATTGGACCTTGCTGTGGAGTCAGATTTAAACATGACACAGATGAAAAGAAGCACATTTTTACTTTTGTATGTATAGGTAAGCAATGTGGTTATTCTCACTACTTTCAGAAATGCAGAAATGAGACTTACCTCCTGTTTAATTACTCTCTAGATTGCTGAAGTAAACTTTATAACATTGATGGGGACAGTCATATAATCTGAAACAATGTTTTAGGATTTAATTAATCAAGGTTACAAAAATCTCTGATTTTGATTAGGATAGTTTTTGCATGTGTTCTGTTGTTGAACAAAAGCCCACTTTCTTCCAAAATATTTGGGCACATGCAATTTTAGAAACACTATAATCTTGATTCCCATGTTGTACCTTTCGTCGACCTGAGACTTGTACTGAATGTAGAGTAATAATATAGAATTATAAAGAATGATAACAGTTAACTTCCAGGTTCTCTTCTAAGTGTTGTACATATTTACGCATTAGAGAAGGAAGTGATACGGCCAACTCAGTCTCATTATTGGTTTGATGGAACTTTGCAGTTAAGCCTGATGCCGTTCTGAATCCATTGTGTGAATTATTTCCGACCAGTAGAGAACTTCAAGACCCACAGCTCAGCAATGTGGCCTCTAAGTGATCCACCTAGGACTTCTTTGCCAGCTGGTGGGGTGGGTTATCAGTTGTAATGCTTCAAAAAAAAAAAAAAGGAAATTGTTTTATTATAACTCTAGGCATTAGAACCAGGGGGGATTAGATAGAAAAAGTTTCACAAAGAAAGTAATCTATAGAGTTCAAACTGAGGAAAAGATCCATGTGAAGAGAACAGATAGAAATGAGTGAAGATTTCCCATCAAAGTTACGAAAAGCAATTTTCAAATTCACATGCTTCCTTTTAAGTCAAACACTACTAAGATTCATTTATAGTAAAGCTCAGAATTTTAGAGCAGAGAGTGACCTTAAGGAATCACCTTTTGCAACTGCCCTCATTTTATAGCTGAGGAGAACCAAAGCTCAGAGAAATTAATTGATTTGTGCAAAATTAGTGAGATTTGAAGTAGAATCTAGATACTCTGACTCCTTGTGTTCTACTGTGTTCAATTATAGTGCTCTAATCTGTTGGGCTTCCAAGAGTGTCTAACATTGAGGCTCTTTTAGCCTATTTATTTTTCTGTTGAAAAGTGTTTGCTTACCTCCTTTCTCTTTGAATCTATTTCGTTGTTGCTCTTGTCTAGAATTTCAAGGAGTCTGGGGCTTGGGTTCTTAGTCTCAGGAGGTCTGGCATGTAGGCCTCCAGATTCTCCCCTGCCTACCATTATCCTTGCTCGCATTTTGGGTTGCTTAAACAAACTTTTCC
This sequence comes from Elephas maximus indicus, assembly GCF_024166365.1. Lineage (NCBI taxonomy): Eukaryota > Metazoa > Chordata > Mammalia > Proboscidea > Elephantidae > Elephas > Elephas maximus. The sequence continues at coordinate 172,988,575 of NC_064819.1, read as the reverse complement.
TCAGAAACCTGAGAGGGGGAAATGTCATTAAGCAAGTGATTTCTTATATTTAAGTACAACATACATCTAAACAGGTCCATGCCTATATAATAAGCTAAGTAATAAAAGAAAGAAAATAGAACCATTCTATAAGTTCATTAAAGAATTTTTACTAAAGCGTACAAGGCTGGTAGCCCTGTGGTCTTTCTGGAATATTTGTGATTTTAAGGAAGATAATACTAAAACACATCTCTAGTTGGTGTGATTTTAAAAGTAAAGTAAACATTTCAGGCATGTGTGTACTGGGCAAGTCACCCTTGCCTGGGACACATTCACCTCCCCTGTGGTATCCCTGCTTTTCAAAATCTCTTTCATTTATCTACTTGTTAACCTAAGCAAGTCCTAAGCCTTGTCCTTGATGGATGTCATTGGCCATGAGATATATTCTGCTTAAGCAACTGTGGTCATTTGTTAAGTACAGGTCATATATGAATTATGAATTTGTAAGTACAGGCCTGCCTCTCTTAACTGACTTAAGAGAACAAGAATCAGAGAAAAAAATGATTTTGTTGCTTCTGCCGCTTCTGGAATTTCAGGAAAGTAAGGGAACTATATGGTTATCACAGCCAGATCCATTGTTAAAGGTGCGTGCCATCATTTTGACATTTAGAGTCGGACTTTCTCTTTGTAAATCCCTCTTCATGTTATCAGTGCTGGTTTCAGAGCTAAAACTGTTTCAAAACCATAACATTTCTAAGTGAGTGATTGATCTGTATTTTGTGTCCAGCCATCAGGGGGGTCTTGGGATGTTGCTTGTATAAACTGTAATCCAATCTGATGCTGTGTGTTTAGTTACAGTCTTTCATAGACCTATTGGCGATACTCGATCCTCCTGGATTTGGGTATTGCGTTTATCTGATACCTTCAAGGGGAAAAAAAATCCATTCATTTTTCTCTCTCCTCCACTTAAATAACTCAACACATCTGGTAACACTGTAGGATCATTGTCCTTCCAGTTCCTCTGCAGCTCATATTGCTACAATATTTCTTAAGTATTTGGTTACCTAAAGGGCAATGTGATTTAAAAAAAAAAAAAAAGACATTGTCTTCATTTTACAAATTAGCCCATCTGCAGAGCTAGTAAAAATATGCCTTTAATCAGCAAAATTTCCGTATTAGCAGCCCTGTATGTGTTGTGCAGAATGAATGTAAATATAAATTTGGGGATAAATGCTCTTGTGTTAAAATTTTAAAGCAAGTCTTTCTACAAATTAATTTAATTTGCCTCTAAGAAAATGTTTATTAAATCCAGGGTACCTGAGATTATAAGTTATCTTGTTGGTTGGGTCTGTGTCCTTTACTTAATAATGTCTTTAATTACAAGAATGATAAAGGCTGAAACGATATCCTTTAATTTAATCAGAACTAAGCTAAATTTTAGGAAGCAAAGAGTAGGAATCAGATACAGGACTGTATAATATAGGAAGTTAAATAGACAAGATATTAAGACTTGGTGAGCAGCCAATGGGGTTGCCTTAAGGAATTCTTGTTTGAAATGACTGCATTGAACATTACAATAAATGCCGGTATTTTATCCTTTTGAATTAAGGTGGTTTATGCAAACACTTCTAAATTGTACAGTAGTTCCAAAGAGACCATTTACTGTTTTTCTGCTTATTTCACATTCTGGAACAAGTTCAAAGCTTTGGATTTTGCTTGATTTTTTTTTTTTTAAAGTAGCCTGAGCCTTGAAGATAATACAGGTTTGATTAATACAATTTCAATATTGTGGCTTTGTAAAAATTTTCAGTGTTTATGGTATGTTTGACCCAAAGGCTCTGCACCAAATATATCCACAGTACATTTCAAGTACAGCAGAATGAACACATTTGAAAGGTTAACCATTCCTTTGATTTTGCTTCTTTTTCTGTATGAAGTGTAAAAATTAGCATTGTAATGGCTCCCAGAATGGCGTATTGAAAAATATCCACCTGACAGAAATAACATGCAGAATATAAATTGAGTTAAGATTTCATTAGTTATCTGAAATTTAAGTTTATGTTTCAAAATGGCTATTAGAGGATTTTCATGTGTATTGGTCAAATGCGATGCTTATAAGATTTTTTTTTTTTTTTTTTGGCTTGAATTATGACTGAAAAAAATTGGATCACAGCTTTAATATCCAGGTGGGCAATGCCATTTGCCAGGATCTTTGCACATAACCTCATTTTTTCTGTCAAGCACAAATCCTGCCTTTGCTACTGAACTTTCTGGAGCAAAAATGGAGATGAATTTTAAAAGCTTGTTTTTTTTGAATTTTTTTTTTTCTTGTTTTTTAGGTTGTAGAACTTATAGCAAGTGCTCTTATGGACTTGGTACAAGGAGTATACCATGAAAATTGTACTTCAGCAAAGGTAAAGATTTCAGAGTCATTGTAAAGTGGTAGGCTTAAAAACCCTTGTGGCAAAACTGGAATTGAAGATGAAAATGTCATTCTTCTTTTGTATTTAAATTGTACATAGCATTTTTTTTAAGATTAGTGTTTTGGCTACAAATTCATGGCCATATGCTTAGTACTAGCAGATCTGGCCAATTAAAACAACCTCTTATCCCATGGCTAGATTCACAGTCTGTTCAGTCTGCAGCAGCCCAGTGGACAGCGGTCCTCTCTGGCTAACAGGTAGCACCATCATAAGGCAGGCAGGCTGGAGGACCAGCCTTTCCAGAGGAAAGGACCTTTCACGTCCCAGAAAAAGAGGCCAGGATCACAATAAGATAACTGCTTGGTGGGGAGGGGGTGAACATCTTAGGTATCGAAGATGCAGAATTTATTATATTATTAAATTCTCTAAGGTAAGAAATAGGACAGTTGCACAGCTGGATTATTTTGATTAATTTTACAGGTCTAGAATTAAGGTATTTTTGACTCATTTAGCAGGACAGCTCAAGAAGGGTTAGGTTTTATTTCCTTAAAACGCAATTCTTTCATTTCAGTAGGACATTGGATGGGAAGCAGTTGCTTCAGTGACTACCACCGTCGTTTAACATGGTACATACTGTTATACGGGATGCTTATCTTAGTGTTCGTTATTCTAACTTCTGTAGCTTCTGTTTTAGCAAGAATTCATTCACTGAAAATTAGAAGAAAAAAAAGGGTGCCTATGTGCACATCTCAAGCGTCTCACATTTCCATTTGAAAAAAGAAGGACAAATTTTACTGGACGTGAAATGTAGAGCATGAGAAAATTTGATAAGACATATAAATTTTGAAACTGTGATCTTGGGACTCTGAATGATTGAGAGAGTGGTTAGTGAAATATGAAGAATTACACTTTGGACATCTCCTAACATTTGGTTTAGGGAAACATGGTTCCCAGTAGGCACATCTAATCTCACCCAGCAGCATCATGGTATGTGGAGACCTGGCAGGATATATGACCATAGTGGGCCCCCTTTGCCAGGTTTTTTAAAGGTGTGCCATGGTTCAGTACCATGGCTGAGGGTTAATATCAGATTATGAAATGGGTGACTTCTGGTCTAGTTTCATTCATAGCAAGTCACCTTGTATTTGGTATGGTAATGATGATGATGTTGATAGCAAAGCAAATAGCACTATGGTAAGTGATTTGCCTGTATTTCTTTATTTAACCTTCACAGAAACCCTGAAACTTAGGTACTACTGCTATCTCCATTTTATAGATGTGAAAACTGAGACTTAGAAAGAAATGATTTGCCCAAGGTCACATAGCTTGTTAGCTGAAATTTGAACTCAAGCTCTTAACCTCATCAGTCTGCTGCCTCTGTACCTTAATGAAACCTGATATGCTAGCATCTATCTGCCATACTTGAGATCCCCACCAATAAGGAGTGATTACAGTGATCTCTTCTGGCAATTGAGGCATTGTTTTCACCTGAGATTTATACTGTATTCAACTTAGTTCCATATAAGTCAAATATCCATAAATTTTTAAGTGAAAGTATTGTTAGTTTTAAAGTTCTTGATTTACCTACTCTTACCATTTGTCCACTATAATTAGCCCAGTTCGTTAATAATTTTTTGAACATTTATTAAGTACTTTCTATATGTCAAGCAGACCTAATAGCAACAACAATAATAAAATGTGTAGATAGCACTTGACAGTTTGCTTATACTTTCTTTGTACACAATAACCTATGGAAAAGGGGACATTTGTTGGTTATCCCATTTCACAGAGGAAAAGCTTGAAATTTGGCAATGGCAGATGGCTGAAAAACAGTGCCTAAAAAACTGTTTGTTAATGCATGCTTAACAGTGTCATAGTCAGAACCCCGCCTGGTGTTTTGTCTACAAGTCCCCTTCTTTTTTTAATATACTGTTTCTTCCTAGAAAAGAGGAAGAAACAAAGTCTTTGAAGGACTGTTGGTCATACATGAACCACCACTTAGCAAGCACCAATTGTTGACTTCCTTTAGCTTTAAATTTTACTTGAAAGAATCTGTAGCAATACTTTGTTGTTCTACTCTGTTTCCCTACCTTTTCCCCAAACACAATCTTTTTAAGAACTTGAGTCTCTTTTTAAGGAGCTAGATTTCTGAATATAGCCAAACCTTCTTAAAAGTCTGTTTTTGTTTTTGTTTTGTTTTTAATGGAAACAAAAACGCATAGTTGAATCACAGCAATGGGAGTGCTTCTTGATGCTTCTTTGCACCCCAGGTCCAATTTAGGTTAACCACATTTCCCTTCCTGACCAGAAAAAATGCTAGGTTGTTTTTTTCTGTGTGTACTTGCCATTGCAATGGCTTTTTAGAATTTGGTTTTTCTAACTTGGCCCAGGAATCACTAGTGCTGTCAAGATCTTCATGTTCTAGCACTGTTGAAAAGCAGCCACAAGTGGAGGTCATGTGGGAGGTGAGGCGACTCCATGGATCTCTGTTGCACAACCTCCAGTGCCCTGGGCAGTTCTGTACACAAAAGAATTGCTTTGTGATTTAAAAGAAGCTGCAAACCATTCCATCTCCAGCGATGAGAGGATGCAATAGCCTTCTGCTTTCTATATGGCAACTTAATGCAGTGATGGAGAATGTAAGTAGTATAGAATAGCTTTCTGTAGAGTAGTATCTATGTGACTGGGGTATGGGTGGATGCATTGAAATAGATGGAGGGGAATTGGCACCAGAAACATCAGAAATCACCTTCTCCAACTACCTAGTGGGCACCTTTTTCTCCTTGTGAAGAAACTATAAACATGTTTATGATTTATGTTAGTAATACTTCAGAGTGTAGGTAAATCATGATCATATACACACAAAATAATTTATGAAATTCATCCTTTGTTCTGTCCATTTAAATTTGCATTTGCTAGTTTGTGAGGTATTAAAAAATTAGCAGTGGCAATAAAAATTAGCCATTGTGCTTCCTTTAGTGTTTATAACAAAATGTCTCCCCTTCCTTTTACATGTTTTTTTATGTTAGCTAATTGAAAAAAGAAGCATATTAAAAAGAAAAGTTCTATTTTTAAATAATTGTCATTTTCAGAGGTCCCCAGTCAAGCTCTGCCTCATACATTGTACTCGTATTATTCACTATACTCAATAAATATTTTACATTTTAGTAAAATTTGCTTTGAATCCACAGACCATTATATCTAAAGCCTTTTTACATAGTTATCTTTTATTATCACTTGTTTTCTGATTAGAAAAGTACGTATTCATTAAATAAAAATTGAAAACACAGAAAAAAGTTGAAAATAAAAATTATTTCTATACATGTCCCCCAGATATGAATCAGGGTTATGTTTTAGTAAATTTCCTTTGAGATTTTATTCTATATTTCTCCCCAAACCAGAACCAAACCTGTTGCCATCAAGTCGATTCCAACTCATAGTGTCCCATATTGAGTTATTACTGTATATATAATTGTATCCTGATTTTCTCCGCAGCATAATCATTTATGTTACTAAAAATCTTCAAAAATAGAACTTTAAAAGCTATTTTATATTTCTTCACACTACTATGCATTCATTTACTGAATCATTCAGCTATTTTTGGACATTTAGATTGTTTCTAATTTTTGACTAATTTAAACAATATTGTGTTGGACATCTTGGTACATATAACTTTACTCTGTTTTATGCTATTTGCTAAAAAAAATTCTGAAAGTGAAAACTTTTTTTAATCAAAAAATAAGAATATTTTCAATATATCACCGTGCCGAAAAGAATTGGCATAGCAGGCCTGAGATTGTTATCCTAAGAAAAGCATGCTTTCAAGGTTAACCCTTGGCTGGCATCTGGGGACTTGGATTTTGGGTGTGTTCCTGCCATTCCCTAACTGATGAGGGGGGCTCACTGTGCCTAAAGTGTTTGTGCAGACAAAATGATTTATGCTGAACATCTGCTTTCCTTCTCAGGGTCTGGAACTTTGATACCTGCTAGGCTGAGAGTACCTGTATGACCAGTCCCCAATAAAAACTTTGAGCAAAGAGTATCTATTGAGCTTCCCTGACAGACAACATTTCATACATGTTGTCACAATTTAGTGGGTCCTGGTGGCTTAGTGGTTAAAGTGCTCAGCTGCTAATCAAAAGGTCAGCAGTTCGAACCCACCAGCTGCTCTACAGGAGAAAAACGTGGCCATCTGCTTTCATAAAGATTTACAGCCTTAGAAACCCTATGGGGCAGTTTCGCTCTATCCTGTAGGGTCGCTACGCATCAGAATCAGGTCAAGGCAGTGGGTTTGGTTTTTGATCTCACAATTTAATGCTGGAGGAATTAAGGATGTCCTGTGTGACTCCAAGGGGAGAACTCTTTTAGAAGCGTATGCCTGGTTTCCCCGAGACTTCTGCACCTTTTCCCTTGGCTAGTTTTGCATTGTATCCTTTTGCTGTAATAAATCATAGCAGTGAGCATGTCTATAGGCTGAGTCTCGTGAGTCCTCCAGCAAATCACTGAACCTGTGGGTGGTCTTGGGGACCCTCGGCACACCCTTTTCCTGATTCTTTTTTGTTTATATCCCACCCAGTTCTTTTTCCTCCTTAGAAATCTTCCTAACTTCCTCTGCAAGGTCAGTGTCTGTCACTCATGTTAGTGTTGAGATGGGGAACAGCACAACCACTTCCCTATCGTCAGAGGTTCTGCTCACATTAGCGTGGCCACAGTCTCAAGAAAGTGAGGGAGTTTTAAAAATAATCCAGTTCTCTTGGAAAAGATTTGCTTTCAACACAGAGTCCTTAGAACTGTAAAAAGTTCATTCTGTTTCTTCAAGCACAGATTATACTTTCAGTAGATTCTTCTCCCATGGGAGATACCATTATGGACTTATGGGGCAAGATAACTGTGCCATTTATTTGTTTCATCTTTATGCTTCTCTTCCTTTGTCTCTCAGGCAGCTTTCAAGTACAGTTTAAAAATAGGATAATTCAACCTAGTGAGAAGTCATGAATTATCTCCTACTTGCAAAACCCTATGCTACCATGTAAAATATAATAAAAAAGATGATCAAGATGCAGTTTTGCTCATAGAAAAGCACAACAAGACGGAAATGTGGACAAGAAGTCACATCTAGTTGGGAAAATCAAAAAAAACATCAAGGAGAATGTGATATTTGAGATAGACATTAAAGGCTGGGAAGAATATGTGTGGATGGAGAAGGATGGCGTTTCAGGCAGAGGAAACCACATGACCAAAGGTGGGGAAGCATATTTGAGAATCAGGGCTTCCTTCAGGTAGTAATAAAGGAAAAGTGAGAAGACTAGAAAGATAGGTTTATGTCACACTGAAGAAGAACTGTAATGCCAGAACGTAGAGCTAATACCATATTTAGTCAGATTAGAGAGATTGAAGGTTTTTTTTAAAAAGGAATTACATGGTCAGATTAATCGTGAGGAAAGTTAATTCTGCAGTGGTATTTAGGATGGTTTACAGAAGGTGGTTGAAGTAAATGAGAACAGTGGGGAAGTCAAAATAATAGTGAAGGACAGAGGTACTCTCTTCTCACTTCTACATGGTTAGCCCCTTTTTGATATTCAGATCCCTGCATCAGTATCACCTCTCAGTATCATCTATGCATCAGTACCACCCCTGCCCACCCAATATGAAGTAGCTTTCTGAATTTTCTTTACTGTTATCACTGTGTGAAGTTTTTCTCATTGTTTATTTTCTGTCTCTTCCAACAGTAATACAAGCTCTGTGGGGGGAGGGGTTTTAATGTGTTTTGTTTACCATTGTTCTCCCAATACCAGAACTGTGTCTGGCATATTAGTAGTAGCCCAAAGATGTTTATAAATGAATGATATAGAAAGGCATAGAATGGTTGAAATGAAACACTGCCCAGTCCTGCGCCATGCCATCCCCATAATCATTGCTGTGTTTGAGCCCATTGTTGAAGCCTCTGTGTCAATCCGTCTCCTCACGGATCTTCCCCTTTTTCACTGGCCTTCTACTTAACCAATCATGATATCCTTCTCCAGGCATTGGTCCCTTCTGATAAAATGCCCAAGGTACATGAGACGAAGTCTCACCATCCTCGCTTCTAAAGAGCATCCAAGCTGTACTTTTTCTGAGACAGACTTGTTCATTCTTCTGACAGTCCATGTTATATTCAGTTTTCTTTGCCAACACCGTAATTCAAAGGCATCAATTCTTCTTCGGTCTTCCTTATTCATTGTCCAGCTTTCGCATGTATATGAGGCAGTTGAAAACACCCTGGCTTGGATCAGGCACAGATTAAGTCCTCAAAGTGACATCTTTGCTTCTTAACACTTGAAGGAGGTCTTTTGCAGCAGATTTTTCCAATGCAATGCTTCTATTATACACAATTATTTTGAGATTCATTATGTTGTTACATATATCAATAGTTCATTTCTTTTTACTGCTGACTAGTATTCCATTGTAAGAATCTGTTTCTCCACAATATGCTTATCTGTCTCCTCAGTTGATGGACATTTGAGTCGTGTCTAGTGTGAGGCATTTACAAATAAAGCTACTGTCAACATTAGTATATGGATAATCTGTATCAAACATATACTTTCATATCTCTTAGGTAAATACCAAGGAGTAGATAACCTTTTCGTTTCTCAGATACCTAGGAGTAGAATTGCTGGGTCATATGGTAGGTATGGAGCCTGGTGGCTCACTGGCTAAATGTTCAGCTGCTAACCAAAATGTTGACAGTTTGAATCTACTAGTCACTCCTTGGAAGCCCTGTGGGACAGTTCTCCTCTAGCCTGTAGGGTCACCGTGAGTCAAAATCAACTCAACAGCAACGGGTTATGGTAGGTATACATTTATGATTTTAAGAAACTGCCAAACTGTTTTCCAAAGTGGTTTACTATTTTACATTCCCATCAGCCGTGTACAAAGGTTTCAGTTGCTCCACATCCTTGCTAATACTTAGTATGGTCAATCTTTTTTATTTTAACCATTCCAATATGTGGGTAGTGGTATTTCATTATGGTTTTAATTAGGATTTCTCAAATGAATAGTGATGTTGAACATCTTTTTATGTGCTTATTGGCCATCTGTATATCTCCTGTGGTGCAGTGTCTATTATAACATTTTGCCCATTTGTACTGGGGTGTCTGGTATCATATTCCTGAGTTTTGAGATTTTTTTTGTGTGTGTATTCTGGTTGCAAGTACCTTATTCAATATGTGGTTTGCAAATATTTTCTCCCAGTCTGGGACTTATCTTTAGATTCTTTTAACGGTGTTTTTCTAAGAGCATACTTAATTTTGATAAAGCCCAGTTTATCAATCTATTTTTCTGTGGATCATGCTTTTGGTTTCGTATCTAAGAAATATTTGCCTAATCTAAGATCACAAAGATTTTCTCCTGTTTTATTTTAAAGTTTCATAGTTTTAGGTTTTACATTTATACCTATGGTGCTCTTTGTGCTAATTTTATATATGGTGGGAGATATGAATCGAAGTTAATTTTTGTGCATGTGGATATCCAGTTGTTCCAGCATCATTTGTTGAAAGGACTATCCTATCTCCACTGATCTGTCTTTGCATCTTTGTTAAAAAATCAGTTGAGCATACATGAGCGGATCTGTTTCTGGAATCTCTCTTCTGTTTTACTGATCTCTGTCCATTTTTATGCCAATACCACACTGTCTTCATTGTTGTAGCTTTATAGTAAGTCTTAAAGTCAGATAGTATTAAGTCCTCCAACTTTCTTCTTTTGCAAAGTTGTCGTGACTATTCTAGGTCCTTGTCTTAGGCTGGGTTCCCTAGAGAAGCAAAACCAGCAAAGTGTATAAAAAATATATAGAGAGAGATCTATATCAAGGAAATGGCTCACACTGTTGTAGAGTTTGGAACATCCCAAATCCATGGGTCAGAATAGAGGCTTCTCCTGATTCATGCAGCTGCAGGGGCTGATGAACGCAAGATCAGCAGGTCAGAGAGCAGGGCTCTTGCTCACAGACTTCAAAGATCGATAAATCCCAAGACTGGCAGGTGAGAGTGGAGGTCAGATGAACAGGAGTCAGCTGGCAGGATCCAGAGCAAGCAAAAGTCCCTGAGCCTTGCCAGAATGTACACTTGTATTTGATGCAGGCCACACACCCAAGGAAACTCACTTTCAACTGAATGGGTACTCACAGCAGATCCCATCATGGAGGTGATCGTTTTATATCAGATCTCATCATGGAAGTGACCACAACATCACACAACTGCCAAACTACATCATAATTGCCAGACCACTAAGAATCATGGCCCAGCCAAGTTGACACACAGCCTTATCCATCACAGTCCTGTTTGTTTCCATATGAATTTTTGAATCAGCTTGTCAATTTCCACACACACACACAAAAAAAAAAACTGCTGGGATTTTGCTAGGGATTGTATAGAATCTATAGATTATTTAGAGGAGAATTAATATCTTAACAATATTGAGTATTCTAATTCATGAACTTCCATCTGGCGAGGTCCATGTGTATAATCGCCATTTATGTTGGTGGACCTTGCCAGATGGAACACACAGAAATCAAATTGACTACATCTGTGGAAAGAGACGATGGAAAAGCTCAATATCATCAGTCAGAACAAGGCCAGGGGCCGACTATGGAACAGACCATCAATTGCTCCTATGCAAGTTCAAGCTGAAACTGAAAAAAATCAGAGCAAGTCCACGAGAGCCAAAATATAACCTTGAGTATATCCCACCTGAATTTAGAGACCATCTCCAGAATAGATTTGACGCACTGAACACTAGTGACCGAAGACCAGATGAGTTGTGGAATGACATCAAGGACATCATCCATGAAGAAAGCAAGAGGTCACTGAAAAGACAGGAAAGAAAGAAAAGACCAAGATGGATGTCAGAGGAGACTCTGAAACATGCTCTTGAGCATCGAGCAGCTAAAGCAAAAGGAAAAATTGATGAAGTAAAAGAACTGAACAGAAGATTTCAAAGGGCCTCTCGAGAAGACAGTAAAGTATTATAATGACATGTGCAAAGAGCTGGAGATGGAAAACCAAAAGGGAAGAACACGCTCGGCGTTTCTCAAGCTGAAAGAACTGAAGAAAAAATTCAAGCCTCAAGTTGCCATAGTGAAGGATTCTATGGGGAAAATATTAAATGACGCAGGAAGCATCAAAAGAAGATGGAAGGAATACGCAGAGTCATTATACCAAAAAGAATTTGGTGGCATATGATCAGGAACCGATGGTACTGAAGGAAGAAGTCCAAGCTGCTCTGAAGGCATTGGCGAAAAACAAGGCTCCAGGAATTGATGGAATATCAATTGAGAAGTTTCAACAAAGAGATGCAGTGCTGAAGGTGCTCACTCATCTGTGCCAAGAAATACGGAAGACAGCTTCCTGGCCAACTGACTGGAAGAGATCCATATTTATGCCTATTCCCAAGAAAGGTGATCCAACTGAATGTGGAAATTATAGAACAATATTGTTTTTTTTTAATCATTAATATCACACGCAAGCAAAATTTTGCTGAAGATCATTCAAAAACGGCTGCAGCAGTATATCGGCAGGGAACTGCCAGAAATTCAGGCCAGTTTCAGAAGAGGACCTGGAACCAGGGATATCATTGCTGATGTCAGATGGATCCTGGCTGAAAGCAGAGAATACCAGAAGGATGTGTACCTGTGTTTTATTGACTATGCAAAGGCATTCGCCGGTGTGGATCATAACAAACTATGGATAACACTGCGAAGAATGGGAATTCCGGAACACTTAATTGTGCTCATGAGGAACCTTTACATAGATCAAGAGGCAGTTGTTTGGACAGAACAAGGGGATACTGATTGGTTTAAAGTCAGGAAAGGTGTGAGTCAGTGTTGTATTCTTTCACCATACCTATTCAACCTGTATGCTGAGCAAATAATCCGAGAAGCTGGACTACATGAAGAAGAATGGGGCATCAGGATTGGAGGAAGACTCATTAACAACCTGCCTTAAGCAGATGACACAACCTTGCTTGCTGAAAGTGAAGAGGACTTGAAGCACTTACTAATGAAGATCAAAGACCACAACCTTCAGTATGGATTACACCTCAACATAAAACAAAAATCCTCACCACTAGACCAATGAGCAACATCATGATAAACAGAGAAAAGATTGAAGTTGTCAACGATCTCATTTTCCTTGGATCCACAATCAACAGCCGTGGAAGCAGCAGTCAAGAAATCAAAAGACGCATTGCATTGGGTAAATCTGCTGCAAAGGACCTCTTCAAAGTGTTGAAGAGCAAAGTTGTCACCCTGAAGACTAAGGTACGCCTGACCCAAGCTATGGTATTTTCAATCACATCATATGCATGTTAAAACTGGACAATGAATAAGGAAGACCGAAGAAGAGTTGACGCCTTTGAATTGTGGTGTTAGCGAAGAACATTGAATATACCATGGACTGTCAAAAGAACAAAGAAATCTGTCTTGGAAGAAGTGGGGCCAGAATGCTCCTTAGAGGCAAGGATGGCGAGACTGCATCTTACATACTTTGGACATGTTGTCAGGAGGGATGAGTCCCTGGAGAAGGACATCATGCGTGGCAGAGTACAGGGTCAGGAGAAAAGAGGAAGATCCTCAACGAGGTGGATTGACTCAGTGGCTGCAACAATGAGCTCAAGTGTAACTACGATTGTAAGGATGGCGGAGGACCGGGCAGTGTTTCGTTCTGTTGTGCATGGGGTTGCTGTGAGTCGGAACCAACTTGATGGAACCTAACAAGAACAACAACAATTCATGAACACAGTGTATCTCTCCATTTATTTAGGTATGCTTATTTACTTTCTCTTGTAAGTGTTTTGTAGTTTTCAGTATACAGGTCTTGCATATCTTTTGTCAGACTTATCCCTAAGCATTGCATCTTTTTTTTTTTCCATTTCTTATTATTATTACTATTATTACTATATAGAAATATAATTGATTTTTGCATATTAATTTCTATCCTGCAACTTTGCTAAACTCACTTATTAGTTCTAATAGCTTTTTTGTAGATTCCATAGATTTTCTACATGGGCGATCATGACATCTATGAAGAAAGAAACATTTTCTTTGTTCTTTTCAGACTAGATGCTTTTTATTTATTTTTCCTGCCTTATTGCACTGGATAATGTTGGGAGAGGCAACATCCTTAGTCTCTTTTGCCCCTACATGTCTTGCTGCATGTGCCAAGACTACAAAGTCATGACCACTCTTTTACCTGAGCCATTTCTCAGGGTTATTTATGTAGCTGGTTACCTCTGGAGATGAGGTAAGATTTCTCCCTAGACAAAGAGCAAGCTTGCTTACTGCCGGCTGTAAAAGCAATGAATCCTCGACACTTAGTGTTCTTTAGCTACAATACAAATGCATTGCATACGTACTATCCATCTGAGCCCACTGCATCACCTCTGTGAGACTTGGGGGCAAGGGTACCAATCCAAATACGCTGATGCACATGCTGGTTGCTATGCCGTGAATAGTAATATCCTTTATGTCTGACCCCAGATCTCATGCCCTGTGCTAACATTCCCGAAACAGTAACAGGCTAACTTCTTAGCTTATAACTAGGGTGAGATCAAATCCAAATCCCACCAGCTAGAATCCACAATATGATGTTGAAGTGCTGAGATTAGACATCTTTGCCTTGATTCTGATAGTAGGAGGAAAACATTCAGTCTTTCCCCAAAAGTATGTTAGCTGTAGGATTTTTTTGTTTTTGTTTTTTGATAGATGTCGAAGTCGCTCTCTTATTCCTGATTTCCTGGAGATTTTATCAGGAATCAAATTTAGCATTTGACCTTTTTTTTGTATCTATGTTGTTTTTCTTTTTTAATTTGTTAATGTGGTAGATTAATTGATTGGTTTTCAAACACTAAACCAGCTTGCATTCCTGGGATAAACTTCACTTGTTCATCGTGCATTGTCCTTCTCAAATATTGTTAAATTTGGTATGCCAAAAAAATTTTTTTAAGTGTTTGTGTCTCTGTTCATGAGGAAATTGATCTGTCATTTTCATTTTTTTTTAATGTCTTTGGTAATGCTGGCCTCATGGAATGAATTGAGAAGTATTCCCAATTCAGAAAGAGTTTGTGTAGAATTGGTATTACTTCTTCCTTAAATGTTTGGTAGAATTCACCAGTGAAGCCATCTATACCTTTTTTGCTGGAAAAGTTTTTTACTACAAATTTAATTGCTTTAATTGATATTTACTGTTTGTGTGATACATTAGAGTCATTTATCTTTTAAAGAATTTCCATTTTTAAAAAGTCTTTTATGTGTACCTGCCTGATTAACATCTTCAGGAGCCCTGGTGGTACAGTGGTTAAGCACGTGGCTGCTCACAGAAGGTCAGCAGTTCGAACCCACCAGCCACTCTGTGGGAGAAAGATGTGGCAGTCAGCTCCTTCTATAAAGAATTACAGCCTTGAAACCCCATGGGGCAGTTTTACTCTGTCCTATAGGGTTGCTATGAGTCAGAATTCAACTCGAAGGCAATGGTTTGTTTTTTTCAGTTTTAGTTTTCATCTTCAGCGCTCTTCATTACTTTGTGTAGATGCAGATTTCCATGTAGTATTATTTTTTCGTCTTCCTAAAAGATTTCTTTTAGCATTACAGACAATACAGGTCTGCTGGTGATTAATTCTTTCGGCTTTTGTATGTCTGGGAAAGTATTTCTACTTCATTTTCGAAAGGTATGTTTGCTGGATGTAGAATTCTAGGTTAACTACTTTTTTCTTTCAGTACTTTAAAAATGTTACTCCATTGTTGCCAACAAGAAAGCTGCTGTCATTCTTATCTTTAGTTCCTCTGTACATAATGTACCTTTTTTCTCCTGTGGCTGCTTTTAAGATTTTCTGTTTACCACTGAATTTTGAGCAATTAAATTATGGTGTGCCTTGGCATCATTTTGTGTGTGTGTGTTTCTTGTGCTTCAGTTTCATCGAGCTTCCTGTGGATCTTCGAGCTTATTGTTTTCATCAAATTTGGAAAATTGTTGATCGTTATTTCTTCAAGTATTTTTTCTGTCTTTCCCCTTTCTCCTCTTCCACAGGGACTCCAATTACGTGTTTAATAGACTGAAGTTGGTCTGAGAGCTCACTGATGTGCTATTTCTCCCCACCCCCCGCCTCCCCCCACCCCGGTCTTTTTTCTCTTTGCGTTTCATTTGGATAATTTCTATTGCTGTGCATTCAAGTTCGTCAGTTTATATCTTTCATGTTTCTACTTCACGTGCTCAGTGTTTCTTCTAGCTCCTTGAGCATATGGAATACAGTTTAAAAAACAAAAAACAACTTGTTTTAATGTCCCTGTGTACTGATTCAATCATGTGTCATTTCTGGGTTGTTTTCAATGGATTAATTTTTCTCCTCATTGTGAGTTGTATTTTCCATGCTTTTTTCCATGCCTCATAATTTTTTAATATATGGCAGAAATTGTGAAATTTATTTTTTTGGATGCTAGATATTTTTATATTCCTATAAATACTCTTGAGGTTTCTTTCTTCTGGAATGCAGTTAAGTTACTGGAAACAGATCAGTCCTTTAAGGTCTTGCATTTAAACTTTTTAGGCAGAGCCAGAGTAGTATTTATTCTAGGGCTAATTTTTCCCTGTACTGAGGCAAAACCCTTCTGAGCACTGTACTGATGCTCCATGAATTACGTGTTTTCTGTTCCAATTGGTGAAAACAGGAACTATTCCCAGCCCTGTGTAAGCTCTGGAGATGGTCCCCTCTATTCATTTTGAATGGTTCTTCCCCCAGCCTTCAGTAGCTTCCTTGCACCCATCCACTGATAATACTCAGATGGAAACCTGAGGGCCACTCTCTACACATCTCTAGAGCTCTCTCTGTGGAACTCTCTGTTACCTGGCACTGTGCCCTAGGAACTCTAGCCCCTTTGGCTTCTCTAGACACTTGGCTACATCTCCTTAACGCAGGGAGACTCTCAGGCTCCATTGTGACCTGGACATTCTCTCGGCAATAAGTGGGAACCATTGTAAGGATCATCTAATTTATTTACCATCTATCAAGGATTTTTTCTTTTTTTTTGCCAGATGTCAAATGTCTTTAAAAATCTTGCTTCATGTTTTGTTTTTTTTTCCCCTAGCTTTTTTAGTTGCTTCAAGTAGGAGGGTAAATCTAGTCCCTGTTGCTCTATCTTGGCTAGTAGTGCTAATCATCTTTATTTTATTTTATGATTTGTGTTTTAATGACTTCAAAAAAAATACCATGTAAAATTACCTCCCTATAAATTTTTTAGTGCCTCTCCATTGCTGATACCTAAGTGATTGTTTAGTCTGTCAACTGGGCTTCAGTCATGGAGCTAAGGACTCCAAAGTTTTGTACTTGGGTGACCAGGAAAAAATGGTAATTGAGTTCTCATAAAGAGGATTGGTTTTAGAAAGAAGTGGGTGAGCTTAGTTGAGGTCAGATTAATGCTGAGTTCCTGGCCGGCTCTCCAGATGAAAAGGTCAAGAAGGGAGGTAATGTAAATGCATTTTAGTGTATCAAAGAAAATTGCCCTGGACTATGTTAAAGTAGATGAGGATGGCTATTCAAAAATGAATTATTGCAAAGGGGATGAGGAAGGGACTATTAGAATATTGCACTAGGGGAGAAAGACCAGAGCTAAGTTTGATTGTTTTCTTTCCTTTTTTTTTTAAGTGTACAGTTCAGTGACATTAATTGCATTCACCATGTTGTGGTACTGTCACCACTATCCATTTCCAAGTTTTTCATCACCCCAAACATATACTCAGTACCACTCCAACAATAAGTCCCCCCCGTCTTCCCCCTTTTGGTAACCACTTTTGTCTATATGTATTTTTCTATTTTAGATATTTCATGTAAGTGGGACTATACAATGTTTGTCCTTTTGTGTCTGCTTATTTCACTCAACATAATGTTTTCAAGGTTCATCCACGTAGTAGCATGTATTAGAATTTCATTTCTCTTTATGGCTGAATAATATTCCATTATATGTATATACGTTTTGTTTATCCATTAATCTGTGGATGGACACTTGGGTTGTGTCCACCACTTGGCTATTATAAATAATACTGCAGTGAACACTGGTGTACATGTATCTGTTTGAGTCCCTGCTTTCAAGTTTCTTGAATTCCCAGGAGTGGAATTGCTAGATCATATGGTAATTCTGTGTTTAACTTTTTGAAGAACCACCTAACTCTTTTCCACAGCAACTGCACCATTTTACATTCCTACCAGCAATGCACAAGAGTTCCGATTTCTCCACATCCTTACCAACACTCATTATTTTCCATTTTTTCTGGTGATATCCATCCTTGTGAGTATGAGGGGAAATGTCATCGTGGTTTCGATTTGCATTTCCCTAATGATTAACGACCCTGAGCATCCTTTCATGTGTTTGTTGGCCACTCGTATATCTTCTTTGGGATAATGTTTCTTCAAGCCCTTTGCCCATTTTTTTTAATTGGGTTGTTTGTCTCTGTTGTTGAGATGTAGAACTTTTTTATATAGTCTTGATACTAAACCTTTTTCAGATATATGGTTTCCAAATATTTTCTCCTATTATATAAATTGTCTCTTCACTTTCTTGGTAAAGTCCTTTGATGCACAAACATTTTTCATTTTGATGATGAGTCTGATCTTAACTCCACTGTAGGTGAGGCCAGGATGGCTTTTAAAATCTTAAGTGATCTAGCAAAAGATATTGAAGGACATTAGGGGAGGTTAAGCAATGGGGTCTGTGGGTCACATGGCGTTATCTCCTGAGTTTACTGTTAAGGCTAGATAGAACATGTTCCATCTGGATTCAGTAAGGGCCAGAGAGAGAAGGAGGTCAGGTGCCTAGAGTCAGAAAGAAGCCTGCCTATTCAACAAATGGTACTGGCAAAACTGGATATCTATCTGTAGAAAAATGAAACAGGACCCACATCTCACACCATACTCAAAATGGATCAAAGCCCTAAATACAAAATCTAAAACTATAAAGATCATGGAGGAAAAAATAGGGACAATGCTAGGGACACTAATATATGGCATAAATAGAATACCAAAGATAACTAAAAATGCACACACAGCAGAAGATGAACTAGATACAGCGGATGAATGGATAAACAAACTCTGGTTTATACACACAATGGAATACTACACAATGTTAAAGAATAAAGATGAATCCAAGAAACATCTCACAACATGGATGACCCTGGAGGACATTATGCTGAGTGAAATAAGTCAATCACAAAAGGTCAAATATTGTATGAGACCACTATTATAAAAAGTCAAGAATAGATTTTCACACAGAGAGAAACATTCTTTGGCAGTTTCCAGGGATGGAGGAGGCGAACCACTAACTAGATCATAGATATACTCTAACTTTGGTGAAGGGAGAGATAATACATAATACAGGGGAAGTTAGCACAGCATAGTCAAAGTAAAGGAAGACACCGAAAGGTACACAAGAGTAAAAGGCAACAACAGTAAATTCTAATATATACACAATCCTGCAACAATAGAAATAACAAGCAATAACGTACAAGTGGATATATAGGTAGATATGTAAGCTGAGCAAGGGTGGGAGGGCGTATGGAAGTATGCCCATGTACATATTTATACCTGTGTATGAAATAGTGCACACAGGACACACAGTCATGAAAACTGCTTAGCCATAACCATTTACCTTCCCAAACTGAGACACTCGGCTTGAGGACTAAGGACCATAGTCTAGGGGGAACACTTTGGTCAACTGGCATATCATAATCCATATAGACAGTGTTTTGCATCCTACCTTGGTGAGTAGCTTGCAAATGACTATCTAAGGTACAAAACTTGATCTCTTCCTGTCTAGAGCAAAGAAGAGTAAAAAACACCAAAGACTCAAGGAAGCAATGAGTCCAAAGGACTAATGGACCACATGAACCACAGCCTCAACTAGCCTGAAACCAGAACTAGATGGTTCCCAGCTACCACTACCAACAGCTTTAACTGAGACCGGACAGGATGGGAGAGAAATGTAGAACAAAATTCAAACTCATAAATAAGACCAGACTTACTGCTCTGATAGAGACTGGTGGAACTCCCGAGACTATGGCCCTTAGGCAACCTTCAGACTTGGAGCTGAAATCACTCCCAGAGATCACGTTATAGCCATACAATAGACAGGCCTATAAAATGAACAGTAATACCAGTGAGGAATGTACACCTCAGAACAATCAACTATCTGAGACCCTAAAGGACAGCATTTGCCCAAAGGCAAAGTTCAGAAGAATGGTAGGGGCAGGAAAGCTGGGCAAATGGACACAGGAACCCAGGGAGGAAAGGGGGAGAGTGCTGACACATTCAGACGTTTGCCACCAATGTTACAAACCAATCTGTGTATAAATTGTTAAATGAGAAACTAATTTTCTCTATAAACTTTCACCTAAACAACAAAATGTTACAGAAAAAAAAAAAAAAAGATGAAATAGATAAAGAGGACCTTCTAAAAACTAAGCAAAATACTCCACAAAAGACTTCTCCAAAAGTGTAAAAAAAGAGCCTACAGATTGGAAAAAAAAATTTGGCTGTGACAAATCTGACAAAGGTCTAATCTCTAAAATTTATGGAAAACTTCAACCCATCAACAATAAAAAGACAATCCAATTAAAAAATGGGCAGAGGATAAGACAGACACTTCACCAAAGAAAACATTCAGGCAGCGAACAAACATATGAAGAAATGCTTTCAATCATTAGCAGTTAGAGAGATGCAAATCAAAACAACAGTGTGCTACCATCTTATCCCAACATTATTGGCACAAATAAAAAAAAAAAAAAAACAGAAAATAACAAATGTTGATGAGGGTTGTGGGGAAAGGGAAACTCTTAAATACTCCTGGCAGAAATATAAAATGGTACAACCACTACCACTATGGAAAATGGTATGGCACTTCCTAAAAAAGCTAGAAGCAGAAATACCATATGATCCGGCAATCCTACTCCTAGGTATGTGGCCTAAAGAAATAAGAACCGTGACACAATAGACATAATACCCAACCGTGCTCATTGCAACACTATTCACAATAGCAAAAAGACGGAAACAACCTAAGTGCCCATCAGCAGATGAATGGATTAACAAACTGTGGTATCTATACACAATGGAATACTATGCAATGATAAAGAAGAATGACAAATCCATGAAACATCTCACAACGTAGATGAATTTGGAGGACATTATGCAAAGTGAAATAAGTCAATCACAAAAGGACAAATATTGTATGAGACCACTATTATAAAATAACTACAAAAGATTTACACACAGAAAAAAAAAAGAAAAAAATATTCGTTGGCAGTTACCAAGGATGGGAGGTGGAAGGAGGGAAAACTAACAAATGGATAGAAGACACGAGTTAATATTGGTGAGGGGAAAGGCAATACACAATATGGGAGAAGTCAGCACAACATGACCAAGGCAGGACAGGACACTGAGAGGAACACAAGAATAAAGGGCAACTATGGTAAAAAAAAAAAAAATTTTCTTTTTTTTTTTATGGTAAATGACGGCACTGGGTTTTTTATGGTAACTACTATAGCACAGACAATCCTGCAACGATAGTATTAATGGACAATAATTTATGAATGGATACATAGGTAGATAGATATGTCAAGAGGTGTGGGAGGGTGTAAGGGAGCACACCCACCAGCAGATACAGGTTTGGTGGTGGATATTTCTACATGCATGACTGTAGATGCTCCTTATATATTAATATAGACAATAGAGCACACAAGGGCCACAGTCAGGGAAACCTCTTAGACATAACCAAACACCTCAGGAGATGAAGTTCCTAGGCTCAAATGCAAAAGACCATAGACTTGGGGGACATCAACGCCGACTGGTACAACATAGTTGATAAAGACAGTGTTCTGCATCCTACTTTGGTGAGTAGTGTCTGAGGCCTTAAAAGCTTGCAGGAGGCCATCTAAGATACAACAGTTGGACTTTCCCCATCTGGAGCAAAGAAGAGTGAAGAAAACCAAAATGCCAAGTGAGCAGTTGGTCCAAAGCACTAAGGGACCACACGAACAACAGCGTATACAACCCAGAGGCCAGAAAAAACTAGATGGTGCCCGGCTACTACTACTGACTGCTCTGACTGGGATCACAACAGAGGATCTAGCACAAAGCAGGAGAAAAATGTAAAAAAAAATCAAACTCCCAAAAAAGCCCAGGCTTGTTCATCTGACTGAGACTAGAGAAACCCCGGAGACTATGGCCCTAGGATACCCTTCTAACCTGGAACTGAAACCATTCCTGGAGACCATCTTCCAGCCAAACAATAGGTAAGCCCATAAAACAAACAATAACACCCAAGAAGAACGTGCTCCTTAGAACAATTAATTATACAAGAGCAAAAGGGCAACCATTTGCCCAAAAGCAAAGATGAAAAGGCAGGAAGGGGTAGAAAATCAAGATGAAAGGAAACAGGGAAACCAGGGCAGAAATGAGAAGAGTGCTGACACACTGTGGGGAATGAAACCAAGGCCATGAAACGCTTAGCGTACAAGGTATCGAATGGGAATCTCATCTGCTCTGTAAGCTTTCACCTAAGGCACAATTTGAAAAAAAAAAAAAAAAAAAACCTGTCTAAAGTTAGTCAAGCTGAGAGGAACATTAAAGCTGTTCTTGGTCAGTGGTTTTTTTTCTGGAACACAAAAGAATGGGGGAATTTCTTTAACCATTGCTGTTTTTCAAGATCACAGAATTTGGGGAAAATTCAACATTGTCAGATAGACAGAAAAAGTTTAGAAAGGTAAAAATAGAATGGAGACTATGGCAAGAAGTCGAAGTAGTTATCAGTACTACAAGGTTATGCTATAATTGGGTTTTGAATTTGTTACTGTTTCTCTCCCCACCAAGACCTAAAGAAAAACATGTTGTATTATGAATTTTTTATTTGATTACTATTGCTGCAGATCGTTTTTGTAGAGAAAACTCTTCCCTAAAATATCCTAAAAACATAAATAGGGATGTATGTGATGGGCCCTTATGTAAGGGATAACCCACCCTCTATTGGCTAATATAATCAGTAGTACCTTCAACTATAGAATATCAAACAGCTAATTCTCCCAGCATCTACTAAAAAATTAGATAATATGGTAGTAATTCATATCTGAGTAAAGGTATTTCTTTTGATGGAAAACTGAGAAAGTAAGGCCCAGGTACTTTGTCTCCTGGTACTTTAACGTAACAAAGGGATTGAATTTGGAAAATTAGATAAAGTGCTTCTCATTGAATTCTGGTTGAATTGTTTGCTATCATGAATCCTGTAATAACCATAGAGCTATTTTAGGTAGCTTTGACCAAGTGCTTACTAGTAAGCTTGTATGAATTTCTACTATGTGCAGAGCAGCATACTGAGTGCTAGTGGAGTATTCAAAACAAAGCTACAGCAAAAAACATAGACCTACCCTAAAGGATCTGATAAACTTATAGTTCAGAGGAAAAACATGCACTTAAAACCGCTGAAGAGCAATTTACCCAGAAGACCACATGTAAAATTATATGGTACCCGCTAAATATGAAGGGGAAGAAGCAGCATTAAGAATTAACAGTGTTTCAGGGGAAGCTTCTTGAGGAGATAATTTTTAAGTTGTGTTTTAGAAGGCACAGGGCAAATGAACCAGGAGAAATTGTTGAGGTTTGTTGAGATCAGGAAATTGGTGTTGAGCACTGGCTGAGAAGTCAACTTTGTTCATTCATTAACATATTGTGATGGTTAAGATTGTGTGTCGACTTGGCTGGGCCATGATTTTCAGTGTTTTCGCAGTTGTATGATGTTGTGATCACTCCCCTATTGAAATTTGATATGTGATCATCCCGATGATGGAATCTGCCGAATGATGCTGGTGGGGTCAGGGCCTGTGGCAGCTCACCACCCCCTCAGCCTTCATCTCTTTGCCCTCCACCACCTACTTCCTTCCTGCTCACCTTGCCAAGGCTTTTGGCTGGTTCTGGATCCTGCAGCTGCCTCTCGTTCGTCTGACCTCCGGTTCTAGGGACTTGAGCTAGCAGCTTACCTGCTGATCTTGGGATTTGTCGATCTTCACAGCCTGTAAGCAAGAGTCCTGTTCTCCAACCTACTGATTTTGGGTTCGCCAGCCCCTGTGGCCACGTGAACCAGGAGAAACTTCTACCCTGATCCATGACTTGGGACATTCCAGCCTCTACAATCGTGTGAGCTTTTTCCTTCATATGAATCTCCCTATATATATGTATTTATACACTTTACTGGTTTTGCTTCTCTAGACAACCCAGACTAAGACACATATCTTATGGGCATCTGCTACGTGGTAGGCTCTGGAGATACAAGTGTTTAGTGAACAAGACGTCTGTGCCCTCGAGAAGCTTACACTTTAGAGGAGGAGGATGACTATAAACAAGTAATCAAATAAACAAGGCAAGTAGCTGATAGTGAAAACTGCACAGCCAAGAACTAAGTGGGGAAAGTGATAGTGAATGATTGAGGAGCAACTTTAGGTTGACTGTACATAGGGTAGGCCTCTCTGAAGGAGCAACATTTAAGCTAAGATCTGAATTACAAAAAGGAGCCAGCCATGAGAAAAAAAACTGAGGGAAAAGCATTTCAGGCATAGGAAGCAACTAGTACAAAGGCCTGAGGGAAGAACCCCCTTATTGTATTCAAGGAAGAGAAAACAGTCCTACCCACCTAGAAAACGGTGGCAAAATAGAAGAGTGGTTGGAGATAAGGTCAGGGAGGCAGACAGATGTTATGAAAATACATGTGACATAAGCATGATGATGCTTTGGACATAGGTTCAATAACCTGATAATTTCAATAGACTAAACTAACATGAGTTTGTTTTAGGGTTACCTAATTATTACTCATGAGGACTAAGGTGTTATTACTCATGAGGACTAAGGTGTACCTTGCCCAAACCATGGTGTTTTCAGTCGCCTCATATGCGTACAAAAAATGGACAATGAATAAAAAGACCAAAAAAAGAATTGAGTCTTTGAATTACGGTGTTGGCAAAGAATATTGAATATAACGTGGACTGCCAAAAGAATGAACCAATCTGTCTTGGAAAAGGTACAGCCAGAATGCTCCTTAGAAGCAACGATGGCAAGACTTCATCTCATATACTTTGGATGTGTTCTCAGGAGAGACGCAGTCCTTGGAGAAGGACATCATGCTTGGTAAAGTAGAGGATCAGTGAAAAAGAGGGAGATCCTCAATGAGATGGATTGGCACAGTGGCTGTAACAGTGGGCTGAAGCATAACAACGAGTGTGAGAATGGCACTGGACTGGGCAGTGTTTCATTATGTTGTATGTAGGGTTGCTATGAGTCAGAGCCGAATTGACAGCACTAGGACTGCTGATTCAACAAATGCTTACTGAGTACCTATTATATGCTTGCAGCCTGGCTAGGCTTATCAGGTTATGTGTAGTGAAAGCTGGGGTAGAGACAAAGATGTAATGGGAGCTGGGGCAAAGAAGCCTTGCTAGGGAAAGGAGATAATTTAGAAAGAGATAGGTGAACATTTATATTGGGGGCTTGGATTTAAAATAGTAGGCTATAGGAACACACCATAGGATCATATATATGAGAAGATATTTAGTAAAGATTTTCGTGGGAACTATGAAAAGGACAAATTGGAAGACAGAGAAATTAGAAGCAGAGAGACCAGCTGGAAGAGTGTTGAAATAACACAGGTGTGAAATAGCAGACAAGAATGTTGGCAGTGGAGACAAGCGTAGGGCAACGGCCCAGCAGCTCTACAGGTATCCTACCTCCCAACTTACTGATTTAGAGTTATGTCTCCTGTTTTATTACTCTCTTTTTGTGTTTTTATGGAATTGATTCAGTGTTTGCCATCTTTTAACCTATTCTTTAAATATCACAGTCTACTATTTTGATATTAATTACCCTCTAAACAGCATTGTACAAGATATTGCATTGGACAAAAATATGGTTAAAAAAGTAAGAGAAATAGTTAAGAATGTAGGATATTTATACAGGTTCATTTCAGCCTCTTTCCCTTCAGAAGATAGCATTTCTGTTCTTGAACTACTAGGATACAGTCATTCATTTGGCAAATATATATGTCTGATACTGTTCCCAGGTACAGAGTATAAAAATAAATAAACCTATATCCATGCCCTATGAACTTTTTGGTCAGGGAAAAGAGGTAGAAGTCTAAACTACAGATTACAAAATCATGTGGTGTGTATATTTTTTGGAGCTATGAACAAAGGGCTATGGGAAATGAAGATGAAGCTATTAGTTTTGCCTGGGCAAGTTGAGAGATGTTATATTAATAAGATGGTCAGACTGCTCCAGAAGGATGAACAGGGCTTTGCCAGAGGAACAAAGGGAAGACCATTCCAAGAAAACAGTCCGCATGTATAAAAGCATAGAACAATGAGACAATCAGTGTAAGGGAAAGCTTGGAAGTTAGGATCGTGTGGTAGATAAGATAATTGTTTCAACTCTTCACTCCCTCCCTAGCAACAGGATTATACATTTTGGTGGTTTTAAAATACCTCTGAAAATTCTTTGACATCTCTTCCTTCAAAAGATAGAGCTTAATTCCGCTCCTTTTGAATGTGAACTGGGTTTAGTGATTCCATTTAACAAATAGAATGTGGCAAAGTAGTGCTGCAACATACATGGTATCTGAGGCTAGGTCATTAAAAAGTTAAATATTTTCTCTCTCTCTCCATCTCTGTCTCCAATCACTCACTCTGGGAACACTAACCATCATGTCATGAGAACACTCAAACAGTACTATGAAGGAAGCTATGTGGGGAGAACTGAGGCCTCCCACCAACCAACACCAACCATGTGAGTGAGCTACCTTGGAAGTGAATCCTCCGGCCCCAATCAGGCCCTCAGATGACTATAGCCCTGGCCAATATCCTGACTACATTTTTTGAGTGACTCCAAGTTAGAACTGCCCAGCTAAACAATCCCTAAATTCCTGACCCACAGAAATCATGAGGAGTAATAAATGCTACTTGTTTTTTTAACTACTAAGTTTGGTGTGGAGCCCTGGTGGTACAGTGGCTAAGGGTTTGGCTGCTAACCAAAAAGTCGGCTGTTCATATCTACCAGCTGCTCCTTGGAAACCCTATGGGGTGGTTCTACTCTGTCCTATAGAGTTGCTGTGAGTCGGAATCAACTCAACAACAATGGGTTTTATGGGTAAGTTTGGTGTAGTATCTTATGTAGCAATTGATAACTGCCCATATCCAGGTCCTTTGCCATGTAACTTTGCAGTGCCTGCACACTGTGGGCAGAGTGTACTTATATGCCCTCTAATTTGGAGCTTAAGCCATTTGACTTGTTTTGGCCAATAGAAGGTACTCTTAGACCTCTGACGTCACCACGAGAAGAATATGCCCTGGTTAGCCTGCTGGGTCCGGGAGAATGAGAGACACTCGGAGCCAAGCCTCTCCAGCCAACCCAGAGACAGTGAGAAGCAAAGCCACCAGCCTAGGTTAGCTGAATCACCACTAATCCACAGACACATGAGCAATAGTGAAGTGGAGTCAGTTGGAGACAGAAACTGTGGGCGCCTGGGGGTCTAGTCCAAGCCTGTCATTAGGGAGCTGGTTTGAGGAATTTGACTGGAGACTTCTAGCCTAGGAACACAAGCGCTTCCTTCCAGGGCTAGGAACCACTAGGTACCTGGACTGTTGACCCTCCCCAGCTGGCCACAGCAAAGGTTTGGCACTTGGAGTTTCAGGAAGTCCATGATCAGGGCTGTTCATGAAACACCTACAGAGTTTTATATGTAAACATTATTGTACATGTATACAGAGGAGTGAGACAGTTAACATACTCGGCTGATTGGTGGTGATTCAGCCAGTCTAGGCTGGTGGCTTTGCTACTCACTGTGTCTAGGTTGGCTGGAGAAGCTGAGTGTCTCTCATTCTCCTGGAACCAGCAGGATAACCAGGGCATATTCTACTCATGGTGATGGCAGAGGTCCTGTCTTAGTTATCTAGTGCTGCCATAACAGAAGTGGATGGGTTTAACAAAGAGAAATTTGTTTTCTCGAAGTCTAGTAGGTTATAAGTCCAACTTCAGGGTGTCAGCTCCAAGGGAAGGCTTTTTCTCTGTGTCGGCTCTGGGGGAAGATCCTTCTTGTCATCAATCTTCCCCTGCTCGAGGAGCTTCTCAGGTGCAGGAACCCTGGGTCCAAAGGATGCACTGTGCTGCTGGTGCTGCTTTCTTGGTGGTACGAGGTCCCCATTCTTGGTTTGCTTCCCTTCCATTTTATCTCGAAAGAGAAAAGGTAGTGCTGGCCACACCCTAGGGAAGCTCCCTTTACCTTGGATCAGGGAGGTGACCTGATTAAGGTTGGTGTTACAATCCCACCCTAATCTTCTCAACATAAAATTACAATCATAAAATGGAGGGCAACCACACAATACTGGGAATCGTGACCTAACTAAGTTAATATACATATTTTGGAGGGGACATAATTCAATCCATGACAGGTCCATTACCAATTGAAAAATTGTCAGTTCTAGTCCACTTAAAGACACCTCAGAAGAAAGGCCTGACAGAGTACTTCTGAAAACAATCAGCCATTGAAAACCCTATGGAGTACAGTTCTACTCTGACATACATGGGATCATCATGAGTCAGAATCAACTCGACTGCAACTGATTTTTTACTAGTTCATGCAAACAGAAGCACAGATTAATAATGATGGAAGATCCAGTGCTTTGTAGGTTATTCCCCTAAAAGTGGATGAAGGTGGGCAAGGCAAAGAAAGGGGGAAATCAGTGAGTTTAAGTCCAAAGAAGCTAATTAATCCTACCAAAGTGGAAAAGAGTTCATATTGAAAATTTTCTTTTGTAAATTAGAAATAAGATATGTTTATTTTCCTTTCTTCGAAGTTAATAATATCACAGGGATATATACATGTAAAAATTGTTGTAAATATAAAAGGTATATTTTAAGAGATTTAAAAGTAAAACCTCTTACTGTGTAAGAAGCATTGAGATACTCTGGGTTGTATTTCATTGGTCCATTTACTCACAACCTGTCCCTCATATTGTACCCAAGGCATGTATTAACGAGCTAATAAAACATGCCATGTCATGTTTTATTGTTTGCTGGGCATCTGCTCAAGCTCCAATCACTCACAGATCCAAGACTTTAAAGATGCTGGTGGTGATAATAATAAATACCTATAATTTTATTAATACCTTTTTTTCATAAAGTAGACACAGTCTTAAATCGTTCATTGCAAGTAAAAATGTTAAATTGATTCAGATTTAAAAGCCACTGAGTGGTTTAAAAATATTTTTTATTATGAAAAGTATCAAACATACAGAAGAGTATATATGAGAGATATGTACAGTTTAAAGAATAATAAATTAAAATACCTGTGTAACTACCACTCCATTTAAGAAAAAGTACTGTATTTGTTTATCCATAAAATGTTTTTATTTAAAGGAGGTTCAAAAGCAGTAAATATATTGTGAAGTAAACATAAATCAACTATGGGAATATTAGCCTGAGTGTGCAAAGTTGGTGAAGTGAAGCTTGATGCAGCAGTTGAGAAGGCACAAAAGCTTTGGGTGGCTGAAAAGGCATAATACATATAATGGCCCTTTCGATTAAGTAGACCCTCAAGTTTAGAGTGGGTCTGGTTGGCAAATGTTTTTGTTAAATGTTTAAATTGAATTGGTACACCATTTCAAGGTACTCTAGGTCACTCTGTGACAGTTATCGCAGCAAAACATCTTAAAAGGCCGTTTATTTGCCTGAGAGATAAAACATCACTATTAAGCGTGTAAATTGTTTAATAGAAAAACATTCAGGACAAAGGACAAAAATAGACTATTCAGAAAATGAAGCCCAAGCCTTCAATTACCATCTGTCTATATGCCAGTGAATCCCAATTTATATCTCCGTCCCAGATCCTTCCTGAGCTCTAGAGCTAAATACTGAGCTGCTTACTCAGTATTTCCACTTGGAGTCTCAAAGGCATCTCACTCTCATCACATCTAAGGCCAGATATGTGATTTTTCCCTCTAAACCCATTCCGCTAGTATGTGTCTTTGCAAAGAGCGCTACCATTCATCCAGATTTCCAACTCAAAAACTTAGGAGTCATCCTTAACATCGCAACTCTTCACCATGCTTACCCCTGTGGCTGCCTTACTCCATGTGCTACATCACCACCTTAGCCAGAAGCATAACTGGGAAGGAGCCGAGAAAGCAGTTGCTCTCCTGAGCATTCTATTCAAAAGTGGACTGTGATAATTTTAAAAAAGAAAAAAGAAAAGAAATGGCCAAAACTTATTTGACTCTCCTCCCATCACCACTCATCAAGGGGTGGAGGTCTATGTCCATTATCCTTGAATCTCAGCAGGCTTGTGAGTACCTTGACAATAGAGTATGGTAGAAGTGACACTTGTGTGACTTCCCAGGCTAGGTCTCTTAGAGTGCTCACCCTCTTGAAACTCTTCCTCTGTGTGCTCCCTCTCAGAACTCAGTCACCATACTGTGAGAAACCACATGGGGAGGCTGCAGGTCAATATTCCAGTCATCTGTCCCAGATGGGCTTAGCCTTGGAATCATCCCAGCCCAGACACTAGGCAAGTAGTGGATAAGCCATCTTTTTGGAAGTAGATCCCCTGTAACCCCAGCTGTCCAGCCACCAGCCAGTCAAATCATCCCCAACCCTTTGAATCACCCCCAGCCATTCAAGTCTTCCCAACTGAGGCCCCAGACATCATGGAGCAGAGACAAGCTATCTCTACTGTCCCCTTTTTGAATTCCAGGCCCACACAATCTATAGGCATAATAAAATTATCGCTGTTTTATGCCACTAAGTTTTGGGGTAGTTTGTTGCACAGAAATAGATAATCAAAATTTTAAACAGTATGTTAACATGGTGGTTGTTAAAACCATGCTGAAAAGATGTTGGGAGCACAGTGTAAATATGCTTTCAAAGCATCACAGATCGAATCCTAAGACTTATAGAGAAGGTAGCCAAGAGCAAAACCTTATTTGTGTTCTCACTCCCCGGCCATCAATGGCACAGGCTACAGCCTGAATCCACCCCATGTCTGCTCACCCTGGCGTTAGAACCTGACTGCCCCTTTCACATTGGCCCAAGATGCCATTACCTCTTGCCCAAACTAGTAGTAAGTGCCCACGTGGCATGAACTAAATCTTACTGCTAGCAGCCACCTGCGTGACTTTGGGGGCAGATTCTCCAGCCTCTTTATATAACTGTAGTCCCCGCCAACAGTTTGAGCATAACCTCATGAGAAACCCTGAGCCAGAACCACCCAGCTAAGCCATTCCTGGGCTTCTGGCTCTCAGCACCTGTGAAGATAATGTTTGTTGTTTTAAGCTACTAAATTTTGGGGTAATTTGTATGCAGCAATAGATCACTAATTACCATTCTAAGGAAATACCCCCTAAAATGCTTTAGTAGTTTGTTGATGTTGACATGTGTAAACTTTATATGACTGTTTTTCATCTTTAGAAGTGAATTTACTTGAATGCTTTCTCTAATACTGGAAAATCAGATTAAGTAGGCTTAAAAATAAGGAAATATGTTTCACTATAACTGGATGTGCAGAGGTAGTCAGGCATCAGTAATAGCTAACATGACAACTCAGTGATATCAGGATTCTCTCTTTCTCTCTGCTCTACCTCATTAGTGTTGTATTTATCAGGCCAGTAGCAATTTGGCTACAAAAGTCCTAGGTGTATCTCTTCAAGACAGTTTCATTCAGAGGAAACAGGTGCCACCTCTACCTTGACCTCTTCTAGGAGCTGTCTCGTAGACTTCCCTCATGTCTCATGGGCTAGAATTAGACCACATGCCTGTTCCTAAATGAATAATTGGCAAGAGCAATGAATACCTGAACAAAATTAGGGTTTGGTTAGTAAGAAGAGGGCGATGTGGATCCTGGGTAACTTTCAGTGTCTGTAATAGGGAGCTATCTTGCTTTACTTTTTAAGCAACTTAAAACATTCTTGCCTTTCCGTTTCCACTAGCCACATCCTTGCCTCATCTCTGCTGTTATTGTTGGGTGCTGTCAAAACATAGGGACCCCATGTGACAGGGTAGAACTGCCCCATAGAGTTTTCTAGGCTATAACCTTTATGGGAGCAGATCACTAGGTCTTTATCCTTCAAAATGGCTAGGTAAGTTTGAACTGCCAACTTTTCAGTTAACAGTTGTGCCACCAGGGACTTCATCTCTGCTCACCTGGAATACAGCACTTGACCCTTTAAGAAATCTTCCAGTTGTTGCCTCTCCAGTCCAGATTGCCTCTAGAACAAACCATCTAAACTGCATGTCATTCTCCTCCTGAAAACAATGTCCTAGTACCTAAATAATAAGGTCCAAACCTCTAAGCCTGATACACACAAGGCCTTTTATACACCTGGATAGTGTTGGCTTTCTCCGCCCACTTATCCCACTTTATGCTTCAATAGTATGGAACTAATATCGATGCCCCAAAGTCTTCCCTTATCTTCCTGGCTAACTCTAGTTTTTCATTTGGAACCTGACTCTTCTAACAGTTCTGCTACTGAGCTTTCTTTAACCCTTCGTTGATGGAATGAATATTCACCCTCTGTACTGTAAGCATAGCTCTCTTTTCACATATCATATTGCTTTATAACAATTTACTGTATGTCTCCCCTGCTGGAATTCTCCTTAAAGTCAAGGAGTGGTACCTAATTCTCAAATCCACAGTGCCTGGCATATAGTAACCACACAAAAATTAGTTGAACTACATCCACTTTACATGGTATCCCATATACTGGCATACATATATGTAGCCAAGTTTCCCTTTAGTGCAGTCCAGTTCGTTCATCTCAAAGAAGTATTCACTATTCCCTTCTGCCCATACTGTGCAACCCATCCTAAGACTATCTGCTGCCCTCTAGCTGTTCAGGGCTTCGCTGTCCCAGGCATGCCATCTTCTGAAGGATTCATGCTGACCCTTCTTTGGAGTGGTCGTTCCCATACATCTTAGCAAGAACTGACTACTGTGGAGGTCAGGAAAATGTTGACAGGCCCTAGACAAAAAAATTCCTAGATTTTCAGATTCCCTGGCAACCCTTCTTTCTAATGTGTGAGTAAAGTTTTAACTGTTTATTGTGTAACAGAATTTTTTTTAAACAACCTTTATGTGTACACATTTATTGAATCTTAATTTCTTTTCCATGATTTCCATAGATGTAAGGAAACCCTGGCGGCGTAGTGGTTAAGTGCTACGCCTTCTAACCAAAAGGTTGGCAGTTCGAATCCGCCAGGTGCTCCTTGGAAACTGTGGGGCAGCTCTACTCTGTCCTATAGGGTTGCTATGAGTTGGAATCGACGCGACGGCAGTGGGTTTTTAAAGCTTCCATATGCATATTTACTATCTCTCATGTGATTGGATTGTAAATCAAAGCAAATTATTTCATTTTATTAGATAACATTAAAATATTATACTTGTTTTTCCCCTTCCCTTGGGATTCCTGAAAATAGACTTACAAAATCTGCTGTTTCTAATCTTGTTACTTATATGTTCTAGACTGTTGAATCTCTTTAATGGATATTATTAAAAGACTTAATCTACAGATTTGAAATGATTTTCGATACAAAGGTACAACATGTCATTCACTCCTAAGTATAATCTACTTTTATCTTAAAGTATAAACTATAAAAGATATTAAATATTGCATTCATTTTTATAATTGTTAAATAAATGGAATCTGGTTGCTATACATCTGAAATTCATCTCTGCCACTTACTAGTATGTGATCTTGGTCAAATATGTTCTTCAAGCCTCCTTATCTATTAAATGGGCATAATACTACTTAAGGTTTTTTTTGAAGACTGATCTAATAATGAATATGAGAGTTTCAGCATGTAGGTAGCCCCCAGGCAATATTAGATTCCATCTCTTCCTTGTTCCCTTCTGATCTGTAAATTTAGAGAGTCTTCATTGAAAATGTCCTGTACTTGACTGTGTGGTGTTTTGTTTTTTTCCTTTTATATAAGGCTGGTAAACTGTTTTGACTATCTTGTTTAGCTTCTTAAAAGAGTTGAATAGGACAATTTAAAGCAAACGTTTAAAATGGTGAAACGTGGCATTAGAGAGATCTGATCTCTCATTCATCCCAAATTTATGTTGCATTTATAAAGATAGCAACTCAGAATATGAATCTGAAGCAGAAAGCAAGAAACATTTGCCTACTTTTTTTAAAGTACATTTATCTCCATAGTTAAAAGGTTGGGGCTTTGAAATTTATACAGCCTGGTTAGACTGCCTTTGTTCTGTATCCCTGGACCAGACATTTAATCCTGAACAGCCACTTTATAAACGCACTTTGGTCTCATGTGAATAACCAAAAAAACCCAAACTCATTGCCGCGTCAATTCCAACTCATAATGACCCTATACAACAGGGTAGAACGGCCCCTTAGGGTTTCCAAGCTCTAATCTTTATGGATGGAGCCTTGGTGGTGTAGCAGTTCTAAACTACCAGCAGCTCTGTGGGAGAAAGATGTGGCAGTCAGCTTCCATAAAGATTCCAAAACAAACAAACAAACCCAGACCTATTACCGTAGAGTGGATTCTGACTGGTAGTGACCCTATAGGGTCTCCAAGGCTGTAAATCTCTATGCAAGCCTTATAGAGATTTACAGCCTTGGAAACCCTGTGGGGTTGCTATGAGTCAGAATTGACTCTATGGCAGTAGGTTTGGCTTGTTTGTTGTTTGTTTGTTTGTTTTGGAACCTTTACAGAAGCTGACTGCCATACCTTTCTCCCACAGAAAGGCTTGTGGGTTTGAACTTCAGACCTTTACGTTAGCAGCTGAGTGCTTAACCACTGTACCACCAGGGCTCTTTGTCATGTGAATTCAAACCAAAAAACCAAACCCATTGCTGTCGAGGCAATTCTGAATCAGAGACTCTATAAGACAAAGCAGAACTGCCCCATAGGGCTTCCAAGGAGCAGGTAGTGGATTCAAACTTGTGACCTTTTGGTCAACAGCCAAGTTCTTAACCATGGAGCCAGATACTTACAAATGAATCACCTTAATTAGACAAGCAACTCAAAGTACACATGCCCCAGACAACTCAGTAGTAGAACAGCTTATTGTATCTGAACAAAACCACCAGTGCCATCATCTCCAGTGAACATTGGCCTGCAATCTTCAGTTTGTTTCCTGTATGTTATTTGAACAAACCTTACTTCAGGAGGGTGGGAGGAGGAAGGTCATGACAGTGAATAGAGAGACCTACATTCTTTAAATTACTATACTTCTGTCTGGAAACCTTGGTGGCGTAGCAGTTAAGAGCCAGGACTGCTAATCAAAGATCTACCAGGTGCTCCTTGGAAATCCTGTGGGGCAGTTCTACTCTGTCCTACAGGGTCACTATGAGTTGGAATCGACTCAATGGCGGTGGGTTTTTTTTTTTATATATACTTCTGTCTGATAGTTATTTACACATTTTTCTCCTGAGGAGTGGCTGGTGGGTTCAAACTGCTGACCTTTCAGTTAGCAGGAGAGTACTTTAACCGCTGTGCCACCAGGGCTCCTTTGGTATATATTATCTTTCTGTAAAAAGAAAATATCATTAAAGTCAATATTCACTGAACGTATTCTCCATAGCTTCCATAATGAGTCTTTAGGAAAAACTGTACATATATAAATTGATGTTATGAAGTATATCTGAATCTTTGACTACATTTACTCTGGCTACATTCACTTCCCACCAACTCTGTATATCTGATGTCTGTTGTTAGGTGTCATCAAACCAGTTCCAACTCGTAACAAACTTACATATAACAGAACAAAATGTTACCCAGTCCTGCACCATCCTCACAATCGTTGCTACGTTTGAGCCCATTGTTGCAGCCACTGTGTCAGACCATGTCATTGAAGGTCTTCCTCTTTTTTTCTGATCCTCTACTTCACCAAGCATGATGTCCTTCTCCAGAGACTGGTCGCTCCTGATAACATGTCTAAAGTAAGTGAGATGAAATTTCCTCATCCTCATTTCTAAGGAGCATTCTGGCTGCACTTCTTCTAAGACAGATTTGTAGATTCTTCTGGCAGTCCGTGTTATATTCAATATTCTTCGCCAACACCATAAATCAAAGGCATCAATTCTTCTTTGGTCTTCCATATTCATTGGCCAGCTTTCCTATGCACATGAGGTGATTGAAAACACCGTGCTTGGGTCAGGCGTGCTTTAGTCCTCAAAGTGACATTATTGCTTTTTAACACTTTAAAGACATCTTTTGTAGCAGATTTGCCCAATGCAGTATGCCCTTTGATTTCTTGATTGCTGCTTCCATAGGCATTGATTGTGGATTCAAGTAAAATTAAAACCTTGACAACTTCAGACTTTTCTCCATTTGTCATAGCGCTGCTTATTGGTCCAGTTGTGAGGATTTGGTCTCTTTATGTTGAGGTGCTATCCATACTGAAGGCTGTAATCTTTGATCTTCGTCATTAAGTGCTTCAATTCCTTTTCACTTTCAGTAAGCAAGGTTGTGTCATCTACATATTGCAGGTTGTTAACAAAATTTCCACCAGTCCTGATGCACTGTTCTTCATATAGCCCAGCTTTTCAGATTATTTGCTCAGCATACAGATTGAATAAGTGTGGTGAAAGGATACAACCCTGACGCATACCTTTCCTGACTTTAAACCACGCTGTGTCCCCTTGTTCTGTTCAAATAACTGACTCTTGGTCTACGTACAGGTTCCACATGAGCACAATTAACTGTTCTGAAATTCTCATTCTTCGCTGTGTTATCCATAGTTTGTTACGATCCACACAGTTGAATGCCTTTACATAGTCAGTAAAACAGAGGTAGACATCTTCTGATGTCAAAAGATACTGAATTTACTTGTGGTTATCGTATCAGTTTCTTGGTATTTCACAATTGTACATTAACTTTTCTTTGTAATACAGGATGTTGTCTTAATGTATACATAGCAACCTGATGGAAAGAAATGGAGGGATTTTATTTCATTTGTAACCAAGCTCACAATAGATAATACCTTAATGTTCAGGGAATGAAATTTTTTATTAATTTAGGAACAGAAGTATTAATTTGTGGTCTGATTAACTTATTATAGTAGATTTCAGGGGAGTATAAATTAATTGTTTCTTGGTTATCTGAACTTTCTAATTTTTTTAGTGATCAGGTTTTACTTACATAATTTAATATGTAGAGATGATAGCTAATAAAATGTCTTTATCATAGGAAGAAGACTACAATGAACAATTCAGAATCTTTGATAATTGAAGATCTTTCAGCTACTGTTCTGAAATAGAAATATATTGATTTATCAATTATTTATATATGTATATAGATATACATACACACTGCCCCATCTATACCTATATCTATGCTGATGCCTATTCCTGTATCTATGTCTGTATCTGTATTGCTCAGGAAAGAGCATGACCCATAAATGTTTGTTGTATGAAGAGTGAGGATGATATACAAACCACAGAAAGTTAATTCAGGGTCATATAATTTTTTTTAATTTAATGCATTGAAGACCAAGAAGTGTAAAATGTTATGCTCACTAGCTTTTTTCTTTTTTAAAAATTTTGTTGAGGTATATTTTACGTGTCATAAAGCTCACTCATTTCAAGTGTACAATTTGATGATTTTTAGTAAATTTACCAAGTGGTACAACTATAACCATAAATCAGTTTTAGAACATTTTCACACATGCACACATATATCCAATAAGGCCTGTCATGCCAATTTACAGTTTCCACCCCAAACCCCAGGCAACCTCTAATCAACATTTCATATAGATGGAATCATAGAATTTGTGGTCTCTTGTGTTACCAGGGAAGGTTTATCCAGGGAAAGTGACTTCTTTCATTTAGGATGTTTTTGAGGTTTATCCATAGCGTAGCATACGTCAGTAGTTCCTTCCTTTTTATTGCTGAATAGTATTCCTTTTGTATGGTGTTATGGGTTGAATTGTATCCTCTAAAAAGGTATTCTGAAGTCCAAACTCAAATACCTGTGAATATGACCGTATTTGGAAATAGGGTCTTTGTAGATGTTATTAGTTTACATGAAATGCGCCCCATCTCAAGATCCTTAACTTAATCACATCTGCAAAATTCCTTTTGCCATGTAATGTTACGTTCTCAGCTTCCTGGATTAGGATGTGGATATCTTTGCAGGTCATTATTTAGCCTACCAAAGGGAGATTAGCCATTTGGGTGTGACATGCAAATACTTCACTTCATTGTCCTTTGTCTTCTAACATTTTTTATGTTTTTGTGGTGGTTCGTTTGTTTTGCTTTTGTTTTTGCCACTTGGAGTTTATTCTGGTAAATAGTATGAAATGCGGATCAGACTTTTTCCAGATGGCTATTCAGTACCAGCTCCTTTTCTGAAAAGTCCAGCTTTTCCCTAAAATATACTGAAGTCTTGTATATGGTTTGATTGATTTCTAGACTCTCTCTTTTGTTACGTTGTCGGCCTGAAAAATAATGTTGTTTTAATTACTGAGACTTTATAGTATTTTATAATATCTGGTAGAGCTAGACATCATTCCTTCCCTCTTTCTGCCTCCCACCCACCCCACCACACACATACGCTATTCCTCTTTCTCATAATGTTCCTAGCTAGTCTTATTTATTTTGTCCATATGAACTTTAGAATCAGCTTGCCAGGTTTCAGGGGTGACAAAGGCATTGTTAGTTTTATTGGAGTAGCTGTATGAGGTTTAGTCTTACTATCTTTGAAGATGATTTGTCTTTATACTAATTTAAGTTTACTCATGTCTCCTTCAGTAGTATTTTAACATTGTCTTCACATCAGTTTTCCACATTTCTAAGTTTATTCCCAGCTTTTTAATCTTTCTTTTGTAAATACAGTGGAAGAAAAGACCCTATTTATAATATTTCCTGATTTGTTTTCATGTATGAAAGCTATGGGTTAATAATACATTTATTATATTATAAATTGTATTAATTTCATGTGCAACTAACTTACTGAATTATCTTCTTGTTTGTAGTAGTTTTTTGTTTGTTTATTTGTTTTCTTGTCGAGCCTCTTGTCTTTTCCAAGTATATGGTTATACTGTCTTCAAATAATGATAAACTCCTTCCTTCTCATTTGTATATGTCTATCTCTTGTGTTTTTCATTACATTGGTAAGTAGCAACAGTATCATGAGCATCTCTGTCTTATTCCTGACTTTAGTGGGAAAGGCTCATGTGTTTCTCCCATGAAGTGTTTGCTGGCTTTTGGGCATACACACATGCACACACGCGCACACACACACACACACACACACACTTGCACACAGACGCACCCTTATCATGTCAAAAAAAATACACATTTATTTCTATTTTATTCAGGGCTTTTATTTTTCTCCCATCAGGAATAGATGTTGAATTTTGTCAAATGTCTCTTTAGTATATATGGAGAGATTATATGGTTTTTATCTAGAACTTATTAATATGATACATAAATCTTTCACATTATTTTTAAATGCATTTTCAAATTTTTTAATTAAATACATTATTATTTATGCCAAATACTTGTAGTTTTTCTTAAGTTCATGCAACTCGTCTATCTCATTTGGATTTTTTGAAAAAAATTAAGTTGTCAAGTAATTTCCAATTCCATATGTGTCAGAAAGTAAAACTGTGTTCCATAGGGTTTTTCAGTGACTGATTTTTTAGAAGTAAATCACCAGGCCTTTCTTCCAAGGCTCCTCTGTGTGGACTCTAATCTCCAGCCTTTCGGTTTGCAGTGTTAACTATTTGCATCACCCAGGGACTCCTTTTGATGATTAGGCAATACCATGTTGCATATTTGCAACTGTTGCTGTAAGTGGAACTTTGTTTTATCCAAAGGCTTAATGAAATTAAACTGAGAATTTGATCTCACTAGGGGCTGAAGATTCCCCTTCAGCATAATGGATGTGATGGGGGTAAATCTGAGCTGACATTTTAATGGTCCTTGTTTTCTTCTTCTTATTTTTTATATTGCCCTCAATATAATGGTCCAAGGAGAATTATGCTATGGGGGCAGGAAGTAATGTGTTTTGAGGTTAATTAATCCTTCTGCATGGCTTCTAGCTAATTTGAGTTTTCAAAGAAACTCCATAAAGTGAACATTGTTTTATATGTTTGCTCCATCATTCTTGTCCTCAGAGAGCCCACTGTCTAAAGCAGATCTGACCAGTAAGGTAGCCACTAGCTCCTTGTGGCTATTGAAGACTTGAAATGTGGTTAGTGATGCACTGCAAGTGTGATATACACGCTCATCTTTATACTGATTATATGTTGAAATGATAATACTTTGGATATACTGAGATAACTAAAATATGTTCTTAAGATTAATTTAGCCTGTTTTCACTTTTTGATATGACTACTGGAAAATTTTTAATTACATATGGGGCTTACATTTTATTTCTATTGGACAGCACTAGTCTAGAGGCAGGTGTGTATATCCATATACATTCTACAATGATTTTTGTAAATTACAAAAATGAAATCAAATAAACTACAGTTATATCCTCCCTTATCACCTCATTTCTTCATATAGGAATAAACCTTGATGAATAATGTAATCTAATCATTCCATTATAATGGGTAACCTCCTCTCTGATTTTTTCTAGTGCTTAAAAAAAAAAAAAAATCTATTTAATTAATTATAAGAGAATTCAGTTCCTTCATTATTCCCTTGACATTTTCACATAAGTTGAAGATTATAGGCTTCTTGTGTTTTGGAATACCGGTATTCAAGAACTGATAGGAATATAAAAGGGAGTTAATTTGGAGGTCCAAGTTTCTACTTTTTTGCCTTATTCTTTAGAATATATTTTTTAAAAGGCTCTAGCTCAAAAATTAAAATTTGCTTCAGGGTTATTTTCTTTTCCATTGCGCTAAAAAAGCAATCCCCTCCCTGCTAGTTTTCTCTAGGTAAAGCTGAAATTCAGCCTCTTTATTTCTGTCTTATTGCAATAGCCGAGTGTTTTAATAGTTCATTTCTTGAATTTTTTATTTTTCAAAAACAAATACAAATTACTCTGAAGCCCTTTTATCTCAGGTTTTGTTACATTTTTAGGACAATCATATCACAGATGATATTGGAATATCAACTTGGAAGGAGCAGACTTTTCTCTCCCATGGTGCCTTACTGGCAAAGAGCTGCCAGGCTGCAATGGAGTTAGCGAAGCATGATGCTGAGGTTCAGGGTATGGCATTTCAGTATGGGAAACACATGGCCATGAGTCATAAGGTATTTGCATACTCTTTCTCTTTTTCCTGTACTTAAATAGCTAAAATGATACATAAGAAACCTTTTGCCATTTAATAAGCTGCTTTTATATCTCAAAAAACATTTATTGTGTGCCTAAAATCTGTCAGTCATAGATAGTGATTGATATTTAATATAAACAGTATGATTGGTGAGTACCGTGTAATTTTGATAGAAAGCTCCAGCTTACTCAAATCATATTTGCGATGTTTGCCTTTTCTTACCACTTGAAAGGATTCTTGAGAAAACTCTTGCAAATTATTAAATAATATGTGATGTTGCCACTCACAGAGCAGAAGAATATTTGCTTTTTGCTACAGGTTCCTTCTAGTTACTTATGTAAAACAAATTGTGGAAAGTTAATGAAATTTAGAAATATACTGAATAAAATTGAAAGCTTTAATTCTAATAGCTTATTCTTTGGGCATAAAATAATGGGCATAATGAAGTATAAAATATCCCAAAATTAAGTGCTGTGTTATTGCTTCTCTGTATGTGTAATTTTAAAATCTCATTGAATATATGGTTCTCAAATGTTATTTAACTCAGAAGAGGGTATACACACACACATATATACACAACATCTCCACGTTAGGTTTTTGCATATTTTTTAAATTTTAGTTTATTGGATAATTACATTTATTAAATCCTTATCTAAGTCCTTACTTTTAACTTAAAAAATAGAATTAAAGCTATTGCCAAATAAAAAGGGAATGTGTTAGGGAAAAAACATTTTAAACAGTG
This sequence comes from Elephas maximus indicus, assembly GCF_024166365.1. Classification (NCBI taxonomy): domain Eukaryota; kingdom Metazoa; phylum Chordata; class Mammalia; order Proboscidea; family Elephantidae; genus Elephas; species Elephas maximus. The sequence continues at coordinate 172,947,141 of NC_064819.1, read as the reverse complement.
CTAAAGGTTATTGTTAATCATCTGAAATGTTTTTTGCTTGTTAAAATATAACTAAAACTGCATTCCTTAAGGTTCATTTTTCACTGCATTAACTAGCGCTTTCAGAATATGACTAACACATACTAGTGTATGTGCATTACACTGACTTAACTCTTTTGACTGCCCCTTCTAGATCAATTCTGACCTCCAGCCTTTTATTAAAGAAAAGACAAGTGATTCCATGGCATTTAATCTAAATTCAGCTCCCGTAGTCTTACATCAGGAGTTTCTTGGAAGAGATTCGTGGATTAAGCAGATCGGAGAGGTAAAATGAAATTACTTCTATTTTAAGGGACCCTTAGTATTTAGTTTATTTTAGAACATAATTCATATATGATGATGATTTAAGGCTAGAGTTCAGCCATTTAAGAGCATACACTTGTAACAGGTAAAATCCTTCCTTTAAAATCTACATTTTTAAGAGGTCAAGCGTTAGCTTGAAAGTTAGAAGCTGCAATACTGTGTTTTCTTATTATCTGAGTTGTTAGAACACTGCAACACAAGACTAGTGCCTGTGGTGAATGCTAATTAACTCAGAGGATTTTATTTTTCTAAAAGCTTTCAAAAATTGGGCAGTGGTAATAGCACCACCCTTTAACTGACGGCAATTTCCCATCTGTAGACTTGAGCACAAGCTGCAGAATTCCAGGAGCTCCGTCTGTCATCTCATTGGGTTATTTTAAAACAAACTTGGACCCTGAATGAGTTCTGAGGCATTATCAGAGAAAAACTCATGGTGAAGTGGAAGGGGGAAAGGGGCTTGAATTGGGCAAATTTCCCACTTTTTTCACTGCTTTTTGCTTTTTGTTTTTTGAAGGGGTGGAAGATGGAAAGGAACTTTTTTGTTTTCTTTTAATCCGGCAATTCTGGTGCAAGAAGTTCTTACCCTTTTATCTAAAGTCTTATGACATTTATTTAACTTCATGGCTCTAATTGATTAGGTTGATCTGAGGCTCTGGGCATAGTTGAGGGTAGGGGTGACCACCTTACTTAAAGCATAGGCATTAAGCAAATATCTGCATTCTGAAAGATAAGATCTCTCCCCTCCAATCCTCTTCCACTGTTGGCTCCCAAATACTGGCAGTTAGCTTAAGATCCCTCATATTCACCACCTAGAAAACTGTCAAACCTAGGAGAAGAAAAGACCTGCAGAGGTGTGTGTTTAGGGCTCCCTCAGTAAACATGCCATAGCCCTGATCTACTACAGTGAGGCCCACCAGTTGATGAGCCTCATCCAGAATTTCCAGCTGCCTCACTCTGAAGTAGCATAGGTAATAGAGGACCACTGGGCATTTGAAAAAAGCCTCTAACATGAAAAAATGAGTCAAAAACAAACTGATAAGAGGCCCTGGATAAGTAAAGCGTTACTGAAGGAGAAGAACAAAGTGGGAGGCCTCACACTACCTGATTTTAGAACTTATTATATGATCACAGTAGTCAAAACAGCCTGATACTGATACAACAACAGATACATAGACCAATGGAACAGAATTGAGAACCCAGGCATAAATTCATCTACGTATGAGCAGCTGATATTTGACAAAGGCCCGAAGTCCGTTAAATGGGGAAAAGACAGCCTCTTTAACAAATGGTACTGGCATAACTGGATATCTATCTGCAAAAAAATGATACAAGACCCGTACCTCATACCATGTACAAAAACTAACTCAAAATGGATCAAAGACCTAAATATAAATCTGAAACAATAAAGATCATGCAAGAAAAAATAGGGACAACACTAGGAGCCCTAATACACGGCATAAAGAGAATCCAAACCCATGACTAACAACGCACAAATACTAGAAGACAAATTAGATAACTGGGAGCTCCTAAAAATCAAACAGTTATGGTCATCAAAAGAGTAAAAAGACTGCCTACAGACTTGGAAAAAGTTTTTGCCTGCAACATATCTGATAAGGGTGTAATCTCTAAAATCTACAACACCTCAACAACAAAAAAACAAATAACCCAATTAAAAAATGGGCAAAGAATATAAACAGATACTTCACCAAAGAAGACATTCAGGTAGCTAACAATACATGAGGAGGTGCTCACGGTCATTAGCCATTAGAAAAATGTAAATCAAAACTACAATGAGATACCATCTTACCCCAGCAAGACTAGCATTAATCCAAAAAACACAAAATAATTAATGTTGGAGAGATTGTGGAGAGAGTGGAACACTTATGCACTGTTGGTGGGAATATAAAATGGTGCAACCACTTTGGAAAACGATTTGGTGCTTCCTTAAAAAGCTACTGTCAGTGACCACCCTGACAGGGGACACAACAGAGAGTCCTTGACAGAAAAGTATGGAGCAGAACTCAAACTCATGTAAAAAGACCAGACTTAATGGTCTGACTGAGACTGGAGGAACCTCTGAATCCATGGCTCCTGGATGCTTTGTGAACCCAGAACTAAAACCATTCCGGAAGCCCACTCTTCAGACAAAGTTTAGACTGGATATAAAACATAAAATAATACTCGTGAAGAGTGTGCTTCTTAGTTCAAGCAGATGCACGAGACTAAATGGGCGGCTCCTGTCCGGAGGCAGGATGAAAAGGCAGGAAGAGGCAAGAACCGATTGAATGGACACAGGAAACCTGGGGTGAAAAGGGGGGGGGGCGCGCTGTCACATTTTAGGGATCACAACTAATGTCACATAACAATATGTGTATAAATTTTTGTATGAGAAATTAACTTGAGCTGTAAACTTTCACCTAAAGCACAATTAAAAAAAAAGAGACGAAAACTGTTATAAGGGAATTTAGAGGATACAGAGATAATACAAGGAAAGATATTTTCAAAAGTATTATAATCAATAGATTCTGTGAGGCAAGATATTGAATCAATGAAGTCAGAACAGATGCTGTATATAAATGGACAATCAAAGAACAAGAAATCAGAATTATAAAATATAAAAATGTAATAGCAGAAATCTTAAAAATCAATAGAAGGATGGAAGAAAAAGTTTCCCAGAAAGTTGAACAAAAAGACAATCAGAAAATAGAAGAAAAATAGAGGATTAATTCAGATGGTCCTACATTTATTAAAAGTCCCAGAAAGAGAGAACAGAAAAATGAAGCTAAGAAAATTAACAAAGAAATACAAAGAGAAAAGTTCTGAGAACTCAAGGACCTGAGTTTCCAAATTAAAACGGTTCCCTAACAGTGAATTTAAAAAGACTCACACCAGGTGACTTAGTTATCTACTGCTGCTATAACAAATACCACAAGTGGTTATTTGTGTTATAGCAGCAGTAGATAACTAAGAAATCCAAGTGGGTATTTCTGTTATATGATGATTTCTTTAACAAACAGAAATTTATTTTCTCACAGTTTAAAAGGTAGAAGTTCGAATTCAGGGTGCCAGCTTTGCAAAAACACTTCTCTCTGTTGGCTTTGGAGGAGGTCCTTACCTCTTTTGGCCTTCTGCTCCTGAGCGATCTTCATGTGGCTTGGCTTCTGTCTTCCCCTGTCTCTGCTTCTCTTGCTTGCTTATTTAATCTCTTTTATATCTCAAAAGAGATTAACTCAAGACACACCCTGCACTAATCTTGCCTCAATAGCATAACAAAGACAACCCGTTCCCAAATGGGATTATAACCATAGGCAGAGAGATTAGGAATTCCAACACATATTTTGTGGGGGACACAATTCAATCCATAACACCAAGGCACATCATTATCAAATTTTGGAACAATATAGATAAAGAAGAGATCCTAAATACTTAAAAAAAAGAACCTATGTAGAAAGGATCACAAATCAGAATAGCCTCTCAGTAGTGACATCGAGAGCTTCAATGGAGTAATACCTTCAAAATTCAGAGAGAAAATTGTTTCAAACTTAGGAATTTATGCCAGCCATTTTAACATCAGGTGTGATACTGAATTATAAAACTCAAACAGATATAGAAGGGTTTAAAAACTTAACCTTTTTTTTTCAAGGAGGGAATGATGTATTCCATCAAGAGTAACCAAGAAAATTAAAGACATGGAATCTAGGAATCAGGGGATCAGACATAGGCATGGAACAATGAAATTCCCAGGATGATGTGAAAGGAAGAATAACAGCAACAATAATGGCACTTACTATGTGCTCAGCACTATTCTAATGAGAAATCTGACTACAGAGAGATTAACTAATTTACCTGCAGTCAGGCAGCTGGCAAGTAGAGGAGCCAGGATTCAAACCAAGGCAGCCTGGCAACAAAAGTTCATATCTTTACAAATTAGATAACTGGGACCTCCTAAAAATTAAAAACTTTTGCTCATCAAAGACTTTACCAAAAGAGTAAAAAGAGAGCCTACAGATTGGGAAAAAATCTTTGGCAACAATGTATCTGATAAGGGTCTAATCTCTAAAATATATAGAAAACTTCAACAACTCAACAAAAAAGATAAACAATCAACAAAAAAAATGGGCAAAGGACATGAACAGACATTTCACCAAAAAGAACATTCAGGAAGCTAACAAACAACATGAAAAGATGCTCACAATCATTAGCCATTAGACAGATGCAAATCAAAACTACAATGAGATGCCATCTCACCCCTGCAAAAATGGTACCGATCAAAAACAAGACGACAAATGCTGGTGAGATTGTGGGAAGATTGGAACTCTTATCACTGCTGGTGGGATTATAAAATGGTACAACCACTGTGGAAAACTGTATGGCGCTTTTGTAAAAAGCTATGATCCAGCAATCCCACTCCTAGGTATATGTCTTAGAGATATAAGAGCAGTGACATAAATAGATATATACACTCCTATGTTCCTTGCAGCATTATTCACAATAGCAAAAAGATGGAAACAACCTAGGTGCCCATCAATGGATGGATAAGCAAACTGGTACATACATACAATGGAATGTTACACAACTATACAGAATAATGAGGAATCCTCAAAATATTTCTAACTTGGATAAATCTGATGAGCATTGTGCTGAGTGAAATAAGCCAATCACAAAAGGACAAATATTGTATGGTCTCACTTTTATAAAAAGTTAAGAATAGGTATACATACAAAAAGCAATATTCTTTGATGGTTTCCAGGGACTGGAGGGAGATAGAAGGGAAATCACTTTTTGGATAGTAGACAGTTGTTATTTTTGGTAATACCAGATATGGGTGAAATCTGTATAACTTGACCGAAGTAAATGAAGACACTAAGAAGTACACAAGAATAAGGGACAATTTTAGTAAATGCTATAACATATACAATTTTGCAACAACAGTAATAACCAAAAAATAAGCATGTGGTTACATAGGTAGATATGTATGCATATATTTGTATAGGAAGACATATGTGAGTACATGCGCGTGCAGGTATAGGTATATCTGTAGGCATATGTATATACACATTTGTGTGTGCTGCATATATATTTACATATATAATAAAGCACATAAGGGGCACAGTTACAGAGACTTCCCAGACATAGCCGAACACCTCGTGGGATTGGTTTACTGGGTTAAAAGGCTTAGCACCATAGTCCCATGGGACAACTCAGTCAATTGACATAACATAATTCATAAAGATAATGTTCTACATCCTAGTTTGATGAGTAACGTCTGGGGTCTTAAAAGCTTATGAGTGGCCATCTGGTCCCTATTCGCCTGGAGCAAAAGAGAATGAAGGAAGCCAAAGACTCAAAGAAGAAACTAATCCACAGGACTAATAGCCCACAGGAACTAAAGCCTCTTCAAGCCTGAGACTAGAAGAACTAGAAGGTGCCCAGCTACTACTACCAACCATTCTGACCAGGGACACAAGAGAAGTCCCAGGTAGAATGGGAAAAATATGTACAACAAAACTCAAATTCCTAGAAAAGGTCAAACTTGCTGGACCAATAGAGACTAGAGGAACCCCCGAGACTATCACCGTAAATTACCCTTTGAACTTGAAACTAAACCCACTCCTGTAGGTCACCTTTCAGCCAAATAATGGATTGGCTTATAAAATAAACAGTATCAGTACTGTGCTCCTTAAACAATCAACTCTCTGAGACCAAACAGTCAACATTTACCCTAAAACAAAGATATAAAAGTAAGGAGGGGCAAGGAAGCTAGATTAGTAGAAACAGAACAGAATGAAAATAACGAGAATGCTGAAAATGTAACCAATGTCACAGAACAATTTGTATAAAAGTTGTTAAATGGGAACCTAATTTGCTGTGTAAACTTTCACCTAAAACACAATAAAATATTATTAAAAAAAAAAAAAGAGTTCATGCCTAACTAACCTGCTACAATGTCTCATTCTAGCAAGTCCTAGGCTGATGGCTATATATCCAGTCCAGATTGAGACAAGAGGACAGTGGTCTCCAGGGGAGTATCTGGAAGGAAAAAAATGGAACTGATAAATTACCTAATGTGTTCGACCATACTGAGAATTTACGAATACACTAATGATAAACCCGTTGCTGTCAAGTCGATTCCGACTCACAGTGACCCTATAGGACAGAGTAGAACTGCCTCATAGGGTTTCCAAAGAGTGGCTGGTGGATTTGAACTGCCAACCTTTTTGGTTAGCAGCTGAGCTCTTAACCACTAGAAAACTAAGTGTTCCAGTTACTATTGCTGCATATCAAATTACCCCAAAACTTAGCTGCTTAAAATAACCATCTTATTATGCTCCTAGATTCTCCGGGTCAGGAATTTTGACAAGGCACCGTGGGGATTCATTGTCTCTGCTCCCGTGGTGTCTGGGGCTTCAGCTGGAAAGACTCAAAGGCTGGAGGTGGCTCGTTGATACTGGGGGCTAGAATCATCTGGAGACCCCTTTGCTTATATCTGGCACCTAGGCTAGGATGTCTAGAAGACTAGGCTGCCAATCAGAGTACTCACATGTGGCCCCTTTATTTAGCTTGGCTTCCTCACAGCGTGGCAGCCTCAGGGTAGTCAGACATACTATATACTGGCTCAGAACTCCAAGCATGAGCGTTCCAGGAAACAAGGCCAAAGCTACATCTTCTCTTGTGACTGGCAGCAAAAGTCACTCAAAGTCATTTCCACAGTCTTCTAACAAAACAGCCGCAGACCCATCCAGAATCAAAGGAAAGTGTCATATGCCCCACCGCTCAATGGAGGAGTGTCAAAGAATTTGGGAGCCAAGTTTTAAAACTGCCACGCTAAGCACATGGGAAAAATTGAGGGAGTTATTAGCTGCAGTTTTTTTTTTAATGTATAAGGAAGGAAAGGTAATGATAATATTCCACATGACTCAGTGGATAGTATTTAGATAGCATAAAAAATGTAAATGCTGAACGCGGATTTAGCCAGAAAGAATGTAATAGGAGGAGGGCAGAGAAAGAGAGTATGTTTGGTGGAGTCATGTAAGAGAGCTAAATATTCCTTTCATCGTGGGACCAATAGATGTCTAAAATTTTAAAATCGAGAACAGTACATGAAGGTAAACAACAGAAGAAATAGCTAAAGAGAGGGGCAAGGGACAGAGAGGATCTGGAGAATACTAGATTATTTTGTTAGAAGTCTTCACTATTTGACTTTTTAAATACCGTATGTATATTTGTTTTTGATAAAAAATATTTTAACTTTAAAAATTTTTATACTTTGTTATAGTAATTCCACTTCTAGGAATCTGTCCTAAGAAAAATAGCCAAGATGTGGACAAAGAATTGCGAGATTGAAATGTTCTAAAATATTAATTATAAAAGGAAGAAAGTGAAAATTGATCTAATGGTTAAAAATAGAAAAAAGGTTGAAGTATGGTATAATGAAATAATAAACACCTGTTTAATATTGTATCCTTGTGTTGTATTTCTGCGTTTTTAGGACAGCAGAACTGAAAATATATATACAGGTGGTATTCGTAGCTTTAATTGGGTTATATTAAAATACATTCAGATTTATATTTTAGATACAGCTGAATATGTTAAATGAGAGCTACCAACTCTCTTTTGGATGTCCACATATACACGAACAGCGGTGATGGTTCAGTGGTAGAACTCACCTTCCATTGCAGAAGGCCTGGGTTCAGTTCCTGCCAGTGCACCTGATGCAGAGCCACCACCTATCTGTCAGTGGAGGTTTTTGTGTTGCTATGATGCTGAACAGGTTTCAACTGAGCTTCCAGACTAAGGTGGACTAGAAAGAAATACCTGCTGATCTCCTTCCAAAAATCAGCCAATGAGAACCCTGTGGAGCACGATCCATAGAACCCTGTGGATCCATAGCTGATCAGATTATGGGGATGGCACAAGGCTGGACAGTGTTTCATTCCATTGTTCATGGGGTCACCAGGAGTTAGGGCTGACTCAATGGCAACTAACAACAATGGGAGTAGCATAGATACAGACTTTTTAAAAGCTGCACAGGAAAGGGACATGTTTAACTCTTAAGTTTCATTGGAAACACATAAAGTTGTAAATGTAGACAGTGTGAGCAGTCCATGATTTCCTAAACAGCTGGTGAAATGTCCCAACTCAGTATTCCCAACTCGATTTTATATTCAAAGTGATATCCTTTTCAAAAAGCCTGTGCATTAAACAGTAGCTCAATCAATCTTGTCCAGAAGTCAGTAAACCCAACCAAGATTGTGTCCCACTCTCTAACTTAGGTTCCCTGTGGTCATCTCCGTCCTCATCCTTCAGGAAAGAAGTTTAATTGCCTACCTCTAGGACCCCACCAGGCTGTTTTGGTTTGCTCTACCGACTTCAGGCCCTTCGCCTTACATCTGCCTGTCTGAGTCACGAACAGGATCACTAAGGGAAGATGAATTCTTCTGAAGCAATTAAGAAGTTAGTTTCTGTAATGCAAGGGGCTTGCCATTCTGCTGTAGGTATGAAATTCTGTTTTCCAGATCAATTGACATTCTTCAGATTGTTGTTATTGTTAGGTGCCGTCGAATCGATTCCAACTCTTAGTGACCCTATGTACAACAGAACAAAACAATGCCCAGTCCTGCACCATCCTCACAATGTTTGAGCCCATCGTTGCAGCCACTGTGCCAGTCCATCTCCTTGAGGGTGTTCCTCTTTTTTGCTGACCTTCTAACTTTCTAAGCATAAGTCCTCCAGAGACTGGGCCCTCCTGATAACATGCCCAAAGTACATGAGATCTTGCCATCCTCCCTTCCAAGGAGCACTCTGGCTGTGCTTTTTCCAAAATGGACTTGTTCATTCTTCTGGCAGTCCATGGTATATTCAGTATTCTTCACCAACACCATAATTCAAAGGCATCAATTCTTCTTAGGTCTTCCTTATTCATTGTCCAACTTTTGCATGCATATAAGGCAATTGAAAATATCATGGCTTATGTCAGGGGCAACTTAGTTCTCAAAGTGACATCTTTGCTTTTCCGTTCTTTAAAGAAGTCTTGGAGCAGATTTACCCAAAACAGTATGTCATTTGATTTCTTGACTGCTGCTTCTATAGACATTGAATGTGGATCCAAGTAAAATGAAATCCTTGACAATTTAATCTTTTCTCCGTTTATTATGATGTTGCTTATTGGTCCAGTTGTGAGGATTTTTGTTTTCTTACGTTGAGGTGTAATCCATACTGAAGGCTTGATCTTCATCAGTAAGTGCTTCAAGTCCTCTTCACTTTCAAAAAACAAGGTTGCGTCATCTGCATAATGTAGGTTGTTAAGGAGGCTTCCACCAATCCTAATACCACTTTCTTCTTCATATAGATCTTATTGGTCTTCAGATTAAAGACCGTTTACTTTAGCTTATTTTAATCTTCTAAATTGCACATTTATGTAAAGCTCTATAAGATAATGATATTGCTCTGTGAATGTCCCTGAGTCAGAGAGGGAGGACACAATTTGCATAACATTTGAGAGGTATGTTCTGCCCTAAATCTCAAGGGAATTGCTTATTAATCCTGAAATTAATTTTAGTGTTCTCTGTCTAATTTTTTGTGATATTTACCTCCTCTGTATTTTCGTGATCCTCTCTTCCCCTGGTGGCACAATCGTTAAGTACTCAGCTGCTAACTGAAAGGCCAGCAGTTCAAACCCACCAGTAGCTCCGTGGAGAAAAAAAAAAAAAACTGGCAATCTGCTCCCGTAAAGATTGTTGTTGTTGTTAGGTGCCATCTAGTCGGTTTCAACTCATAGCTATCCTGTGTACCAGAGAACAAAACACTGCCTGATCCTGCGCCATCCTCGCAATTGTTGTTATGCTTAAGCCCATTGTTGCAGCCTCTGTGTCAATCCATATCATTGATGGTCTTCCTCTTTTTCACTGACCCTCTACTTTACCAAGCATGATGTCCTTCTCCAGGGATTGATCCCTCCTGACAACATTTCCAAAGTATGAGAGACATAGTCTTGCCATCCTTGCTTCTAAGGAGCATTCTGGTTGTACTACTTCCAAGACAGATTTGTTCCTTCTTTTGGCAGTCCATGGTATATTCAATATTCTTCTCTAACACCGCAATTCAAAGGCACCAATTCTTCTTCGGTCTTCCTTATTCATTGTCCAGCTTTTGCATGCATATGAAGCTATTGAAAACACCATGGCTTGGGTCAGGCACACCTTAGTCTTCAAGGTGACATCTTTGCTTTTCAATACTTGAAAGAGGTCTTTTGCAGCAGATTTGCCCAATGGCAATACATCTTTTGATTTCCTGACTGCTGCTTTTCCTTGAGTGTTGATTGTGGATCTATGTAAAATGAAATCCTTGACAACTTTAATCTTTTCTCCATTTATCATGATGTTGCTTATTGGTCCAGTTGTGAGGATTTTTGTTTTCTTTGTGCTGAGGTGTAATCCATACTGAAGGCTGTGGTCTTTGATCTTCATTAGTAAGTGCTTCAAGTCCTCTTCACTTTCAGCAAGCCAGGTTGTCTCATCTGCATAACACAGGTTGCTAGTGAGTCTTCCTCCAATCGTGATGCCCCGTTCTTCTTCATATAGTCCAGTCTCTCGGATTATTTGATCGACATACAGATTGAGTAGGTACGGTGAAAGGATACAACCCTGACGCACACCTTTCCTGACTTTAAACCACACAGTATCCCCTTGTTCTGTTTGAACGACTGCCTCTTGATTTATGTACGGTTTCCTCATGAGCACAATTAAGTGTTCTGAAATTCCTGTTCTTCGCAGTGTTATCCATAATTTATTATGATCCACACAGCCGTGCCTTTGCGTAGTCAGTAAAACACAGGTAAACATTTTTTCTGGTATTCTCTGCTTTCAGCCAGGATCCATCTGACATCAGCAATGATATCCCTGGTTCCGCATCCTTTTTTGAATCCGGCTTCAATTTCTGGCAGTTCCCTGTCGATATACTGTTGCAGCCACTTCTGAATAATCTTCAGCAAAATTTTACTTACGTGTGATATTAATGATATTGTTCAATAATTTCACATTTGGTGGGATCACCTGTCTTGGGAATAGGCATAAACATAGATCTCTTCCAGTGAGTTGTCCAGGTTAGCTGTCTTTCAAATTTCTTGGCACAGATGTGTGAGCACTTCTTGGCATAGACTGCATCAATTTGTTGAAACATCTCGTTTGGTAGTCCATCAATTTCTGTAGCCTTTTTTTCTGTCAATGCCTTCAGTGCAGCTTGAACTTCTTCCTTCGGTACCATTGGTTCTTCCTTATATGATACCTCCTGAAATAGTTGAATGTCGACAAATTCTTTTTGGTATAATGACTCTGTGTGTTCCTTTCATCTTCTTTTGATGCTTCCTTCATCGTTTAATATTTTCCCCATAGAATCCTTCAATATTGCAACTCAGGCTTGAATTTTTTCTTTAGTTCTTTCAGCTTGAGAAATGCAGAGTGTGTTCTTCTCTTTTGGAAGCCCTGGTGGCATAGTGTTAAGTGCTACGGCTGCTAACCAAAAGGCCAGCATTTCGGATCCACCAGGCGCTCCTTGGAAACTCTATGGGGCATTTCTACTCTGTTCTGTAGGGTCGCTATGAGTCAGAATCTACTCGATGACAGTGGTTTTGGGATTCTTTCCTTTTGGTTTTCCATCTCCGGGTCTGTACACATGTCATTATACTATTTTACTTTGTCTTCTCAAGCCGCCCTTTGAAATCTGGTGTTCAACTCTTTTACGTAAAGATTAAAGCCTAGGAAACCCTATGGGACAGTTCTACTCACTCATATACGGTTGCTATGAGTCAGAATCGACTCAACGGCACAAAACAATATTACTCCCCAGATTTTGAATTTTACTGCAAAATTTAAAATTCCTTAAGAATAATAGCAAATTCACTTTTGAATTACCCACATACTTGGCAGAGTGACATACTAAGGGTAGTCATCCAATCAATACGTGTCAAAAAGTATGTATGGTGTGGTCGTCACAGAATGAAGCTGTTTGATAGCAGCCCTGTATTATTGAAGAGTCAAGGCATCCTCGAGAATATGGTCTCTGAACACCCTTTTTTACTCAGTGCTGAGGTCACTTCTGGGGTCACCCTTCAGGAATAAAAAATTAAAAAAAAAAAAAAAAGGAGTCAAGGCAGTATTATATAAATGGCCCCTGAAGGACCAGGATTTAGAAGACCTGGATTCTGGTCTGAGCTCTGCCAGCATCCGTGTAACTTTAATCACGTTCTCTCATGTCCTTATGATTATTTTCTGGAAGATGATGACTTTAAACTAGATCATTTCTAAGGTCCCTTTCAACTCTCAAATAAATCTAAGAAATAGGTCTCTTAGCTGAGCGATACTTTATAAGAAAAGTATTTGTCTGTATTAGAATCTTGTACTGATTTTGACACTGAGAAATAGAAAAGCCTTGCTCCCAATGATGGCAGTCAACTGTGATTTCTTACAACCACATGTAAAATTACTTCCCCTGCTCTTCCCAGGCAAGTTTATGTCCCGTCTACCCTTTTGATTTCCTGCTTGGGGAGAGTGAATATTAACGAATGACTGGACAAGGAAGTGAGGAGGAGATCACATACTTTTAGTGCCTCTCAACATTATCGTGAAGCCAGGAAGAAGAGCGCCTTCTCCCCAACTCCCTCCTCCCCCCCAAAAAATCTTAAGATTAGTAGCCCTCTTCCATCACACCCATAGTCACAGGCACACAGAACTACCCTTTCACAAGAGGCAATTAAGGGTATCAAGCCTGACCTGAGACAGCTGAAAAATATTTGTTGAGCATTGTCTCCATACCAAATTCTACAGATCCTTCCCTAACGTAATTTTAAATTGAAATTTGTAGCTGCTGAAAAATAATGATCGGGTAAAAATACTGATGGTGAATGGGTGATTCACCCTGGGGAGGGTGAATCCTCCCCATTTTGATTCCTAATAAAAGAAAGTAGAATCCTTCCGAGAACCACAGAGCACTGACTCTCTCAGGGAGTCCAGGGTCTATTGCAGGTCAGCAAGCTTTATGTTTAATAATCCTTCTAGGTTTTCTGCTGCCATTATAAGTCACCTGAAGAAATAAGAATTATGGTTATATTTTCTTGGTATTCCTGAAAGTACTGAAATGTCACTTAGGTTTCTGTCATTCTGACACCATCATAACCAGCTGTAAAATACCTTGAACGTACTACGTATTACCAATGCTAAGCTATAACTCACGTGTCCCTAGATACCCTACTATTACTTCTTATCCAGAAAGTAAAACAAAGACTGGTAGGCAAGGCTAGTGTGCATGAAAATAACACCTGGATATTCTTAAACAAAAGAGAAGATGTGCATTCAGAGTTTTCACTAATACCACGTGTAATATTCTTCTATCTAAGTTATTTTGAGTTGTTTCAGAGGAATAATATTGATGTTAGCCTCTACCATAGAGGGTGTATAGTGTAGGCATTTGAAAGAACTGTAGGTGAGACTACAATTACGTTGAAAATGGCTCCAGATACCTCCTAAATCAAAATATTTCTAAGGGTTCCTGTTGCACCAAACTAAACAAAGTGCTTGACTACAGGGCATATAGCCTGAAGGTTGTCTGTGGCCTAGTAAAGAGGAGATAAGAGAAATACACAAATATAAGGAATGATATAATTGGTGCCATTTAGGGAGCTCAGAGGAAAGAGAGTTTGTGTCCCTTCTGGAAAGTCAAGAAAGACTTTGTGAAGCAGGTGACTCCTGAGATAGTGCTTGAAGGAAGAAGATTTTCATAACGAAGATGGGAATAGAGGAAATTCCTAGGCAAAGAAAACAGTGAAAAAAAGCATGGAGATAGACAAGCACGCAGTGTACTCAAAGAAGGGGATATTACAATTTGGATGCCAAAGAACCAAACGTGTCGCCGTTGAGTTGATTCCAACTCCTAGCAACTCTGTAGGACAGAGTAGAACTGCTGCGTAGGGTTTCCAGGGAGCTCCTGGCGGATTCAAACTGCCGACATTTTGGTTAGGAGCCGTAGCTCTCAACCACCACATCACCAGGGTTTCCATAATTTGAATAGAATGTGGAATGTGGGAAACCTGGAGCATTATAAGGGACAGATGAAGAATTGCTCTGAAATGATAGGTAATTACTGTATTTTAAAAACTGTAGTTCAAACAAAGACATGTACATATATGTTCAGATCAGCACTATTCACAAAAGCTAAAAGGTGGAAACAACGCAAATGCAATTCAACTAATAAATGGATAAACAAAATGTGCTATATCTATACAGTGGAATATTATTCGGCCCTAAAAAAGTAATTAAGTACCGATACATGCTATAACCCTGGTGGTGTAGCAGTTGAGAGCTACGGCTGCTAACCAAAAGGTCAGCAGTTCAAATCTACCGGGTGCTTCTTGGAAACCCTGTGGAGTAGTTCTTCTCTGTCCAATAGGGTCACTATGAGTCAGGATCAACTCGATGGCAATAGGAGCATGCTATAACATAAATGAACCTTGCAAACACATGCTAAGTGAAAGAAGCCAGACACAAAAGACCACATATTGTATGATTCCATTTATATGAAATATCCAGAATAAGCAAATCCATAGAGAAAGAAAGCAGATTAGTGGTTGCCAGGGACTATGGGGGAGGAGGGAATGGGGAGTGACTCCTTAATGGGCCTGGGGTTTCTTTTGGGGTGACAAAAATGATCTGGAACCAGATGGTGGTGATGGTTGTACAACACTGTGAATGTACTAAATGTCACTGAATTGTACACTTTAAAATGATTAAAATGGTGAATTTTATGTGAAATTTACCTCAGTTAAAAAAAAAAAAAAACTTGGGGATGTTTGCCTGTGGAAAATGAACTTGATTCAAATTCATGGAGTAGACATTAGAAGTTTTCAAGCCAGGTCTGGACTGTGTTTTAGGGAAGTAAATCTGGCTACACCATATAGGATGAGAGTAACAAGGAGATCTTAGGGGCAAGGAAAGTAGGTGGAAAGTTTTTGGAAACCATAAGTAGAGGAGAAAAGTTCCAGTCAGAATGTTTGCAGTGAGAAAGGAAGGTTAGGGGATGAGGTGTAAAACCCATTTCAGAGAGAAAATGTATAGGACCTGAAAACTGATAGGGGGAAGCAGGCAAGTGAGAACCATAGAGGAATGGTCAGAGGCCAAAACCAGGATTTTGAACTTGGATAACAGGAAGAATTGTGCCATTAATAGAAATAAAAAATTAATAGAAATAGGAAAGTGAAAAAACTAGGTTGACTTTGGACATAGTGAACTTGAGGCAAGCCATCAAGGTGATTGTTGCAGGAAGCAACTCGATTCTCCTATCAGCCTGATCTCCTTGCTTATGGCCTTTTTGGGTGGATTTTTTTTTTCTTGGTCAAACTATGCAATTTTAAGTTTCATGTCTCTTGCAAAAGAGGATATCAGGAAAAATGGGTTGCAAAGGGTTAACAAGCCTCAGAGCAGACAGAGATTTATTATGTAGACTGCAAGCTTTAAAAAGATAATGAATTACCCCAGACCTTCTCTTAGCCCAAGACAGGAACCATTCCCAAAGCCAACTCTTCAGACAGGGATTGGACTGGACTGTGGGATAGAAAATCATAATGATACTGGTGAGGTGTTAGCTTCTTGGGTCAAGTAGACACAGGAGACTGTGTGGGCAGCTCCTGTCTGGAGGGGAGATGAGAGGGCAGAAGGGGTCAGAAGCTGGCCGAATGGACATAAAAATAGAGAGCGGAAAGAAGGAGTGTGCTGTCTAATTAGGGGGAGAGCAACTAGGAGTATATAGCAAGGTGTATATGAATTTTTGTATGAGAGACTGACTTGATTTGTAAACTCACTTAAAGCACAATAAAAATTAAAAAGTAGTAATAATAAATTGGGCACCATAATCTTCTGCACCTCTGGTGCTTCCTGCTTTTCCAATGAGCCTAAAAAAAAAAAAAAAAAAAAGGAACGAATATGAGAAGGTTAGTTCCACGGAGATTATTCACATTTCCCTGTAAAAGTTGACTGACTTACTGCATGAAAGAGATGGTAAAGTCAGATACCCGAGCAGTACAGTTCTGAACGACGTTGATTTCCTTGCACATGCCTTCTGTGCTGTCTTATTAGTATTCAAGAATTGTCAGATAGCAAAGAAATATAAAAGTACCTTTATATTCTGTTACCTTCCCAGCTCTGCAACTTGGAGAGCATGACGATATAGGCCTGCTTATACTACCAAACTAAAACTCAGCTGTCTGCTCCAACCTCAGGACTAGTAAATATCTTTTTAATCCTTATACACTATACTCAAACCATTCTGAGATGAGGATGGAGGCATGCTTCCCTCCCTCCCTCAGTCACCCAACAGATTTCCTTTTTACATGTAAACTAAACCCCCCCTCTCAGTACCAGAGTAAATGCACAGAGTTTACTCTCAGTAAGACTTGTTTTCTCTAAAGGAGCCAATGATATTTCTGTCAGTGCTGAGACAAAAGATGTTTTGCAGCCACCAATGTGATACTTCATTCAAACAAGGATCATCAATGGATCATTGGTTAAAACAATTGGGTGATAGACTAATGGGAAACCATAGTCACATGGTCTCAAAGCACCTTGCAGATCACTTCTTTAGTGCAAAGGAAAACAATGAACAAACTTAGCTGTACTAATATTGTGTGACTCCTGATGTAATAGAAAAGTATAGGACATCACCTAGTAGTTTTCTTGCTAAAAATGTTTAACCTGAGTGTAATCATAAGAAAGCAATCAGACAAATCTAGGATATGGGGCATGCTGCAGGGTGTTTGCCCTAGACTCTTAAAAATTGACAATATTCCATGTGGCCAAGCAATTCCACGCCTAGTCATATACCCAAGAGACTTGAAAGCAGTGACACAAACAGATACAAGTATGCCAGTGTTTATTGCAACACTGTTTACAATAGCCAAAAGGTGGAAACAACCTAAATGTTCATCAGCAGATGAAGGGATAACCAAAATGTGGTAGATATATACAATGGAATACAACTCATCTACAAAGAGAAATGAAGTCCTGATACATGCTACAACATGGATGAGCCTTTAAAACATGAGTGGTGAAATATGTCGATCACAAGAGGACAAATATCATATGATCTCACTTATATGAAATAACAAGAATAGGCAAGTGTGTAGAAACCAGAGATTATCAGTGGTTACCAGGGACAGGAGGGAAGGGAAAAAGGGAGTCATTGTTTAGGAAGCAGTTTCTGTTCATGGTGATGGGAAATTTGGCACCGACTATGGGTGATGGTTGCACAGCATGATTAATGTAATCAATATTACTAAATTGTACACCTGAAAAATGTTGAATTGGCAATGTTGTGTTATATATGTTTTTACAGTAAAATGAAAAAAATTGCCAATATTATGAAAGACAAAAAAGGTAGTGGGAAGTCTGTTGTAGATTAGAGGAGATTAAAAAGATATGACATCCAAAGGAAGTGTATGATTTTTAATTGGATCTTGGATTGGGGGGATTTGGAAATTTTGAATACGGATTGTGTCTTAAATAATATTATAGTAAATGTTAAACTTATATGTGATAATGGTTCTATGGTTATGTAGGAGAATGTCATGGTTCTTAGGACACAAGTGTTGAAGTATTTCCTAATGAGGCATCATGACGACTTACAATTAGTAAATGTTATCTAGAGAAAAGTAGTAAAATGTTAGCGTTTGGTGAATCTAGGTGGTGGGTAAATAGGTGTTCAATTGTATTCTTTCAACTTTTCTATAGGTTTATAATTATTCAAAAAAAAAAATAGAAAGGCAGTTTCCCTTGAAGGTTTAGAAAGAAAATCTTTAAAGTTTACTGTTATTTCCTAATGTAGCTGGTAACATTTGGGAAGAATAACATGAGAAGTAGAGATGATCAGTCTCTAGCAATTTCTGGACTCTCCTGAGGAATATTAGTTATCTGCTTTTGGGAAAAGATTTCCCCATATCCAGCTTTCAAGTACAGGTAACAGTAGTTGGAAATTAGAAAGAGTTCATTTATGTCATCCGATCCTTCTTTGTTACCTGACTTATAAAAAAGCATTTGTTTCTTAAAGTAAAAGACCACATTGTATATCCATTACTTAGCAACAGGAACTCTGTCTGCCTTTGGTCTGCAGAGACTGGTATATAAACCTTTGGAATTAATCCCTTTGTGCATCCTCTCAATCCAAGTGCTGGCTGTTTTGCTTTTGTACAGAATATTGTTTTACAGTGCTCACTATAGCTATCTGAGGAGGCCAACAATGTCATGAGCCCTGGCACACTATCTTGTCTATTTTCACCTTTTTTTTCTTTTTTTAAAGATAAAAAAGGTTTCAAGCCACACGTTTTCTGTGAACCACCAAAGACTGGAAAAAAATTACTTTCTTTTCTCGTAACCTGGATTGACAAGAAGCACACCTACAGGAGACAAAGAGATGAGTGAATCCCTTTTAAAGATCCTAGTAATGAAGCCCTCGGGGAATTGCTGTGTATGGTAGAATTTACAGTGACTTCTGGAAATGAATAGTGTAGCTAGAACAGGCTCAGGACTGCCAGTTGTTGAAATACCCTCTAGTTCACACTTTTTTTATATCAGCCTATTTTGGGCCCCAGTGAAAAAGTTATTTTAATAATATCCAGCTCTGCTAGAAATAGACATGATAAGGGGCAAATGTCGGAAAAAGGGGACTTCGTTCTCAGGAGTTTATTTAGTTGTTTCTTTTCCAGTCTTTGAAATAAATACTGGTATTTTCAATATGGATAAAAAACTATTTGTAAGGCACCAACTCATGGCTCAACATCAGTTATATACTGACTCTGAACCAAATCACCCAGATTTTCTAGAATCAGAAGTGAGTAAAATGAACTTTGTATGGTTCCCAAAAAGAACAGTGCATAACCAACACATGTAATGAGAAAGCATTCATCCATCCATTTGTATAACAGACATTATTGATCATTAACTATATACCAGGCACTGATCTAGGACACCAGGGACATGGTTAGGAACAAGAGAGGAAAGTCCCTGGCTCTCAGGAAGCTTACATGCTAGAGGAGGATCGCACATGAAATCTATCTGGAAGAGGACTGCACGTGAAATCTGCTAGCACTTAGAATATAAGCTCCATGAGGGCAAGAGTTTAAAATCCTCCCTGCTCATGGCTGTGTCTCCGGTGCGTATGCAGTGCCTGACGTATAAAGTAGATGCTAAATGGATATTTGTTGAATGAAAGGGCAACCATCAGCTGAAATAGAAACTCTGGCCTCTCCCAAATTGTTTTACAAAAAGAATAAGAATAGGTATATGTTTAATGAGAAATATTACTGTTTATGTAGAAGACTAAGTTGTTTACAGTTGTCTTTAATTTGTTATATTTCTATAAGCTCTAAAAAAATTTTATGGAAAAAATTTTATATCTGAATGTCTATTCTCAGATGGGCATCTGTAGCTATTATAGTCACATATCAGCTAGAAATAGATTTGCTAAAGCCTTGAGAAATATCCAGGCTCATTATACATTTATCTTTTTCATAGTTTTACTTGAGTGTGATATAATTAAAATGAATATAATAAAAGCTTAAATATTTACCATATTTGTGTTCTAAAATAAAAACATTTATGTACAAGCTAAAGCAGCCAAGAGTGAAATGATTTCACAGAACTGGAATATTTGTTGTGATAAAATGGACATACAGGTGAACTGCACTTCAATACTTCAGCCTGTTCAAGTTGTAATGTCTATGGTGACCGTGCTGTCATTATTTGTAGGGTTCTACTCTCTCTGCTTTCAAAACATTTAAGAGCTGATTCGGAGCAGATATATGGTATTGCTCTGCTCTCATCCCCAGCAAATTTTATCTCTGCTGGGTAAAAGGATGGCGACCAAGCTAGGAATACAAATTAAAATGTGATAGTTTTAGGTTTGAAAATAGCCTGTGATTGATTAAACACAAGTACTTCAAAGTAATAGAATTTTCTAAAATGATTAGTCTATAAGCAAAGTATATGATAGGAAAAGTAGTTTTACATTGGGGATGAACATTGAAAAACATTGTGCTAAATGAAATCAGCCAGACATAAAAGAATAAA
Organism: Elephas maximus indicus; assembly: GCF_024166365.1. Lineage (NCBI taxonomy): Eukaryota > Metazoa > Chordata > Mammalia > Proboscidea > Elephantidae > Elephas > Elephas maximus. The sequence goes on along the minus strand of NC_064819.1, from coordinate 172,926,694 downwards.
TATTGCATGATTCCATTTACATGATACATCTGGACTAGGCAAATTCATAAAGACAGAAAGTAGATTAGCAGTTACCAAGGGCCGGGGGGAGGGGAGAAGAGAGAGTTATTGGTTAATGGGTATAGAGTTTCTGTTTGAGGTGATGAAAAGTTTTGGGAATACATGATGGTGATGATTGCTTAACAATGTGAATATAATTGTTACTGTTAAAGCCCAACGACAGGACAAACACTGTCCAGACCTGCACCATTCTCACAATCTTTGCTGTGTTTGAGCCCATTGTTGCAGCCACTGTGTCAGTCCATTTTGTTGAGGGTCTTCCTCTTTCTTTTGCTGACCTTCTGCTTTACCAAGTATGATGTCCTTCTCCAGCAACTGGTCACTCCTGATAACATGCCTAGAGTACATGAGACAAAGTCTCGCCATCCTCACTTCCAAGGAGCACTCTGGCTTTATTTCTTCCAAGACAGACTTGTTTGGTCCTTAGGCAGTCCATGGTATATTCAATATTATTCACCAGCACCATAATTCAAAGGCATCAATTCTTCTTCAACCTTCCTTATTCGCTGTCCAGCTTTCACATACATAAGAGGTGATTGAAAATACCATGGCTTGGGTCAAGTACACCTTAGTCCTCAAAGTGATATCTTTGCTTTTCAACACTTTAAAAGGTCTTTTGCAGCAGATTTGCCCAATGCAATACATCATTTGATTTCTTGACTGCTGCTTCCATGGGCATTAATAGTAGACCCAAGTAAAATGAATTTCTTGACAACTTCAATATTTTCTGTTTATCGTGATGTTACTTATTGGTTGAGTTGTGAGGATTTTTGTTTTATGTTAAGGTGTAATCCATACTGAAGGCTGTAGTTCTTGATCTTCATAGTAAGTGTTTCAAGTCCTCTTCATTTTTAGCAAGCAGCATTGTGTCACCTGCATATTGCAGGTTGTTAATGAGTCTACCTCCGATCCTGTTGCCATGTTCTTCTTCATATAGTCCAGCTTCTCAGATTATTTGCTCAGCATACAGACTGAATAAGTATGTTGAAAGGATACAACCCCCACATACACCTTTCCTGATTTTAAACCACACAGTATGCCCTTGTTCTGTTCACGTGACTACCTCTTGGTCTATGTACAGGTTCTGCATGAGGACAATTAGGTGTTTTGAAATTTCCATTCTTCTCAATGTTATTCATAATTTGTTATGATACACACAGTCGAATGCCTTTGCATAGTCAATAAAACACAGATAAATGTAAGCAAAGAAGTTATAAAGCTGTTCACAGATAAGAACATCTAAAGCATCATTCTGTTTTCTATTACAAATTTAGAAAATCATTTTGCTATAATATATATTACACCAAATTTGCCATTTTAACTGTTTTTTAAAATGAATAATTCAGTGGCATTAATTACATTCACCTATGTGAATAAGCGAAAACCCTGGCGGCGTAGTGGTTAAGTGCTACAGCTGCTAACCAAAGGGTTGGCAGTTCGAATCCACCAGGTGCTCCTTGGAAACTCTATGGGGCAGTTCTACTCTGTCCTGTAGGGTCACTATGAGTCAGAATCGACTCGACGGCACTGGGTTTGGTTTTTTTTAGTTTATGTGAAAAAGCAATGGAATCACAAGCTAATGTAATTAATGCCATTGAATTGTACACTTAAAAATAGTTAAAATGGCATATTTGATATAATATACGTTATACTACAATAAAATATTTTTTTTTAATTTCCAATGGCAAATGCAGTGATGCCTTAGATGTTCTTATCTGTGAACAACTTTATATTAGCTTTTCTTACCTGAAGAAACTGCTGCTGATTTTTTTTTAATGAGTCAAACTGGGAAATGGCTCAGTACATCTAAAAGGAAAAATCCACTCTCCTTCATAAATTACAGTTTCTCCACAATTTACCTCACAATCTCAAGATACAGAAGCTCCTTGACTTCCTAACTTTCAACATTTTTAACATGTCCTTTGTGTTGGACATAAAAAGATGAGAATGTTGAAAGAGCTAGAATGAAGAGGAGCTGGTTAGAACAGAATCTAAATTGAAAGTGGTGAGGCAATGGCTTCTGTTTCTAGAATAAGTTGTTGGACAGCCGGAGCAATTCTGTAGGACCCCCAGTTTATGTGACATTTGAAAAGTGGTGTGCCTGAGCAATAATAGTAAACAAGAGATGAGAAAAAGGATGGACAAATGGAAAAAGTGGAAGCTTGTGACAACAGCATCAGCCTCGGTGTCAGATACTTGTTAACCTAAAATGAACTCGAGAGTTTAAGTTTGAGAACTTAAAGGCTAAGCCTGTTGTGAAATTGTTGCTGTTGAAATTTTGGCCACAAGCCATGAATTATTCATAGGATCAAGGCCAGTTAATAGTTGCACAATATCAAAGTGAGTAACTAGGTCATGAATACACTATACAGATGTATGTGCTCAGGGGTTCCCTACCATTCCTGCAGAAGTTATGGGCAGGAGAGGAAGGGACTAGGTTGTCAGTGTAGACAAAACTCTATCTTGGAAGAAGATGACCATAAACAAACAACCAAATATAAAATACTTGAGCAGAAAGAAGAATAAGCCTGATTTTAAAATTTCTGGAAGAACCGATTCATATCCTTAGTGGTACAAAGTTCAAACTCCTCTTAGTTTGTTGAAAATTCTAGGCCCTTAAAAAACTTTGAAGAGCAGCCTGAAGACCCCAAATTCTTGTTTCATAGCACATTGCTTGCAGAGGCCTTTTGTTTTTTTAAAAAAGTTTTAAGTCACAGATTTTAACTTAAAGTGGCTTGTGATATGCCCAGAGCTATGCATGAGCAGTATCCTGTTATAAGTTACTTACTATGAAAATAAGAACATCAAAACACAGACGTCTTTCAATAAATTTTTAAAGGATTGCAAAGAAGCAAGAAGTGTCAGGACCAATTTTATCAACATCTCCTTTCTCTCATGAAAGTAGTCTGCCCACATTAATTACCTGAATAGTGTTATTTTAGACTCAGGAGCAAAGCGGGCTCAGGACCTAACCTATTCATAAGTTGAAGGGCTCTTGTTCTGTACATAGGTGACAGGAGAAGCTTTATTCGGAAGTTGACCTGACAGCAAAGGTTAACATATTTGTTGTCTCTAGTATGTCAAAATTTGATATATATGTTCGTAACTAAAAATACTTTTTTAAATAAAATTTTACTCCATGTGTTACTATTCATACAAGAAGAAGTGTATCATTAGAGCGGAGCGATCTGATAGTTACTGCCTTAACCAAATTATCAAATTTATAGCATTACTAATAGTGTTATACAGATGATACAACCTTGCTTGCTGAAAGTGAAGAGGTGTTGAAGCACTTACTGATGAAGATCAAGTACAAGCCTTCAGTATGGATTACACCTCAACATAAAGAAGACAAAAATCCTCACTACTGGACCAGCAAGCAACATTATAATAAACAGAAAAGATTGAAGTTGTCAAAAATTTCATTCTGCTTAGATTCATGATCAACACCCATGGAAGCAGCAGTTAAGAAATCAAAAGACATATTTCACTGGGCAAATCTGCTGCAAAATATCTCTTTAAAGTGTTGAAAAGCAAAGATGTCACTTGAGGACTAAGGTGTACCTGACCCAAGCCATGGTGTTTTCAGTCACCTCCTATGCATGTGAAAGCTGGGCAATGAATAAGGAAGATCGAACAAGAATTGATGACTTTGAATTATGGTGTCGGCAAAGAAGATTGAATATACCATGGACTGCTAAAAGAATGAACAAATCCGTCTTGGAGGATGGCGAGACTTCATCTCCAAGGATTAGGTTGTGTTATCAGGAGGAATCAGTCCCTGGAGAAAGACAGAAAGACCCTCAGTGAGATGGACTGACACAGTGGCTGAAACAGTGAGCTCAAGCACGACAGCAATCATGAGGATGGTGCAGGACCCAGCAGCATATCGTTCTGTTGTACACAGGCTTGCTATGAGTCGGAATCAACAGCACCTAACAACAACAGTAATAGTGAGATTGCCTGACGTTTTGTACCTCCTGAAACGATGCAATATGAAGTACATAATATTCCATATGAAGTATTCATGCCACAAATGTTTAACTTAAACCTAAGCTAGTATCTTCAGACCTGACTTTAAATTTACAAGGAAAACAGAGACAAGTTAAATGACACGAGGAAATAATCAGACAATTCAAAAAAGTGAGACATTTTATAAGAACTGTTCTGAACTTCTCAAAATCATTGGTTTTCATGAAAAAAAAAAACTTAATGGTTTTTATTCTCATTTCATGAAAATTAAGGAGGGGCTATTCTAGATTTTAAAGGACCAAAATGAGACCTAAAAACCAAGTTCATGGGTCAATAATTTAAATATAAAAACTAAAACCATAAAACTCTTTGAATAAAAATAGGAGTAAAGCTTCAGGAACTAGTTTTTTACAATGAATTCTTAGAGACACCAAAAGCATCATCAACAAAAGACAAGACAGATAAAGTGAACTTTATCAAAATTAAAAACTTCTGAACATAAAGGGCATTATCAAGAAAATAAAAAGATAACCTACAGCATGGAAGAAAATATTTGGGAACCATATATCAGATAAGGGTTTAATACCCATAATTCATAAATAATTCCTACAACTCAACAACAGAATGACAACCCAATTTAAAAAATGGACATTCTTCGTTCAATCACGTATATGAGACCAAAAGGGCAATACCTGCCCAACAGCAAAGATGAGGAGGCAGGAAGGGACAGGAAAACTGGATAAATGGACACGGAGAACCTGGAGTGGAAACGGGGAGGGTGCTGACACATTGCTAGGATTGCAACCAGTGTCAAAAAATAATTTGTGTATAAATTTTTGAATGAGAAACTAATTTGCACCATCAACTTTCACCTAGGCACAATAAAATAAAAAATAAGTGGGCAAAAGACTTGCATAGACATTTCTCCCAAGAAGATATACAGATAGCCTACAAGCACATGAAAATATGCTCATTGTCATTAGGGAAATGCAAATCAGATGCACAATGAGACACTACTTCACCCACCAGGATGGCTGTTATCAGAAAAATGGAAACTAACAAGTATTGGTGAGGATGTGGAGAAATTGCTGGTGGGATTGTAAAATGGAGCAGCTGCTGTGGAAAACAGGCAGTTCCTCAAAAAGTTAAACATAGAATTACCGTATGGTCCAGCAATTCCATTCTTGGATATATACCCAAAAGAATTGAAAGCAGGGACTCAAACAGATACTTGCACACCAATATTCATTGAAGCATTATTCACATTAGCCAAAAGGTAGATAAAACACAAGTGTCCATTCCCACATGAATAACAAAATGTGGTATATATGTACAATGGAATATTATTCAACCATAAAGAGAAATGAAGTCCTGATCCACGTTACAGCATGGATGAACCTTGAAAACATACTGAGTAAAATTTGTCAGGCACAGGGACAAATATTGTATGATCCCATTTATATGATCTAGAATAGGCAAATGCATAGAGACCCAAGCTTACTAGTGCTTACCAAGGCCTTAGGGAAAGAGAGGGAGTAATTGCTGAAGGGGTCTTGAGTTTCTGTTCGAGGTTATGTAGAACTCTTGGAAATGGATAGTGGTGATAGTTGTACAGCATGGTGAATGTAATTAATGCCACTAATTGTACACTTAAAAATGGTTAAAATGGAATTTTTTTGTTATATATATTTTACCACAATAAAGTTGTTTTTTTGTATTTTAAAGTATAGTGTGTGATTCTGGTTTGTGCAAAAAGCTATAAAAGATATTCTTTGGACAGTTGGGGAAATTTGAATATGGGCTGTGTGTTAGGTGATATGACGTTGTTCTTTTTTTAAATTTGATAATGGTCATGTGGTTATATATGAGATGTCATATGCTTACACAATGTACGCTGATGCACGTAGGGGTGAAGAGTCATGAGGACTGCTACTGTCAAGTTGTTATGGATTGAATTGTGTCCCCCAAAAAAGTGTGTCAACTTGGCCAGGCCGTGATTCCTAGTATTGTGTGGTCATCCACCATTTTGTGATATGATGGAATTATCCTATGTGTTCTAAATCCTAACTTCTATGATGTTAATGAGGCAAGATTAGAGGCGGTTATGTTAATGAGGCAGGACTCAACCTAAGGATTATGTTGTATCTTGAGTCAGTCTCTTCTGAGATATAAAAGAAAAGAGCAAGCAGAGAGGAGAGGGACGTCATACCACCAAGAAAAAAGAGCCAAGAGCAGAGCATGTCTCTTGGACCCAGGGTCCCGTCACTGAGAAGCTCCTAGACCAGAGAAAGATTGATGACAAGGACCTTCCCCCAAAGCTAACAGAGAGAGAAAGCCTTCCCCTGGAGCTGGCACCCTGAATTCAGACTTCTAGCCTCCTAGACTGTGAGAGAATAAATTTCTATTTGTTAAAGCCATCCACTTGCGGAATTTCTGTTATAGCAGCACTAGACAAGTCTAGGTAGAGCATATATGCATATTCATTGTACTGCTCTTTCAACTTTTCTATATGTGTGAAAATTTTCCTAATGAAAGGTTGAGGGAAAATGAAATTAGCAGTTCCACAAAATATACTTTGGAAACCATCACATTAGTAGTTTAATGTGTATAGAGGAAAATGCAGATACCATTAAAAATACAGTTTTATCTAAAGGATCTATTTCATTTATTCTAAATTACTACTTTAACAAATGCAACTAACTAAATATGTGTATATTCATATATATGTATACTTTGTATGTATGTGTATACATTGATACACATACAGTGAGCTTTATCTAGTTTTATTTTTTGAGAAGTAAAAGTTATAGAAACACTCATTTTTAAGAAACTAATGAATTAATATTCTCTCTTTTCTAATTTTAGGCTCAAGAAAAAGGAAGATTAGACTATGCTAAGGTACGTAGATCTTATACATTCTACACACGTTTATTCATTTCAGTGTGGTGTTTGGTTTTTGTTATATTTCAAAGGTCATAAAAGAGAGTCATCACGTTCAAAGCTGAAGGACATTTCCTGTTAAATAACAAACATTAGCAGGTAAAAACATTCATTTAAGTGTATTTACTGAGTGCTTACTTTATTCCAGAAATTATATTAGGTGTTGGGAATACAAGCATGAATAAGACCGACTCCTTTCAGGACATTTACAGTCTCGTGGAGAAGACAGATAACTAAATAATAAACAACTAAATACATACATAATAGAGTGTCAGGTGGTGGTAAATTATAGGAAGAAAAAGAAACAGGGTAAGATCACTAATCATTGTTGGAAACATGCATATGTCCTGTGGGTAGAAGACAGCTTTTAGCTCATTCAGATAATACGAAGTGATGGCTTGAAGGAGCAAGAATTTATTCTCTCAGTTCTGAGGACCGTAAGTCTGAAATCTAGATGTCATCAAGGTAGATTCCTTCTGGAGGCTTTGAGGAAGAATCTGTTCCATACCTCTTTCCTAGCTTCTGCTGGTTGGCATTCCTTGGCTTGTAGACTAATCACTCCAGTCTCTGCCTCCAACTTTACATGGCATTCTTCCCTGTCTTCTTTGTCTCTGTTTTCTTATAAAGACAGCGCTGAACTGATTATGGCTCACCCTAATCCTGTATGACCTTAACTTAATTGATTACATCTGCAAGGATCCTTTTTCCAAATATGGTCATATTCCGAGGTCCTGAGTGGATGTGAATATTCGGGGGACGCTACCCAACCCAGTGCACCTGGGAAACACCACACAGTGCAGATTCGCCTGTGGAGCTTTTGAAAAATGCACACACTTAGGTTACCACTGTATCACACCCTCCCTCACCAAGATCAAAGTCCCCTGGTGGGGCAGCAGGCCAGGGGCAGGTTGGAGTAGCTTGGAAAACTCTCCACAGTAATTCCAACACACAGCCCTGGTTAAAAACCACTGCAGGAATTCAGATTTCAGCGCACCAGTTCAGGCCTATGAACATGTTTAGGTCACATTCTCTTTTCCCCTTAGGGACAAATGGAACATTTTCACAGAGGTATGGCATGCATACAGCTGCTTGGCTCAAGGAACAAGCTAACCATCTGGTTTATGCAGCAGTCAGGAACATCTAGGGTATGAGCACACCTGTCCTCTAAAAAACAGGAAGGAAGGAAGGAAAAATGACCCATAAGGGCTCTGCTTGTATTGGGACAACCCAAATCCACAATGATCTCTCTAGGGCTCACTCTGGCAGCCCAGAGAAGCACACCCATGACTCCATGCCTTTACTCTAGCTCTTTTTTTTTTTTTTTGTCCCAAATACAGTCCCTCCTTTTTTACCTGCCTCATGAACTTTTGCCTCCTTTAAGGAATACTAGGTCATAGGAGCAACTCTAAGCTGAGGACTTCTCTGTCACTGTATCTCACATGTCTCCTTGAACGTCATCATATATCCCAGTGCTGGTTGTGGACACATCCTCTGGGATTTCTCACAGGCACACGGCTCAGTGCATCCTAAACTAAACTCGGCACCGTCCCGGATATCTCTGGTCCCTTACTCTCTCTTCTGTTGTTGACTTTGTTATCTAACCAGTTAACCATGCAAGAAACTTGGAAGTCACTCTTGACTCTGCCTACCCACTCTCCCTTATATGCCATGACCAAGTCATGCCGGTTTTATATCCTACATTTTCTTTAATCCAACGCCTCCCCTTGACCTCTCTTCCATTGCTCATCTCGAGAGGCTCTTCTTCTGAACTTACGAAAAGCCTACTGACTGGTTTCTCTGCCTTTCTTTTGTTCCCACAGATCAGCTAGAGTATCCGCCTAAACCACAAATGTGATAGTTTCACTCTCCAGCTTAGAACCCTTCATTGGCTTCATGTTTTCTATAGGGGGTGATCTTGCCCCCTAGAGGGACTCACCAGATTGATCTCATGCTTCAGCAGCAACCAGATCACATACAACATGCTGTCTGTTCTCCGTGCCTTCACTCATGCTGTCCCCTCTGCCTGGAATGCCCTTCCTCTTTCCTCAGGCTAGCTCCCACTCACTCTGTAAGGCTTGATTTAATGTCATCTCCTGGTTCCCCAGGCTGGATTAGGTGCCCTCCTTGGTTCTTCTCTAATACACTGTGCATCATGCAGTCATTGTACTTACTCACTCAGATTATAATGATTTACTTCTGAGTCAGATCATAGACTGTGAGCTCTTTGATGGCAGGGACCATGTCTTTTTTGTCTTTTTATGCCTGGTGCCTAACACAGTGGTTGGCACCTGGTAAATGGAGAGTGAGTGAGTGAGTAAGCACAGGAGCAAGCAAGTGAGTAAGCAGAGGCCATGGGAAAAGAATAGAAGAAACATGACTCTACAGGAGAAAAGTCTGATATAGAATTTTTTACCTCGATGTAGAAAGGAAAGCTTTTGACATAGGTTGCAGGTATCAACAGGGTTAAGAAGATTAGTGGAGCCCTGGCGGCACAGTGGTCATAACACTTGGCTGCTAACTAAATGGTAGGTGGTTTGAACCCACCAGTCGCTCCATGGATGAAAGATGTGGCAGTTTGCTTCTGTAAAGATTTACAGCCTTGGAAACCCTATGGGGCAGTTCTACTCTGTCCTGTAGGGTCACTATGAGTTGGAATCAACTCGACGGCAATGAGTTTTTAAGAAGATTAGGAAAGCTGTAAAAATTAATTTAGAGGTAAAGGCTGAGATTTTACTTTGAGAGTGAAGGAAAGCTAACATCTGAATAAAAACAGAAGGGAAGAGACATCAAAATTTGACAATAGAGTGACTGTTGATCGTTGATGCTTATTTATGACTCAGAGAACTCCTTAGATTTCTTATTTCAGAAGTATGTGACAAAGAGGAGAGATTTGAAGAAGATAAAAACATGTGGTGAACAGATAGACTACCCCTGCACCAAGAATTCCTTTGCACCAGCTCTGCCGCCAACTCACTGTGAAATCTGGTATCAGTCATTTAATCTCTTTGACCTTCCCTCAGTTTCCTCAGTACAAAATGAGCGGTTTGGAATAGTGCTGTTCTACTTTCTTAAGCCCATTAAAGTCTGGGAGAAGACATGCTATCTTGTGTTCCTGCTGAGGTCCAGATTCATTCCTTTATCACACCAACAAGTATTTATTTGGTATTTAATATGTACTGGCACTGTGCTAGTATTAAGACTACCACCATGAGCAAGACTGACCCAGGCCTTGCCCTATTTAGTCACTCCCCTTTATTCTTTTTTTCTTTATAAGATTTATCACAATCTGCAATTATCATGTTTCTTTAATTGCTTATTTCTGTCTTCTTCCATTAGAAGGCAAACCCTGGTGATGTAGTGGTTAAGTGCTACGGTTGCTAACCAAAAGGGCAGCAGTTTGAATCCACCAGGCACTCCGTGGAAATTCTGTGGGGCAGTTCTACTCTGTCCTATAGGGTCGCTGTGAGTCGGAACCAACTTGACGGCAATGGGTTTGGTTTTTTGGTGTTTGGTCCATCAGAAGAGCCCTGAAGAGGGGAGACTTGATGGTTTTCTTCATGGTCGCATCTTCAGCACCCAGCACCGGGTTACACGTAGGAGTGCTTGATAAATGTGCATGGGTGAGTGTTGCCCAAGTGTTAAATTAGGAGAAGTATAGGAGGCTCTGAGAAGTCTGGAATCGAGAATTGTAGATTAAGAGTAGTCAACTGTAGAGTATATTGGCTCTACAATCCAGTCCATCCCTGTGCTCAGTAGCCCTAAGGTTGCCTTCTCAAGTGTCCTGTGATATTTCTGATGCTTACCCCCTTGAATATATGCTGCCATACTGAGATTTAAGGGCAAAACTTGATCTAAGTAATTAACCCAGACCTTGTTATCCCTACACAGACTTCTTGTTGTTATTGTTGTCAGTTGGCATTGAGTCGATTCTGACTCCCAGGCAACATGGGAATGAAAAATGATATCCTTCCCTACCAAGTAATGTAGATGTCTGCAGGGTGCAGCTTCCTGTATGTCTCACGTGTTTTATACAGTGTATTGCGAGCTCTTACTCAAGGAACCTTGGTGGTGCAATGGCTAAGCCGGTGGTTCAAATCCACTGGCTACTCTATGGGAGAAAAGACCTGGCAATCTGTTCCCATAAAGACTTCAGCCTAGGAAACCCTATGGAGCAGTTCTATTCTGTCCTGTTGGGGCGCTATGAGTCGGAATTGACTCAACAGCACACAACAGCAATAGTAGTCCATATGATAACCTAAGGTCAGTCTGATTTCTGCTTTGAGCTTATGCTAACTGAGGCAAACAGCATGCATAGTAGCTTAGGGCTTTGCTGGTGGGGTTATCTGTAAAACTGCATTTGAAAAGCTGGGAGGCCATTATGAAATTTACCTGTTGCTGAAAATTTCAAGTGATAAGTATTGACTCAAAAACCAAATTTTTTCTGAAAAAAAAAAAGATTTCAAGAACCATAGAAAATTATTTTGGCCGTGTGTTTTATAGCTTTATATACCACCTCTCAAATTCTCTTAGTCTCAGAATGCTAAGGAAGTGAAGGAGAGGGTGTACAAGGTGATCATTTCAAAATCAAGTCTCAGCTGGGTCTCCGAAATGCCTGTCACGTGCAGCAAAACACTGGTCTGTACTCAAACTCTCAGATAAGAAATTGAATTAGTTTTTAATTGAGTTCCTGTTGCGCCTGAGCCTGGATATGAATGCTTTACTCTCCTGTAGTGCCTTTCATCCAAAGATATCAAAGCACTTGACAACTGTTAATTCATTAAGTCTCTCCTTGCCTCTGTACAGTAGTTAATGCAAGTACAGGACTCACGCTACCCGCTGCTGGAACTCATCCACCTGGGGGGTGGACAAGGATGAAAGCCATTCAACTATGGAAGGCAGCTCTACCCAGTAGCTTCTAATATTTGGAAAAACAAGGAACGTCTTACTTACCTAGTTAAAACTGCTGGAGAAGTTTCATTAGATGGAATGTAATTACCAGAAGTGAATTATGACCAAAAAGCTGGTGCTAACAGTTTTGCTTGTATGCACAATGCTTCGGGATCTTAATTACAGTGATTGGTCTGCAGCCCTGGATGTGTATCTCTCCAGACTATTCCATGTTCCTTAGACTTCTGGCCCCAAGGTTAAGCACAAATGTTTCAGTTCAGTCCTAGAGGGAAGAGTGCCACCTGTTGAATTGTAGAGAATTCATGGGTATGTGTTGGGACTGGTGGAGAAGCCTCTCGGACCACATTCACGCTTGCTTTGCTATGGTAACTAATATAGATGTCTAAAAGAAAACGAATATGTTGACTATTCTTGCTTAGAAAAAGCATCTACAAACGTCTGTGTATTTTCCCCAGCTGGAACGGAGCGTATGCCTGCAGTTTAGCCTACTGCTACTTGAAATAAGCATGCTGCTAAAAGACTGAGGCAGATGGTATTTTTACCACTTCAGGCAAAACATGGCACCTATGGTTCGACTTTCTACAAGTTTAATTTTTTAACAGTTTCCAAATGGCTTGTTTAAATATCTGTATCACAGAGATGCATACCTTTTTCCAATTTCTTTATAATAATTGCTTCAGATGTGTGGCTATGAATAACTATCACTTGGTCAGAACCAGACTCTGTGTTCAGCACGGTGTAGTCTGCGTCCTGCTTGTTCTTTCAGAAGTGCCTAGGACTGTGCCTTAAATGTGCTTTGACACTCGAGCTAATTTTGACACAAAGACTATAAGTGGTTTACAGTAGCTCCATTTATGTTTATCTCTAATCTTTTAACTAAGCATTTTATTTAATTTTGCCCATGACTCAGTAGAGACAAGTGAGTTTTTTTTTTGATTGCGCTTTAAGTGAAAGTTTACAGTTCAAGTCAGTTTCTCATACAAAAAGTTACACACACTTTGTTATGTGACCCTAGTTGCTCTCTCTGCAACGTGACAGCACACTCCTTCTCTCTACCCTGTATTTCCCGTGTCAGTTCAACCAGCTGTTGTCCCTCTCTACCTTCTCATCCTACCTTCAGACGAGAAGTGAGGGTTTTTTTGGTTTTTTTTTTTGCTCTTTTTTCAATGTCTTGTTATTGAGATTCACTCAGCAAATACAAATACCAGTTGCCGTTGAGTCCATTCCGATTCATGGCGACCCTATGTATGTCAAAGTAGAACTGTGCTCTGTAGGATTTTTAATGGCTGATGCTTTGGAAGTAGATTGCCAGGCTTTTCTTCCAAGGCATCTTTGGGTGGACTCAGACCTTCAGTTATAGCTAAGTGCCTTAACCGTCTGTACCACCCAAGGACTCCGAGATTCACAGTAAAAAATAAACAAATTTAAAAAACCAAACCCATTGCTGTAGAGTCGATTCTGTCTCATAGCAACACTGTAGGACAGGGTTTCCAAGGAGCAGCAGGTAGATTCCAACTGCAGACCTTTTTTTTGGTTAGCAGCCATAGCTCTTAACCACTGCGCCACCAGGGCTCCGAGGTTCACTCTAAGCACAGGAAATTCTTCAAGATAAAGAAATATATTGAAGATGTTAATTCATTAGGCATCCAGTTCTCAGTTAAATATAAAAGATGTTTTTTTTAAAGACTAGAATTTTGACTTGCATTGTCTCCTGGAATCTGTTCAGGGATCCAAGGTGGCACATTCTTCTGGCTCTATCCTTCCATGCTGCTCAGGCGTTAGTGTCTAGCAGCTGCTGCTCTCCTCTTCCCTCTCTGCCCAGAAATCCTTGCACATTTTATTTTATTAGGAAATTCATTTGCATAGGGTACACGTTAAAATTCCCCACCATCAAACAGCAGTGTCCACAGACATTTGCATTTACACTGTCACATACCATCACTTCCCTTTAAGAAGAAAAAAAAGCCTTTTCTCTCGTGTCCTGGTTCTCCTTTCCAAGGTTTGCCCTTTTAGCCATTTCTTCTTTTATTGTACATAGATGCTTCAGTCTTTTTCTTGCATATTGAGTCTAAAATTCTACTCGTTTGAACTTTGAGTATAGAAATTTCTCTGTAAATATTACTGTTCTCTCTTTACTGACGAAACCAGACTCTTTATTTTTTTGGCAGGCAATTTTTGCCTGCTCGTTCTTTCTCATAACCCTAGTTAACTGTCTCTGAGAATTTTTCACACTGGCACGTTTAGAGACCAGATGTTGCTGTATTTCCTCTTCCCTGTACCGCCATCTTGGGCAGATGCTGCTTCTCCTACCTTGGGACTTTACATTAACTCCTTAGGCAGAATATTTCATACACCATCAGTAAATGCCCTAAGTCTCTCATTTCCGCTAACCTCTTGAAGATGTTTGAGCATTGAGGATTTCTATTTTAGTGGTAATTATGGAGACTACGTAGAAGCATTTGATATTCTCCCCCCTTGTCTTGTTCCATAAAAGGCTGTGGTAAGATTAAAAAAAAAAAAGATTAGATAGTTATGATTTCATGTAAAGGAAAACAAAGAACCTCACAAATATAAATGCTACCACAAATTGGGTACAACTATGTAAATTTTTATATGCTTGTAGATAAAGACTGGAAGACAGCATGTAAACACATAAATATAAAGGCACGAAGGTGATAGCATTAAAGCATATTTCTAAATAAGAAATACATTCTGTTTTTTTAAGATTTCTGTTTTGTAAGCGTAAACTCTGCTTTAAGTTAATGTGTTTTCACATTATGACTTGAGCTATCAGAATTGAAAAATAACTTGTTTGAAATCATATTTGTAGTAACAAAATAAGAATTTGACTCTAGGCTCCTAAAGAGTTGTTTGCTTCTGTGACAGTAGGCAGAAATGCACAGTTGGAAAATGTAATTTTTTTATGATGTGAGTTTTTGTGCTAGGCCACGAGGAGTGCTCAAAGGGCTGGAAGACAGTGGCTAAAGATGGAAACTTAGGATGTGGAGGAGCCATTACAGGCTCTGCTCTGATTCCCAGACCACATCTGAGAGATGGGTGCTGCAGGATCCTGCCATTTGAAAGCTTTAAGTCCCCCACTCCTCATTTCTTTAAATATCAGATAGAACCAGTTATTTTTCTTTTGGCAATCTCGTTTCAGACAAGTGTTTGTCCTTGCAGCAATAATGAATAGATTCTGTTTAGTCTGTTTTTCAAAACAACTAATTCATTAAAGTTGGTTTTTGCAACTTCTGCTTTGATTTCAAACTCCTTCAAAATATAATTATTAACGATGGAGAAAGAATCATTGATCAATTTCTGTCCACAGTAAAGCACGGAAGGTTTTGTACCATGAGAAACTTTTTATCCAACATAAATTCTAACCACACATGTAATGGTTAATATCTTAAGCCAGAGTCCAGGGTTGTCCCTTACTATGAGGCCGCAGGTCTTTTTTGCAAAACAGTTGCCTCTGGACAGTCATTCGTTCTCCATCATCAAGCTTTTTTTTCTTCCTTTCCTTTCTTTTTTTTTTTTTCCTTTTCATTTGTCCCTAGTGACTATCAACTTGCTTTGATGATCTGTTTCTGCAATTTCTTAATGTTATTTTTAAAATTAGATTCTTATTCCCTAAAATGTTAGCAACCCTACACACTTGAGTGGCATCAACAATTTAACGATCATGATCTTATTCCCTTATCTGGATGACA
The DNA here is from genome assembly GCF_024166365.1 of Elephas maximus indicus. Taxonomy (NCBI): domain Eukaryota; kingdom Metazoa; phylum Chordata; class Mammalia; order Proboscidea; family Elephantidae; genus Elephas; species Elephas maximus. Next base: position 172,911,104 of record NC_064819.1, on the reverse strand, counting down.
TTATAAAATGTGCCACCTTCGCAATTATTAGTCCAAATATTACTGATGCTGTCTTAATTTAATCTTTTACCCCATTGTCGAGTTGATTCTGACTTATGGCAACCCCATGTGTTACAGAGTAGAAAAGCTCCATAGAGGTTTCTTGGCTGTAATCTTTACGGAAGCAGATCGCCAGGACTATTTTCCATCGCACCACTTGGTGGGTTCGAACCATCAGCCTTTAGGTTAGTAGTCGAGCACAAACCGTTTGCACCACCCAGGGACCTATTCAATCCTTTAAGCAGTTGTGAATCTTTATTTTTATCCAAGTCATGTATCCCTAACTTGTTGATCTTTGGCTTATAATTTTATATATAAATGTTAAATTATTTCGTTTATAATAGTAATATTTAGTGGGGAAATTACTCCCATTCTTAAGTCTTCCATTTTGAATTGCTGGCCCCTAAAAAATTAAATATCTGTATAATATATCACGTTTATCAAGAAGCTAAGGCATACTTAAATTGTTGATGAAGACCAATTCTTGATTGTAAGCCTGAAATTACGTCTGGTTCTACCTACAGTACATCCTGAAGGCCTAGCACAGTGCCTGGCACATGCTACCAACCTGTTACCATTGGGTAGATACTGACTCATGGTGACCCCATGTGTATCTGAGTAGAACTGTGCTCCGTAGGGTTTTCAATGACTGATTTTTCGGAAGTAGATCACCAGGCCTTTCTTTGGAGGTGCCTCTGAGTGGACTCAAACCTCCAACTTTTTAGTTAGCAGCCAAGTGTCTTAACCATTTGCACAACCCAGGGACTCCAGCACATATTAGTTATCCACTAAATATTTGTTGAATGATTATTGAATGAATGAATGACCCAAGATATACCACACATTTGTGCCTATACTCTGTTATATAAATTCATAAAGCACATTTGACTTCACCTTTGTTCCTTTTATTTCCCTCCAACTGTATTTTTAATCAAATGATCACATTCTCAATGCCCTGCACGTTCTGGGTTGAAACGAAAATTCAGTTGTAGTAGTCTTTTGAATCTTAGTCTAGAAAGCTGACCAAAAATGCCCTCCAGGCTGGTTCTGTGGGTGAGTGCTCTGCACTGTGGGAGAGCTGGATTCAATTATGGCTCCCAGTTTGTGGTATCAGGAGCCACCTGTGCACAGGGAGCGCCTGTATGCTTTATGTAGAGGGTAGAGCCTTCTGTCCCCGTAGAGGAGCCTGTTTGGTCCGTTACAGTAGTTTTAAATAGATCTGAAGGGGATACTCTCATTCCTTGTCATAAAATACAGTGCAGTAGCTTGGCTTCTCCAAAACTATCTTTTTTTGAGAGAGAAGAGAAGGGAGGCACCTCTGTGTTGATACTGGATACAGTCGTAGTAAGTTAGAAATCTATCATTAACTAGACTTATATTTCCAAGCATGTACACTAATCCTACAGTCTGATTTTGTGCAGAATTAAGGATTTCTGTAATTTCAAGATGTTTGATCAGAAAGCTGTAATTTGTTTCATTGGTACATCTGAAATCATTCCCCCATGTTTCCTAAGCGGTGTCTGTAAACACTACTCAGCTTCCCGACTTACCACATCAGAGTATTGATCCTTGATGATGTTCTTAACCACCGTTCCTAAAATAACAAGGTGGCTATGCCACCTTGATTTTCAAACAAAATTACTGAGGTAACAGAAGAGATCAAAGGACCTGCAACGTAGGTTAGTGATGTGTGAGATGCTTCTAAGGGTTATGGGTGAGAGGATCCTATCTCTTTACTTCCTAGTCCTTGTCTCTCTGGTTCGATCAAAGATCTTACTTATTCACTAGATTGTAATCAAGCCAAATTCATACCTCTGAAGACTGATTAGTACATAGTGCAGTGGTGCCCCTGTGGAAGATCTCCCTCTCCTAAATCTAAGGTAATGATGCCAACCTTTATCTATGATTCATTCCTGACAAAATTTGTCTGAACTTGTTTAGAAAAGGTTGTGTTATGATCTCTTTCTATGAACTGTAATCTCTTTAAGGTCTATGCCATTGTTTGTATTTATTTTTTAGTGGGAAAGACAGTAATAATGCCTAGTAGTTTTCTCAGTATGCAGTATGTTAAAAACAAAATTCTCTCTCTTTGAAGAAGAGATCAAGTAACATAACAGTGTTCACATAGTACCTCACAGAGTCAAGATTCTAGGTCAGCTGTCTCTACATCGTAAACTCTTTACCACCATACTGCTTGTCAAAGTGCTTTAGACATACTACCAAAAAAAAAAAAAAACTTATGTAGGCAGGCTGTGGTCTTACAAGTATTCAGAAAACCTTCCGCATCACTGTATAATCTAACAAGGTTCTGGTCTCACAAATAGTGATTGTCTAATAAATCACTGCCCTAGAATTTATGTTTGCTGAACTAGTGCAGTAATTATTGTGACTTTTTTTTTTTTTTTAAGTTGGTAGACATTCTTTACTCTTCCAAGAAGGTTTTACAGATATAACCAGTTAAACAGCAAGTCATCACCATTCTCTGGAGGGAGGCAAGGATCTAAGTTAACAAGTACATCTTCCTAACACCATAATCTAGAGACCTCCTACGTCTGGAAATGGTGTTAATCCTCTAGATAAGATTATCCTTATATGACACAGAGAATAGCTTCTCCACCCCATCCATCTGAGTCCTGCATTTTCCCCTGTATGAGACAACTTGCCCAGAAGATGTGGCTAAGAAGGATACAGATCAGGTCCTAGAAACCTCTTTTCCCTGCTTGGGCTACTCCTGGGTCCCATTTCCTCTGCTGTGCAAATATTCCTCCTACAGTCTGTGTTATTGACTACACCCTTGTCACATGGACTGACAGCAGTTCTTGACAGAGGGTGAGCTATGGGAAGGGGAGCCAGTGCCTCTTCTCTTGCCAACAGAGCAGTTTTGCATCTAGAATTTTCTCCATTTCTCAATTCAAGACAACAGTTTATCAACTTCTAAAATATAATGGTGCTCTGTCTTAGCAGGATGCTTTTGGTAGAAAGAGTCAGAAGTTTAAACACAAAAAGGAATTTACTAACTTCAGGTACTCAAAAGATACCATCAAGAATATCATTCTCTTCCTCTGTCTGGCCATCTCTCTCTGCTTTCTAGTGGGAAGACTATATTCTCAGGTAGATTCTTTCCATGTGGTGACAAAGATAGGCACTGGAAGTTCTAAAATTCATGGTGTTTAGTACTAGTAATCACAGCTGAAAGAGAATGGTTCTCCTCTAATAACTCTAGTAAAAATTTCCAGAGATGATTTCATTGGCCTGTTTTGGGTTCCAAGCCTATACTTGATCCAGTCACAGAGCCAAAGGGTCAAGGTACTTACTCTGAATGAGTCACCTGGTGAGAATTGGGGCCAACCTAACCAAGAATGGGAAAGGATCCCCCCAAAAATGCTGGGCTCACAGAAAACAATTCCAATTTTAAGTGTAGTCCATAAATTTTCATTTATCCTTCTTATTAGGAATTTGAAGATTTTTAATGTAACAATATGTTACAAAACACTCTAAACTCTAAAAAGATGTTGGCAATTTTAAATTTATAATTTTAGATGTGGTATTAACATTCTTAGCTGGAGATAAACATTTATTTCATTGTCATTATTGTCAGTAGATATAATTTTTCTGTTACTTGAGGTACTTTTTAGTGGCAGAAGACATAAATACATTTTAAGTTCATCTTGTATCAGGATATAAGCTATGATGTTAGGAATCTATAGCCATATGGATAATGGCGGTAGTGGTAGTTTTGAGACAAGTGGACTCCAGATATCAGCATCCAAATGCTAAAGCAGATGAAAATTCGTATATGATGAGGATATAAGAAATTTATAGTAAGACATAGACTTGAACAAAATAATAGAAACCCAAACTTACTCTTATATAGTTTATGTATTCCTCAAACAACCCCCAGGACTGTTTCATACTTACGTGATATGAGTGTCATCCCACAGTGTTCTTTTTTAATTAAATAACCAGCATAGTATTTGTCATGAGATTACAGAGCTTACTATTTATTAATTCACTCTCAAAAAGGCTACAGGCAAGTCTGGTTCATTGCTGTAGCCTACAGCCTGTGATACTTCTTTGCTTGCTGAATTTCTATTACAGAGCTTGTTAAAAAGCTTCATGGTCCTAGTTTCACTTTTTGAATTTCAATGTGTAGAATTAAGCTCTTCTTTGGAATATGATACTAAAATAAAAATTGACTTTGAATCAAAATATATGTAAATCTATGATTATTTATAAATCATCAAATTTTCATTTGGAAGACATGATAACCAAGAAGCAATGATTGCTTTTCCTATGAAATTAATCTTAATGTTAATATAATTCCATATTGCTAGCCTCAAATGCCCAACCTATCAATGTTGATGAAAGGTTTTTTGTTTTTTATTTTTTTGTGCTTTAGATGAAAGTTTACAGCTCAAGTTAATTTCTCATACAAAAATTTATACACATATTGTTATGTGACATTAGCTGCAATCCCTATAATGTGACATTAGTTGTAATCCCTACAGGTTTCCCGTGTCCATTCAATTGGTTCTTGTCTCCTCCTGCTTTCTCATCCTGCCTGCAGACAGGAGCCGCCCATTTGGTCTCGTGTATCTGCTTGAACTAAGGACACTCTTCACGAGTATTTTTTTTATCCAATCTAAACTTTATCTGAAGAGTGGGCTTCGGGAATGGTTTTAGTTCTGGGTTCACAAAGCATCCAGGAGCCATGGATTCAGAGGTTCCTCCAGTCTCAGTCAGACCATTAAGTCTGGTCTTTTTACATGAATTTGAGTTCTGCTCCATACTTTTCTGTCAAGAACTCTCTGTTGTGTCCCCTGTCAGGGCAGTCACTGACAGTAGCTGGGTACCATCTAGTCATTCTGGTCTCAGGCTGATGGAGTCTTTGGTTCATGTGGACCTTTTGTCTCTTGGACTAATGTTTTTCTTGTGTCTTTAGTGCTCTTCATTCTCCTTTGCTGCACATGGGTTGGGACCAATTGTTGCATCTTAGATGGCTGCTCGCAAGCTTTTAAGACCCCAGAAGCCACTCACCAAAGTGGGGTGCAGAACATTTTCTTAATAAACTTTGTTATGCCAGTTGACCTATTTGTTAAGAGCAAGAATCTTGATTGGGCTATCTTCTTTGTGACCTTGGGTGACTTACTCTGTGCCCAAGTTTATTCATCTGTAAAACGAGACTAATAATAGTACCTACAGGACTGCTGTGAGGACTGAAGAGAGAGATGTGGAAAGCACTTAGCAGAGTGCCAGGCACACATAAGTACTGTATACAGGATTGTCTTTGTTGTTGCTGCTGCTATTATTGTTGCAATTTTAATATTGGGAAGCACTACAATTCCTGATGGCAGCCATACATATGTATGTGTATATATAGATTTCTGTTATATATATATATGATCAGAAATGATAATTTATATGAAATTAGTTGTTGGATTATATTTAACTCTTCAGGTAGACCGCAGTATGGAGTCATAAATGTACTTAGCTGAGAGATTGAGCCTTGAAGGAAGTTCTGAAATCTCACTCCCAGTAGTAAGCCACATACCATAGGGTCTTTTAAGGAGAATAGATTTTAAATGGTCAGTATGATTTGAGAAAGTAACATCATTCTGTATAAGTGTATGTGAGCACGAGACGCTTGTTATACCGCTCTCCTTTTCACTTGAGGAGTCCTGGGAACCTGGTGGAAGCCATGGAGGTGGGAGGTAAGAAGAGAAACTTGGAAGGGATGGCACGTTGCTGTTCCCAGACGCTGTGGCCTTTCAGGCACCTTGAAGCAGAGTTTCCAAGACAAAGCCACACAGGAACATTTTTGTAAATCAAAAACACGGATGTTTCCAAGTCACTAATAATCAGATTTAAAATAGTTACAACACCTTCCTGAATCTGTGTAAAATAGTATACGAATGGTTATAATTAAAGCCAGGCACATTATATAAATGTACATAAGTTTTGCAATGGTCCCCATGCTCCCTTCCTCTTCAGACCTTGCATTTGTATAGCATTTTACTGATATCAAAACAATTTCACATCCATTATCTTATTTGTCCTTCATAATAATTCCATGAGGTACAAATATTATCTTTCAGATTTTACACACGTCCAGGCCCAGCATTTCCCCACTACAGCATGTCTCCCTGCTATTATTTCTCATGTTATGAAGCACCACAGAAATGAATTAATCAGTAGTTTCTTATTGGAAGAGAACACTTAAGGTTGTTTCTCACTGTAAGTGACAAAAATGTTCCTGTGTGGCTTTGTCTTGGAAACTCTGCTTCAAGGTGCCTGAAAGGCCACCACGTCTGGGAACAGCAACGTGCCATCCCTTCCAAGTTTCTCTTCTTACCTCCCACCTCCATGGCTTCCACCAGGTTCCCAGGACTCCTCAAGTGAAAAGAAGAGCGGTATAACAAACATCATATGCTCACATACACTTATACAGAATGATGTTACTTTCTCGAAAGATAAATAGAACTTGTTAGAAGTTCAGTATAAAAGTGAGATTAATACTCAATACCAATATATACTTTTAAAAATTTACAGGCTATTTTGTAGGAAAAAAATTACTCTGGTATTTTATTAGAGAACAGTAAAAAGATTAAGGCATGGGCCAAATTATATTTGTCATTGTGAACTCACTGATTATCTAAGGAGGTTTGGTGGCATAATGGTTAAGGGCTTGGCTATTAACCAGAAGGTCGATGGTTTGAACTCTTAACCACTGTGCCACCTGGGGAACAGGTACCTTGTAATAAAAAAACACTCTGCTGCCATTGAGTCGATTCCAACTCATAGCAACCCCATAGGACAGAGTAGAACTGCCCCATAGAGTTTCCAAGGAGCACCTGGTGGATTTGAACTGCCGACCTTTTGGTTAGCACCCATAGCTCTTAACCACTACACCACCAGGGTTTCCACCTTGTAACAGAATCCTGTAATTAATCTAACGATGGCTTCAAGGTTCTAACAACTATAAGTATGGTTATATCTAAAAATATTTGGCTTGATGCATTTTTTTAATCTGTGCTGTGTATTAAAAATCATTTGCCCTTGTGCATAAGGATACAAAAGACATTGTTGACATACATGTTCTTGTCTCAACTGAAATTGCCATGCTTTCAGTTTATTTAGGAGTGAAAATAAAGACAGCATATTTGTTAAGAGCAGGAACCTTGACTGGGCTCATACCTTCTATGTGACCTTGGGTGACTTACTCTGTGCCCAAGTTTATTCATCTGTAAAATGAGAATAATAATAGTACCTACCTCATAGGACTACTCTGAGGACTGAAGAGAGAGAGATGGAAAGCACTTAGAAGAGTACCAGGCACACATAAGTACTGTATACAGGATTGTCTTTTTTGTTGTTGTTGCTGCTGTTATTGTTGTAATTTAATATTGGGAAGCACTACAATTCCTATTGTGTTTTTGCATATAAATTTATGTGACTAAAAATCCTCTTATTTCTCTCTCCTTCCATGTTTTGCAGATGTCTAATTAAAATCAGTGGATTTTTTCTTCCTCTAGACTCTTTTAACAAATGATTTCTAAATAAAAATGAATGCATTTTATGTTGTCTGCAATACATTTCAGTTTATTGTAGTAGAGAAAGGTTTTATTGTAGCTTTTCTTTTTTTCCAAGTTTTGTCACTTAGAACTTGTCAAGGCCTATCAACTGAAGCCCTGACAGCTAGAATCTTGGAGTTGGTTGGGACCTTGGAGGCAGCCTGTTCCACTTCCCACATCAGCTAAAAATAGTTTCATTCATACTTTCTGTGACGTGTAGTCATCCAGTCACTGATGAGCTTACAACTTGTCAAAAAAAAGAATAAATGCTGTTAATTAGAATTTAGACAACAGAATAAATTCAAGTCATTTGAAAGCTTTCTTATTTTTAGTTGAAATCTCAATACAAATCCACTACCTAACATTTTCTAGGAATAGTTGTTTTACTTGTTTGAATCTATACTATAATACAGTACACATTTCTCTACCTTATCCATGAAGGACAAAATTACCAAAAATCAGAATACGTACTCTCTCTGGCATTTCTGAAGCTAACAGACAAGTGGCCGTTATCACTAGAAAAATGAGGTACTTTGTCATGACTTGCTCTTTATGAGCCACCTGTGCTGGGGCCACAATCACTACTGCTTTTTCTTCCTAGAACTCACAAACTGTTTAACAACCCTTTCTGGATTTTTGCCACAAATCGACAATAAATTCACTAGTCTGTGCTCCAGAACACACCTTTGTCTTCATTTTTTTTTTTTCTTTTGTTCTCTGTTTAAAGATACCAGTCAGTTTGCAGTCTCCAGCCCCTCTCCCATCTATGAGATGTTTTGCTGTCCTTTAGTAGCTGAGATGGGCATTTATGAAGAGCAGGACAGAGGTGGGTGGATGCCTCTGTAAAGGTGCTCTAGACTTGTAGCTAGGTTTACAGAATGAGAAGGAAGATCTAGAGGCAAAGGGCCAGAAGATGAAAGCCTGACAGGAACATCAGACACAATGAACAAGAAAGCTGTGGGCAGGGAAGAAGGGTGGTGGAGTTCTATACAGTTATGTGTCCTAAAGGACAACATTATCTCCAGAATGGGAGAGTGGGTGGTCTCGGAAAGGAAAAGACAGCAGAACCCAGAGGAAAGCAGAATCTCAGGATGGTAGCTGCATCCAAGGCCTCCCCGGGCCATTTGAATGGTTGTGTCGTCCTAAAGGAGCCCTGATGGCGCAGTGGTTAAGAGCTTTGACACCTCACCAAAAAACAGGTTGGCAGTTCGAATCCACCAGCTGCTCCTTAGAAACCGTATGGAGCAGCTCTACCCTGTCCTACAGGGTCACTGTGAGTCGGAATTGACTTGACAGTAACGGGTTTGGGTTTTTTTTGTTTTTTGTTTTTAATCCTAAAACCTCCTCTTCATGAAATTTATTTGTCTTTACAGTTTTTAACTTTCTTTAGTTGTTCTGTTTCCCCTTTATCTTCTCTTAATAGTGCTTTGTCTTCCACAAATATTTGAACTTTCTCAATCTTCTTGTTTGACGTATAGCCTTTTACATTTTTCAGCCCCTTATTTTTGTCATTTTCCCTTCCCCTACACACCCCCACAATCGTTAGTGTATTCTGGGTTTTGGCCTTCCTGACAAGGTTGTTTTTCTCTGAATATTTTTAGATCAGAAACAGCACTTTAAAAGCATGAGTGACACATGTACTGGTGATAGTACAGATTGAAGGGTGGAATCCTTAAAAAAAATCCTCACAATTCTGACAATAGTCATAATTAATTATGAAAGAGACCAAAACAAGTGGCTACCAAAGAAGCTTGCTCAGGGCTCAGATTTTAAAAGACCCAGGAGTAAATGATTAGAGGAGAAACATATAATCACCTCCACTGCTGAGCCCTGTTTGAACTCCTGTTGTGTACAAGGTACCACTGTGGAAATATAAGACATCCCTGATTTGAAGGTGTTGACAGAGGAGTACCAAGCTGTAAAAATTATTTTGGGCTTCCACCCTTAAATCTGTATTATCGCCAGTGCATGTGTCACCCATGCTTTTAAAATGCTGTTTCTGATCTAAAAATATTCAGAGACAAACAACCTTGTCAGGAAGGCCAAAACCCAGAATATATTAATGATGGTAGGAGTAGGTGGAGGGAGGGAAAAATGACAAAAATAAGGGGCTTAAAAATGTAAAAGGCTGTATGTCAAACAAGAAGATCAAGAAAGATCAGAAATGTTCATTGCTGGACCAAAGGCAGCATCATGATAAACAGAAAAAATATTGAAGCTGTCAAGGATTTCATTTTACTTGGATCCACAATCAATGCCCATGGAAGCAGCAGTCAAGACATCAGACGACATACTGCATAGGGCAAAGCTGCTGCGAAAGACTTCTTTAAAGATAACACTTTGAGGACTAAGTTGTGCTTGACCCAAGCCATTGTATTTTCATTCACCTCACATACATGCAAAAGCTGGACAATAAATAAGGAAGACCGATGAAGAATTTGATGCCTTTGAATTATAGTGCTGGCGAAGAGTATTGAATATACTGTGGGCTGCCAGAAGAATGAACAGATCTGTCTTGGAAGAAGCATAGCCAGAATGCTCCTTAGAAGCAAGACTTTGTCTCACGTACTGCAGACATGTTATCAGGAGGGACCAGTCCCTGGAGAATGACATCATGTCTGATAAAGTGGACGGTCAGCAAAAAAGAGGAAGACCCTCAACAAAGTGAATTTGACACAGTGGCTATAATGATGGACTCAAACATAGCAATGATTGTGAGGATGTCACAGGACCGGGCAGTGTTTCATTCTGTAGTACATGGGGTCACTGTGAGTCCGAACCGACTGGACAGCACCTGAGAACAACATGACATAGGGTTAAATACCATATAAATCAAAAATTAGTTGCTGTTCACTTGAGACTGTGTTGGCATCTCCTGTCTGGAGGGGAGATAGGAGGGTAGAGAGGGTTAGAAACTGGCAAAATTGTCACGAAAGGAGAGACGGGAAGGAGGGAGCGGGCTGACTCATTAGGGGGAGAGTAAGTGGGAGTATGGAGTAAGGTGTATATAAGCTTATATGCGAGAGACTGACTTGATTTGTAAACTTTCACTTAAAGCACAATAAAAATTATTAAAAAAAAAAAAAGTTGCTGTTGAGTCAGTTCTGACTCATGGCAACCTTACCTGTATCAGAGTAGAACTGTGCTCCCTAGAGTTTTCAATGGCTAAGTTTTCAAAAGTAGATCACCAGGCCTTTCTTCTGGGTGTCTCTGGGTAGACTCACACCTCCAACCTTTCAGTTAGCAGCCAAACATTTAACCATTTGTGCCACCCAGGGACTAAATATCATATAAGCTACCATTAGATATTCAGCTAAGCCTGACTGAATAAAGTTTATAGAGAAACAAGTTAAACAAAATAATCAGAGAAATGCAGAAAGTAGAATATTCTATAGCATAGCTAGCCTGGCCTTTTCAAAATGACAAAAAGATGTTGAAAGAAAGATTAAAGTGTCATAACAAACAAATGCAATGTGTAAGCCAGGGCTGATCACAATTTGAAAAAAAAATAGCTCAAAAAGACATTTGGGAACCAGCTAGGGAAACTTACACATGGACCTGATATAGGAAAAATATTAGAGAAGTATTGTTAACTTTTCCAGCTAAAATAGTAGTATTGTGGTTATGTAGGAACATGTCCTTACCTTAGGAGATGCATGCCAAAACAAGGGTGAAGCACCCCACAGCCAGTGGTGTGCCAGGTCCTGGCAGCCTGGAGCCTACTGTGAAGTATTCTGGAAAATTGTGACCCCACAACAATTGGTAGCTTGAAATAGGCCATGGTGGGAGTGTTTACACCACAGAAATCTGCAAATGCTACAAGTAAGGCTTTTTCCCCTAGAGAGGTGATTTCCCGGCATACTACTACCTGCAGTTTACTTTCAAGTGGCTCATAAAACAACAACAACCAAAAAAAAAACCTAGATAGAACAAAAACTGGCAAAATATTAACGGTTGTTGAAATCTAGATAAGAAGATATATAAGCATTTATTATCCAGGAGTCTGCAACTTTTTCTGTAAAGACAAAGAGTACATATTTTAGGTTTTGCAGGCTACACTGTGTTGCAGTTGTTCAGCTCTGTTGTTACAGCACAGAAGCAACCAAAGACAGTACTTAAACAAATGGCTGTGGTTGTGTTCCAACAAAGCTTTATTTATATAAAAACAAGTGGACTGGATTTGGCCCAGGGGCTATGGTTTGCTCACTCCTCTTGGTTTTTGTTTTTGTGGTACAATACATGTATAACAAAAAAATTGCCGTTTTAACCATTTTCAAGTATACAGTTGAGTGACATTAATTATATTCACCATGTTGTACAACTGTCATCACTATCCATTTCCAAAGTTCTTCATCAGCCCAAAAAGAAACTCAGTACCCCTCAAGCAGTAATTCCCCATTCTCTCCTTCCCCCTACCACTGGTAACCACTAATAACCTTTTGTCTCCACACATTTGCCTATTCTACATACTTCATATAAGTGAGGTCACACAGTATTTGTCCTTTTTGTTTCTGACTTATTTCACTCAGCATAATGTTTCCAGTGCTTCTTTGCTAACCTTTCAACTTTTCTATACTTTATAATAAAAAAAAAAAATGTACAGTTCAAATTTCTTAGTCTAGTTTTCAGAAACCTTCTTGGTTCCCAAACACATGCCCCTGCAAGCTGTGTCACACCAATCTGTTTTCATTCCCTGAATGCTCTGCACTCTTTGGTCTCCTCTGTGCCTTTGCTCAAGCTGTTCTGTCTTTACCATCCCCTTGCTGCAGCCATTTCCATATCCACTTCCATATCTAGTTTTCAAGACAGGCCCTAGATCCCACTTGCTCTGTAAGGCTTCCTGAATCTCTTCCAGTTAAACATGATCTCTTATTCTTTTGAACATCCATAACCCCATTGCCGTCGAGTCGATTCCGACTCATAGCGACCCTATAGGACAGAGTAGAACTGCCCCATACAGTTTCCAAGGAGCGCCTGGTGGATTCGAACTGATGACCTTTTGGTTAGCAGCCGTAGCTCTTAACCACTGTGCTACCAGGGTTTCCTAAACATCTCTAGCCCTATATTTGTACTTTGCTGCTTTTCACGGTATACTCTTAATTAGCTCCTGACCCATAAAGCAGAGGAGGATCATTCTAGTCTTTACACATAGTAGGTATCAGTTAATACTTGTAAATTGTCTATCTAATCCAGTCATTCAGATGCCTACATGCCTGCAAGTTCCAGCCTAGAAGTCTAAGATGAGAGGATTCAGATTTGGAGAGATTAAAGATAATGAAAACAGGGGAAGTATGTTTTCTGTCTATTTAATCTTTAAGACTGATCTGGTCCAGGTCCAGCTACCTTTCAGGGTTGTTGTCTGTCTAGCCAAAATAGACCTGATCTTGGTAGATGGAATAGCTTTCTTGACAATGGCTAAGGGCTTGAGGTAGGAGAACTCATTCTGACGTCTATTGTGTTTTAAACACCTTCAAACACTCTGTGCTTTCTCATTTAGTACCTCCCTCCCCACCCCCAACAGTCCTACAAGGAACTGATATTATCCCCATTTAGAACTCAAAGCAGTTAAATGGTTTCCCTAGGATATAGAGGTAGAATGGGATTGTAATGGTAGAATGGGAATTTGAACCTGGCTGCCTCTGATACCTATCACTATTAGTGCCTTCATGCATTCACTGATTACCAAGAGACCAGAGAACCCTAGGCTGAAATGGCCTCCAAAGCTAATATGCAGTGTGGAAATACCTGTGAAGTGCTAAGAACATACAGTATTAAGTGCCTCTGGACTGAGCATTAGAACACCTAGCTTCTGATCTCAGCTTTGCCTCTGTTCATCTATGATCTTGGGTGAGTCATTGAACTTCTCTGAACCTCTGTTTTCTTGGCTTTATAATTAGTGGAATAAACAAAATTATTTTATTCATTCATGTTTCATGCATTATACAGTAGCTTAAAGTTTTATGAGGAGATAGTAAATGTAAAGTAAATGGAGAATTTAAATACAGCACTATGTAGTAATGCAGTACTCCAGATATGCACAAGGTCCTCTGAGAGACCAGAGGAAGAGGGGCACCTAGCTCTTAGGGGCCAGTCTTCCTAGCTGAGTGCTAGCCAGGGAATTTGGAGAGCTTGTCCAGCTGAGGGTAGGACAGCCCCAGGGAAGATGGTAGGTAACCCCTGAGAACTGTATTTCCCTAAATACATAATGAAAGAGTGAAAGGGAGGAAAAATGAGACTGGACAAGAGCTAGATTGGGGAGGGACTTCTGTGCCTCATGAAGGACCTTGGATGTTTTTTTAAGGCTATTGGAAGGCAGTGCAGGTTTTAAAGCAAGATTGTATTTTCATCTTTTGTATTTCCCTGGCAGCGTAGTGGATGGCATTCACGGACACAATTGGTGGTGGGAAGACTCTCTAGGAAGTGATTACAAAAAATAATCCAGAGAAGGGATGAAGACAGCAGAAACTAATATAGTGGCAGTGGGAATGAGAGTAGAGGATAAATTTCAAAAGCTATAAAGGAAATAGAATGTCTAGAACTTAGTGACTGTTCCAGTCAAGATGGTTAAGGACAACCCCACAATCTCAATGGCTTCAAACAAAAAAGATTTATTTCTTGTCTACACCGCATGTCCGCCGCAGGTCCGAGAAGCACTCATTGTGCTCATTGTGGTCACTCAGGGAGCCAAGCTGAGGAGCTCCTCCAACATGGCTGGTTGACATGCCAGGGGAAAAGCTCTGAAAGGTCTTGCACAGGCAGTTAAATGCCCAGAAGTGACATGTATCATTTCCCAACTCATGAATTATAACTTGTCACATGGTACTCCACCCAACCACTGGAGCAGAAAGTTCAGTTGTGGGTGGTCAGGCAACACTCACACTGCCGTGATGCCTGACCACATATTTTCTCCCAGGTTTTTCTTAGGGAATTAGGCAAACATTTGAGGCGTTCGCTAAGAAATAGAAAACAAAACAGGAGTGAGGGAAAGCAGACAGACCAAATCATTATTACTTTTCAACTTGAAAGTATAACCATTTTATTGGTATTTTCCCATCATTTAAGAGCAGGATTGGAAATCACCTCTGCTGTTGAGAGTTTACTTTATTCTTTACAGAGGGTGTTTTAGTTCACTCTTCCTAGTAAACTCTTTTAGTTTTTAAAACAGAGCCTTCAGATCTAATATATGGGTCTTTCTGAAATTTTCTTATGGACTATTGTGTCAACAGACGGTGTTTTAAAAAAAAAAAAGTGATTAGCTGAGATGTTAGTGAAGCCTTCTTCACATAAAAATATCAGACTGCTGAATTCAAAATGCCAGAGATGCAAATCCCACCCCCCCCACCCCACCCCCATTACTCCTGTTGCCGAACAGTAGCACATTTCAAGATACCGAGGGGTGGGAGTTGGGGAGGAGGTGTAATTAGGCTGATTGGAGCCTATTGTGCTGCTCTGAAGCCCAGGCATCCAGCAGCCTCAGGGAATGCTGGTGCCTCAAGATCTTTTGGGAATGATGTCCTCTTTACCTCAAAATAACATGGCAGAAGCAATGAATCTATACTATTTCCTACCTTCTTTGTTTTCCCATCTCCCCTCCCCAATTTAATTGTGGTGCTTACTGCATACCTTAAAAACTGACTTTTATTGTGCATTTGTTTCTTAACAGTTGCGAGAAACAATCAAAGCTGGCAAAGGTGTGACTTCAGCTATTGACCTGTGCCGTTGCCATGGAAACAAAGCACTGGAGGCCCTGGAGAGCTTTCCTCCCTCAGAGGCCAGATCTGCTTTAGAAAACATTGTGTTTGCTGTGACCAGATTTTCGTGACAACCAACTTAAAAAGGCAGTATTGTTCGTTTGCTGGAGAAAAAAAAAAAAAAAACTAGGAAATGAGGTGATCGGGAGAGCTTTCATGATGAAATATCCAAATGTATTAATGATTTTAACAGTATACACTTTTTTTTCCTTCCTAAATGAATACTGCCTTCGTTTTGGAACTGCTACAAACAAAATTAGAAGAAAGAAAGGTCAAGCAGTTTTCACTTGTCACACCAGAAGCACACTTGAGGCTGCAGCAGCAGAAATAATTAATGAGATTCGCTCCTGTGACCTCAGCAAATGGACAGGAAATAAGTCCTTATTGATTGGACTGAGCAAGGATGGCGCCAGGGCGGTGGCCTGTGGTTTTCCTTCTAGAGAGGACAGAGCGAGCTGGAAGCTGCAGGTGTCAAGAGGAACACCATCAATACCAGCTAGAGAGGACTGTCAAATCAAAAGCCAGTGACCAGTTTGTCATAATGAAGGACAGTTCAGTGAATTAAGAAAAAATATACTTTGTCTTCTTGCAGTTATGTCTCTGTGCTATTTATAGATCCAGTGTGCATATAGTTTGTGTTTTATAGTTTTTATAAGATTTTTTTTGTTTTTGAGAAGTTGCTGGGAAAAAATGCCAAATATTTTAAGTAGGAGATTAAAGCGTTATCAAATGTTAACTTGGTTATATCAGGAATTGCCTGTTTTTCTTTCTTAAAGACCAAATATTTTTCAAGCACCATTTCAAAGAACCTAACTTTTTTTTTTAACTGAACAAGTTGCACTTTTCCAATGAAATATATTATTTTGTTAATACTTTGGTTTAGAGAATAAGTTTAATTTTTACAAGTTTCAGCTTGTAATTACTGAACTGGGGAATTCTTTGGTGAGATTTTTCTTTTAACCTGAGAATGCCAAGTTTTGGTCTTGAACCACAGTCATCCAGTTACAGAAAGAATATAAGCAATGGCATAGCCCTGCAATCAGACGCTGTCTCTGTGTGGTTCACAGGAGATGATTTTTGCGGTTTGCACGCATACAGTGTGAGGACACCGTTGACAAGAAGGCTGAGTTTACATAAATGATCTAGATTGAGACTTAGCTACCTTTCTTCCTTATGTGGTGTAATTACAGCCCTATCTGGAGACAGCGAACACAGCAAACAGATTTTATTACCTCGTTCACTCAAACACTGAAGTTATTTTAGCGAAATCCTTCCCCACAAGAGTTACAAAAGCATTTTATCAGAGCCCAGCATGTGGCCTGCAGTGAATAGAAACTGTAAAGCTACAGAGGTTAAAGTACTGTATTGTGAAATATTTTTAAGTGTGCCTGAAATATTGTAATTGTACAGTTTATGCTACTACAATTTGAAGGTGTATAGATTTAGCTTAAGAGAACACTCCATTCTTCTGTTTTAAATGTCTTTCTTTTCTCACTGAGATTGGCTTAATTAGTAACGGTGGTTAAGATGCTTTAAATCAGACTAGGTTTTAATCCTTAACTTCCACAAAGGAAGAGTAATGCTTTGTCTTCTTTGGATGGGCAGGAACTTCAGTGTGCATAGGTTTTATCAAGCACATGGTTCTGTACTGCAGGGTGTGGGACAAGATCCCAGGGCTCTTCTAATTCAGTTTAATAGCTGGTTTTCTCTGTGACCTTGACCCTCTGAATCAGTTTCCTCATCTGTAAAATGAGGTTAAATTGGATAATGTATGAAGTCTCTTCCAGCTTTGTTGTACTTTCCAAGAACTGGCCATTTCTGACTGGCCAAATAACAAAAATGAAGTTCCTGAGTGGTGCAAATGGTGAACGTGCTCAGCTACTAACTGAAAGGTTGGCTGTTTGAGTCGACCCAGAGGTACCTCGGAAGAAAGGCCTGGTGATCTACTTCCGAAAAATCAGCCCCTATTCTACTCTGACACACATGCGGTTGCCCTGAGTCATAGTTGACTGGACTGCAGCTGGTAGATGAATAACAAATACGCCATGCTGGATTCAGGAAGGAGGGAAGGTGAAACCCAAAGAGAGGCCCTGAAGGAATGCAGAAAGTTTAATGGCAAACTTCCTGTTAAACTGCCTCAATGACGGAAACTATTCCCAGCTCTCCTTTATTTGACATGAAATCCGACACTCCTCTGTTTCGACACCCACCTTTCTGCTCTCTTTGGGACCTTTCCTATGTTGCTTTTGTCACTGTCTTCCCAGCTGCCTTTATTCCATCTCCTGTACTTTGCCATGCTGACTCCCTGACTCCTGGGGTCCCAGGAGCAGTAACCTGTCCTCACTGATGGGTGGACAGAATGCCCTGGGTGCCTTGCCTGTCTCCTCAGGTCATAGTGAACAGAGTTTCACATCCTCAGCATCTTGGCCAGTTTCATAAAACCTAGCATTGGCTAAAGTATAAAATACTGATAGCCTCTCCTCACATCCCCTTCTCAGGGATATTTATTTATTTATTAGTTCAAATTAAGTCCTTACAGTTTCAGACAATCTCTGAGGAGAAATTCGGGGCAGGGAGATACTCCTTAATCACACCTCTCAGCCTGCTGCCTGGGTACAGCCAGTAAAGGTGATGAATAGGTAGAGTTAGTGGCCCTAGAATGTCTCCTCTTCCCCTATTCCTCCTCTAATATCCCCCCCCCCCCCCCCGCCTTTGTTTCTTGCTAAGGCAAAGAATTCATTAGCTTTTGTCCTACTCTTCTCTACCCTGCCCGGCCCCCAACTTCTGAACTGACTCCTCCAAACCTCACTTCAGGCCCCCATCCTGTCTGCACTCTCCTCACTGTCAGTTTCTTTGTTAAGTGTAATAAAGGCTCCACTAGTGAGGGCTTCCAGGTATCAGACACTCTGGGCTAAGTACTGTTTCCCAACTTACAGATGCAGAAACTGGCAGAGAAGACCAGGGACCTCTGTCCTGAGGCTTGCCCTCACACCTCACACCTGAAGGTCTTTTCAGATCATACCTCTTTCTCTCCTCCTTTGCTTCTCCTTCCAAAGAATAAGATTCTTTACCCACTGCCGAAGTTCGCAAGCCTGTTGTCTCCTATCTCCTTTGTGACCCTATTCTTGAATCTTCAGTGTTCCCTCAGTTGGCTATGAATGTGCTCAGTTCTCCCTGTACTTTAATTAAAAGTCTTCCCTCCGCCCTGTTTATCCTTCCGCCTCCATTGTTTTCTTCTCAGCTTTGCCAACAAAGCCTGTTAACTCCTTAACCCCTGCAATTGGTCATTCGCTACCAGGTCCCTGCCGTCTAGACCAGCGCCAGCACTGTAGGCCTCAAAGGTACTTGTTCAACAAATGTATTGGGCCTTTCACTGCATACGCCACTGAGACAACATAAGGTTCACGGATGATGTCTTGTTGCACGCCGCATGCCTGCACTCAGCACCCTCTGTTCCTCTGCAGTGTTTCTGCTTGCTAACCGCAGCTTCCTCCTCAGCTCCTGGCGGCCTCCCTTCTCATCCTTCCCTGTTCTCTGACTGCTCCCCCTGGGTCTGATGTGGCTTGTTTACTCCCACTCCTAGAGACATTCCTTCCTAAAAATTCAAATTCTATTTCTCCAGAAACTACAGAGCAGTTTCCTGCCCTACCAAGTCCCCTTCTTTTAAGTTCTCCAACTTAAAAAAACTGTTTTCTGGCAAAAAAAAAAAAAAATGTGCATTAGAGTTAGTGAGCTATTGACCACTCATGGTTAGTTACTTTGAATGACGGTAAGGGTTATGACTATGATTAAATGCTTTAGCTTTGTTGTTTTACTTGATGATTATACAATTTTTTTTCACGTTTTCTTTTATAATGTGGCTATCCATTCGTATCTAAAAATAAATTATCAATGACATTGTTTACTTGGTCCAGGGTCTTACGCGCCAATGTTTGAGACTTTGTATTATCTCTGATGGTGTCATTTCTGTGGCCCAGGATGTGGGCAACACCTACAAATTTAGGGTTAAAAACATATACATTAGTGCAAAATGCTCCAAAAAAAGATGTAGACATTTATTTGGGCCCAGCATGTATAACACGTTGAACTCCCGTGACCACACAGTAATCTCGGTAATCCATGATAATCTCCTTTCAAAACTTGCTAAGTAGCTAGCTGTACTAAAGATCTCTTTGGGTGAGGGGGATTGGGGGAACGACATTTAATCGACAAAACTGCAGCTAAAGGGTACTTTTTCCCCCAAGACTCTAGCTAATCAATGCTCGTACTGACAAGAAAGACCTTGCTTTTCAGAAAACTCTTTTCAAACTCCTTCCTGGAGTTCTTAGTTGCAGGAAGATCCTTTCCTGCCTCTTCTTTTGTTTTCCCACCTTGAAACCCCATTGTGATGATTGCCTTTCTGACCAATAGAAGCTCTAGCATCTGCCTTTAAAGCTGTGAAGACTGCCTCTTAAGAGAAGGTTTGCCACATCTCCCTAAAGCACCAGAGGTCAGTGACAGATTAGGTTGGGTTGGGTCAGGTTTTGTAATCCTTTGCGTATAATTAAATAATTGAGAGGACACAATTATCATTTTTTAAAAAGTGATAAACCAAAAAAAAACCGGTGCCGTCGAGTCGATTCCGACTCATAGTGACCCTATTAAGGACACATCTCATTATTATTAATAGTTTCCATTACTGCTGTTGTTATTGGTTGTTAGTTGCTGTTGAGTCGCCTCCGTCTCATGGCAACCTTATGTGTAACAAAAGGAAGCATTGCCTGGTCCTGGGCCATCTCACAGCCTTTCGTATGCTCGAGCCCATTGTTGAAGCCACCATGTCAGTCCGTCTCATGGAAGTTTTCCCTTATTTTTGCTGATCCTCTGCCTTACTAAACACGATGTCCTTATAGTGATTCATTACTGTCAGTAGTGTTTTATTAATAATAAAGTTGTTAGTACCTTCTTGTAAAAACACAATGCAAGTTAACAAGATAATCATTTCCTTTTTTTTTTTCTTTCCTCCTTCTCCTAGTTTCATTCCTAATTCTTTCTCAAATTACCTGTTTTACTCTTTCAGAATGTGTTCTGATTTCTAAAGGTGGTTAACAAAAGGTAGTACCCAGGAGAGTCAGAGGACAAAACTGATAGTGGGATCTGCCCCTCCCTTCCACTCTTCCCACCTGCCCTCCGTGCCCTGAAGTGCTAGGGTGTAGGCCTCTATTGATGGAGGAAGGTTTCTGGGGCTTTCATTCTTTTTCTTTTGACTGCATCTTCATGGGAAAGCTACAACCATTTACTCTCAACTTGATCTGCCCACTTCTGGCACCATCACTGTTCGACCTGTGAGCAAACAGGTACATGGGCTCTCCACTGCCTCCACTGTTAGAGCAGCATGGCTTTACTTTTTAACACATTTACAGAAATTTTGGAAAATGGAAAAGAACTAATCATTTGCAGTCTCATACCCTAACATAATTGTTATTAGCGTTTCATTTGTATTTCTTCCAGCCTTTTCTCCCATGGATATCTTTTTTGCATAGTTGCATTTATAGTATAAATTCAACTTTGGGTCCTGCTGTTTTCACGTAACACATCATAAACATTTTCCCATAGTGCTGCAGCCTTCGTGGCATTATTAATGGGTAGCTAAAATTCTAAACAAGGTATTTGGATTTCTATTCTGGGTTTGTTTCTCTGGGGTAAATGAGTGTATGGTAAATACTTTATAAGTCAACCCCTACCTGCCACTTAGATTTTGACTTGGAAGACTAGTCCCCCTACAGATTGTCCTATGCAGCAGGTTAAAACTGTGGAACAAATTCCCTTCAAATTCATCAACTTGAGTTACTCATCTTCTCAGTTGATACAGCTTTGGTAATTCCTCATTTCTGCAAGATGATGCTTAAGATGAAATCACATTTCTGCATATTTTCCTCTTGCTTCACTGTAAGTTCTAGCTAGCCACGCTTCAATACGATGACTTCTTCCTGCCCGCTGAAATTCAGAGTCAACTGGCATATCTTCTGCTTTCAGCCAAGACTACAGGAAACCCTTTTGTAAAAGATGAGAAGTCATCCTGGCTTCTTCAAAGACTTGGGAAAAGGAAACATTTAGCGTTTGTTCTAAGAGAAACAAAATAATCTTTATCTGACTCAGATCTTTCATGCTGTAACATGATGAGCCTATCATGCTTTGTTACTATTATCTTGTTTTATTTTGGTCTTTTTTTTAAACCTTCAAATGAGCTAAGAAAACATCATCCTCCTCAAAGAAGCTGCATTTGCAATGTTTCCTTCTAAATTAACTGTAACTTTACTGTTTGCATTACCTTCTCACTTTCTAGGCATTTTAATGAGGCTCCCTGTTTGCTACTCTGTCATGAATTGCTCAGTAACTTAAATTCAACTTGTATAGAATATGACCAATTTATTATAAGCTTCCTAATTGCTAGAGCCTTGGTGGCGCAGTAAGTGATAAGGCTGCTAACCAAAAGGTCGGCAGTTCAAATCCATCAGCCGCTCCTTGGGAACCCTATGGGGCGGTACTACTCTGTCCTCCAGGGTTGCTATGGGTTGGAATCAACCCAACGGCAGCAGGTTTGGTTTTTTTTTTTGGTTTACCTAACTGTTAGAAATCCCTGGGCAGTGCAAACCATTAACGCACTTGGCTGCTGAAAGGTTGGCAGTTAGAGTCCAGCCAGAGGTGCCCCAGAAGAAAGGCCTGGCAATCTACTTAAAAAAAAAAAAATCAGTCATTGGAAACCCTAGGGAGTGTAATTCTACTCTAACACACATAGGGTCACCATGAGTTGGAATCAACTTTACAGCAACTGGCTTTTTACCGATTTCCTCATTACTGCCCGTTTATGCATTCTACAGCATGCTTTTCTTTCCTGCCTGCCTACCTTCTTTTTTTTTTTTTTTTAAGATTATAATTGCTTTAATTGCATTATTTTTTAAACAACTTTATTGAAGTATACTTTACATGCCATAAAATTTATTTCTTTTTGTCTTAGTTATCTAGTGCTGCTATAACAGGAGTACTACAATGGGTGGCTTTAACAAAAAAAAATTTACTTTCTCACAGGTTGGGAGTCCAGAAGTCCAAATTCAGGGTGCCAGCTATGGGCTCTAGGGGAAGTCTTTCTCTGTTGGCCCTGGGGGAAGGTCTTAGTCTCTTCTGAGCTTCTGCTCCAGGGCAACCTTCATGTGACTTGGCATCTCTTCCCCCATCTCTATTACTTCCTTGTTTAATCTCTTTTATATCTCAAGAGATTGCCACAGGATGAACCCTACACTGATTTTGCCTCATTAGCATGACAAAGACAACCCATTCCCAAATGGGATTATAACCATAGACATAGATGTTAGGATTTATAACATATTTTGGGGGAAAGAAATCAATTTTTTAAACAACATTTTATTGTTTTTGGTGAAACCTAGCAAATCCGGTTCCCATTTAGCAGTTTCTATCAATCGTTCAGTGATATTGGTTACATTTTTTATAATGTGTCAACATTCTCTTTTTTTTTTTCTAGTTGTTCCATCTCCAGTAATCTAGTTTCCCTGTCCCCCTTTTCCTTCTCATCTTTGCTGTAGAGAAAATGTTGTCCATTTAAATTCATTTAAGTGTACAGTTCAATGATTTTTAATAAATTTACAATGTTGTGCAAGCATCAACACAATTTTTACAACAAAAGGATTGCATTTGCAGTCAATTCCTACTTGCACCCTTAGTTTTAGGCAACCACTGATCTACTCTTTGTCTCTCTAGATGTGACTTTTCTGGGCATTTTGTATAAATGGAATTATACAATATGTAGTCTTTTGTCCCTGAGTTCTATCAGTTTTCATAATGTATTTTAGGTTTATCCATGTGCCCACATGTGTCATTATTTTGTTCCTTTTTATTGCTAAGTGGTATTTCATTATTTGGATATACAGCATTTTGTTTATCCATTCACTAGTTGATTGACATTTGGATTGTTCCACTTTTTATCTGTTATGAACATTCACATACAAGTCTTTGCTTTCGTGAATGAAATATGTTTTCATTTGTCTTGGGTAGATCTCTGGGACTAAAATTGCTCGGCCGTATGGTAAATTTATATTTAACTTTTTAGAAATTGCAAAACTGTTTTCCGAGTAGCTATATCATTTTACATTTCCACCAGCAATGTACAGGGCATCCAGTTTCTTTACATCTTTGCCAACCTTTGTGTCTTAGTTATATAGTGCTGCTATAACAGAAATACCACAAGTGGGTAGCTGTAACAAACCAAAATGTATTTTCTTAGAATTTAGGAGGTTGGAAGTCTGATTCAGGCCACTAGCTGTAGGGGAAGGCTTTCTCTCTGTCTCTATCTGTCTACTCTGGGGGAAGGTCATTGTCTCTTTTCCACTTCTATGCCTATGTTTTGTGGCAATTATGTGTTGTATATCCTCCCCTCAATTTGTGCTTGCTTGCTTAATCGGCTCTTTTATATCTCAAAAGAGATTGATTTAAAACATACAAAAAACTGTTGCTGTCAAATTGATTCTGATTCATAACAACCCTAAAGGACAGAGTAGAACCTCCCCATAAGGGTTTCCAAGGCTGTAATCTTTACATAAGTAGGTTGCTACATCTTTCTTCTCGGCACAGCTGGTGGGTTCGAACCGCTTATCTTTCAGTCAACAGCCAAGTGCTTGACCACTGCACCACCAGGGCATTTAAAACATACCTACACTAATACTGCCTCATTAACATAACAAAACCCATTCCCAAATGGCATTACAACCACAGGTATAGGGGTTAAGATTTACAACACATATTTTCGAGGGACATAATTCAATCTATAATACCTTGAAATTCTCTTTCTTTTTTACCATATCCATTCTAGTGGGGGTGAGGTGGTATCTCGTTATAGCTATTATTTGCATATCCCTAAAAAAAAAAAAATTTTTTTTTTTTTTAATGACCAATGATGTTGAGTATCTTCTCATGTATTAGTCATTTGTCTTTGGTGATATATCTTTTCAAATATTTTGCTTATTTCCTAATTGGGGTTATCATCTTCTTATTGGGAAACCCTAGTGGTGTAGTGGTTAAGTGCTACAGCTGCTAAGCAAAAGGTTGGCAGTTCGAATCCACCAGGCGCTCCTTGGAAACTGTATGGGGCAGTTCTACTCTGTCCTACAGGGTCACTACGAGCCAGAATCGACTCAACGGCAACGGGTTTCATTTGATTTTTTTTCTTATAGAGCTATAAGAGTTCTTTATATATTGTAGGTTTAAGTCCCTTATTAGATATACGATGTGCTGATATTTGCTCCCAGTCTATGGCTTGTCTTCGTTTTCTTAATGGTGCCTTTTGAAATGCAAAAGTCTTTAATTTTCAAAAAGTCTAGTTTATCAGGTTTTTTTTTTTTTTTTCCTTCTATTGATCATGATTTTGGTGTCATGTCTAGAAAATTTTTGCCTAATCTGAGGCCACAAAAATATTCTCCAGTGTTTATTCTAAAAGTTTTATAATTAGCTCTTACACTTAGGTGTATAGTCCATTTTGAGTTAATTTTTGTATATGGTGTGAGGTAAAGCGCTGAGTCAGTGTTTCTCATCCTTAGCAATATTGACATGTTGGGCTGGATCATTCTTTGTTGTGGAGGTCTGTCCTGTGCATTGTAAGAGGTTTACATGCATCCCTAGCCTCCACCTACCAGATGCCAGTAGCACTCCACCCCGAGTTGTGACAACCAACACTGTTTCCAGACATTGCTTAGTGACTTCTCAAGGGAGAAAACTGCCCCACTGAAAACTGCTGGGCTAAATTCATCTTTCGTGCATGTGGATATCCAGTTGTCCAGAGCCATTTGTTGAAAAGATTATTCTTTCCCCTTTTGAATTGTCTTGGCAACTTTGTGAAAAATCAATTGACAATAAACATAAGGATTTGTTCCTAGAATCTCAATTCCGTTCCATTGATTTCTATGTCTATCCTCATGCTAGTATTATACTGTCTTAATTACTATAGCTACATGTTAAGTTTTAAAATTAGGAAATGTAAGTTCTTCAACTTAATTCTTTTTTTCACCAAAATTTTTATTTTTATATTGTATGTGACCACTACTATAAAAACTCATGAAAATATTTACACACAAAAAGGAGGGGTGGGAATGGAAAAACACTAAATAGGCAATAGCTAAGTGGTAACTTTGGTGGAGAGTAAGACAATACACAATACTGTGGAACCCAGCACAGCTTGTCCAAGGCAAGGTCATGGAAGCTCTGTAGACACATCCAAACTCCTTGAAGGACCAAATTACTGGGCTGAGGGCTGTGGGAACTATAGTCTCGGGGAATATCTAGCTCAACTGGCATAGCATAGTTTATAAAGAAAATGTACATTCTACTGTGGTGAGTAGCATCTGGGGTCTTAAAAGCCTATGAGCAGCCACCTAAGATACTCCACTGGTCTCACCCGTTCGGGAGCAAGGGAGAATGAAGAAAACTAAAGATACAAGGGAAAGATTACTCCAAAGGACTAATGGACCACAACTACCACAGCCTCCATCAGACTGAGTCCAGTACAGCTTGTTGGTGCCCAGCTACCACCACTGAAAGCTTACAGGGATCACAATAGCGGGTCCCAGACAGAGCTGGAGAAAAATATAGAACAAAATTCTAACTCACAAAAAATGACCAGACTTACTGGCCTGACAGAGACTGGAGAAACCCTGAGAGTATGGCCCCGAGACACCCTTTTAGCTCAGTAATGAAGTCACTCCTGAGGTTCACCCTTAAGCCAAAGATTAGACAGGCCCATAAAACAAAAAGATACTACAGGGGCGCACCAGCCAAGGTGCAATGACTAGAAAGCAATAAGGGATAGGAAAGCTGGTAATAGGGTACCCAAGGCTGAGAAGGGAGAGTGTTGACATGTCATGGGCTTGGAAACCAAAGTCACAGAAAAATATGTATACTAATTGTTTAATGAGAAGCTAGTTCTGTAAACCTTCATCTAAAGTACAATAATAAAATTAAAAAATGGAAAGAAAAAAAATAAAATTGTTCTTGAGCCCGTTTGGGGCCCAATTTTAGTCTCCAACCCTTGTGGTATTACATGTTCCTGCATTTAAACAGTAAATTTGTAATAAATAATGATAGCACACACACAAAAAGAAAATTACTATCCCAAACCAGAATGTCTTTCAATGTATATGTCTTATGTCTTTGAGTAGAGTTTAAAGTTTTTGTATGGTGCAGACTCTTCTCATTTCTTGTTAGATTTTTTCTTTAATTAAACTTTTAATTTAAGAAATAATACAGACTACTAAATTTCCCCCCCCCCAAAATTTTTTTTCTTATTTTGAGAAAATCATGAATTCACATGCAGTTTTAAGAAATAATACAAAGAGATCCCAGGTACCCTTTACCCAGTTACCCCCAATGGTAAGATCTTGCAAAAATATAGTACAATATTACACACACACACACACACACACAAAACCCCACTGCCATTGAGTCAATTCCAACTCATAGCAAAGCTGTAGGGCAGAATAGAACTGCATCCATAGGGTTCCCAAGGCTGTAATCTTTACGGAAGCAGACTGCCACATCTTTCTCCCGCAGAACAGCTGGTGGATTCTAACCGCCAACCTTTTGGTTAGCAGCCAAGCTCTTAACCACTGTACCACCAGCACTCCTTACAATGTCGCAACAGGATACAATATGTCAATCTTATTTAGATTTCCCTATTTGTACTTGTAGTTCTTTTTCTAAATTGTTTTGGCTACTCTGAGTCCTTTGCGTTTCCATCCAAATTTTAGAGTCAGTTTGTCAATTTCTGCAACAATAACAAAGAAGCCTGCTAGGATTTTGATAGGAATTGAATGTACACATCAGTTTGGGGAGAACTGCCATCTTAACAATATTAACCTCCCAGTCTATAAACTACGCTTTTTTTTTTTTTCCTTCTGTTAACAGCAATACTGAAATTGCTGAGTTACTACTTACTTTATGGTCTTCTGTGGTGCGCAAAATCTTTGTGCTTACAGTAACCCTGTGCTTACTTTTAGAGGAATACAGACAGTCTTTGTGAAGAATATGGGCTTTGGGGTCTTTGAATCCAAGTTCTGCCACTCACAATCAAGTTACTTAACTTCTCTGAATCTCATAGTATTATACACAGACTTATGGACCCTCGGCAGCCTGCCAGGTGCTGGGAGGTGGGGAGCCACAGAATGTACGTGCTCATCATCTGGGAACATCTGGTTTTTCACAAGGTTAAAGGTGGGTGACTTAACAGCAGATGATTTTTAAGAATTTTCATGACATACTGTCTTAGTCATCTGGTGCTGCTATAACAGAAATACCAGAAGTGGATGGCTTTAATAAAGAGAAATTTATTCTCTCACAGTCCAGTAAGCTAGATCCCTGACTTCAGTGCATCAGGTCCAGGAGAAGGCTTTCTCTGTCTGTCAACTCTGGAGGAAGGTCCTTGTCATCTGTCTTCCCTCAGTCTGGGAGCATCTCAGCACAGGAACCTCAGGTCCAAAGGACACACTCTGCTCCCAGCACTGCTTTCTTGGTAGTATGAGGTCCCACTGTCTCTCTGCTTGCTTCTCTCTTTTATATCTCAAAGAGATTGGCTTAAGACACTATCTAATCTTGTATGTTCCATCAATATAACTGCCACTGTCTCATTTCATCATAGTGATCAGATTTATAACACATAGGGAAATCACATAAAATGGTGAACAATCAATACTGGGACTCATGGCCCAGCTAAGTTGACAGGTAACTTTGGGGGCACAATTCAATCCATGACAGACACTAAACATAGATATTATGAAATTGAATATAAGATTTGCATTCATTTTAACATAAAATGTAAGTCAAAATAAAGTTTGTGCTCCAATGCTTTGGGCTAACCATCCTTTCCACATACCTATTACTATTAATAAGTCTTTTGTTCAGTGAGTACTCAGCTGCTAACAGAAAGGTTGGTGGTTCAGATCCACCCGCTTCTCCGAGAGAGAAAGATGTGGCAGACTGCTGTTGTAAAGATTACAGCTTTGGAAACCCTAGCGGGCAGTTCTGTTCTGTCCTATAGGATTCCTATGAGTTGGAATTGACTCAGTGGAAACAGATTTGGTTTTGGGTTTTTTGTTTGTTTGTTTTGTTTTGTTTGTCCTCTAGTCTCCTTCCCAACTCTAGTAGACATTTACTCAGCGTTCACAGCCCTTTCCTACAGAACCTCAGAATCCTCCTCGACGTGGCACTCCAGGCAGGCACCATCGATGTATCAGAGCGTGCACACAAGCCTATTAGACATGTCTGTTCAACTAACTGACAACTATTCACTTTAACTATTTTACTATTTTTTGTGGGTATGTGAAATGAAATCATTAGCCCTGAAAATCAAGGTGACTGTTTTCTCCCAGCTTTTCAAATATTAGGTTCTTCCTTTCAGATCATTTTACTTTCTTTGTTTTACATATAAATTATCATGATGAAGACAATGAAAAGCAGCATATGGTATATTGACTTAAAATGACAGAAACCATAGTGTCATCTAAGTCTTATATTTATAAATATTTCATATTTATATTTTATGTAATCTTGTCCTCCTAAATGCCATCAACAGATATTAAATGTCCATTAGCATGAAAAAAAAAATCCTTGTGAAATGTCTTTGCAAAACACTTTTTGTGCACCATTAAGATCATTACTTCCTATTTAAGAAAGGTATTTTATATACATACATATAAAACCTCATCAATTATAACACTTGAGTTTTGGGAATTTTCTGGATTCTCATCTCATTTTCTATATATGAAGAGATAGACAAAGGCAGGTAGTAGAGAGATCAACTAACAAAAATTTTAAAAAAACATTAGCCATTGTTATGGATTGAATTGTGTCCACCCCACCCCCCGCCCCCAAATGTGTGTCAACTTGGCTAGGCCATGATTACCAGTATCGTGTAATGGTCCACCATTTGTCATCTGATGTGATTTTCCTATGTGTTGTAAATCCTACCTCTATGATGTTAATTTGGCAGAACTAGAGGCAGTTATGTTAATGTGGCAGGACTCAATCTACAAGATTAGGTAGTGTCTTAAATCAATCTCTTTTGAGAAATAGAAGAGAGAAATGAGCAGAGGGACAGGGGACCTCATACCACCAAAAAAGCATCACCAGGAGCAGAGTGCATCCTTTGGATTTGGAGTCCCTGTGCTGGGAAGCTCCTAGACAAGGGGAAGATTGATGACAAGGACCTTTCCTCACAGCCGACAGAGAAAGTCTTCCCCTGGAGCTGGCACCCTGAATTCAAACTTCTAGCCTCCTAGACTGTGAGAGAATAAATTTCTCTTTATTAAAGCCATCCACTTGTGGTATTTCTGTTATAGCAGTACTAGATAACTAAGACAAGCATCTATATATATATGTATGCATATATATTTCTTTTTTTGCAGTGTCCTACCTACCAACCTTTTATGATCAGAAGCTAGCATGACAGATTAATTTGTGTTTAGCAGCTGCTAAGCTATCACCATGGTATCAAGGCACTCAGGCAAGTAGAGGCACCTAAAAACAAATGTGTAGGAAGAAGAATTTGTCCCTAGCCCCCTCACCTTTATTGTCATCTGATTGAGTAAGTTCAGCATTAAAATTCCATCATATTGCTTCACAAATCATAACAAACAAAAAAGGCATCCTTTGAAAAAGAAATTATTGTAGCCCATTAAAATATAATGACGTCTGCAAGTTTTATATTTGTTATTTATAAAAGTCATCACTAATCCTTATATCTATACCTTGTAATGATTGAAACGTATTTATTGAATTTTTGCCCTCCAGCAATGTAAAACACCAGCAAAAAGACTTCCCTATTAATATATAATATTTAAGTTTGCACAATCAAAATGAATGGCATCTTTTTCTTCTGTGTCAATAGTTAAAGTTTTTCAAAGAGCTTTTAAATTTTTTAGTTCTAATAGACAATCCCAGCAAAATGACCTAGTGTAAGTTTTATCTTTAAAAAGTGATATGAACGTAAATTTCACTCCCCCATTTTTCATCTCAGTCCTGTCACTTCCTTTGCCTTTCCACATATACACAGTAAGAGATTATTTAATCCGGGCGGGCACAGTTAGATTTTCTTAAAAATGCCCATCAGCACTATCAAAATATGCTTATAGACTGGGTGTATCACTTGTTTATCTAAAAAAAAAATAGTAGCATAAATATCTGTTTTCAGGAAGCTTTACCATAAGTCTGTCTATATGACTAGATTGTTAAGCAAGGCTATGATTAGGAAATAAACCTCTTTCCCCTTGGCTAGTTCTGATGAAAGCTTTCCAATTTAAACATTGTGTTCGAACATTTTTTCCTTTCAAAGCAGGTACCCATCAAAAAGCAGTATATGTTTTGGGTTTGTCAGCCGTACTATCTATAACCTAGTTAACATTGCCAACCGGAGGCAGTAGGTGTGTATTTCACATGTGAATTCCCAGCAATAATTTCTACAATTACGTATAGTTGCTTGTTCTATTATGTTCAACATCAGCATTAAAAAAACTGCGTACATGAAGGAGAAATTAGTACTAAAATTGCATTTTTGTATTCCTTGAAGAATTTTATTGAATTAATTAGAAAAATACAAAATAAATGAGACCGAGATTATAATATCTTATAACGGACATTTCCCCATATTGCGACATCGATGACCTAACGCAGTAGCTGCTCAGATGAAGACACTGTGGTACATGGGCTCTTCTATTTTGTCTCCAAATTCGAGTTTTACCAAACGGTAAAACATAAATGCTACTTCTTTGCCTTACCAGATTGTGATTTCCCTGAGTTGGAAACCATCAATTAAGAGAAGTAAAAACCAGATTAAGTTCGTGCTTTCTTTACACTGACATTTTTTAAGTGTTACTATGTACAAGGCTGTCTTGGATACAAAAATGAATCATATAATGAGATTATTTGTGTCTTCACTATATACTGTGGACTTACTGGGATCAAGTTTTTTGAAGGCACCGCCATATAAAAAATATAATAGATCTGGGTTCAAATTCCAGCTCCTCCACTGAATGTGGCACTGGGCAAATTCACCCACGTTGCTCCTTGCTCCTTGTAGAAGTGGAGGCAGCCATGCTTACTGGTGAAGAGGTGGTTATGCCCGAAATGCAGTGCACCTATCACTGGATGCATCACAGAGATTGGGCGGCAATAAATGCTATTAAAGGAAATATGTTTTTATAATAATGAAACAAGTAAAAATTAGAGTAACAATAAAGTACAAATAGATTTATAAACTCTAAAAAAATATAGATTATGGAAATAGGTTTACAGATTCTTTTAATATATAGAACAATATAAGGTGAGAAAAGGTCTAGAAAAGAGATGATTAGAACTCATCCAGGGGTGTGTGTGTGTGTGTGTATATATATATATATATATATATATATATATATAGCAATATTTAAAGGGCAAAGAGTACAGAGTTAACCACTTGGAAAGTAATGGGGCTGGAGGGAAACAGCATTTGAAAAATGTTGTCTCTGGATCACCTGCATCAAAATCAGGGGCTTACCTTAGAGTCAGAGCTTTCTCTTTACCCAGACCTACTGAGCCAGAGAAGGAGCGCTGGTGGCGCAATGGTTAGGCAACTCGGCTAACTGATATGTAGCCGGTTCAAACCCACCCAGTGCCTCTCCGGGAGAAAGACTTGGCTCCCATAAGGACTGCAGCCTAGAAAACCCTGTGGAGCAGTTCTACTGTGTCACGTGGGGTCACTATGAGTCAAAATTGACCCAGAGGCATCTAACAACAACAACACTGAACAAGAATCTCTGATGGTGGCCAGTAATCTGCATTTCTAAGAGGCTTCCAGGTAATTTTCACACACATTTTGGTTTTAGATCCACTGAGTAGATGATTAATTTCTAAGGTTCCATTAACATCTAATTCTTAGTGTGGTGCAGTGGACACAGCATGGGCTTTGAGGTAAGACAGATTCAGGCAAACCACAATGTTTAACATTTAGGCCAGCAAAAAAAATCTATCCAATCTAAAGCAGCAAGAGGGTACATGAAAAATATGGGATGTAATGATAGAAATAAGTACTTCCAGTACAATAAATTATAATAAATACAAAATCCACCAATTAAAAAACCAGAATTACAGTTTGAATTGAAAAACAGGACCCAATAATAAGTTGTCTAAAAAGGAAACTTAAAAAGACACAGAAAGTTTGAAAATAAAAGATGGGGAAAAGTATTAGATTCTGTTTGGGATGATGAAAACTTTTGGAAATAGATGGTGATGGTTGTACAACATTGTGAATATAATGCCACAGAATTGTAGTTAAAATGGAAATTTTGCTATATATTTTACTACAATAAAAAAAAAAGACCTAAAAAAAGTATTTAAAAAACATGAACCAAAAGAAAGAAGGGCGGCAATCTTAATATTTGACACAATAGAGTTTAAGGGGGAGTCCCTAGGTGGCATACCTCCCCTTAAACTCTATTTTGTCAAATAGTAAGATTCTCCCCTACTTTCTTCAACAAAGAACATTATATTGCTGTTGATAAGTTGTATACCTGTAGAAAGTTGAATTGACAAAAATTGTGTGATAGACTAAGGCAAAAAAAAAAAGTGTGATGTATGTATTTATAAAAACAACAGAAAAAAAGAGCAGCTGCTGAGGCTGCTTATGTGCTACCAAACACCTCATGGGATTTGGTTTCTTGCTTTGGATGTTTAGGATCATGGTGTCATGGACTATCTCAGTTAACTGGCCTAATATCGTGTTTAGCGCTTCTGTTCTACCTCCTAGTTCGCTGAGTAGTGCTTCAGGTCTTAAAATCTTGCAAGAGACCATCCAAGGTACAACAATTGTTCTCTGTTCACCTGGAGCAACAGAGGAAGAAGGAGAGTCAGGAACAGGAGGAGGAAACAGATGTGTGGCTAATTGCCTCCACGAACAACTGCCTCTTCAGCCATGAACTGGTTGAGTGCCCAGCTACCATTAGTGAACATTTTGATCAAAGATTCCATAGAAGAATCCTGACCAAAAGCAGGAAGATGTAGAACAGAATTTCAAATTCTCATGGAATCCAGATTTTCTAGAGCCATGGTGGCTGGATGAACCCCCAAATCTATTGCTCTGAGATGATCTTTAAGCCTTAAACCAAAAATATTCCCTGAAGTCTTCTTAAAACCAAACAATAGTTTAGCTTAACTAGTAAAGAATGTCTGCCTTGAGCATTATGCTCTTTTAAGATCTGGTGGCATAGTGGTTAAGTACTATGGCTGCTAACCAAAAGGTTGGCAGTTCAAGTACACCAGGCGCTCCTTGGAAACTCTGTGGGGAAGTTCTACTCTGTCCTATAAGGTCACTATGAGTCGGAATCAACTCAATGGCAACAGGTTTTGTTTTGTTTTGTTATATAGGATCAAACTGCCATCAGCAACTCAAAAGTTTAGATAGAAACTTAGAGGGCAGTGAGTTTATGTTAATGGAGGAGGAACATCAGAAAAGGAGGGTGAGAATGGTTGCCAACTTGAAGAATGTAATCAATGTCACTGAATTGTACATGTAGTAAATGTTGAATTGGTGTATGTATTGTATATATTCTCAACAACAACAAAAATAAATTTTTTTTTTAAATAACATTATATGTTGATAAAAGGAACAATTGAGCTAGAAGATATAACCATCGAAAACATGTATGCAATTAACAATACAGCCTCAAATATATAAAGGAACAACTGAAAAAACTGCTGGGAAAAATGGATAACCAAGTTATAAATATTTTAACACACCCCTTTCAGAAATTGATAAATCAAGCAGACATAAAACATACATATTGTAAATTCAAATGATCCAAATAATAAGCTATAAGGTATACATATCCAAGAAATCATTTAATAATAATTACTAGCTTGAACCATGTGAAAATGTCGGTATTTGACTATTTTGACCTATAAAAATGGCCGTTTCAGATTATTCAGTCTGTATAGCCATAAGTGGTTGAAAAATTAGTTAATGTATATAAAACGACCAGCACAGTGCTTAATTCAGTCTCCTTTGGTCTTTTTTTAGAGAGTACTTGCCTCAATTATTGGTTACCATAAATTGATGCAGTACACCCTGGCTGTAATTGGATAAGTGAGATCCAAAGAATCCAGTTATGTGAAGTGTAAGGTCATGTTTTTTGTAAGATAAACAACAAAATGACCAGTGTGGTCTGTGCAGCTAGCTAGTGAGGAATTCTGGGAGTTCAGCTGCCCTACCTAAATTCCTGCCAATCTCAGCTATGGTTTGATGCCACCTGGTGGCAGTGGTTTACTCCAACTTAGATATTAAACCAAACCAAAACCCATTGCCGTGAAGTCGATTCCAACTCATAGTGACCCTGTAAGTACAGAGTAGAACTGCCCCGTAGGGTTTCCAAGGAGCAGCTGGTGGATTTGCACTGCCGACCTTTTGGTTAGCAGCTGGGCTCTAAACTGTCACGCCATCAAGGCTCAAGAAACTTAGATATTATTGGGGACAAATCTGAGTCCAGAGGTAGTCTGGGCCTTGCAGGATAGTATCAGTGTTTCCAGGAATCTCCCAGCTAGTTGGTCAGTTTCAGAAATTCAGCTGGGAAAATACTGAAGACTAGGGACTCACCACCTTCATCTACTCTTTTTCTGTAGCAAATTTAGAAACCTTCACAGCCTTGCCCTCTACTCCAAGACGCATACCCCAACCGTAGGATAGAATTTTACCCCTCCCCCATCCCTACCCCTTCCCTGTTCTCAAACAGGGGCTAGACAGGGAATGGGAGCCAGTCGCCAATTCAACATTGTATCTAAAAGTATATTTTGATAAGTACATTATCATGAGGTTTCGTTGTACTTATCAAGGATCCCTTGAATACTTGACAACATAGTAGCGTATTTTTTATTCAGGGTCTTTGATTACTAGTAATGTTTCTGGTTAACTATAAAAAAAAGACCTTTATTATTTTGAGACTAATTGAAATTCAAGCAGGAAAAAAGAGAAGACATGTAAAGGTGAAAACTTCTATCCAGAGAATATTAACTCAATACACAAATGCCATGGAATTTAAAATTAACAGTTGCCTTTGGTGGATGATTTCTTTTTGCTCAGCAGGCTCAAAATAGTTGCTGTCTTGGGAGAAATCTAGGTCAATTGGCATATTGTAGTCCATAAAGATAATGTTCTACATCCGACAATGGTGAGTAGTGACTGGGGACTTAAAAGCTTATGAGCGGCCATCTAAGATAGAACTATTGTTCTCTTCCCATGCAGAGCAAAGAAGAGTAAATAAAATCAAAGACTTAAGGAAACGATTAGTCCAAAGGACCGGTGGACCACATGAACTACAGCCTCCGTCAGCTGTACTAGATGAAGAACTAGATGATGCCCAGCTACCACTAACAGACTGCTCTGATTGGGATCACAATAGGAGGTCCTAGACAGAGTGGGAGAAAAATGTAGAGCAAAATTAAAAAGACCAGACTCACTGGTCTGATAGAGACTGGTGGAACACCCAAGACTATGGCCCTTAGACACCCTTCAAACCTGGAAATGAACCCACTCCCAGAGATCACCTTTCACCCAAACAATAGACACAGCTTTATAATGGCTATCAGTGAGCAATAACATCCATGAGGAACATGCTTCTCAGCATAGTCATCCATACCAGACCAAAAGGGCAGCATATGCCCAAAAACAAAGCTCAGAAGGCTGAAGGGGCAGGAAAGATAGGCAAAAGGAAACGAACCCAGGGAGGAAGGGGGTAGAGTGCTGTCACATTGAGGGGATTGCAACTAATGTCACGAAACAAAATGTGTATAAATTGTTGAGTGGGAAACTAATTTGCTGTGTAAACTTTCACCCAAGCCACAATAAAAAGCCCCCCCGCCCAAAACAAAAAAAAAAAACAGTGGCTGTCTTCTTTGTTAAGTTTCTTGGCATGTTGAAGCACTTTTTCTTTCCTTGCATAAACATGTGGCCCTGTTCTAGCATTCTTAGGCATTCCCCTTAAATACACAAACAGGGCCTCATGGAAGTTACATGGACATGCAAGACTGTAAAGGGGGTAGTGGTCAGTTATCAGTTAAGTTTCTGTCCCTGTCCATCCCTCTTCCTGGCATCATCCCAGTGCTGAGTTACCGCTGGGTCACTAGTATCAAGGTTTGAGAGACCAGCAATGCTCAGTGGCTGCACTGGTGTTTTGGGATCAGGATCTTCTTGACCTGTGCTTGCTGCCGGTCACATTTGTTCCTGGTGAATTAGTCAAGCACCAAGCTGTGTATAGGAGACCCTGGTGGCGTAGTGGTTAAGTGCTATGGCTGCTAACCAAAAGGTCAGCAGTTCAAATCCACCAGGCACTCCTTGGAAACTCTATGGGGTACTTCTACTCTGTCCTATAGGGTCACTAGGAGTCAGAATTGACTCGACAGCAGTGGGTTTGGTTTTTTGGTTTTATGCTGAGTGTGGAGGTTGGGTGCTGGAAGTACATGGTGCTATGATTTGTGGCACAGACTAGAGGAAGCCCTCAATCTGGCCGCCATCTATCTTTCTAGCCTCACCTTTTACTTTTTCCTTCCCTTAGCTCAATATTTTACTCAGAAGGGCTATTTATAGTTTTCCAAATATGGTCTGCAGTTTCTTGCCTCTGCTGCTGCCCACAGTTTTCCCGGCTCAAAATGGCTTTGGCCCGTGGCCCAGAGTCTCACTCCTCCTTCCTGCAGGCTCACAGGACAGCCCCTTCCTCCACAAGGCCTTCCTGATTTCTCCCAGCCCACCGCCCCACACCTACTCTGCTGCCACCTTCCACTTTATATTACAATATCAGAGCTCATGATTGATTCGGCGGTAAGACTGAAAGCTCTCTGAGGGCAGAGGCCTGCTTATCCATTTATTAATTTCCCGAAGAACTCAAAGCTTTGCAGTCATAGGTACTCAATAAATATTTAATTTCA
Source organism: Elephas maximus indicus (assembly GCF_024166365.1). Taxonomy (NCBI): domain Eukaryota; kingdom Metazoa; phylum Chordata; class Mammalia; order Proboscidea; family Elephantidae; genus Elephas; species Elephas maximus. The sequence continues at coordinate 172,873,762 of NC_064819.1, read as the reverse complement.
AAAGCTTTTGTCACATTAAAGCTGATCATACCATCTTCCAAAAGGCCTCACCTTCTCCCGCCCACTGCCTGCTCAGCCCTACATTTAGGCACTAGTACTCTTGCCAGCCTCTCTCTGCAATTGCTATGAGCCAGATCCTGTCGCGCATAAACTCACAGAACATAGGCATTGGGAAAACATATTCACTTACTTGAGCCTAGACTAGAGATCCCTTTGCCGCCTGAAGTAGTTGACTTACCTACTGTCAAAGCGGAATAAAGCCAGTTGCCACAACTAAGTTTAGTTACCAAAAGATAGGGTTACGACAGGCATCTCATGAAGATTTGCATTGCTATCCAAGCAGTCTCTTTTATGTGTCTTTATTTTTATATTTAAATATCATAAAATCATTGGCTATCACCCTGATGTAACATATTTTATTATATATAACTTTTGAAATCTTCATTGTCCTTACAAAGAGAGTTCAGGAAATACCAAATGTTTGAGTCTTGGAGAATTACAATGAGCCGTGTCTTTCCCCATGCCAACATTCATATCCCACTTATTTCTGCTGATGCTATTACTTTCCTTTAAAAAAAAAAAAAAAAAGTTTTTGAAGGAAAGGAACTCAAAAGTTCTCTAATTCTCTAACACTTTTTTGTGTGTTTTTGGTGAAAATATACACAGAAAACCCACTTCTTCCATTCAACAATTTCTACACTTAATGTTCAGTGACTTCGGTTACATTCTTCACATTGTGTCAACATTCTCATTATTTCCGTTCTAGTTGTTTCACTCCCATTGACTCAGTCTCACTGCACACCTCCTCCCTCCCCACCCCCACCACCTTCTCATCTATGTTTTAGAGTAACTGTTGTCCATGTGGTTTCACATAGATAATTTTTTAAAAGAGTGCAGTACTCAAGGGCGACATTCTTTACCTTTTAAGCTAACCTGCTATTTAGTTAAAAAGTGACTTCAGGGGATAGTTTCAGTTCAAGGTTTAAAGAGTATTTCAGCGAGATCACCTCGGGGATTCCTCCAGTCTCAATGGGTCCAGTAAGTCTGGATTCTTTGAGAATTTGAAGTTCTGCTCCACATTTTTCTCCCTTTCTATCAGGACCCATCTATTGTGTGGGTAGTGGTAGGCAGGCACAAAACTTCTCTAATTTCTAATGTAAAATATTTAGAGGGAAAAAACAGGTGAATGTGGCTTATTGGATTCCTCTGGCCCTTTTTCTCTCAAACTGGTACACTTGGGTTTCAAAGGGCAATTATTCCTCTTCGCTCCATGCTGATTACATAGGTCAGGAGGGTAATAAGGTTATTTACTTGAAGGATTTTCAGCTGGCATATTTCTAATATTCTCACCCAACTCCTGACCACTCCGAATAATATCACGCTGAAACCAGCATCTCTCTCCCACCACCAAGGAAAATGATGAAACAAAGGTAATTTGAGTCCGAGCTTTCTACCCCCAAATTTATCCTCTTCCCAGAGCACAAAGGTTATCTTACTTTAGTCCTTTAAACCAGTAATGGCTCACTAATAACTTTTGTCCTTTCAACCAATGATGGCTCAGTAATAACTAGCATCATATGTTTATATAGATTCAGTAGATGAACCTTTAAGGTGCTAAACTCCTTCTGGTGTAGCAATTTATTACATTTTTTAAAGATCTTATTATTGAATTCAGAAATTGCCCATGGCAGAAGCAAGAAAACAAGGTCCTGTGCTAATGAAAGTGAATGTTACATCATAACACCTTATTAAGACACCGTATGCAGTACATATATATTACTGTGGAAAACGGAATATTGGATTAGTTGGCTGATCTGGGATCTTCTTCTGAAAAGATTTTCTTTGTACTTCCTTCGAGTTCTCAGTGTAAAGAAATTCTGATATTGTTTTATAAGCAACCTCAAGTCAAATATTTCAGTAAGTATGTGTAGTGGAAAATATTTTTGAGATATTAACCTATACTTTTATTCTCCTGGCATTTTCCCCTTTCTCTTCCCTGCCTCCAAAGAGATATTCACTGTGGCTTCATTGTCTCGGTGGAGGGGTGAGGTGGGGCAGAAAGCTGGAATGGTCCTCGTGCTTTCGTTTCTAACACTTAAGCCCCAGTGGGGAGAGGATTTGAGCCATAGGCAAAGGTCTTGGGCAGAAGCAGGACAGCGGGAGGCTCTTCTGGACCCTGGACTGGGTGGAGGGATGACAGGCCTGCTGCCTGGGTATTCCAGTAACACTGCTGGGAGACAGGTTTGTCCCCAGAGAAGATGTGGCTATGGCCTGGGTCCAGGCCCCAAGTCACAAACTGGAGGCCTGTGGGCTGGCTCTGACCTACAGATGGGCTTTGTTCAGCCATGTGAATTTGAGTCATTCAGCATTTAAAACCAAGGCAATTCCACATTCACATCCAGATGTCTGCTTCTCTTAATAATTGGAAAATTTGGCCACACTGGGTTCAGTCTGTCCTGGCACCACATGGCTGCCCGCTTTAGATGAAGAATGAGTATTCCGCTTTGCCACAGTCCCCGCCAGTCCCTGCTTTGTACTGGATGCCGGGGGCCAGTGGCCACTCAGCAGGACGCTTGAACTGCAAGAGATAAATGCTCCTCTTTGCCCAGGTTTTTTTTTTCCATGAGTGGGGAAACAAAAGATACACTGAAGATGGCTCAAGCTGAAAGAAATGTGGGAGTTGGTGTATTTCTTTGGAGAAGTAAAGGATGTTCTTATGTGTTTAATATGCACACTGCTGGCTTCACTCATGAACTCTCCTTGCTGCTCCCTGTAGGCATCTGTAACACACAGGTCTGTTCTAGGCAGCCTCACAAAGAGAGCTCCATGTCCCCAGCTGGGCCTGGCATAGCCACTGCCTGCAGGGCACGGTGAGCAGAATGATGGACGGCTGGCTCAGCGAGAACCTATGTGGGCAGGTGCCTGGAGGACAGAGGTCCCCGAAGTCCTCTGGACCCTGGCATGACCCTGAGGTGGAGATGGGGCTCCGAAAGAGTGGGATTCAAAATAGAAAGTAAATAAAATAAAAATAGAAGTAGTTATTTCATATACACAAATGTATGAACTAAAATTTGCATACACTGCCTATGCTTTATCTCTGGTTAAATTATTTAGCCCAGGGCACATATAATAGAAGCTACTAGAGCCTGTTCTGGAGAATAATGGCAGGACTCATTGTTCCACTTTTCCTTAAGAGTAGGGTGAGGAGAATGGACATTAGAATTGTAATTTGGGGGCTGTCACAGATAACACATGTTTTAGAATTACATGGTGGTTTTTTTTTTGTTGTTTTTTTAACTTTCTTACAGAGTTTGAATTTAAAGTGGTATTCTCTGGGTCTCTTCCAGGCAGCACTGAGGGAGCTCATATAAACCTTTGTGCTTTTGCTGCTAAACTAGAAGTGTTGGGGTTTTTTTCCCCACGTATGAATGAATGAAAACCAAAATGAAATCCTAGCTGTTATGCGCCTGGGCTAGTTATTTCAGCAATTCACTCACCTCATTTATAACCAATAATAAAAAAAAAATAACAGCTACCCTTTATTGAACACTAACCTATGCCAGCCACTGTACCAGTGCTACACAGAACTGCCTGGTTTTTAACCACCTGTGGGGCGGTATCACCTACGCTGTGAACAAGCAAATGTAAGCTCAAAGCTTAAGCAGTTTCCTAAGGTCTCACACTCAGTAAGTGTTGGGGCCTGGATTCAAATCCAAGTCTGTCTGACTTGGTAAGTACTGCACTATACAGCCAACAAGTGCAGCAGTATTTATTACCACCACCTGCCATATGCAGCGTGAGGACAGAGCTGCGGGGTCGGAGAGATGAATGAAAATGGCCCAGCTTGCAATGAGTACCAAAATTTAATTAGTCACATTCCTTAGAAACAAAAGGGACAGCAGATTCTTACAGAGACAGAGGTTGATCTCAAGCATCCTTGGAGCTGTGACATGGCTACAAAAGTCACCCTGTCAATAGAACAGTCACCCTGGGACCAGCGCTTCTGGGATATTAGGATCAAGTCCAATTGACCACACTACTCTTTTTCCACCCAATATGTATGTTTTTCAAAAGAGAAGATTTGGCTGTGTGGGTTTGTCATCATCCACTTCAAAGCCCCCCTTAATAAGCGGCACTGGTATCTAGCCACCCCAGGAAGGGCTGGCCTCGTCCCCCATGCACCTGTGAAGGGCTGCCCTCAGTTGAAGCCTTAGCCCCTGGTCCAGTCTGCTGGAGTTTCCAGTGCATGTGTCATAGTCACAGCAGGGAAGAACTGCTTGGGAGACACCTCAGAAGGCAACAGGCGGGATGACACACATTCTGAGGCTTCCTGGAGCCCAGTACAAGAGTATGACAGAAGATACGGATAAATGGTATAACCAAGTACTACTGGTTAGGCTGAGGTAAGGGTTGTCTACTTGAAAGGTATAGAAGAGAACACAGCAAGGTACCCCACTACCTCCAATGGGGAACTAAACCTGTTACTGTTGAGTCAATCCCATCTCACAGTGACCTTACGGGGCAGGGTAGAACCGCCCCATAGGGTTTCCAAGGCTGAAATCTTTACAGAAGCAGACTGCCACATCTTTCTCCCACAGAGCGGCTAGAGGGTTTGAACCACTGACCTTTCATTTAGCAGCTGAGCTCTTAACCACTGAGCCACCAGGGCTGCTTCCTGGTGGAGAAGGGAGAGGGCAAATATCTCACAATGGAGAAAACGTTTGGCTGAGCCTTGAAGGATGAATAGGAGTTGACCAGGGGACTCCGGGGACACCCTGAGCAAAGGCAGAGGGTAGAAATGCTCAGCCTGAGCAGGAAGGAGCGCTTCGTCCTTTTTGTCTTGGAGTGGAATGGAATTTTCTGGAAAGGAAGATTAAATTCTATTCTGGTCAACACTACTGATGCTTTGAACAATTAAATTGGGAACTAGGCTTAACTGGTAAAAAGCCAAAGAATTAGTCCTTAGGACACAATGCAAGCCATGCCAATTCTCAGCCACGAATCTAAATTCTGGCATAGTGCCTGACACGGATAGATAAATGCATGGGGAGAAAGAGAGGTGCTGTCGAGTCGACTCTGCCTTATGGCAACCTTGTGTACAACAGAATGAAATACCGCCTAGGCCTACGCCATCCTCATGATCACTGGCATGTTCGAGCCTATCACTGCAGCTACCGTGCCGCTCCAACGCTGGCCCTCTATTTCGCCAAACATGGAGTCCTCCTCCAGCAATTGCTTTCTCCCAGTGACGTGTCCAAAAAGAGCAAATCGGGCAATATTCTGTTGTGATCCACTGGGTTTCCATTGACTGATTTTGGGAAGTAGATCACCAGGCCTTTCTTCCTATTCTGTCTTTGTCTGAAAGCTCCACTGAAACCTGCCCAACATGGGTGAGCCTGCTGGTATTTGAAATACCAGTGACATTGCTTCCAGCATCACAGCAACACAAAGCCACCGCAGTACAACAAGCTGACAGCTGAGTGGCACACATGGTACTGCAATAATTACTTGCTAACTGAAGGACTGAATTACAAATCATGTAATATCTCTGGGCACTATTTTCTTCATCTGTTTAAAAATGGGCTGGATTCTCACAGGAAGGTGATATACCTGTTCTACCTGTCCCAGTCTGTGATCAAGGGCACACAGGAGATGACAAATGTGAGAACACTGTGTGAAGAGGAAGGCAGGGAGGCACTTCAGAGCTGTGTGATATTATTACTCCAGAGTTAGTGGGGTATGGTAACGGACTGCTAGATTGTGGGCATATCTGGCATCTGGCCCCTGGCAAATTAGCTGCCTACCTCTGGGCCATTCCCTTACAACAGGCTTGGTGTTGCATTGAGTGGCCCTGCTCTTAACCTTTGGCCCTTTGTTTCTTCATTTGTAGAAAGGGAGAAAGGAATGGAACATATGTTTTCTAACAACAATTCATTCAATCCTCCAGCCAACATTTGTTGAGACTCCACACTGTCCCAGGCACAGTGCCAGGCACTTGGAGATACAGTGGGCAAACATGGTCCTGCTGTCCAGGAATTTGTGTTCTAGTTGGGGAGACAGGCAAATAAATCAACAATTATAGTTTCTGTGAGCAGGGTCTCTATGGCAGGGAAAGAACAAGGTGCCATGAAGTGCAGAGCACAGGCTTCTAACTCAGACTTGGGGCACGTGAAGGAAATTATGTGAAACGCGAACCTTGTATATTTCTATCCTTAGTGGATTCTGGTTGTTTTACATCTATTTGGCCTTTGGTCGGGATAATACAGAAAGAGAAACCCAAAAAACATTGCTGCAAAGGAGAGTGCCAGACTAGGCCTAAGAAAGCCAATGTGCCTTGGACAAGCAAGGCACCTTGCTTGCCTCAATTTCTTTATTGGTAGAATCGGGCAGTTGACATCTATTATTTCTGAAGCCCTAGTGTGCCATGAAGGAGCCCTGGTCGTGCAACACTTAAGCATTCAGCTGCTAACTGAAATGTCAAACCTACTAGCTGCTCCAACAGAGAAAAGACCCGGTGATCTGCTAAAGATTACAGCCTAAGAAACCCTCAGGGGAAGTTCTACTCTGTTCTATAGGGTTGCTAAGAGTCATAATTGACTCAACAGCACAAAACAACAAGTGTGCCATGAAGGTCCCTAGGTGGCACAAATGATTTGCGCTCAGCTGCTAGCTAAAAGGCTGGAAGTTTGAACTCAGCCAGAGATGCCTCAGAAGAAAGGCCTGGCGATATGCTTCACAACCATGAAACCCTGTGGAGCGCGTTTCTACTCTGCAACACGTGGGGTCATCATGAGTTAGAATCAACTTCAAGACAATTGTTTTTTTTTAGTTTTTTCAGTGTGCCATGATTCTAGGGAAATCCTTACAGTCACATTTACTTCTTAAAAATACTTGCGTTGGCACTTCAGAAGCTCGAGGAAAGGGGACCATGGATCCTGTAGCCAAATGCCCTATTTACTTTTGGAGCATAGTTACCAGGAAATCCTTCTCTTCTTCTTTTTCTGTTTAAGTCATAAAAAATATGTAGAGAAAGGGGAATTGGTGACATGAGTAAATCCAGGCCCTCATACCAGCTGCCTTCTGTCCTCTTGCTATAACTTCTAGCTACTTTAGTGTCACTTTTGTTCCTTTATCCTTTCAAGACCCAGTTATTTTCTTCTTTGAATTTTTTTTGGATACCATGTGTTTCCATTAATGGAAACATGCTGAGTCATGTAGTGTGTTTAAAATTTTTGGTTGGTAATATGGATTTTGGAGCCCTGGTGGTGCAGTGGTTAAGAGCTCGGCTGATAACCAAAAGGTCAGCATTTCTAATCCACCAGCCGCTGCTCAGAAACTCTGTGGGGGAGTTCTACTCTGTCCTATAGGGTCGCTATGAGTCAATCGACTTGACGGCAACGGGTTTGGTTTTGGAATATGGGTTTTGAGAAATATTGTCTGGCACTACATGGTTACCACAGAACTTTAAAGGTTCTCAAACCTCATAATTAGTGGTTGCCTGTCTGTACCAGTGGACCTTGGTTGCTGATGTTTTTCATGGTGCCTTCAATGAGGTTACATGGGGAACCTCTGGTTTTCCAAATATGACACAAAAAGGCAAACCAAACCCACCAGGGCTCTCTATCACACCAAGAAAAAAAAAAAAAAACAAACCTGTTGCTGCTGAGTTAATTCCAACTCCTATCACACAGGAAACAGTAAATAATATGCTTACAAGGCTTCTATAGGGGTACAAAAGCCAAAAAAGACCAAATTATACCCAATCACACTTTCTGGTTGCACTACTTCACTTGCAAACCTCATACCCCAGCTATTTTGCTTCAACCAATGTTTCATGGAGCCCTGGTGGCACAGTGGTTAAGAGTTACAGCTGCTAACTAAAAGGCTGGCAGTTCAAATCCACGAACCGCTTCTTGGAAGCCCTATGGGGCAGCTCTACTCTGTCATATAGGGTTGTTATGAGTCAAGATCAACTCAAGGGCAATGGGCTTTTTGTTTGTTACTGCCTACTGGGGGCAGTAAATCCTTTCAGTGGTAAAAGTACACTTCCAAAGAACCTGAAAGCCAGAAAAAGTGGGTGGTATACCACATGTACCACAGATCACGAAAGGGTTAAGCCATGGCAACCACTCTATTTTTAACCTGTGGGAGAGGGAAAAGGTTACAAAAGCAATAGATGCTCATTATGGGGGCAGGGGAGGAACACCAAACATTACACAAACGTATAATGTGAAAAAGTAAAAGCCCCTTCTCTACCATTTTAACCACAGCGGTAACTACTACTACACTGTATTTTCCAGACATTTTTCTATTCACATGCAAATATATGTACTATATATTTTCCTCTTATGAAAATAGAATTACACTATATATAGATATGCAATTTTCTGCTTTTATTTAGCAATATATCGTAGACATTCTTCTCTATCCATAAAAAGAACACCTTTCTTCTTTCCAAAGGCTACACAGTATGCCACAGCATGTATCATTATCATTTTATTTAATATTTTCCATGTTCTCTTCAGTTTTTTTGCTATCACCAATGATTCTGCAATGAACAGCTTTGGATATGTGTCCTTGATTGAGTTTTTCTCCAGGATAAATTGCTAGAAGTGGAATTGCTGGATCTCAGGTCATTATCATGAGGTGTTCCATTTTACAGAGATTTTTGGCAAGCCAAATAAGACTAATTTAAAAAAAAAAAAAAGAAAGAAAAAGATAAGCCATTTGGTTTAGAGAGTCTTTTGATGAATTTTGTAGAAACTGATCAATTACTAGAGCAGTATATGTTGATTTTTTTCTTCTTGTTAATGGATCCTGATTGGCTGGAAAGCCAGCCTCCACTTCCACCTTCTTCCTGCCTGTTGTTGCAGCTGTGTGATCAGCGTGGGGACTCCTGACTGCAGGCCCTTGGGCTCCCCTCTGGGCACCGGGGCTCTGGTGGCTGCAGCGCCTCCAGCCAGCACACTAGGCTCAGAATGAGCTATAGCTCAGATTGGCATTTATTTTCTCAAGGGCTTGAAATTGAGAATGTGATTACAGCAGTTTTCACTCTCCCTAATATTTCTTTTTGCAGAACCCTGTTGTGCAAGCCAGGCATTCAACTAAAATCAGATCCTAATGGCTGTATTGGGTGCTCAAAATCTTAAGCTGATACAAATTATTAAATAGTCCTCCTACACGTAAGGAAAACTGCCCAGCACAAATTCTCTGTAGCTTTTCATTCAAAACCTCATTTTTTCACATTGGGTGGTGTGTGCCATTTACCTGCTCCCAATTCCAGTAGAGGTGTATTTTTTCAGCACATAGGGATTAAATTCAACTTCCTTCGCCCAGCTTCCCCTAAACTGTCAGTTTTTGCAAATTATTTTGTGAGGCATGTCTTTCAGTAGGTCCAATTTAATAGAGTTAATATAAGCTCCCTGCCCCCTCCCCCCTTTTTTTCCCTCTTAATTTGCTGTTGTGAGAATTCACGGAATCCGGATCTGCCAAATACTTCAGTTTGAAGTTGAAGACTTGGCAAAATTATACATCCAGCAGGCAAGAAATAAAGTGGAAATGTCTCACAAGTAACAGTAAAATCTGTTGTGTTGTTTTAAGACTTGACTACTGAAAAAAAAAGTCTTACTAAATATTGTCTTGGCAACTATAAATATATTTAGCAACGATAAAACCTTTTTGAATAACAGTTATCTGAAACCTAATATCTGTCTGTCTGCCACTCAATTATCTACATCGACATTATATACATCCCACAATTCATTAAGTGCTGTGTAGTTTTCCATTTCAGTTTTTACCTTTAGTGTTTTTTGTGAGACATTATCTAGCCTCTGGGCCAAGTAATCAGTTTTCTGCTTGCTGCATTTTACTCAGGTAAAATTGAAAATGGGTTCTTTAGATCAGTTGCAGCAGCTCTAATTTCAAATACTGAAAAATGCATTTTCAATGAAATTTCACATCAAGCAGATTTCTAAAATTCGGATTTTTTTCAGATCTTAATGCACACCCTTGTGAACCATGGTCACTCCCATTCACTTCTTAAAATTGTTTTAGGCAGCAGTTGTGCATTTTTTATCTCACTTCTCTCCCCATCTTAGATCATGTTTATTCATACTTTTTCATGAGGCATTATTTTTATCAAATAATTTTTTTAACATGATTTTAGAACTACTACTTTTTAAGTTTCTAAAATTAGATGTAACTGTCTCAATGCATTTATTTTCACCTTTATGCACTATCTTCCTCTTTCTCCTTTTAAAAACAAACAAAAAAAACCCCGTATAAATGTATGTGCAAAACCATTTGAAGGTAGGTAGTTTCCTAAATAACAATGACTTCCATTTTTTTAAAAAAATAACTTATTTGAAATCAACAGCTCACTTTGTTATTTCATCCAGCTATGCAAATCTAAGATACATACTTTTACAATAATGCCCAAGGTCAGTCTGTAGTTTCCTAAGAGAGCTGCTGTTTTGAAGCCAACTATATCAGCTAAGTCTGGCTGCTTGCCTTGGATGCTATTTATTAATAAAGCTATTGTATTTGACAAAATCTTTGGTTTCAAACAGTATGAACACAGAAATTTTATTTTCTATCATTTTATTATTTAGTTTCTATTGCCTTAAATGCCTCAGTTGTCACTGAACGATTGTCTAAAAATACATCCATTCACAACATACATCTAATCTCCCCTTTCTAAAAAATTAGCAAGGCCCTTTTACATTTTTAAACCACTTCAGCAAAGTATGTTTTTTTCAGCAAAGTGATTTAAATGCAAAGTGACTTAAATGCTTCTTTTAACTGTTCCTGATTCTTCTACCAGGAAATCCTAGAAAACTGCACTAATGAAATGCAACTCCTTTTTTAATTCTAATTATAGCTGTCACATTAAATTGAAGGTGAGAATAAAACTGATGGATCTGTTAACTAAGTAACGCGATGTACTGTATCACACGTGTTATTTAATACGTGAGTGTAAAAGTCAAGTTTCAGTCAGAAATCGAAGTGCCTCTACTCAGTGATCTGGGAATGTATAAATTAACCATTCTGCCCCAATCGGTCCTCCTCCCTTCTTCCCTCCGCCCTATTTTAAATGTAGATAGAGTGACCCAAGCCTTTTGAATGTGAAGGGCTGCTATCTTGGCCCCCTTCTTTTCATCATCCTGTTTTGAATGACACTGAGCACGTTTAGATTCTTTTCTAAAGCAGCCCCTGGATGCAGGGCTTGGTCGTCCCGGCTGCTTGCTAATTTTGCATAGTAATTAGTACTGACTTTTCCAAGTCCGCAATCCAAATTCAGCTGGAGAATATTCCCCTCAATTCCTCAAAGATCTTAGATAACTGAACTGTCTTTTGATTTCAAACTGGAAGGGGAGGAACCTGCAAAATTACTAAATTCCCCATTGGAGGGGTCTGGAGGAAGATAAGAGGATCCCTAAGTATATGTTAATTCAATCCCGCGCCGCGACTGGGCAACAAGGATCCAGCATATGCTTTCTTTTTAAATCAATTCTACCTATTCACTGACCGCGCGGGGATGGCCACATGGTCCTCTCTTGCAGCCAGTCAGCTGTGAGCAGCAGATGGGAGTATTTACATTTATTCTTTTTATACTTTCTTCGATCAGCAAATTAAAGGATTTTTTAAAATTTACATTTTCATTGTTTGACTGCAATATAAACGTGGTTTCACGGTTGAACTGGGCTTCACTGACTCCCACCTCCCTACTCCACCCCCTCAAACTACTCCAATCGCTGAGACTTGAGAAAATGCCCGAAGCGTAGTTTTCGTATTTATCAACTTTGAATCTACAGTCCGGGAGTTAGAAGTAGACAGAATCAGCCTTTATTCAGTTGGTGACTAGTGTTTTTCTATTTTAAGCGCTCGAGATCCCGTGGGTTTGTGCTTGGCATGTGGGTCTGTGAGCGCGAGCGCTTCTGAATTATCTCGCTTCACAGCCTCAAACCTCAAAACTTCGTGTTACAAGTAGAAAGCAGATTTCTAGCTTCTAAACTTACAACAGAGGGCGGCCACCCTACAGGGGGAGTGGCCACAGGCAGCGTTCCCAGCACCAGGGTCGCTCCCTCGCGGCCCGCCAGACTCCATGCCGGCTCGGCGGGACGGAGGGGCCGCTTGGGCCCCCAAGCCCCGATGTCTTTGTGCTGAGCGCGGCGCGGGAAGACCCGCCCGGGGGCCAGAGCCACAGCCGAAATGCCAAAAATGCGGGAGAGGCGCGGGCGTTAGGGGAGGAGACGCCCTGCACAATCTCCGTCCCGCGGAAAAAAAAAGTAGAAAAAAAAGCTTTTCGGGTCAAACTCCGAGGGCCTGAGAAACCACGTTTTACAGAATAACTCTCAGGGGTAGAAGGCACTGTGCACTGGACACGGTCTCCCGGCCTGTCCGCGCGCGCCGTGGGTGCACGGCCGCGGTCCCAACCCCGGGCAGCCAGCGCGGGCCCACGTGGAGCGGCGCGCCCGGCGCCGGGCCGCCCGAGTCCCCGGAGTGCGCGCCCGAGCTCCCCGCCGCGGCCGTTCACGCCCGAGCGCCGCCGCCGGTCCCGCGTGTGCCCCGCTGAGGGGGAGGGGCGGCCGGGCGGTGGGGGCGGAGGGGTTGAGGTTCCACTGCAGCGGGGGCTCCTGTGTCCTTGTGCGGAAATGACACACGGAGTCCCGTCACGTCACGCGAGAGCGCAGCGCACGGCCACACACAAAGAGAGGGGAAAATACACGGCGCCCGCCGCCCCCGGCAACTCCCCGGGCCGCCCGGCCAAGACCTCCGCGCGAGACCCCACTCCCCGGCCCCGCGCCCCCCCTTCCCCACGTGGCGCCCAAACTCGGCGCGGGCCCGCTCTGCAAAGTACAGAACTCGTGTCCCAGGTAAGTGCGGAGCGGAGAAAGCCGGCCGCGCGGTAGCGGCGGCGGCGGCTCCGGGGCAGACGGACCGGAGAGTGGCTGCAACATCCATGCCGGGGTGGGGGCGGGCGCAGGGGAGGGGAAGCGAAGGGGGGCTGCCCTGAGCGCGCTCGCCGGGAGAAGCGCCCACCCCCGCGCAGGGCCAAGCCGCCCCAGCGAGCGGCGGGAGTCCACGGGCTCGCCGCGCCCATTGTGCCGCGCGCCCCTTTGTGCCCGCTCGGAACGCGGAGGCTCCATGGCGTTCCGAGGGGCACGCACGCTGCGTGGGGGCGGGGGGGGAAGCGGAGTGGAACGGTCCGCGCCGCCGTCGCCGCCCGCCCCACTCGCGCCGCGTGCGGGCTCTGCACCCCCGCCGCTTGCTGCGATGGAGCGGCCGGACCGCCGGAAGGCTCTGCGGAGTCCGCGGTGGGCTTGGCGCTCGGCTTGGCCCGGCTGCGGCGGGGGAAGGCTCAGCGTGTGGAAGGGGGTGTCAGAGCAGGAGCAGGGGGCGGGGACTGGAGGCAGATGCCGTGCGGGGAACGAGAGGCCGAAGGAGCCGCCGCTTGGAGGACGCTGCCGCCGGTGTCTGCAAATGGAGCGAGTCAGGCCCGCGGCGGCGGCCAGGAGCGGGGAGGTGCGGGCCCCGCCGCCAGGGGGCGCAGCGCTCTCTCCCCGGCCGTTCCACGGCGCGGTTCGCGGTTCCCGCTGCCCGGGAGCTGGGGGCGGGCCCGGAGCCTAGGGTGTGCACCTCCGGCTGGCGCGAGGCCTTCCTTGCGGGCCGCGGAGCTGGAGCCTGGGGCACTTGTCGCTTGTCGTGACTGCCCCCTTCCCGCTTTGATTGTAAACGTGATTTCCCACGCAGACTTTGCCCGTGCCTTATCATCGAATTGTGCTCCGACGTTTTTTGCAGGCCCTGCATGCGGAGGCACATATACATATGTTTGTGTGTGTGTGGTTTTTTTTAATATAAAGTGTTTTTACAGAGGTAAGGCCCTTTGATTGCTCAGGTGGCCTGTGTAGAAGAATTTTGCACACAAAGGCTATCCAGAGAGAGTTTGTGGTACAGGCTAAGCCCTTCAGAATCCAAAACCTTCAATCCCACCTTCCTAAAGTACCTTGAATGTGTAACTGTGAAGCCAGGTGCCACAGGGCAAGGCACAGAGTGCCAGAAGGCTACAGCAGGAAGAAACAGGCGAGAAAGCCACCAGGCGTGAGCCCCCAGGCTAGCTTTGTATGTAAACTGGAGGAATGGAGGAGATTCTTAGTCGTCCTCCTGCCTTTCCGGCAGTTTGTTTTTCTAGCCATCCCTCCCTAGTTTTGGGTTTCATATCACCTTATTAGACCCTGTCAGCTTCAGGCCAACCTTGAGATTTGGGCAAGATTTTTTTTTTTTAAATTCATTGTGCTTTAGGTGAAAGTTTACAAATCAAGTCAGTCTCTCATACAAAAAGTTACACGCACCTTGCTATGTACTCCTAGCTCCTTGCATAATAAGACAGGACATTCCTCCTCTCTACCTGTTATTCCCCGTGTCCATTCAACCAGCTCCTGTTCCCTTCTTCCTTCTCATCTTGACACCAGACAGGAGTTGCCCACGTAGTCTCATGTGTTTACTTGAGCCAAGAAGCTTACTTCTCATCAGTATCATTGTCTATCTTATAGTCCTGTCAAACTCCTGTCTGGAGAGTTGGCTTCAGGAGTGGTTCCAATCTTGGGCTAACAGAGGGTCCGGGGACCATGACCATCAGCATCCTTACAGTCTCAAACCATTAAGCCTGGTCTCTTTACGAGAATTTGAAATCTGCATCCCACTGTTCTCCTGCTCCATCAGAGATTCTCTGTTGTGTTCCCTGTCACAGCAATGATCAGTGGTAGCCAGGCACCATCTAGTTCTTTCGGTCTCAGACTGATGGAGCCTTTGGTTTATGTGGCCCTTTTTGTCTCTTGGGCTCATCTTTACCACATGTCTTTGGTGTTCATTCTCCTTTGTTCCAGGTAGGTTGAGACCAATTGATGCATCTTAGATGGCCACTTGCTAGCGTTTAAGACACCAGACATTGGGCAGGATTTTGTATCTTTTTCACAGTTTTACATTCCCGGAAACAAACCTGTCACATAACTTAGTAGGTGCTTAGTAAACATTTGCACTATGAATGGAGAGAGCCTCTTGGTTGTGGAGAAGTGGATCAGCATAGTAAGTTCCAGCCAGTGGGTTAGCTGGTGTGCACATCCACAGATTAAGCCAGAGCCTTTAAAAATCTGTCTGGTAAAAACTTCTGCCACTGACTGTGGGTTTTACCAGAGATGCCACCTTCTTGTTGAAGAAGTCATTCAACAGAAAATGTTACGTTCTCCTTCCCTCAAGTACTAGTAGCTGCAGAACCATGAGAGGTCGGTTAATACCTAGCAGACAAGACAGACAGGCTTCATCCCAATAATCTAAATAATGTGCGCCACTTTGCCACATTTCCTCAAGCACTTCATTTAGTCACTTCTCAGCTCCCAAGCACTCCCTTTGTGAGCACATAAATGGCAGAATGTCTAATACTACAGAGGAAAATTGCAATGAAAGCTGCCAGAGTTTTGAGTAGGTGAATTTAGTTTCCTGCAGGAATGTCCCACCTGCCATTTTTTAGAGCTTCCTAAGAGGCCCCTAAAGCAATGAGGAAGGAACCAACATGCGTTTATGAATTGACACCATGCTGAAAGTTTGGGATGTGTTTCTTAAATGCCTCATTATATAATGTAGAAACACATGAAGGTCGCTGATGAATCAGCAAAAATAATTTGGTGTTTATTTTTGGAGTATGGGAGGTTGGGGTGTAGTGCTTTTTCTGGCACTTTGTTTTGATGACAAGTGATGAATTACGGTTGCTACCGTTATTATTCATTGTACCCATTATTGGCTGGAGTAAGTTTGGGAGAATTGTTTGTAGAATTAATCTTCGGAGTGACAAAACTTTTCTGTATCCTCAGTGGTTTCATGAATGTATACTGCAGGGTTTCTGTGAGTTGGAATTGACTGTATGGCGGTGGGTGTTTTTTTTTTTTTTTTTTTTTAATGCATATGTTAACATTCATAGAACTATACCCATAAAAAACGCATTGCTGTTTCCCATAGGGTTTCCAATGCTGTAATCTTTACGGAAGCCAACTGCCACATCGTTTTCTCACGGAGCAGCTCATGGGTTTGAACCACCAACCTTTCAGTTAGCAACCGAGTGCCAAACCACTGTGACAACAGGGCTGTATAACCCCCAAAACTAAATTTTCACTATATGATAATTCAAAAAAAAAAATTAAAGTGAGAAAAAATACACATGCCAAAAAAAATTGATATTTTATATACTTCATGAGCATCATCTTGCTGTCCCCGTTTGTTTCCCCCTCTAGACTTGACAAGTGCTCTTCTCTTCCTCCTAATGCTTCGGCATCTCTTGCCATGTTATTATTTCTGCCCAGAGTGCCTGTGTTTTCTAGAGTTTGCTGCCACACGTGACCTGCACCTGCCAGGCCAGGAGCTCTCCGTGCTAGCGCCAGGCCTTCAGTGCACTGAAAAGGAGAGAGCCAAAGACCAAACTCATTGCTGTCAAGTGCATTCCGACTCAGTGGCCGTTCGTGCCTGGCGTGTTAGTCTGTGAATAACTTTTACAAACTGTTGTTTTAGAGCTGAGTTTTTCTTGACAACTCACCTGATAGCATGCCCTTCTTCCCCCCCTCCACCACCATTTTTAATCTAACTTGAAAGGTGTATTTAAAGTCTTCCTTCATAAGTTCTTGGTTTTCCTCCAATGGCCGCCTCTCCTCTTATCTGATTTTCAGTTATCACTGGCCAGTGAAACAAAATTGCGTCAGTATTAACAGGGGCATTGATTGCTCAGTTGAATAAATCATTTATCGACCTTCTCTTTTATGCTGTTGGTTTGATCATGAAGCTAGAGGGGTGGGGGAGCAGTCTACACCAGACTCTAATTAGCTCATGGGGTCACAAGACAAAACACTTGAAAATGAGAAGAGGAAACTCAGCTTATATCTCCTAGGAAAGTTAGCCACCGTTGTCCAGTCAGTCATGAGTGGGATGGGAATGTGCCGTCTTTGCTCCTTTTTACTGTGAGCCCTGGTTTCCAGATGCCAAGGTTAAAAATATAGAGAGTCCAGCTCCTCCTATTGACGTCTAAGGAGGTGGTGCTTTCTGAGACCACGGAGAACTTAGTAAGTAGGACCTTTAGCTGAGGAAAACATCACATTTAGTCAAACTCAGAAAACAGTGTCCTAAGGGTAAGACGCCAAATCGCAGGCAGGCAGGGTTGTGTGGTGGTACTTCTCTGCATGCTGGAGGACAAGGTTGTGTGCAGACTGAATAAGGACCCAACAGCAGCAACAATTAACAGCTTTACGAGAACCCAGGGGAAATTGCCCTGGTTTTGTGAGGACTGGTATGCTTCAAAATGCGTTTGCAGATGTGTCTAAAAATAAAAACAAATTGTGAACACGCCCTGAAAGTCCCATGGGCAGGATGCCACTGCCAAGAGGGCCTGGTTCTGAGAGCCGGAGGCTCCCAGCCGTTCTGTAAACCCAGAGACCCAGCCTGAAAAGAATATGGCATGGGAACATTCTTCCTGTCCTTCGGGAGAGCACTTTACTTGATCTCACACACACCCCAGCTTGTTTTTATTTGAAAAGTTACTAAAGTTTTTTTTAAAGCTTTAAGCCATTTTACCTAATTTTGCAGTTTTTTTTTTTTTTTTTAACATTCACTATTAAAATACACTTTAAAAATATATTTTAAAAAATGCTTGTAATAGTTAACCTTTACTGAGTGCTAGGTGCCAGGCACTTTTTCCTTTGCAGTCTTCACAAAATCTCTGTGAGGTTAAGTAGATGTGTTCAGCTCCATTTTATAGATGTGAGAACCAAGACTTAGATGGATAAACACCTTACCCAGAGTTAGAAGCAAACATAGGTGGAACCCAGAGTCTTAACCCAGTTCTTTGTGGCTCTGAGGAGCCCCTAAAACAAAGAACAAACCCGTTGCCATTGAGTCGATGCTGACTTCCCTGGGTGGTGCAAATGTTTAAGCACTCAGCTGCTAACTGAAAAGCAGTCCTAGTCCATCCTGAGGCACCTTAGAAGAAAAGTCTGACGATCTACTTCCAAAAAATTGACCACTGAAAACCCTGTGGAGCAGAGTTCTACTCTGACACACGTGGGGTTGCCATGAGTCAGACTTGATGGTAACTGGTTTTTGCTTTGGTATGTGGCTCTGAAGTTCAATAGGGAATTTTGTTTTCTTCCAGATCAGCTGTACTATATCTTGGCCATGTGATGGCCAGTTTGGTTAGTTGTCCAGCTCGTGTGGCCTGAGCCCAGCCCACAGATGGGCGCTGAACAAGAAGGGAGAAAGAGCAAAGCTGGGGCAGCATGCTCCATTCCTCAGCCCCAGTTGCCCGTGGGACAGGCGGCTGGGATGGGACCGACACACAGGGGTCTACCCCACTCCTTTCCCTCTTCCCAGGCTCTGCAGATCCTCTTAGCAAGGCTCAGACCCTCTGGCCCTTCTGGCCCCTCTGGTCCTCTGTACAATCAGAGGGCTGTTGTGAGAATTGCAAGGGTTTGCGTATGTCAGACTCCTAGAACACGGAGCCAGCACTGCATGAACGGTAGCTACTGTCCTTTTCTATATTTCATTTTTAAACATGACTGACCTGTAGTAGACAGAAGTCATGAAATTGAATCACACCTTGTGACAGTTGTGAAAAGGACGGAGTAAAGTTTAGGTCTTAGTTAAACCATTTAAGTCTTTGAGTTGCTTTATTCATAACACCTTAAAAATGGTCTGAGCATATTTCCTCTGGTTGGCCTTTTGTGTGGGACTCTTGTCCCCACTGCCTTTGGTTCCAATCACATTCCTTTCTGGGCACACATATTCTCAAGGAGAGTTTGCATCACCTGATATTTGGAAACAGATGGGGGGGGGTGTGGTAGAGGGCAAACCAGTGAAATGAGGGGAGGGGCTGGCCCTTCAGCAGTCTGAGGTCAGGGCTGCCATGGCCAGGTTTTCCTGACGTACAGCTAACCCAATTCAGGGCAGAATTCTGAGTCAGCTGGCTGGGATTTGAACCTTGAGGTTTCAGGAAGCCCAAGTACTTCCCATTTCTGGGCCTGCTGCTTGTCCTGTGTGACTCTGGGCCAGCCCACAAGCCTCTGGTGGCTCTAATTAGCCTCTGCTGTTCTCACAAGACAGGGACTCACACACACGTGTTCCAGATCCATCTGCTCTCTGATAGAAAACTTGATAGAGAGGTACCACTGGCCACGCCCAGCTGCCTGTGGGCAGCACCTGAGAACTTTTTCCTTTGGAAACGTGTGGGGCAGCTAGGGAGGGGGCCAGTGATCCTTAAAGGGCACTGGACTTTGCCAAGGAATTGCCATACCAGCTGCCCCCCTACATACATTACTTGTGACATCATCTTGCATCCTGGTTCTTAATGAGGAGAATTTTCTCTTACCCACTTTTAACCAGTGACCTCATCATGCTTCCTTTTTCTGTGGCCCGCCACTCCTCAGCTCCCCAGACCTCCTCCCTCTCCCTCTCCCCCCACTGCCTTCCTCTATCCCATCCCCACTTTCCTTGCGCTGTTGCTTCATCCTGGAGCAGGCCTCGGGTTGCCCACTTTGGCCTGGCTTTGAGGTGCTGGGGAAGGAGGGCTCCAGGTGCCAGTCAGAATATATCCCGGAGTGCTCAGGGACAAGAGGACCCCAAAGAATGTTACCACATTTAACATTCTGCTATCATCCAGAAACCCAGCAAGCTGGATGTTTATGCACTGTCGAATTATTAAGCTTCTCTCCAGACCATTAGCTTCCCCGGCCAGCTACCAAATCCCTCTAAATGACCTTCACCTCAGCTTTCGGCTTCCATTCCTGATCCAGAAGACTTGGTCTGGGTTGTTTGTTTTTTCCCCTCCCATGAACTTGGCTTATTTTGAAAAATAATTGAAGTTATCAGTCAAATGCATTGACAGAGCCTTATGATGTACCCACCAGGAAATGACATTTCCTTAGTTTTCAAAATCAATCTTTTCACTTTCTCACTCACACGTGGCTGTGTGAGCCGAGACTTTTTTTCTGATCTTCTCTTCCCTGTCCCTACTGAGGAGCAGTAATGAAGGGACAGTTATGAAGTGAAGGTTGTCACTGATTTGCCATTTGTTTTATTGCTAGAGCATCAGTCTTTGAAATGTTTAAAGGGGAGAACATGATTTTACAAATATTCTTTTTTTTTTTTAAATACATTTTTGAATTGTGGTAAGTATATGGGGGACAAAAACATTTGCCATTTCAACCATCTTCACACGTATAGTTTAATGACACTAAATATCTTTGTTGTTACAAGTATTCTTCAGCTCGTTGCTGTTTGTGGATATAGCTTAGAATGTGATCTGGCTTGGCAGTAAAGATGATTGTACTTCTTTTTATTTTTAAACATTTCTTTTTTATTATCAAAGAATTGCATGCTCACTATAGAATATTTGGAAAGTAGAGGAAAATATACAGAAAAAATCATCCATAACCTTCTTAATTGGAGGTAATTAGCATTTTGGCATAGTTCCTTCCAGCTGCTTTATGGCATTTTTTAATTACATAGTTGCGATATCCCCCGTGAACTTTGAAGTATGTTGTTATTGACTGGGTAGCCTTGTAATGAACAATTAATTTTGGATCTTTACACATAACTTAATGCTCAGCTCTTTCTGTCAATAGACATTTTGAAGTCATATATTGAGAAAATGTGTGAAAGTTGTGTTCCAAATTTGTATAGTGGCAATAACAACAGTAATCAAAGGCAGTCTTAATCCAGCTCACATTCAGTTTATTGTCTCTTTTATGTTCTCAGCACCTTGTGTGGAAATGGATGGATTTCATCAGTAATGGAGCCCTGATGGCCCAGTGGTTAAGAGCTCAGCTGCTAACCAAAACGTTAGCAGTTCAAATCCACCGGCCGCTCCTTGGAAACCCTATGGGGCAGCTCTTCTCTGTCCTATAGGGTCGCTATGAGTCAGAATCAACTCGACAGCAACTAGTTTAGTTTTTTTTTGTTTGTTTTATCAGTAGTTAATAATGGCTAATGGTTATGGGAGCCCTCCCTAGGTAGTGCAAACGTTTAACACAGTTGGCTGCTAACTGAAAGGTTGGAGGTTTGAGTCCACCCAGAGGCACCTTGGAAGAAAAGCCTGGCATTCCACTTCTGAAAAAAACAGCCATTGAAAACCTATGGAGCACAGTTCTACTCTGGCACACATAAGGTCGCCATGAGTTAGAATCAACTTGAAGGCAACTGGTAATGGTTGTGGGGCTTACCCTTCACCCCTGTGCTTAATTAAGACTAACTGAAGTGAGAGACCTGGTGGCAGTGGTTAAGAGCTGTGCTGCCATGCAAAAGGTCAGCAGTTCAAATCCACTAGCTGTTCCTTGGAAACCTCTGGGGCAGTTCTTCTCTGTCCTACAGGGTCATCATGAGTCAGAATCGACTTGACGGCAACGACTTTGGATTTTTTTGGAAATGAAGGAAGACTTTCTGGTTTTGGCTCTTTGTGTTTCTGGCCCTTGTGCCTTACTGCCACTATATATCAGAAGTTTCAAGTGTATAAAACTGTAGGCACAGAGAGATTTAGTCATAGGTGTTTACAAGCTGAAAACAACAAGGAAGATAAAGATATGCCTGTTTCAGCATTGACGAAGTTATTTCCTAAGGAGGTTTTTTCCGTAGAATTTGCTTTGATTAACATTATCTCCCCACCCCCACTCCCAAAAGTCTGGTAGGTACATGTTAGAATTTAAAATTATTTGCATCCAGATCATAAAATTCCAAACATGGGCAGACTTCTTAAAGCTGTGACGTGCAGCCTGTGTTTACTAGATGCGAGTTATGGTTGTTATAGAAACCCTAATGCAGTATCCTCTAACCTTGAGGTTCTCACTGTTCTCTCCTTCCTGTTACTTCCACTATAACAGGAGATCCCACAGCTCCGTCTCCATCCTCTAGGCCCTCCTGCCTACCCCTGTGTTAATTACAGTCCCCTTAAATAAGCTCTGGAGCCCTGGTGGCACAGTGGTGAAGAGCTATGACTGCTAACCAAAAGGTTGGCAGTTCGAATCCACCAGCTGCTCCTCGGAAACCCTATGGGGAAGTGCTACTCTGTCTTATAGGGTCGCTATGAATTGCAGTCGACTGGAGGGCAACAGGTTTGGTTTGGGTTAAATAAGCTCTAGAATCAGCCGGTTTACTTCAAAAAGAACAGAGCCAGTTGTCATCCCCCCCTCAACATCAGCACCTCACTGTCACACACTGGGGAGACTCCTGGCTGGATGATCTTGGGCATGTTCCTAACCTTCCTGAATTTGGGGTCCCACACCTGTAAAACGTGGGTAGTGCACTAGATGGTTTCTCAAGGTCCCTTTCTGCTCTACACCTGTGCCTCAGATTCCTCACTTGTAAAATGGGAATCATAGAATTTTTACCTCGTAAAGTTATCAGGATTAAATAAATTTACTGTAAAGCTCTTAGAACAGCACCTTCCACACAGGAGGTGTGGGGCACCTCCCTTAATGCACTTAGCCCGCGCTCCCGGGTACCCTTTCCCCTGACTGGAAACCCATTCATGTGCCGCTCCTTATTGCCATTCAGCCCTTCTCTGTCTTATTTCCCCTTTAGTGATCTCCTAACAGAGAAACTACTCATGTCTAAATCCTTGTCTCAACTCTTCTTTTGGGGGAACTCAAACTAAAATGAGTAATGATATAGAAATCCCCAAGATACATTAAGTAAAAAAAAAGCAAGGAACAGGGTTCTCAAACCTTTTAGTCTTAGACCCCCTTATACTTTTAATTATTGCGGACCTGAAGAGCTTTTGTTTATGTGAGTTACATTGATCAATATTTACTGTGCTAGATATTAAAATGGAAAAAATTAAAAATATCTATTAATTCATTTAAAAACAGTAACAACAAACCCATTACAAGTTAATATCAACATTTCTTTATAAAAACTAACTATTTTCAAAATAATTAGTGGAAAGAATGGTATTATTTACATTTTAAAAAATTTCTTTGGCTTAACAGAAGACAGCCGAATTTCCATATCTGCTGTGTTAAGTCTGTTATGAAATCATATATAGTTTCTGGAGAACTCTCCTGCACACCTTTGAGAGAATGAGGGTAAAAAGAGCAATTTCATCTCAGTCTTATTGTAAAAATAGCTTTGATCTTGTAGATCCCTGAAAGGGTCTCAGGTATACTGGTAAACTAGCTCTCTCTCAAAAAAGAAAAAAGGCTCTGTTTTTAGCATGTGTAAATACTCCCATCATAGCCAAAATTTCAAACTACTAATTAGACTCCCCCACCCCCCACCTCCAGGAACATGTTAGGCATTTCTCCAGCTGAAAAAAACTGAAGAAAAAATTCAAGCCTCGAGTTGCAATATTGAAGGATTATACAGGGAAGCATCAAAAGAAGATGGAAGGAATACACAGAGTCACTGTACCAAAAAGAATGGATCAATGTTCAGCCATTTCAGGAGGCAGCATATGATCAGGAACCAGTGGTACCGAAGGAAGGCATCCAAGCTGCACTGAAGGCATTGATGAAAAATAAGCCTTCAGGAATTGACAGAATACCAATTGAGATCTTTCAACAAATGGATGCAGCACTGGAGGTACTTTTATATGCCAAAAAATTTGGAAGACAGCTACCTGGCAAGCCGACTGGCAGAGATTCATATTTGTGCCCACTCCAAAGAAAGGTGACCCAACAGAGTGCAAGTATTATCAAACAATGTTATTAACATCACACACAAGTAAAATTTTGCTGAAGATCATTTGAAAGTGGTTGCAGCAATACATCAACAGGGAACTGCCAGAAGTTCAAGGCAGATTCAAAAGAGGACGTGGAACAAGGGGTATTGCTGATGTTAGATGGATCCTGGCTGAAAGCAGAGAATACCAGAAAGATGTTTACCTGTGTTTTATTGACTATGCAAAGGCATTTGACAATGTGGATCATAACAAATTATGGATAACATTGCCAAGAATGGAAATTCCAGAACACTTGATTGTGCTCATGAGGAACCTGTACATAGACCAAGAGGCGGTCATATGAACAGAGCAAGGGGATACTGTGTAGTTTAAAGTGAGGAAGGGTGTGTGTCAGGGTTGTACCCTTTTACTATACTTATTCAATCTGTGTGCTGACCAAATAATCTGAGAAACTGGACTATATGAAGGAAAACAGGTCATCAGGTTTGGAGGAAGACTCATTAAACAACCTGCGAAATGCTGAAAGTGAAGAGGACTTGAAGCACTTACTGATGAACATCAAAGACTATAGCCTTCACTATGGATTATACCTCAACATAAAAAAAAACAAAACCTAACAGGGAACGCAACAGAGAACCCCTGGGGGAGCGGGAGAGTAGTGGGATGCAGACCCCAAATTCTCGTAAAAAGACCAGAGTTGATGGTCTGACTGAGACTGGAAGGACCCCGGTGGTCATGGGCCCCAGACCTTCTGTTGGCCCAGGACAGGAACCATTCCCAGGGCCAACTCTTCAGTCAGGGATTGGACTGGACAATGGGCTGGAGAGGGATGCTGGTGAGGAGTGAGCTTCTTGGATCAGATGGACATTTGAGGCTGTGTTGGCATCTCCTGCCTGGAGGGGAGATGAGAGGGTAGACGGGGTTAGAAGCTGGCGAAATGGACACGGAAAGAGAGAGTGGAGGGAGGAAGCGGGCTGTCTCATTAGGAGAAGAGCAATTGGGAGTGTGTAGCAAGGTGTATGTAAGTTTTTGTGTGAGAGACTGACTTGATTTGTAAACTTTCACTTAAAGCACAATAAGAATTAAAAAAAGGGGGGAAAGCAAAAATCTGCACAGCTGGAGCAATAAGTAGCATCATGATAAATGGAGAAAATATTGAAATTGTCAAGGATTTCGTCTTATTTGGCTCCACAGTCAACACCCATGGAAGCAGCAGTCAAGAAATCGAATGATGTATTGATGGCATTGGTCAAATCTGCTGCAGAAGACCTCTTGAAAGTGTTAAAAAGCAAAGATATCACTTTAAGGACTAAAAAAAAAAAATACTAAACCCATTGCCTTCCAGTCGATTCCGACTCATAGTGACCCTACAAGACAGAGTAGAACTGCACCGTAGAGTTCCCAAGGAGTGCCTGGTGGATTCGAACTGCTGACCTTTTGGTTAGCAGTCGTAGCACTTAACCGCTATGCCACCAAGGTTTCCTCTAAGGACCGAGGTGTACCTGATCCAAGCCATGGTGTTTTTAATCACCTTATGTGCATGTGAGGGGAAACCCTGGTGACATAGTGGTTAAGTGCTACAGCTGCTGACCTTTAAACGTCATTAGGTGGAATCCACCAAGTGCTCCTTGGAAACCCTATGGGGCTGTTCTACTCTGCCCTGTATGGTCACTATGAGTCAGAAGTGACTTGACAGGAGTGGGTTTGGTTTTTTGGTATATGCATGTGAAAGCTGGACAGTGAATAAGGAAGGCTGAAGAAGAATTGATGCCTTCGAATTAGGTGTTGGTGAAGAATATTGAATATACCGTGGACTGCCAGAAGAACAAGCAAATCTGTCTTGGGAGAAGCACTGCCAGATTGCTCATTAGAAACAAGGATATTGAGACGTTGTCTCACGTACTTCGAATATGTTATCAGAAGGGACCAGTCCCTAAGTTGTCGAGTGGAAACCCCAAGTTCTGCTCGTCGTGACTTGTTTCAGCCAATAAACAAGGGGCCGAGGTGGGAGAGAAGAAAGGCGCCTTTATTTCCTTGCACAAGGAAAGGAGCAGTCAGGGCTGCTGCCTCCAAAACTGCTTGCATGCAGCTTGGGGAGGTGGGCTTTTACAGAGAGCAGACAAGGAAATGCAAATTCATTGTAAATATTTCAGGATTGACCTTCATGCAGGTGCTCAGAGCTTGTGGATGACTATACGTTTTCTCTAGACAAGGTTTGATTCTCTGAGATGGAGAAAGAGGTCGATTTTCCTTCATTACCATGTTAAGTCTCTTCCCAGAGTTGGGGTCTTATATGTATTTAGTTAAGGTGGTGTAGAAAACCTGCTAAAATCAGTTGAGACCCTCTGTGCCTGCTCTGTGGTTATTGTGTCAAGGACAATTTGAGAAGAATGTGCAGCTTATTCTGCTCAGTGTAGGAGGATAAACCAGAGTAGGTGTCTCTTAGAAGGGCTGGGCCCTGAGGCCTTTTGCCTCACCTGAAGAAGGACATCATGCTTGAAAGGAGAGGGTCAGCAAAGAAGAGGAAGACCCTCAGTGAGATGGGTTGACACAGTGGCTGCAACAGTGAGCCAGTTGGGAAGAGATACACACAATTGATGCAAGCTAGTATAAGCAGCCCCAGAACACAACTTTTTGAGGAGTATAAGCAGCTCCAGCACACTATTTTTTGAGGTCTGCGCTTTAAGAACGATTGATATAGACTGTTTCTGGAAGAACGCACAAGAAAACAACATGGTTGCCTCCAAGAGTGTAACTGGAGGACTGTGGACTTTATACATTTTGAACCTTGTTCCATGTGGATGCATTTCCTGGTATCAAAACAAAGCAAAGCACCTTAAGCATCTTTCCTTCTTGTTCATTTCAACCCTAAAATATAAGTTGACCTATAATTTGCAAGTCTGTCCAGCTTTTCCACTTATTTGTGATACCTCTTAGAATTGCTTCTTCCTGAGCCCCACTAGGCGGTCCTCACTCCTCAGTTCCTTTTCTTTCCTCACAGAATTCCTTCCCTCCTCAGCATCCCTTCCTGCCCCAGCCAGGTGCACACTCATATTCAGGGTTCAGATTCATCAGTATTTCAGCATGAGGCACAGAGGTAGCCCCAAGCCCTGCAAGTTATTGCATTTACATAGCCAATTTAAGCAACTTATCCTTTGTAATTTGATATTTGAGTGGCCAAAGCATCTTGTTATTTCTGAGCATTTGGGATTTCCCTCCCATTTGTCCTTTTTGTAAACTGAAGGCTTTTCTGATGACTTTCTAATCTTCTTCCACCCATGTGCCATGCGTGGAAAACTGAACATTGTCCTTCACTCTCTAAGCAGGATAGAGCCTAGGAGACATTTTAATTAAAAAAAAAAAATTTATCCTCCTACAAGTTCTGCAGCATTGAAAACCTTTTTTTGTACCAATGACTGTCACTTTGCCTGAGGCTCCCTAGACTATTTGGTGGTAAAAAAAAAAAAAAAAAGCATTTTCGGTTATTAAATTAGCTATTGGAGACTGGTCCTGTTTGAGAGTCACCTTCTGATAGGTAGTCAGTGTCTTGAAATTGGTTGCATTTTAACTAAAGACAGCAGCAAGCTGATACACTGATCTTGGTTATACAAATCTTTGTTTAAATCTTCCCCTGGCTTGGTAAGGAGTTTCTGAGGGACATGCAACAGCCACCTCCTAGGGAGAAAGCTGATTTTCAAGGACAACGTGGATGCATAGTTAGAATGTCCCCTGGTTCAGGATTTGTGGTAAGAGGAATTGCAAGGTTTTGAAAAGTAGAGAATGTTAAAATGAGAAATTATGTGAAGTCCAACAGGCAAAGGAAAGTGTAATCCTGGAAGCCTTTGAAAAGGAGGCTGATAGGAGCTGCAGTAATTCCTACAGAACCTATAGTTGTGTAAATGAAAAGAATTTCTGTGGCATGCTCAACATCTGGAGCGGTGTCCACCCATGATGAAATGTAGTGTGGCGCTATTGACTCTCATCCAGGTAGATGACCAGGAAATGGGGGTGGCAACATGGTACCCACCACCTTCCCCACAAGCGTGGTGTCCTTGATGTGCAGTGGCCAGGTCTGCTCAGGATTGTGGGAGAGTGGCCCGCATGCCCCTCTAGTAGAAACTTCTCAGTACTGTGGGGCAGGGTCTGTTTATAAGCATGGAGCACACGGGTTTTCCAGGGGTCAAAGGAGACTTGGGCTCTCCGGCTACTGTCTGGGGACCCCTTTGCCCATCCAAGGAACCATCACAGCTTTCTGTTACTTCCTCTCCTGGCTGATGGGAGGTATAGACAGACTGGGTTTGAATCCTGGTTCTGCCATTTAATAGCTGTGGGACACTGGGTAAGTTATGGGCCCTCAGTTTCCTTATTGGTAAAATTGGGATTAGAATACCACAGGGTTAGATGGAGGCACCAGTAAAGTGCCCAGCCCAGTCGGTGTCTGTTCCTAGGCTGCAGATGTTACTGAGGACCCTCTCCTTACTCCCCACCACAGCAGACAGATGCAGTGGGTTTTCCAGGCCTTGCACATGGGAAATTCTCAAGCTTCTCAGTGAGAAGGGTTCATTTGCTGGCTGGAAGAAAGAGTTCCACCGTACTGTGATCTGGTTTTCCAGTTGCTGTTGAGCCGATTCCCCACTCATGGCGACCCCATGTGTGTCAGAGTGTAACGGTGCTCCGTAGGGTTTTCAGTGGCTGATTTTTGGAAGTAGATCACCAGGTCTTTCTTCTGAGGCATCTCTGGTAGACTCGAACTGCCAACCTTTTGGTTTAAGTAGCTGAGCCTGTTAACCGTTTGCTTTACCCAGGGACTCTGTGATCTGGGTTACTGCTGTGGCAGTTTTGCACCTGTCATTAATCTGTAAATGAACATAAAAACGCACTCCGGGTGTCTTGAATGCCTGGGAACCTAGCAGCGCCTCCCCCCACCCGCCCGCCCCGGCTTTCTCTCTCTGGCTTTCCTCCCACCCACAGGTGGCTCAGGTGTATGCTCTTCTCTCATCATCTTCTGACATGTGAATTGCTGGGGGTTCAGAATTCAGGTGCTAAATTGCCGGCTGTCGAGTCACATGGTGGCTTTTCAGAAAATACGATTCCTGCTCACCAAGTCACATTCCTGGCAGAGACTGCACCTAGCAGCCTTGTTGACTCACAGCCCTGCTGTCAGGTCAGCCCCACTTGGCCTCAGGGCGCCTTCCCACACCAGGCTACCTATTGTGTGATGTGTCCGCCAGGGAAATATGGTTGGGAGAGAGTATTATTAGATAAATATGCCGTCCTTGCTCAGCACTTGTGGTTTACTCTGCTGTGCCTTTTTATCAATTCCTGGTTTCTTCCCTCCTAATATTCTCTCATCCTTTGAATGCTCTGGAGCCCTGGTGACTCAGTGGTTAGGCGCTCAGCTGCTAACTGAAAGGTCAGCAGTGTGAACCTACCCAGTGGCTCCGTGGAAGAAAGATGTGGCAGTCTGTTTCCATAAAGTGTACAGCTTTGGAAATCCTAGGGACAGCTTTATTCTGTCCTCTGGGTTGCTATGAGTCAGAATCAACTCGATGGCAACAGGTTTGGTGTTTTGGTTTTTGAATGCTAAGTCTTAGCCTGAGTCTTTGTGGTTTTTCTTTCACCATGATCCCTTTCTCCCCAAAAGCAAACCATCCCTTTCTCCTTGCTTTCCTGCCTTTTCTGCGCAGAATGTAGTTTTCGTATCCAATAACCCTCCATGCGTCCTTCCCATCTATTTGCTGATTCTCACCTCTGCCCTTGGCGTGCGGCTATACGACAGTGTGGCAGGGTTTCACAGGGCAGTTGGCAAGCGCAGACTTTCGGATGAAGCCAACAGTATGTTTGCTTTTGAGGCCCTAGGCTGTCCTGGGATACAGGAGGCTTGAATTTCTGCCTGACATTGGCCTGCCTTCCTGTCTGAAAAAAGCACTAAAGCCCACCCGCCTGCATGCACCTCCACCCAGAGACACCCAGGTCAGGTGCCAGTTGTCACATGCAAGGTTCATCCCCTGGAAATACAATGGGAGGAGTTGCAAAATTCACCTCTGGCAAAATAGTTCTTGGACCTTTGAAGTTGACTTTTATTTATTTTCTTGTAGTGCCACCTTGAGTGTTATGTTTTTCAGGTAAGAGATAGTTTGATGAGTAGAAGTTATTTTCAGTTGATTTTAGTTTCAAATCTTAAGTTTTCTTATTCACTTCTCTGATAATTGGTAATAAATCAAACCTGTTGCTGTCAAGTCAATTCCAACTCATAGCGACCCTATAGGACAGAACAGAATTGCCTCATAGGGTTTCCAGGGAGCGACTGGTGACCTTTTGGTTACCAGCCAAGCTCTCAACCATTGTGCCACAAGGGCTGTAAAATTAGTAATACAGGAATGAAAAGAATTGTGCCTATCTCAGGATTATTTGTGATGCACTGAGAATAGTGTTTCACGTCATAAGCACTTTCTAAGTGTTGCTTAGAAGTTTTGATTCTGTTATTATTGTGTGCATAGATCATCTACACACTCTCTGGCTTGACTATATGTTGAAAATGTACCGCTCCATGGCTACTTGGTGAATAGTTTACCCAACATTGTAGGTGGCTTCTCCCTGCCCTCACAGGAATTTTCCAAGAGGTACTCCTTAGTGCTGCTCTCCTCTGATCCGTAATGAAACAGGAAGCTCAGTTTTTCAGCCAACTTAATCAGTTATGGGAACCAGAAAGCCCCAGGGTCAATGGTGAAGGCTGTCATGTGCTTCGTCCCTGGGTATCCATGGGTGATTGGTTTCAGGACCCCTGCAGATACCAAAATCTGTGGATGCTTAAGTCCCTTAAATAAAATGGCGTAGTATTTGCATACAACCTATGCATATCCTCCTATATACTTTAAATCATCTGTAGATTATTTCTAATACCTAATTCGACTCGACAGCAGTGGGTTTAATACAATGTAAATACTATGTAAATAGTTGTTATTCAGTACTGTGTTGTTTAGGGAATAATGATAAGACTTGAGGTGAACAGTGCTCAGGCAACAAGTGCTGGAGAAATACTGAGAACCTGTGAAATGGCGGGCGGCTACAGCAGGGTATGCCTCCACATCACATCATTCTTGTGGATTCAGCATAGTGCTTGGCGTGGCAAATTCCAGTTTTGCTTTTTGGAACTTCCCCCACCCCCCTGAATATTTTTGATCTGGGGTTGGTTGAATCCACAGAGGTGGAACCCACTAATACAGAGGGCTGACTGTATATTCTTTTCTAGATGGTCCTACCTCATTTATGTCTTACACAGTATGTATGTATGCACTTCTGTGTGACTTGGGGGAATCTCAAAGAGTTAATGGTATGTTTCATCATGGTGTCATTCTGGCTGGAGCAGTGGGAGTTGACCCACCTCCGTACTGGCCCCTGCAGCCCATAACAGAGCACTACCACCCCCTTCATGCCTCGTTTTTCTCATCAGTAAAAATAACCCTGGGTGGTACAAATAGTTAATGTGCTCACAGCTAACCAAAGGTTGGTGGTTTGAGTCCTCCCAGAGGTACCTCAGAAGAAAAGCTTGGTGATCTGCTTATGAAAATCAGCCATTGAAAACTCTATGGAGCACAGTTCTGTGCTGACACATATGGGGTTGCCATGAGTTGGAAACGACTTGACAGAAACTGGTTGGTTGGTTGGACCAGATTGTGTGGAGCTCTAAGTGTCCAATACTTTAAAACCCACAGTGCCATTTTTTCCTCATTGCTTCAGGGGCAACAAATGAAGGAAGGGCTAGACCAGCGCTGTCCAATAAAAATGTAATGCAAGCCACATATATGATTTTAAATATTCTAGTCATCATTAGTCATCATATTAAAAAAGAAACAGGTAAAATTAATTTTAATAGTGTATTTTATTTAGCCCAGTATATCCAAAACGTTGTCATTTCAACATGTAATCAATATGAAAATGATGAATGAGATAGTTTATGTTTTCTCTGGTTATGCTTAGCCTTTGAAACCTAATGTGTATTTTACACTTACAGTACGTCTCCATTGAGACTAGCTGCATTTCAAGTACTAAATAGTCGAGTGGATAATAGCTACTGTCCTGGGCAGTGGAAGTCTCTTAGGATCACCTGGAGTCCTAAGACCACAACTTGAGTCTGTTGGTATCCATAGTCTCCATCCTTAATCAGCCTTTTTGTTTAGTGGCTGGAATTTGTAAAGCTGAGACTAACAAGAGATTATTCAAACTGGGGTCTTCTGTGTGCATCTCTGATGGTAAATATATAGGGAACAAAACATTTGCCATTTCAGCATTCTTCACATGTACAGTTCACTGACATTAATTATCATGTTTTTCAACCATCACCATTATCCATTTCCAAACTTTTCCCTCACCCTTGACAGAAGCTAGGTATCCAAACTGGGGTCCTTTGTAAGACTTGATTTTTCTCATACAATGTTCCCCTGGTTCTGTGAGTGACTCTCAGTCGATGCTTTAAGCCATGTTCTCCCCACATAAAGTCTTGGAGAAGGGCTCCCAGCAGGCATACCCAAGGCTTGGCTCCTAAGCACAGACAAGAGTATAAGGACTTGTATTCTCAGCATCACAGAGGTGAATCTGCTTAACCTTCTGTTGCCCAGAGCCGGAGTGGGAAGGGAAAGGGAATTTCTCTGTGGGTAGAGAAAATTAAGAAGTAAATCAAACAGGAATAGATCACGACTTTGTCTTTGTCTTTTCATTTAGTGGAATAGAAGATGAACTCAACTGAATTCAGTGAAGATGTAGAAGAAGGTAAAGAAACAAGCCTGTTTTTAAAAAGGTGTCAATATTTATAATTGAGTAATGCATTCATGTGGTTCAAAAATACAAAAAGGTATAAAAGGAAAAGTTCCCATCCTCCTCCACCCGCACCCTGTAATAAACATTTTGCGTATCTTTCTAGGGTTGCTTTTAAAAAGCATGATTTAAAAGATAAGATTTGTTTCTCTCCCTCCAACCTCCTTCCCCCCAAAAAAGACGTTAAGGACAGTTTTGGACAAAATATTCTTGGAACGTGATTTTACTGTATAGCACTAGTGTGGCAACACAGAAATTGCCGTATTGGAAAGTGCACTTCTGTCAAAGGGCAGGACGTAAACAGCCTATTGTTCAGGGATACTGCCAACTTCTGAGCACCTGGTAGCTGTGGTTTCCCTCTGAGCCCTATGTCTTCTCTGCCACAGTTCTAAAGAATAATGCTGTGAAAGTGGAGACAGAGACAGAAAATGCTGCCTTGGACTGCTCAGTGAACACCAGGTCTTCTGAGAAGCACCCACTGGACAGTGTGTTCACTGCCCTCCAGGACTCGAGCAAGCGGAAGCAGCCGGGCAGCGATGGCCAGCCAGACTCTGTCCGCAGCGTGAAAAGGAGGCGGCTGATACCCGAGGTGAGGCCCCAGCCCCTCTTACTGTTTGCTTGGGCTCTAACCCCCTCTGATTAGATGCCAAATCTCTCCCTACTCTTGGGCATCTGGGCAGCTGCTAAACCTTGGGCATGAGGAGGGTTTCGTTTAAGCTGTTCTTTCTCTGGCTTAAGTTTCTAGAAGGTATCTTTAGCTACAATTAATGTCTGTGTCTCGATTCCTTTTAGGGTAGAGGTAGTCTTCACAATGCAACTGCTTTTGAGCTTCTTGTTTTGCTTTGCTCCACTAGGAAAGCAGAAACTTGTTGACAGCAGGGACTGTTAATGTAAGCGTATCACTTTACCCAGTAGACTGATTCCTGGAAATTTGGGTTAGCAGTTTTTTTCCTAAATCAAGTCTATCAGAAGAGCTTGTTCCTTAAAGAAACTCTTTAGTAAATCTTTTCATTGAAGTAAGGAATTCTTTTATATCATACCAATTACCTCCTAAGTTATCTGTGTTATAAATTAGCCTTTTTTTTTTTTTGGCATAAGAAAATCCAAATGAAATTTTTTTTCATAGTACGGACAGTGGAAGTATACAAAGAAAGTAAGTGCCTTTCTTAAGGCTTACACTGGCTTCTGGTCATTTCGTTCTGATTGCTTTGTTTCTTAGTTACCTACTGGTTGTATTGAGCTTAGGTAAATGCTGAGACAGGTAGGAAATATAAGACGTGATGGTCACCTCCAGTAGCCTCCAGTCTACTTGGAGACAAGACATGTACACAAAAACCATTAAGACTGAGGAGAGAGAGGTAGCTTTGAGAAGTAAGGAGGGGATCCAGCTTGTGGTGCCTCTTCAGTGTAGCCTCTCCAAGGACCAGCAGGTTCTGTCTTTAAATCTTAGAAGGACATTTTCTCAAAGTTTCTAACCTACCTGTGCCCATGTGCTTGCGTGCACCCATGCATGCACGCACATATACTCTTTGGAAGACCCAGATGAGCAGTTCAACTTTTGCATGTCTGTCCAAGCGAGCCCAGTTTTTCAAGGTTCATCCATCATTAGCCAGGGCACTGAGGGTATCAGCCTAGGACTGTTGGTTGTTCTTGGTTTGTTTAATTCCCCTCTCTTGACTGTTTGGGCAGGTCCGAATAAAATGCAAATTTATGGAATTTACGGAATTAGTTAGGCTTCAATAAGTAAAAACTATCTTTTTCTTTAATTAACAAAATGATGTGATAGATTTTTCACCAGGATTTAACTATACATGTTTGCATTAACGTTATAACGAGGACCTGCATTCTATATCATGGAGCATTGAGCAATACATTCATTTATTTTCAAATAGGTTTATTGTCATATAATTCACATACTGTGTAATTCAACAGTCTAAATTGTACAATTCAATGATTTTTAATATGTTCACAGAATTGTACAACCATTACCACAATTTTAGAACATTTTTATCACCCCGTAAAGAAACCCCATACCCATTAGCAGTCACTCCCCATTTTTCCCCAATCCCCCAGCCCCTGGCAACCACTAATCTGCTTTCTGTCTCTGTAGGTTTGCCTGTGATGGACAGTGCATATAAATGGATTCATATAATATGTCGTCTTTTGTGACTGGCTTCTTTGGGGGTTCATTCGTGCTATAGCATGAATCAGTACTTTGTTCTTTTTTATGCCTGAATAGTATTCCATTGTCTGAATATACCACATTTTGTTTATCCATTCATCAGTTGAAGGGCATTTGGGTTGTTTCACTTTTTGGCTAGTATGCATAATTCTTGAATAATAGTTTTTAAAAAATCTATAATGCCCAGGAAAAATAAGAAGTTGGATTCTCCCCCTCCCCAGCCTTTTTTTTAAATGAAAACCTCTTGCTGCCAAGTTGATTCCAACTCATAGCCACCCTATAGGACAGAGTAGAACTGCCCCATAGGGTTTCTAAGGAGCGGGTGGCTGATGCGAACGGTTAGTGGCCGAGCTCTTAACCACCATGCCACCAGGGCTCCCCCTTTTTTTAATAACTATAAGCGTTTTCTATAAAGGGATAATTAGGAATATCCTGCCCTTGACTCTGGCTGCCACCTATTTCATACCTTGTAACTGGGAAAAGTTTCCTTTCCAGGACAGTAAGTGATGACTATAGGATAAAACTCATAGATTCCCATCTACTGCAGATACCTGCAGTGGCAAATGAAGCTACAAAATGGTTAGTAGAATAGTCTGTTTGAAAAACATTTTTATTTTTACTTTTTCTTATGTTCATTTTAAATTGTAATTTATGTTTCCCTAGCAATTGATATTTAGGTGTTTTCGGTTTTATATTATTACTGATAATTCCACAAAGATCATTCATATATATAAACTTCATGCCCTTCTATGAGTGTTCCCATCGCTTAGATTCACAGAGGTTATTCTGAAAGTATTGAAATGTTTGGGAAGCAGTATGTTACCTTCCTAAAGGAACACCTAAAAACATTTTCACCTTCTGGATCACTTTACATTTCTGCTTATGATCAATGTTGCAAACTCCTTTAAGTCTGCAGGTCAAGCCAGAGTTCAGGAAATGGGAGCCAAAGTAGAGTATCAGTTTGCTTTTGCTGTATAACAAACCACCCCAAAACTTTGCTACTTAAAACAGCCACCTTTTTATTTGTTTATAATGTTGTGGGTCAGCTGTGTGGTTCTTCTGGCCTGGCCTGATATGCGGGGCTGGATGGTCTGGAATGACCTCACTCACATATCTGGGCCCTTACCTGGGATGGGTGGGATGACTTGAGCTTCTCTTTATGGACGTCCTCATCCTCTAGGAGGCTACTCAGGCTTTTCACGTGATGACAGAAGAGTTCTGAGGAGCAAGAGAGGGCAAGCTTCAGAGCACAAGTCCTTTTCAAACTGTTGCTTGCATCTCTTTTGCTAAAGTCCCACTTGTCAAAGCAGATCACATGGCCAAACTGAGACTCAGGTGAACAAGTAGACTCCATCTCTTGATGATAGGAGCGACAAAGGCATATTGCAAAGAGGCATTTATACAAGGATGGGAGGAATTATTGTGGCCATTTTGGTAAACAACTCATTGCAGTTAGGAAAAACAAGCTCTGACAACAAGAAGGAGCTGTGTGTATAGGCTGAGGTGTGACCTTTGTGGAGAAATTGAGGTAGCCTTATTGACTCATTTCACTTTCATTCAATAAGCTTTGTTGTCATAGGATCATAAAGAACGGAACACCTTTAGGTTCTTTTGATTTATATTTTAGTTGAATTTTTTAGTACATAAAGTACGTCAGCATAGATCTGGCATCGGGCTAGACCTTCATCAAGGTTTCTGGTGGAGAGATTTCTTGGAGTATCACACAAATGGTGTGAAGGTTCTGGATCTTCTTGATTTGCTGAGGTGGCAAGCTCTGTCAGGAGCTTCAGACATCATCCAGGAATTCCAGCACATGTGGAAAAAAGGGGACCAGAAAATACATTTGAACATTTCTAGTGTGCTTGTCCAATCTACATATTCTAAAGTAGTCTCAAGATATATTTTTCAATGAATTAGATAAAGAAGGTAGTTCCAACTCATTAGATTTTGGAGTGGAAAAGACATGTGAAGTCCTGGATTTGACTTTGGGTGTTTTTTTTTTATTAGCTTTATTCATTTTCCTTACTGTATGTAAAGTGAGGTTGATATCCCTACCCTCCTTTCAGTTCTTTAAAAGGAATGTATATAAGTATAAACTTTTTGAAATTCTTGAGCCACTTGTTGAAAGGTATCATGTGAATTCAAGGCAGCCTTTCCTTTTAAAAGTTTATGTAAGTTGATGTGTCAGTAAGTCAATAGTCTCAGAGCCTCAGGGACTTCAGAACAATCCATCAGTTTTATGAAATTACAGTATATGTTTTTTCAAAATGGTACTAGTTCTAAATTCAGGGTGAATAGTCTTCTATCCTCCTCCCTCTGATTTTTCCCTGATCCTTCTTACGTATGCGGGGCAAGGGTGGGATGGAGAGTACATGCTGCTTTCTTAAGCACTCTCATCACAGAGTGAGACTGGGAGAAGCGGGAGGCTGAAACCAGTGATAATCGGAAAAGTAGAAAAGAAATACATTAGAAGT
The DNA here is from genome assembly GCF_024166365.1 of Elephas maximus indicus. Taxonomy (NCBI): domain Eukaryota; kingdom Metazoa; phylum Chordata; class Mammalia; order Proboscidea; family Elephantidae; genus Elephas; species Elephas maximus. The sequence continues at coordinate 172,836,588 of NC_064819.1, read as the reverse complement.
TATTGAGTGCCTACTCAATAAATAACTCCATCCCAAATGTTATTTCATTTAATCCATATAACAAGCCAATGATGAAGATTCAGATAAACAGTTCTGCCAGAGAGATGAACCACGTGAAGCATATGAGTTAAAGTGCCAGAATGCTGTGGTGTGATGGATCACTTTTGTATGGCCTTTCTTGCCATGGTCTTCTAACTCCCACCAAGTGCTTATGGCCCACCAAGGGGGCTGGATAACTTGTTGATAGTGAAAATAAGCTGCATGGTACCCTTATAAACTAAAAAACCATGCAAATAAGGTATATAGAACCCTAACAAGAGGATTGGTCAGTTTTGTCATCCTGATAGGCTTAAAATGAGCCATTCCAGAAGTGGAAAAGGGGGACCTCACTACCACCAAGAAGAAGAGATGGGAGTGGAGCATGTCCTTTGGACTCGGGGTTCCTGTGCTGAGAACCCCCTAGACCCAGGAGACAGAGAGAGAGCCGTAACACCAGAGACGGTGCAAGACGATGAGAAGCAGCAGCAGAGGAATGGCAGCAGAGCCAGGATACTAGTATAAGACAACGAAGTGGGCTTCCTGGCCCACGGTGGTTATAGTGGGTGTGCCAACTGACAGAGTGAGAGAGATGAGAGCCTTTGAGCAAGAGGCTTCTGTGGAGTGGGGTACCTCCAAGCATTTGGCAGAGCTAGGCTTGCCAGCCCACAGAGCGAGAGAGCTAAGTGCCTTTGGGCAGGAGGCTTCCAGTGGAGTAGGTGCCCCTGGGCACTTATTGGTAGAGCAAAAGAGCTTTGTGGAGCCGTAGTGGTTTTAGTGGTGCAATGTTTAAGAGCAATGGCTGCTAACCAAAAGGTAGGCAGTTTGAATCCACCAGCTGCTCCTTGGAAATCCTATGGGGCAGTTCTGCTGTGTTCTATAGGATTGCTATGAGCCGGAAGCAACTGAGGAGTAATGGGTTTGTTGCTTTTTTGTTTTTATTTTTGGTAAATAGCTTTGTAACAGTTGCCCAAACAAGGCAGAGGCCAGGCCAAGGGGCCGAGAGGCTGAGGGCCAGAGAGAGCCTGCCTACAGGTGCGACTGAGAAAAGGCTGTCTGATGGAAGAACTGTATCCTGAGTCGTAACCTATTACTTCCTTAATAAGCCCTATAACTGGGAGTATGGCCTGTTCTGTGTGGCCTTTGCAAGGAACTGTCCAATGGAGCAGAGAAGTAGAGTGCCGTGGGAAGGATGGCTGGTATAAGAATTGGTAAAAAAGAATGGAGAAAGGAGATATGTCTGACCTCAGCCTCATAGGAATCAGCCTTGGGCTATTGATCTTAATTCTCCTTCCCCCTTGTGAAGTTAGACAAGGAGGTCCATCGCTACTGTGGCACCTTTTTTTACAGATGCCATCAGAACAGATTGGCCCTGGGGTGAGCTATCAGGAGTGATTAAGCAGTCTGTAGCCCCCTACTCCCCATCCAGGGATGTGAGGCCACCCTTTTCTGATTCTTCCTGGAGAGTATGGTCAGTACCAAATGATCAGAGACTCTGGAGTTAGATGAGGGGGATAGTTCACCATAGGCCTTAGACCCCTTACCTGGTCTCCCAGAATCTCAGGTTCCTCCACTGTGATGTGGGACAATACTGCCCAGCCCATGTACAGAGCTACACACATTGAGCGGTACACGTTAGCTTTCAGAAATGTTTGTTTACTACTCTTACCTCCAGCTCCCACCCTGGGACCAGTATTCGGCTGCCGTTCTCCACGCACCTTTGTCAGAACAAAACCAAGGTGAGACAGCCCAGAGGGGGCCATCTGACTCCCTCAAGGATGCCCTAGTCCTCATTGCCCCTGATTCTAAGCACCATCTAAATCAGAACACATACCACCTTCCATTTCTCCCCTCACCTCCTTCCTCCCCACCCACCCCGAGGAAAGGGGGAGGATGTAAAGGGGGGAGGATTTGAGTGGTAGTTTTGATGCTAAAAGTGCAAAGGGGCCACTCTTTTCTCCACATTCAAACTTATATCAGTGCTGACAGCATGTTTTATAAGTGACATTTAGTACAATGCTTAGAAGAAAAATAAAACCTCTCTCAAAAAAACCAAACAAAGGACCGTATAAAGACTTATTTGGCACATCCACTAGAGAGGGCTTCATAGCCAAATACAGCAGATGTGGGAGGTGAGTAGCCAGCATTTTTATTGGTGATCATCTTTTTGTCCAGTGAAGGGGGGTGTGATATTCAAGAGCTGTATGCCAGGCAGAAGTTAGCTTTGTTCTCCTAGATTTTTTGTTTGTTTTAATGTTAAAGTGTTATTGTGGTTTTTTGCTTTTTCAATTGGAGAACTGAAATGCACCTCATTCATTCAGTGTGAATGTGTTGAATACTTCCTAAGTGTCAGCTGCTGTGGTAAGATCTGGAGATTCATCACAAGCTTCACAACAACCGTAGCAGTTAAGTACTACGACCATTCCTATCTTAGCTTGGCTCAGAGATTAGCACTACCAGGTGTGCACACTTCAATGCCATGGTGGTGATTCTTAGGCTCATGGGGTATTTGTAAAATGCCATGAAGAACCTTTGAGGACTTCTTGCCTTGATATGTTGCCATTTCTTCTGGTCTTCCTCTTCTCCTTTGAGATTCTTATTTCTTAGGAATTCTAGCACATTGTTCATGACACAAAGGGTAAAAGCCATGAGAACAAAGGCTGTCTGGCTTGTTACCTGGGTGCCCAGAACCTTCCAGGTGTTGGGCACTCAATAATATATACTGACTCTAGAGATAACTCTTATTAACTATGCAAAGACATTCGACTGTGTGGATCATAACAAATTATGGATAACATTGCGAAGAATGGGAATTCCAGAACACTTAATTGTGCTCATGAGGAACCTTTACATAGATTAAGAGGTAGTTGTTCAGACAGAACAAGGGGATACTGATTGGTTTAAAGTCAGGAAAGGTGTGCGTCAGGGTTGTATTCTTTCACCATACCTATTCAATCTGTATGCTGAGCAAATAATCTGAGAAGCTGGACTATGTGAAGAACAGGGCATCAGGACTGCAGGAAGACTTATTAACAACCTGCGTTATGCAGATGACACAACCTTGCTTGCTGAAAGTGAAGAGGACTTGAAGCACTTACTAAGGAAAATTAAAGACCACAGCTTTCAGGATGGATTGCACCTCAACATAAAGAAAACAAAAATCCTCAAAACTGGACCAATGAGCAACATCATGATAAACAGAGAAAAGATTGAAGTTGTGTAGGATTTCATTTCACTTGGATCCACAATCAATACCCATGGAAGCAGCAGTCAAGAAATCAAAAGACGCATTGCATTGGGTAAATCTGCTGTAAAGGACCTCTTTAAAGTGTTGAAGAGCAAAGATGTCACCTTAAAGACTAAGGTGCGCCTGACCCAAGCCATGGTATTTTCAGTCACATCACATGCATGTGAAAGCTGGACAATGAATAAGGAAGACTGAAGAGTTGACACTTTTGAATTGCGATGTTGGCAAAGAATATTGAATACACCATGGACTACTAAAAGAATGAACAAATCTGTCTTAGAAGAAATACAAGCAGAATGCCCCTTAGAAGCAAGGATGGCAAGACTGCTTCTTATATACTTTGGACATGTCATGAGGAGGGATCAGTCCCTGGAAAAGGACATCATGCTTGGCAGAGTACAGGGTCCGCAGAAAAGAGGAAGACCCTCAACGAGGTAGATTGGCACAGTGGCTACAACAATGAGCTCAAGTATAACAACGATTGTAAGGATGGCTCAGGACCGGGCAGTGTTTCATGCTGTGATGCATAGGGTCACTATGAGTCGGAATTGACTCGACGGCACCTAACAACAACAACAGAGAGAACTCTTCCACACTTTATTGTCAACCAAATCTGATCATTTAATGATGATGGTGGTGGTGGTGAAGATAACCCTGTTGCAAATGAAAAGAGAGGTAACCAGCATGCCAGTGGCAAGTTGTCCCAGAAGGGTGACACCAGCCCTCTAGAAGCTGTTTCACATGGTTTGTCTTTGATGCCACGTTAATTCTCTACTCCTTACTCTCCTGAAGGCATGCAGCTTTTGTGTTCCAGCCTGTTGACTCTTTGGGAACCACTTAGCCACTTATCACTCATTGAGCTGAATTTTAGTGGCCGCTCTTGGACCTGGGGTCCCAATGAAGATGTTTAATGCTTGGAGCATCTCCGTGCTGGTCCAGTTCCTGGGATGTTGCTGGGTCTAGACTCCTGAAATCTCCTTTATATAGCCTAGGTCTTGATTTACCTTGCTTGTAATCAAACAATCCCTTTGTTCAGTCACATTCTCCAGCTGAGAGATTTTGAGTGTTCCCTCTTGCATCTAAGGCTGCTGGTGGTAGAATGAAATGCCCTGATCAGGATCGGGGATAGATGTTGGCATGGCAGAGCCTGAGCGCTGCAGCAGAGTTCCCATATGGTTGGAGGATGAGCCTTGGAGAATTGGGAATGGTGTCAGCCAGCATACCCAGTGCCAAGTAGCACAGATTTAAAGATTTCTTGATACTCCTAGACAGCTGAGCAGAGATTTTACCATCGGCAGCAAATGCAGCCAGCCCATCGTCGCTTTGGCAGCATTTGTGGAATTAATTGGAGCACTGAGTTGACAGGACACCACCAGTGTGTAGGGATATCTAAGAACCTTTTCTTTGGTGCTTATGTAGGGTTTTATGTTGAATGTGTATCCAAGATCTATGGAAGTGAGGAATATTGCCCTCTACTGGGACTTTATAAATAAAAGAATTTAAACTGGGACTCTTAACATTTTTATTTAAACGATTTAGCCAAAAATGTTTCTATTGATGGTGGTGTTTTTAGCATCCTTGGTAGAAATGGAAATATTTTTATTAATAAGGCTAAGTTTTGAGAGTTATAGAGGGGATTTCTAGTTCTGATAACTCTTGCCTCCTGCTTGCTGTAAGAATGTGGGGGAATCACAAGTCTTGTGTGTGTCATCGGTGTTCCACTAGTTAGACGATTCACCAGAAACGTCTCCCGGTGCTGATTTTGTACACTGGGCATTAATCTGGGAAGATCTTCCTCTATAACTTTGTCTCTCGTTGCACAGTGTGTGAGTTTCTAGTGATCTCTTTCTGCACAAAATTATACTTTAAATGTAGTAGGGGGGGTTACTTATTATAAAGCAAAGGCTCCTTTTCTACAATCACTCTTAATGTGCTTATGTTTTTTAATAAAATTCAAGTTTCTCTGTACTGGTAAAAGCTCACAGTAATCTCATAGTCCATGAGTCCTCCAAAATTATTTTGATGTAGTAGAATTAATGGTGACTACATTGCTAAAAGTAGATTTCATAGTCTACATTATAGTCTATAGGAATTAGCAATTAAAATGTTGTTGTTCGGTGCCACCGAGTCAGTTCCGACTCATAGCGACCGTACGTACAATGGAACAAAATACCGCCTGGTCCAGTGCCATACTCAAAGTCGTTGTTATGCTTGAGCCCATTGTTGCAGCCACTGTGTCAATCCATCTCATTGAGGGTCTTCCTCTTTTTCGCTGACCCTCTACTTTACCTAGCATGTTATCCTTCTCCAGGGACTGATTTTCAAATATTTCCTTCCAGTCTGGGCTTATTTTCCATTCTTTAACAGTCTTTCAAAGAGCAGCATTTTTTAATTTTGATGAAGTCCAGCTTATCAATTTGTTCTTTTACAGATCGTGCCTTTAGTGTTGTATCTAAGAAATATTTGCCTCAACTAAGGTCACAAAAGCTTTCTCTTATATCTCCTTCTAGAAGTGTTAGAATTTTAGGTTTTACGTTTAAGTCTGTAATCCATTTTGAGTTCATTTTTATATATGGCACAAGGTGTGGGTAAAAGTTTGTTCCTAGCAATATTTGTTGCAAAGACTGTCTTTCTCCACTGAATTGCTTTTGAACCTTTGTTTAAAATCACCTATCCATATATGTGTAGGTGTTTTTCTGGACTCTGTTCTGGTTCATTGGCCCATTTGCCTCTATGCTAATTTACTGTCTCGATTTATGATAAGCTTTATGGTAGGTCTTGAAATCAGGTAGTATTATTGTTCTAACTTTGCCCCGTTTTTTCCCAAAGTTTTGGCTATCTAGGCTTTTTGCATTTCCATGTAAACTTTAGAACCAGCTTGTCAAGTTCTATCTTGACTGTAAGAGGAAGCCCAAATTCAACTTTAAAAAGGGAAAAGAATTTCAGAGTATTACCAATTTCATTCCCTCTTCTTTCAGAGAATTGTGTCCCCTACAAGCTTTGGAAGTTTTTAAGACACTGATATATTTTTATCACTTATTATACAGAAATTGTGTATCTGGCGCCTTAAAAACTGAGCTAAAGATATTGAACTCAGTTTTAGAACACACACTGAAGACGTTTGAATAATTACAATGTAAAATCTCTTGGAGCTTTTCAGTGTCTGAGAGAATTGCTTTAAAACCTTTCAGATTTCATCAATATAAGGATATACCTTGTTTATATTTTCACACTTTATACTTGCCCACAATTGGCATAGTAAATTCTCCCTGTTCCTAATTAACTGAATCCCTGTATGTGATATATGTTATAGTTCTTGAAATTAGCATCATGTTTTCAGGAGTAGTTTGCAAATATTCTCACTGTTCGCTGCACTGCACATCTTCTTAGCGGAGCTTACCTTTCCTGACACAAGTGGCTTTCCTTGTGGAGGAGGCAGATAGGAAGTGGGTGAAAAGAACTCAACTTTCTTCTGTTTCACTTCTTGGACAAATGAACCATTCTGTGACTAAAATCTGAAAACTACTGATACTAAAACGCAGTAAGTATACTAATTTACTCTTTCTTATTTTATGCTATTTCCAGCATCTTCTTCTCTATCCGCTTCACCCAATGTACAAAAAAACCTGCAGTAATGAATATGGACAAATTGATAGGACAGAGGGTACTTTGTAATGCTTCTAAAAAAAAAGGTACTAGTGGGCCATCTTCCTACATTTCTGAATCATGATGGCCACAATAATCTTGAGGCAAGTATTAATATACTTTGGGTGAATACCATTTTTCCCTTACAAGCTCTGGTCTTCTTATCTCTTTTTGCTGATAGCGAAAGTCAAGCACAGAGGGATTTCCTAGCTGTGATCTTGGGTGGGTAACATAGCATCTCTGTGTTTTTTCTGTGAAATTGGGTAGTAAAACTGTGACTACCTCATAGGATTGTTTGGAACAAATGCGATAATATAAACCTCTTAAAACATCCAGGGCCTGGCAATAGGGGAAAACTGCTGATGAAAGCAATGAGAAATCTGAGTTCCCAAATGGTCAGGGCTATTGCTGTCTGGTGGTGGAGCCTGAACTCAAGCCTTATGGTCCTTGAAGGGTATCTTGAGCTTCCCCTGAGAGTCCAGTGAGAGAGGCCTTGCAGTAGGTGCCATCCTGGGGAGAACTGAGAAAATAGTCACTCAGATAATTCCTGGGAGGGCTTAATTCTCTCCCGAGCCTGTCTAAGCAAGGGTGGATAGCACATGGCCACTGCCCTTCTAGATGGAGGAGTTAAACTATTACATACAATAAATGGTTCAGGGTATTGGGGTCCATTCACTCCTAGGTAGGTTGAGTAGGGCAGCTAGACCAACAAGGAGACCCTGACTTAGAAACCTTGGAGGCCCATCCCTTTGTGGAATCTCACAGTTGCAGGGACCTCAGCCTTTTCTGATTCAAGGTCAGATATGATTCCAGGCAGTGGTAGTGTTGGCAGCAGACTGCCGCTTTCTAGACCCAGTTCACCTATGTACACCACTGTGCTCCTTGGGGGAGCCTTCCCGAGTAGAGATGTCTGCTCCCCTAGAGGGTGCAGGCTTGAAGGACTCAACTTTGCCTTCTGGAGCTACCATGGGCAGGCACCATTTTCTTCAGTGGCCTCCCTCCCATCCCAGCCTTCACAGCATCTGTGCCCCATTTCCCATCGGGCCTCAAGGGCAGGAAGCCCCATGCTGGTTCCTGCAGGAACACAAAGCCTTCCCAGTCCAGCCTGAGCTTCCCTCAGGAAGGTTTACCAGGAGTGGAGAACAAACACGTGGTGCTGGGGTCACAGGTTCTGTTAGTGCTGCTTCGGAGATGGGCAGAGTGATTCCAGGCGAGGGAACCAGCTTCTCATACTCCTGTATGGGCCCCCTTGCTCATGACACTGAGCCAGATCTAAGATTGGTAAGTAGGAGTGCCCACCTAACACTCTGGGAAACTGTTTTTGTTGCAGGCACTCCTGGCAGGCATGAGGAACCGTGAGAACAACTCACCTTCCCTGGGTAACGGAGAACAGGCCAGCAGGGGCAAGAATGTGGGCTCTGCGTGGCCGGGCGAGGAGGACTCCTGCAACGACATGACCACCCCTTCATACAAGAAGCCTCTGTACGGCATCTCGCACAAGATCATGGAGAAGAAGAACCCTCCTGTAGGGGACCTGTTCAGCACCTACGAGCTCTTTGAGAAGGTAAATGCCAACAACAGCCCCTCCCCACTTCGGCTCCTGAATGAGCCACAGAAGCGGGACGGTGGCAGTGCCTCATCGGCCACGGATGGCGACCCCAACATCTACTTCTTGATCCAGAAGATGTTCTACATGCTAAACACCCTCACCTCCAACATGTCCCAGCTGCACAGCAAGGTGGACCTGCTCTCCCTGGAGGTGAGCCGCATCAAGAAGCAGGTGAGCCCCACTGAGATGGTGGCCAAATTCCAGCCACCCCCAGAGTACCAGCTCACAGCAGCGGAGCTCAAGCAGATCGTGGACCAGAGCCTGTCCGGCGGCGACCTGGCCTGCCGCCTGCTGGTGCAGCTCTTCCCAGAGCTCTTCAGTGACGGGGACTTCTCCCGTGGCTGCAGCGCCTGTGGCTTTGCTGCCAAGCGGAAGCTGGAGTCGCTGCATCTGCAGCTCATTCGCAACTACGTGGAGGTCTACTATCCCTCGGTGAAGGACACGGCTGTGTGGCAGGCTGAGTGCTTGCCGCAGCTGAACGACTTCTTCAGCCGCTTCTGGGCCCAGCGGGAAATGGAGGACAGCCAGCCGGCCGGCCAAGTCTCAAACTTCTTTGAGGCGGAGCAGGTGGACACCGGCCATTTCCTGGACAACAAAGACCAGGAGGAGGCCCTGTCTCTGGACCGGAGCAGCACCATCGCCTCGGACCACGTGGTAGACACGCAGGACCTCACCGAGTTCCTGGACGAAGCCTCGTCGCCTGGTGAGTTTGCCGTCTTCCTTCTCCGCCGGCTTTTCCCAGAGCTCTTTGACCACCGGAAGCTGGGCGAGCAGTACAACTGTTACGGGGATGGCGGCAAGCAGGAGCTAGACCCGCAGCGGCTGCAGATCATCCGCAACTACACGGAGATCTACTTCCCCGACATGCAGGAGGAGGAGGCCTGGCTGCAGCAGTGCGCCCAGCGCATCAACGACGAGCTCGAGGGCCAGGGGCTGGACGGAGGCAGCGAGGGGGAGCCCCAGCGGGACGACTGCTATGATTCCTCCAGCCTGCCCGACGACATCTCCGTGGTCAAGGTGGAGGACAGCCTCGAGGGGGATCGTCCCGGCCGGCGGTCCAAGAAGATATGGCTGGTGCCCATTGACTTCGACAAGCTGGATGTCCCACAGCCGGACTTTGAGGTGCCGGGCGCCGACTGCCTGCTCAGCAAGGAGCAGCTGCGCAGCATCTACGAGAGCAGCCTGTCCATCGGCAACTTCGCCTCCCGCCTGCTGGTGCACCTCTTCCCCGAGCTCTTCACCCACGAGAACCTGCGCAAGCAGTACAACTGCAGCGGCTCCCTGGGCAAGAAGCAGCTGGACCCGTCCCGCATCAAGCTCATTCGCCACTATGTGCAGTTGCTCTACCCACGGGCCAAAAACGACCGCGTCTGGACTCTGGAGTTCGTGGGCAAGCTGGATGAGCGCTGCCGGCGCCGGGACACAGAGCAGAGGCGCTCCTACCAGCAGCAGCGCAAGGTCCACGTGCCCGGCCCCGAGGGCAGAGACCTGGCAAGCTACGCAGTCAACCCCGAGCGGTTCCGTGAGGAGTTCGAGGGGCCCCCGCTGCCCCCCGAAAGAAGCAGCAAGGACTTCTGCAAGATTCCCTTGGACGAGCTGGTGGTTCCCTCGCCCGACTTCCCGGTGCCTTCTCCATACCTGCTGTCAGACAAGGAGGTGAGGGAGATCGTGCAGCAGAGCCTCTCCGTGGGCAACTTTGCCGCCCGGCTCCTCGTCAGGCTCTTCCCCGAACTCTTCACCGCCGAGAACCTCCGGCTGCAGTACAACCACTCCGGGGCTTGCAACAAGAAGCAGCTGGACCCCACGCGGCTGCGGCTCATCCGCCATTACGTGGAGGCGGTCTACCCGGTGGAGAAGATGGAGGAGGTGTGGCACTATGAATGTATCCCGAGCATCGACGAGCGGTGTCGCCGCCCCAACAGGAAGAAATGCGACATCCTGAAGAAAGCCAAGAAAGTGGAGAAGTGACGGGCTTATGGGGCACCACAGAATGAGCAGTGGGTACCCTGGGGACTAAGCATTATTTCCGAGCACGTGTATGGTATCCACAGACAGGCACCTTATGGCAGTGGGGAGTGGCTTACATTTGCACACGTAAATACCCACCACACCACAAGCAAAGAAGCCTCCGATGTGGTCTCCTGTACTTACAACTTTTGCCCTGTCTTCCCTGGTGGCTCAGCCAGAGTTTGGGGACAGCTGAGCTGTGAGAGCAGAGAGGCCAGAGGGGTACGGGTCTTCTCCCTGGCTGTGTCCTCCCAACCCCTCACAATCCGAAATGCCAAGTCAGCAACTCTCTTGTTCCTCTTCCCACATTTTACATCTTCCATTTTTATAAAAAAAAATTTTTTTAATTAAAAAGAAATCCTTTTAAAAAGATTTATTGGGCTCTTTTGGGCCATTTACTGAGAAAAAAATCTTTTAAATATTGGAGATGAAGTACTGTAAGATGAATTTAAATGGTAGGATTTTTTTTTGTAAAGATGGTTTCAGATTTATGAAATTTTTAAAAGTGCCATGTTCACGCATGATGGCTAATCATAGCTTCAGGCTCGGCATAGACTGATTTTACTGACTTTTTACATCTAATTTTGGAAGAGTCAAGATATCCCTTGGATGGCGATAGAGGGGATGGGGTAATGCGATGTCTTTTCCAGCCACGTCTGTATTTTCTCTTCACTGTGGTGCCATGGAAGGCTTCAGTGGGGTTTGGCCTGTCCCTCATTGCCGCATCGGTAGAATGTTGTGCTCACTCCTGTAGACAAGAACACTGGATGATGATGACATGAATGTAGATAGATATGGAAATGCACATTCACGATGTCTGCATCTGAGCTGTGTCCTTCCACTGCCCCTACACCCTCTCCATACATGGGTGCTGACTGGAGGGGTAGACACATGTCCTTGGAAAATGTCACATGTGGATATTTGATTCCTTGTTTGATGTAAGGATTGGCCCCTTTGGGCTTACCAGGAAGTGTTTACTTTCCATGTGTGTATTTGTACAAAATATGAGTTCTGGAGCTCTGTGGTGACTTTGGCACACCTCAGTGTTAGCTCCTCCAGTCAGTAGCACATCCTGGTTCCTTGGGGCCTTCTTGGGGATACCTGGCATTGGAAGAACACAGGTCATCTCAAATGGGGCTCCCCTGACCCTTTCCAGGGTCCACTCAGAACTTCCCCCAGAGGGTCCTCCTGTCCTATACATGGCACATTGCTTGACCTGGGGGCGAGGCACCTCCTCTCTCCTTGCCGGTCAGGAGGGTCACACTGATCCAGGCCGGTGGCGTGCTTTCAAGGAGTGCCAACTGGAAACTCCCCAACAGGTAAAGTCCTTAAAAATATTTTTACCTGCCTGATGTATGGGGGTCACATGCCTCAGAGGGAAAGGTAACGGTCTAACCTAAACTGAACACATCCTACCAGAAACCTGGACAATTAGCTGAATCATACGGAGTAGTTGTAAAATCCTTGTGGAATATTACACATTAATAACATAATGGCTTAAGATTTTGCTACCTTAGAATGCAGAAGTCATAGAAACACTCTGAATTTTCCTTATACAGCTGATAAGGACTTCAGTTCCACTGGCTGTGTGACATAATTTTGCTTCTTGTATCCAATGATCTTTTTTAAAAAATACAAGATTCTGAACAATGTAAAGTTCCTGACCTAACTTTAATGAATTTGCTTTTAAATGTCATTTATAGGTTATTTCTGTTGAAACTGCAAACCTAAGTTATTGAAATTTAGAAATGCACAAGGACTTAATGGCTCTCTTTCTCTCAAACACACACATGCACACTCTTCTGAATAGAGAACATTAAGTGAGATGAAAGGGACCAACATGAATAACGAGTTCAACTCTGTGCCTGGGAAGAAGGGACTGGGGCAGCCAGGAAACTCACCTTCCCCTTCTTTTGGGCCTTTCTCTATGCCTTAGTCTCTCCACCACACGCTTGCATGCATGCACGCACATGTGTACACACGCACATACACACCCTATCCAAAGATGGCGGTGGTGCTCTCACCCTCCAGCCCCACTGGTCAGGAGTGCCATGAAGCTTGTTCTAGTCTCCAGGTTGTATCCAAGAGGATTCCAAGCCATGTGAAAATTTCCCTGCTTTCCAGAGGGTGGAATGTGGCCCTGCAACTTCAGAAGCACAATCATTAATTAATAATAATAAATCTTATCTACCCATGTTTAGAGAAATGAGCAGGTTCTAGGAGTTAAATATGTCTCGTTGTAGCCTAATGAATGTTAAAATTTTTGAAACCGTATTTTGGTTGTTTCCTTAATACCTTTCCCTTGTAGGGCTTCTTCCCCCAAAACAGTAGAGTCCCTTTTAGTGAAGAGAGGTGGAGACACTCTGGGAGCTGTTTTCTGTCCCCCCACCCCCACCTCCATCCCACTTCAGGAAATGCCTTCAGGCCCTGTGTGCTGTCTGTATGGGGGCCTCAGCTTTCCCTCCATACAGGTGGGTTCCACTGATGTTTTTTTTTACATGAAGCAATAGAAGTACAAAATCCTTAATTTTTAAAAATGTAATGTGTTCCATAAAATCTGTTGGTAAATACTCCCCCACCCCCATCTGAACTCTTTGATTTTTACTTGTTTGTGTTTTGGATTTTTTTTTTTTTTTTTTGTAGTGGGGGAGGCCTTGTATTCCCAAGACTGAAGAATTAGCACAGACACATTCTGATGTTAAGTAAAATAGTAGGTCACAGTAGGTGGTAGTGTTCATCATTTTGTTAGTAAGTTTTAAAAGAATGTATGAAGATAGTCATGAATGTACTGAGTGTTCTAATCCTGCTTCAGTTCACTTTGGCTGTGTCTACATGACAGCAGGCGTTTGACAGGGAATGAAGTCGTGTCTGGTGTCATGGGCGCTCGTGTGTCCCTCCCTCTCCCTTCAGAGTTGGCCCCCTGAACTGCCTTTCAAGTTTGTGGGGAGGGGCAACACATCAGCAGCATCATCAACCACCCAGTGGGATCTACTTAGTGGTGAACAGATTAGCTGTTTAAGTGGTAAGAGTCACTGACCTGACCACAGCACAGTGTGGCCATTGGGATTCCTGTAGACAGGAGCTCCATTTCCACCTCCCCCCAAAAAACATTTGCTCTTTGCCTGATGGAGAGGGGTCTCCACGTTCCCGATTGGAGGTCACTGAGCTCTTACCCTGACTGGCTGTGTAGATGGATAATACTGAAGCGGGGCCAAGGACTAGTACTGCTTCTTGGAAATGCTTGCCTAGTGTAGATCCAGCCTTAATGCTTTCTGACATCCTAGTAATAGCAGACCCTGCACAAAGTGGATATCAGACTAAATACTGTGAGGAGACAAAATAATGAAAATAGTTTTACCAAAGATAATGAAATGTCACATTATGTCTGCATTTGACCGTTGATTTGAGTGCATTCTTAGAAAACTGAATGTAATGAAAACCCAGGACATTTTTGGAAATTGTATGCTCTCTAGCAACTTTGTGTGAATTTTTATACAAGCACTGTTTTATGAGTTACATAAAATGTTATAAAAATAGAAAAAATATGGTCTTGTAACCTCTTTTTTTCTCAGGTCACAGGTCTCTTTGTCTTTCCTTGTGGGCTTCTCACCCCTTCCAGGTGAGAACGGGAGGTCTGGGTGTCTCAGCCCCTCGGGTTCACACACTCTGAGCATCGGGGTAGGGCTCACGGGATATCAGCTGAAAGACAGACGTCACCAAATAAATCCATCCCTGCTGCCTGGCCTCCTTGCCTGTGTGTATACAGACCACTTGCTGACGACACAGTGGGAGACGCTTTTGACCTTTTCTTACCTTTACCTGGCCAGGTACCAGACCAGCACCCTGGCCAAGCTCCCAGAGCTTCGTTTAACTTTTAACCTGTGTTTTCACTTTGGATCAGATGGGATTATTTTCTCAAAGTTAAATATTAGCTGGTACATCAGTCAATGTGCTAACATATCAGCTATTACATATATATATACTATGTCAGATATATTAGCTGATAAAAGGATGTGTGTTTTTTCTCCTCTCTTTGGCTAGTTATGAATGATTTAATCTTAAATAGTATTTCGTAGTAAGTATAGCATCTTAAGCTGCCAGAGAAACTTTCTTTTGGCCCAGGAGCCACAAGATATGAAGTAAGTAGTAGCTCATGATTGGAACACTTTTCCTACAGTGAATGTTCACTTATTTCCGATTTGATAGCCCTGACATAGAATCTGTACAACTGACACTTCTCTGCTAAGCCTCAAAAGGTCAGCACTGGTCAGGGGCAGGAGCCCCAAGCACTAAATTTACTAGCAAGCTTAAGCAAGATTTGGAGAAAGGCTAAATTTTTAAGCCCCTGCTGCCTGTGGGTATCTTTCTTTTCTGCCAAAAAGAAAATTCACAGGGCATTTCAGTATATAAGGGCTTATTTGTAAAATCTAGTTCTCAGAAAGTACTTGCACACACCAAGTTAATTATACTCCTTAGGCTGGTGAGATGCAATGGACTGTTTAAGAAAAGAGAGCTCGCAGGTAAAGGGTGAAGTCCCCTGGGCAGTGGTAGGGAAGGGAATGCGCGTTTGCTGACTGCTCCTTGCAATGACACCTAACGTTCACTGAGCATGTACTGTTGCCCAGGCACACCATACCAGGAACTATGCCTGGATGATCTCTTTTAATCCCCTCAAAAGCCCTAAGAGGTAAACTGCATAGTTAGAGTTAACAGTAAAAAAGCTAAAGGCCCAAGAGTTAACTTGTTCAGGGTCACTCAAAGAATGATGTATATACTCTCTCATTAATTCTTATAAAAGCTCCGTGTTGTGGGGACTCTTATTATCTGTCTTGTGGTAAGAAGTAGAAAGGTTTCTTACCCAAGTTCACACAATTGGCAATGGCACTGCTGGGATTTGAGCCCAAGTTTGCCTCTTTCCACCACACCACACCATCTCAGGAGCTAAACAAAATAGGAGGATTTTGTGCCACAAAATAGGAAGATTCTGACATCCAAAACCAAATACGAGTCGGGGCACCCTCTCTCACGCTGACACGCGCTTAAGCTCCAGTTTGTCTGATGTCAGATATGGGTGTGCTGGTTTTAGAACTCCCCTAAGGGGAGTAACTGTGGCAGTGGTGGACAGACATGTTCTGGTAATAGTGAGTGACTACATTTTTTGAGATTGTGAAAGTAACTGCCGTGGGTCGCGTTCTCCAGAAGCAGAGCCCGAGACTGGGATTCTTGTGCAAAGGGAGTGTTTTCAGGAGAAGGGACATGGCAGAAGCCACTGGGGCAGGGAAAGTGGCCAGCAGGAGTGTGGTCTCCAGTGGAGTCCAGCTTTATTTCCACCCCTGGGGAAGCCCTCAAGCATGAATGTTGTTGGGTGCCATGGAGTTGATTCCAACTCATAGCGACCCAACCTGGCAGTAAAACTGCCCCATAGGGTTTTCTAGGCTGTAATCTTTATGGGAGCAGATTGCCAGGTCTTTGTCCTGCAGAGCCACTGAGTGGGTTCAAACAGCCAGCCTTTAGGTTAGCAGCTGAGTGTTTGACTGTTGTGCCACCAGGGAACATGAATAACAAGGCAGAATTAGTCCCACATTGAGGCAGCGGCCAGTCGGTCCTTGTCCGAGGTCTGACCCCTGGAAGGGAGTACCCTCCCTGGGAAGGTGGCTGCCTTTGGCTAAGGGCTGCCCTCCAGAGGAGGGGCTGTGAGTGGTCAGCAGCTGCCTTCACAGCCGCTAGGGATGGGTGCGCTAGGGGAGCCTGCGCAGCTGGTAAAGGGGGCCTGGTTGGGACTCCATCAGCATCCAGCTCAGCAGTGGGTTTCCAACTTCAGCAGGCATCAGAATCACCAGACCAGTTCCCACCAAGTCAGTTCTGACTTACAGTGGCCCCATGTGTGTCAGAGTAGAACTGTGCTCCATAGGGTCTTCAATGGCTGATTTTTTGGAAGTAGAGCACCAGGCCTTTCTTCTGAGGTGCCTCTGGATGGACTGTAACCTCCAGCCTTTCAGTTAGCAGCCAAGCATGTTAACAGTTTACACTATCCAGGGACTAGGATCATCAGAGTGTTTGTTAATACACAGGTTGCTGAAGCTCCCCCCCTCACCCCCAAGCTATTCTGATTCAATAAGTTTGGGGTGGGGCCTAAGAATTAGCTTTTCTAACAAGTTCCCAAGTGATGCTCATATTGCCAGTCCCGGGACCACACTTGGAGAAACACTGCACTACTATAACTTCACAAAATATAGTAGAGAAACCGAAGGGTTAGCATTTTCCTGATTATCATCTGAGCTGAATTAAGTGGTTTCCTGTTGTGTTCAAAGAAAACCGACTGCTTCTTGACTAGTGGTAAACTAAATCCTAGCTTTTAGACCAGTGGGAAAAGACAGGTTTATAAATGCTTCAGCATCAGGACTTGTGGACTCAGGACTGGCCAAATGTGAAGGCATTTTCCAGAGCATTTCTGGAGGGGGAAGGCTGCCGGTTGATTTTATCCTAAGGAGTAAGAATACATTTGTTCTTCTAAATAGATCATATTCCAGATGGTGAGCGTGTCCTTGACAGGCTGAGAGCCTACAGTGCCACAGCTCCTCCTTGCAGGAGCTCCTGCGACGTGACAGCTGTGTATGTAGGAGTGAGGGGCCTTAAATTACAGGGAGTTCTGACTTCAGTTCCTGTCTTAGTTATCTAGTGCTGCTATAACAGAAATGCCACACACAAATGGATGGCATTAACAGACAGAAATTTATTCTCTCATAGTTTAGGAGACTAGAAGTCCAAATTCAGGGCACTCAGATCCAGGGGAAGGCTTTCTCTCTCTGTTGGCTCTGGGGGAAGGTCCTTGTCATCAATCTTCCCCTAGTCTAGGAGCTTCCCTGTGCAGGGACACCGGGTCAAAAGACACACTCCGCTTCTGGCTCTTCTATCTTGGTGGTATGAGGTCTCTCCTCTCTGATTGCTTCTATCTCAAAAGAGATTGACTCAAGATACAACCTAATCCTGTACATTGCATCCTGCCTCATTAACATAACTGCCTCTAATCCTGCCTCATCAACATCATAGACGTTAGGATTTACAACACATAGGATAATCATGTCAAATCGCAAAATGGAGGACAACCATACAATACTGGAAATCATGGCCTAGCCAAGTTGACACACATTTTGGGGGGACACAATTCAATCTGTAGCAGTTTCCATTAAATGAGCACCTGTGATGGGTCAGAGACTGCCAGGGACTTGACATACCTTATTTCATTTAATCCTCAGAAACCCTATGGGGTAGATATTTTTATGCCCTATTTTACAAATGGGGAAACTGATGCCTTCAGAGGTTGATTTTGTCAAAGTCATAACAGCTGGCAGAGCTGAGGGCCCCGCTGATGGCCAGGCTCTTGATTTCTGTGCTCCCGCCTGTGTAGCTGTGCAGAGTAAATCAATTTCTCCAGTTCTCTCCCCTAGTGGTCCTCTACAATTTGGGAGTTGCTGACGGCCCACAGTCTCTGCATCTCTGGATCTGCCCCAGTGAGAGAGCATTTGACTCAGGAAACTTCTCAGTGCCACAGGGAATAGAACAAGGAATGCTTGAGTCATCTCTGCCCCTACAGGAGGTTGATTCATTCAGCAAATATCTCGGGAGTGCCTGCTGTACTGCTGGACACTGCTCCATAATTCTAACAAGTCCCAACCGCATTTGTTGTTAGCTGCCGTTTAGTCAACTCCAACCCATGGCGACCACATGTGCGTCAGAGTAGTACTGCTCCGTAGGGTTTTCAAAGCTGCGACCTTTCAGAGGCAGATTGCCTCTGGAGAGGCTTGAAACGCTAACCTTTCATCCTCATTTGTTGTTGTTAGGTACCGTCAAGTCGATTCCAACACACAGCAACCCTATAGGACACAGTAGAACTGCCCTGTAAGGTTTCCAAGGAGGAGGTGGTGTATTTGAACTGCCGACCCTTTGGTTAGCAGCCAAGCTGTTAACCACTGTGCCATCAGGGCGTCTTCATAAAAAACCAAAACCAAACCCATTGCTGTCGGGTCGATTCTGACTCACAGGGACTGGATAGGACAGAGTAGAACTGCCCCATATAGTTTCCAAGGAGCGCCTGGTGGATTCCAACTGCTGACCTTCTGGTTCGCAGCTGTAGCTCTTAACCACTACGTCACCAGAGTTTCCAGTTAGTCGGTAGTTAATAAGACAGACTGAGTTTGGAGAGAAGGTTCTGGTGGTAAACAGCACAAAATCTGTCATTTCTTACCTGAAATGGATTTCGAAGCTGTATGTAGGTAAAACCAGACTGGGAGCCCTGGCTCCTCCCTCAGTGCAGACGGAGGAGGCCAACACAGTTGGAATCGGCTGGACTCTGGCCTGAGGCACACCTGGGAGACAGCACAGCTTCCTGACTCTCCTGCTTCTCACAGGACTGAAACACAGTTGCGAAGTATGAGGTGAATGCTGACTGCAGAATTCAATAACCCTGGTCTTTCTGGTGTTCGGTTTGTGCTCTTTCTGACACCTGGTGGCACAGTGGTTCAAGCACTCGGCTGCCAACCAAAAGGTTGACAGTTCAAACCCACCAGCTGCTCCACGGGAGAAAGATGTGGCAGCCTGCTTCCATAAAGATTCACAGCCCTGGAAACCCTATAGGGCAGCTCTACTCTGTCCTAGAGAGTCGCTGTGAGTCGGAATTGACTGACAGCAATGGGTTATAGTATGCATTTACCTATTTCATGTGAAATCATATAGTATTTGTCCTTTTGTGTCTTCAGCATAATGCTTTCAAGGTTCATCTATGTTGTAGCATGTTATCAGGACTTCACTTCTCTTTCCTAATATCTCCTTAAGGAGCCCTGGTGGCACAGTGGTTAAAGCACTCAGCTGCTAACCAAAAGGTCAGCGGTTCAAACCCACCAGCCACTCCTGGAGAGAAAGATGTGGCAGTCAGCTTCTGTAAAGATTACAGCCTTGGAGCAATGTAAGTGCCCATCAACAGATGAATGGATAAACAAACTATGGTACATCACACAATGGAATACTACACAACGATAAGGAACAATGATGAATCCATGAGACATCACACAACATAGATAAATCTGGAGAACATTATGCTGAGTGAAATAAGCCAATTAGAAAAGGACAAATATTATGTGAGGCCACTATTATAAAAACTCAAGAAAATGTTTACACACACACACAAAAACAATCTTTGATGGTTATGAGGGAGGGGAGAGATGAGGAGGGGAAATCACTAACTAGATAGTAGACAAGTGCCAACTTTGGTGAAGGGAAAGAATAACAATATAGGAGAAGTCAGCACAACTTGACCAAGGCAGTCAAAGAAGCTTCCTAGATATATCCAGACACCTTGATGGACTGAATTGCTGGCACTGAGGGCTGGGGACCGTGGTCTCAGGGAACATCCAGGTCAAATGGCATAACATAGTTCATAAAGAAAATATTCTACATCCTACTTTGGTGAGTAGCGTGTGGGGTCTTAAAAGCTTGTGAGCTTTTGTGTGAGACTGACTTGATCTGTAAACTTTCACTTAAAGCACAATAAAAATTATTAAAAAACTTGTGAGCAGCCGTCTAAGATACGTTTATTGGTCCCATCCCATCCAGAGCAGAGGAGAATGAAGAAAACAAATGACACAAGCAAAATATCAGCCCACAGAACTAAAGGACCACATGAACCACAGCCTCCACCAGCCTGAGCCCAAAAGAATTAGATGGTGTCCAACTACCACCACCTACAGCTCTGATAGGGATCACAGTAGCGGGTCCTGAACAGAGTGGGCAGAAAATGTAGAACAAAATTAAATACCAGACTTACTGATCTGACAGAGACTGGAGGAACCCCCAAGATTATGGCTACCAGATACACTGCTAACTCAGAATTGAAGTGACTCCAAAAGTCCACCTTTCAGCCAAAGATTAGACAAGCCTCTAAAACAATAACAAGTGAGGAACATGCTTCTTAGTTCAATCAAATATACGAGACCAAATGGGCAACACCTGCCCAAAAGCAAAGACAAGAAGGCAGGAAGGGACAGGAAAACTGGACAAACGGACACAGGGAACCCAGGGTGGAAAGGGAAAGAGGGAGAGTGCGGACAAATTGTGAGGATTGCAACCAATCTCACAAAACAATTTGTGTCTAAATTTTTGAATGAGAAACTAATTAGCGCTGTAAACTTTCACCTAAAGCACTTTTTTTTTTTTTTTTTTTAAAGAAAAGAAAGAAAAAAAGATTACAGCCTTGGAAACCCAATGGGGCAGTTCTACTCTGTCCAATAGGGTCGCTATGAGTTGGAATTGATGGCAATTTTTTTGGGGGGGGGATGGGTAATCTCTCTTTGGAGTTCCTAGGTGGCGCAAACAGTTAAGCACTAGGCTACTAGCTAAAAGGTTAGTGGTTTGAACCCACCCAGAGGCACCTCGGAAGACAGATCTGGCAATCTGCTTCTGAAAAGTCTCAGCTTTGAAACCCAATGGAGCAGCTCTACTCTGCACACAAGGTGTCACCATGAGTTGGAATTGACTCAACGGCAACTAATAACTTCTCTTTATACCTTTATTAAACTGGCAAAAACTAGAAAGCTGTAAAATGTGATGGGCTGGGTGAGACTCAGGGGCTACAGGCATTCCCTGTGTTGATGGGAGGGCAACTGGTGAAGCTGCTGGAGAGAAAGCAAGTACTGGGTTATTTACAGTGAGGGGAGTTGGATGGAGTCTGGGAGAATGTTGCTGGGTAGTTAAAATGTGGTGGAAACACTTTCTTTATTATGCAGCAGTGAGAAATAATGAATTAGATGTACCTATAGTGTCATTGACCGTAAAAGAAATTCTGGGTGAAAAAAATAAGATTCAGAGTGAAATATATAATAATACCATTTATGAAATTTAAAATATATGTATACATACCAGTAAACACACATTTTACAAGAATGTATACAAATAATAAGGCACACATTAAACACATTAGAATGGTTGGCTAAAGTAGGGGAGAGCACTTGGGGAAATCAGTAAGACCCAGAGAGGAGAAAAAATAACTCGGAAGAACTTGAAGGGTGGATACTGGTGCTAGGGCGTTAACTAATGGAAAAATTCTTGTAGATGTGCATCCCCATTCCACCCAATGGTGTGCTGGCAAATGTTTAACAACCAGTTCTCCAAGGGAAAAAATAAACCCTGATTTGTAGTGTATGCTGATTTCCAAGATACACACATTCCCACCATGGCTGATTTCAGTCTACCAGAGTATTAGTTTGGTAGGGCTGCCGTAACGAAGTACCACCAACTGGGTGGTGTTAAAGAACAGAAATTCACTGGCTCCCAGTTCTGGAGCTCCAGAGTATCTGCTGTGTTGATTGCTTCTGAGAGAGGAGCTGTTCCTTGCTCTCCTCCTAGCTACCTGGTGGCTCCCAGCAATTCTTGGCATTCCTTGGCTTCTAGATGCATCTTCCAATGTTGTCTTCTTCCTGTAGATAGCTCTGTGTTCCTGTCTTCTCATACCACTTTGATGGGAGTAGAACCCACCCTACTCAAATAGGACCTCATGTTAACCTAACTCATAACATCTCAAAGACCCTATTTCCAAACAAGATCACATTTACAGGTTCAAGGACTTCACCTTCTTTTGGGGGGACACAATTTAATCCATAACCAAACCAAAAAAACCAAACCCAGTGCCATCAAGTCGATTCGACTCATAGCGACCCTATAGGACAGAGTAGAACTGCCCTGTAGAGTTTCCAAGGAGCGCCTAGCAGATTTGAACTGCTGACCCTTGGGTTAGCAGCTGTAGCACTTAACCACTATGCCACCACGGTTTCCTAATCCATAACAATAACTCATTAAAAGCAAAGTTTGAAAGACGCACACGTTCTTCTCCCCTGAGCCTGTGGATCTAGTTTATAATTTCCTTCACTCCCTTGAGATCATCAGTAAGTTGCTGATGATAGTTCTCTGACAGTCACGTCTTGAAAGCCAAAATATATATGATCAAGATAAGGTAGAGCTATAGTAGGGCGTCATTTTACTTACCTGATATGCATTGCACTCTTAAAGAAGGTTTGTGAACACACCACCCCCACCCCCAACTGAAATGTTTTTAGTTTCTTGAAAAATGGTAGTTATGTTCAGTCTTCCCAACTCATTATTGCCCAAATAAACCATGACTTAAAAATTATCCCTCAAATGTCTATTTTTCCCCAAGAACTGTAATAAGAAAATCACCTAGCTGTCTGTGTAATTCTCCAGGAAAGATAGTAAATGCCATTTGGCAGGGAAATGCGATTAGCATCATGTTTCCTAGAGCAGAGTTATTTCTTTGAAAGGATGGCCATTACTGGTAAAACAGTCGGATAGGCCTAGTCCAAAACAGTCATAACTTTAAATTGTTCATCATTTAAAAACTGCAAGCAAACTAGAAGCATTTTCAGACCTTCGTGGGAAAGCAAGATTAAAAAGAAAAACACAACTCCTCCCTGTCATCTCATTAGAACAGGGTTTCTCAACCTCAGCGCTGTTGACATTTTGGGTCAGGTAAGTATTGGGTGTGGCGAGACCTTCCCTTTGCATTGTAGGGGGTTTAGCAGCATCCCTGGTCCCTACCCACTAGATACCCATACCACCGCCTCAGTTGTGACCATCAAAAATGTCTCCAAACATTGCCAAGTGTCCTGTGGAGGGCAGGATCACCACTGCATTAGAATATGTCCAGATCTTTCCTTGAATCTTTCATCGTGTTGGTCACATTTTCACTGAAAAGCCTTGCCGGGACCATGTTATAAGGCAGCCCTCATTTGGGTCAAGAAATAAGTTGCAGCAGTTTCATAAACTTTTATGAGTTGCTCTTATGTTTTTGCTGCTGTTTCATAAATACAAGTCCCTTGGATCGTAGGCAACTATGAAAGAGATCAGTTTTTGACACGTACTATGACCAAATCAACAGTCAGTGTCATCAGATATTTTTCTTAGTTTGATTTTTAAAAACAGCTAAGTCTGGAATGGGCCAAACCCTGCCAAGCAGCCCAAGTTGAGGTACTAATCACTAATAGAGCTTCAAAAAGCCTTTCAAATGGCCCTTCCTAGCTATCATCAACTTATCTTGCCAGCATCAACACATTTTAACCAGGGCTTCGACCCTTCATTCTCGTTCAACCCCCTGCTGAGAATCCGCATTTTCACCAAGTTCCCAGATGATGCTAATGCTCCTGGTAAGGGACCAATTCTAAGACCCACTATTACAGCAGTGGTTCTCAAAACTTATTACACGTAAGAATTACCTGGCAATCTTGTTAAAATGTAGATTCAGATTCAGTATATCTGGGGTAGAAATGCAAATTCTCAGCAGGGATTCAAACTGCATCGAACCAGTTCGAAGCCCTGGTTTTAACTTTCTCTTTTGAGACAAAACAAAGCAAGGTAATCAGTATCTTGATTCTCACTTGACTCCTGAAGAAACTAAGGCTTACAGAGGTTAAGATAAAATTATGTCCATGATAACCCATCTTGCTAATTGTAGGACTGGACCTAAAAAGCAGGACCCCTGACAGTCACTAGATCATTGCTGCCTCTTACCATTCAGAAATTATTTCTTAGGCTTTTTTTTAAAATCACTTTCCAAAGAGAGAGAAAAAGAGGAGGGAAAGGGAGAGAGAGAAAGATGGATGGAGAAAGAAATAAGAAAAAGTATGGACATTAATATAATCTCCTAAATTATAATTCCTAACTAACTCATGATGAAATTAAACGTACTATTTAACTGATGACTTAGTGAAGTCAAATTAACAAGTGGTAAAACAGAAAAGGATCCCCTGGTGGTGCAGTTAACTTACTTCGTTACTAACCAAAAAAGCTGGAGGTTTGAGTTTACCCAGAGACGCCTCAGAAGAAAGACCTAGCGATCTACTTCTGAAAAACTAGCCACTGAGAACCCTACGGGGCACAGCTCTACTCTGACACACCTGGGGTCTTCGTGGTTCAGAGTAGACTAGACAGGAACTTTTTTAAAACAGAAAAACCCCCTCTGTCTTAGTCATCTAGTGCTGCTGTGACAGAAATACTCCGAGTGGATGGCTTCAACAAACAGAAGTTCATTTTGTCACAGTCTAGGAGTCTAGAAGTCCAAACTCAGGGTGCTGGCTCCGGGGAAAGCCTTCTCTCTCTGTTGGCTCTGGAGGAAGGTCCTTATCATCGATCTTCCCCTGGACTAGGAGCTTTTCTGCGCAGGAACCTCGGGTCAAAGGATGTGTTCTACTCCTGGTGCTGCTTTCTTGGTGGTACGAGGTCTCCCCACTCTGCTCGCTTCCCTTTCCTTTCTTGTAAGATAAAAGGTGGTACAAGCCATACGCCAGGGAAACCCCCTTTACATTGGGATCAGGGATGTGACCTGAGGTATTACATTCCACCCTAATCTAATCTTGCCTCATTAACCACAGGCAGAGATTAGAATTTACAACACATAGGAAAACTGCAATCACATAATGGAGGACAACACACAATACTGGGAATCATGGCCTAAGCAAGTTGACACATATTTTGGGGGGACACAATTCAATCCATGACACCCTCTGTTACACTCCACCACACATGTTATTTCTTCCTGAGTTTATTAAACCTTACAAATAAAAATCTATTTTCCCTAGTGTTATGGATTGAATTGTCCCCCCAAAATGTGTGTCATCTTGGCTACTCCATGATACCCAGTATTGTGTGATTATCCACCATTTTGTCATCTGATGTGATTTTCCTGTGTTGTAAATCCTACCTCTATGATGCTAATGAGGCAGGATTAGAGGCAGTTATGATAATGAGGCAGGAGTCAATCTATAAGATTAGGCTGTATCTTAAGTCAATCTCTTTTGAGATATAAAAGAGTGAAGCAAGCAGAGAGACAGGGGCACCTCCTACCACCAAGAAAGTAGTACCAGGAGCAGAGCGTGTCCTTTGGACGTGGGGTCCCTGTGCTGAGAAGCTCCTAGACTGGGGAAGATTGATGACAAGGACCTAATCCCAGAGTTGACAGAGAAACCCCTCCCCTGGAGCTGGCACCCCAAATTTGGACTTCTAGACTGAGAGAGAATATAAACTTGTTAAAGCCATCCACTTGTGGTATTTCTGTTACAGCAGCACTAACTAAGACACCTAGTATTCTGAAATCCAAACTGGTGAAAAACAGCCCACTGCTTTGGGCTGCAGAAGTTTTCCTTCACTGTCAGTTGACCTGGATTCTCAAGAATTCTTGGAGGGCAAATAAAAGACACAGGTAGTCTTTTTGAACCCACACAATCCAACAGGTCTATCTGAGCCAGCCCTTTCCAGCACTAAGAAACAGCCCATGAGAATCTGCAAACCATTTTATTTACACAGATGCCCTTTTCTTAGATGATGTATACTCTATGTGTGTGTCCCTGCTACTACTACTCAATTTTAGGTTTGGTCCTCTTTTATAGCATTTTCTTTAGAATTAGAATAATTATTCTATTGATAAAATCTGTGTATCTCCAACTTTCAGCTGAAAATTAAACAGCATATTACCTAAAACCAGGAGTCGGCAAACATTTTCTATAAAGTCTAATAGAAAAATTTTTAGGCTTTTGGGGCCACATATCATTTGTTATTTATTCTTTTTTTTTTTTTGTAACAGCCCTTTAAAAATGTAAAAACCATTCTTAGCTCCAGGGCCATACAAAAACAACCCTTGGGCTATCTTAGTTTATCACAGGGCTTCTAACCAGTTCTGCCTGGTTCAGTCATGGCCAACAAAGTGAAACCTGAACAGATCCAAATTTTTAAAATGTGGGTGAACTGAAATCGGAAATATTACAGGTTGAACCCCCTGCTAGAAACTTAATCTCCCTATTAGAAAACAAGGGCCATGTGTGTGTTGCATAGCAATCAGATCTCTTGACTGGCAGAGTTGGGAACAGTGGTGATCCGCTCAAAGATGGCGGCCAACTGAGCCATTTGGAGTGTGTGTCACTCTTCACAGTCCTGGCAATAATCCAGTCTCCTGCATCAGGCCCCTGAAAGGGCTTACTACTCCTCTTCCGAGTCTTGCATTTCAGGGCTTCGACCTGCAATTTTTCCCATTCCAGATTCCTCAAATTTTCAAAATTTGAGTCTGCTCTGGTTTTGCTTTGTCAGCCATTACTGAATCCGTTTGAAGCCCGTTTATTGACCCCTCCCTAAACAATTTTCAAATGGGCCCTAACTAGCCTGTGATGGAATTAGTTGAAATAACCTCACTCATTCAGACTGCTGACGACAAACTGAAGGGAACTAAGGCTAACATGTTGGTAATTTCGGGAAGGGAGGTGGAGACAGGGCTCTCCCAATGCTTCCCTTCTAAGGATGTTAAGGTGGCCTTGACTTTTTTTGGTATAGCCTGAAGAAGGCAGAACCTGAGGAAGCTGAGCCAGTAGGGACAACATTGAAATAAAAACACTAAGAAACAACAAGGCCAGTTTATTTTACAATGACTTGTGAGGCAGTTAATGTGGGGAACAGCAGCCAAGTCATTAAACTTTCTGGGCTTAGTTCATTCAGCCCACATCTCACTCTGGGCATGGTTCTCATGCTGATAAGGTCAAAATGACCCCAGACCAAACCCAGGAGGGAAAACCAGGCCCTGGAAATATCTCCAAGGTATGGATCCCAATTTCCACAAAATGGCTCGACAGATTCCACAAATGGTAAGAGAACTTTATTTTAATAAAAGTGTCCTCCTTTAAGCTGCCACCTGCCCCCACCACTAGAAAGCAGCTTTATCTCTACAACACAACCCATCTATTTAGACATATTCTTCTTAGGCAACTCTAACTTCTTCCACCTCCGTAACACCACTCTGTATTTTTCACTTTCGGTCTTCTCTTCAAACACTTTTTTCAGGAGAATTCGCATTACTGTGTCTGTTTCTGCTTCTTTATTCTCTCCAATGAGAAGATCCAATGTATCTCCCACTTTCACCTGAAAATTAAAAACAAAACTGAGTCTTTATTACACTTTGGGAAACCCAGGCCAAGGCAAACATCCCTGCTTTGAGTTTTTACCAGGTTATCTATAATCAGCCAAAGGAGGGGCAGGTGAGAAAAGGCCCTAGGTCCTCTGTAACAATCTAACAACCATTTTGTTCTTGGTACCTCGGGTTAAAGGGCCTCACTTGGAGGGTGCCTCAAACACTTCTAACAGTGTCCTTCCTTTAGACCTAGACAACTGTCTGCTTGTGGGTGGTCCTCGTGTGGTGTGGCTCTATTATTCATCTATTCTGGATGATTTCAGCAAATAACTGAAGGCATTTATATTGGTAACACTAGTGAGACAAAGAAAGTGGGGCACAGTATCAGAGAATATGAGCACAGTAATTACTACATCATTGTAATACACAAGAGTCCCTGGGTTGCATCAAACAGTTAAGCAGTCAGCTGCTAACCCAAAGGTTGGCTGTTCGAACCTGCCCAAAGATGCCTTGGAAGAAAAGCCTGGCCATCTGCTTCTGAAAGGTCACAGCCATGAACACACTATGGAGCACACTTCTCCTCTGTAACACATGGGATTACCGTGAGTCGGAACTGGCTTGATGGCAATGGGTAATCAACTATATACAATAAGGAGACAATTTCCAGTGTAACATTTTTCATTGATTCCAATCTAGGTGAGCTATATACACGGGCAGCTGGTTGGAAATTAGTGACTGTGGACCAATGGACAGCTGTACCTCATAGGGAAATGGTTCTCCGTTTGGCTGGCTCTACTGATGCCATGTAACTAAGAAGAGAGGCAGAAGTTAACTCACAAAGGTGCAACGCCACATAATAGAAAGTGAGTTGGATAGTTAAAAAGGCTGAAGTCAAACCCATTCTGGCCCAAACTGGTAGCTCTCGATTGAGCTAGCAGTGCAGAGAATTTTCTGGGGGCACCCAAGTGAGCTCTAAGCTCCAAAGACACAGGGCAGTGCTGCCAGAGTGTGGACAGCCCATGACAGATACCTGGTCTCAGCAGCTTAGGATCCCAGGGGATTGGCTCAGTGACCCAAGAAGGGGCTAACCCAACCCAGGTGCCACATTTCCTCTTCTACTAAAACACAAGCCAGGGATATAATCTGGGGCCATCTCAGATCCCCTACCACTGCTTCCAGTGGGAGGGAAACCCCACGTGGGCCACTGACTCCAACTGGGTATACACGTGGCCATTAAAAGGCCTACTGGAGGGCTTCTGTTTAAGGGGCTTGGTGCCAAACGCTCACTCTTACCTATTTTTCCAATTAATGTTCCCTGAGGTAGTTATAACTTAACACTGTCAGAACATTTTGTACTTTACCAGAGCAAGCCCTTATCTGTTTTCCCACCCACGCAAGGCCTCTGCAGGCCAAATGTTCAGTCTACAACATGGGCACACACACCTGCTCTGCCATGACACCCACACTGTCAATCACAGGCAGCCCAGGGTAGCTGAATGTAAAGCTCATGCACTGACAGATTTTAAGCCATTAACTTCATTCCCTCTGGTCTGAGAAGCAGAAAGGTCCACTCTACAGCTAAGCTTCAAGACTGCTTCTCACCCTGGGTATCAGGAAAAGCTGTTCTCAGACATGGGGGTAAGCAGGGCCTGTCCTCCTGTAGTTTTGGGTTCAATTTTTTTTTAAATGACCTCAGCCAAACAATCGGGATGTTTAAAATCACTGTCCAGAAATACAAGGCTTGGTAACACTGTTCTACCTTTTTTGGCGTAACTTCATTTCATTAAAATTTATTTTTGGTAAGAACATGTGCAAGTGGTACAAAATTTCAAAGTTACAAAAAGGAAAAGGCAACCATTCTAGTGTATCCTTTCAGAGATCCACTGTGCATGATGTCTCCTCCTTAAAGGGAGTGTGCGCTAATGTGTAGCTGAAGAGTGAGTCCCTTTGGAGGCTTACTCCTAGAGCAGAGAACAGAGGGAATGTTTTTGCTTTACCTTGTTAACTCCAGAGAAGGATGTGTTAGGAAGGCTCTGTCTACTTTGGGCTCCACACACCGACTGCTTAATTCAACAGTTACCCAGCACTTACAGGATACTCTGGTTTGCAGCTTGCAGGAAAGCTCTGCTCGGCTTCAGGGAGCCAGGGTTAGAGCAGCAGCATCACACAAGTGCCTGACCCTTGGGGCCAGCAGCCAGGCACAGGCTCCAAGGAGCAGGCCAAGGAAGGGGAGGGGTTTTTTATTCCCCTCCAAGGCCCTGTCGTTTCTCATGTGGGAGACTGGGCATAGCAGACACAAAGCAAAACTGGCTGGGATTAGGGGCTGTTCCAAATATCTACATTTCAAATCTCCCCTTAGCTGCAGTTACTATGGCTACCAAGCCTCCTAGTAACAAGGCAGCTGAAAATTAATACTGGCCCCTTCCTCTGCTGACCCTCAGGAGAAACCTGGAAGGCAGCCGAGATAACAGAACACCCAAGGCAGAATGAAGAAGCAGCAATTAGGCTGTAGTTAAGAATATCTCAGAGCAGAGGGAGAAAAATACGCTTGTGGGGTTTGTAAATGAGGCCCTGGCACAGTGGCGGCATGCTAAGGGGGTAATCATTCCTCATTCCAAGAACACGGCCTTGTCTTCTGTCTTCAGAATACCGTGGCTGAGGAGAAGGGGCTGGGCTAAAGTCAGGGAAAAGCAATTAGATACAAGAAGGGCTGATCTCCCGTGCATGTCGGGAGTGCCTGAAATTTGTGCAGCTCACTGAGCAATGACTGACACGCCTTGGGTTGGGCAAGAACCAACTTGGTCAAGTGCTGTCAGGAAATGGGATCCTGGACCCTTGTGACTTGGAGGTGTGAGACAGGCCATCACGGAGTTTTCCTCCATTCTGTCCATTTATAGCTGCAAGAACCTATATGATCCTCAAGATCAAAAAGGCTGAAAAAAGCTTCAGTTCTCACCAGATCCACGGCTGACAGCCTCACACTATCCCATGTAAGAAGATACAGCTCTGATCCTCCAACCCCAGGACTGTTTTAAAATATGAAAGAAGCTTAAATAAAACAACCTCCAAAATGTGTCTAACTTCCCTGGGACATTTGTCTCCTGGACACTGAAATACCTTAGTCAGGTTATGTCTCCCGACGCCCTGTACATCATGTGCCTTCCAAACTTTTAAACATCGCTATTGTGTTTTGTTAACTTTGGCTGTCACTATTGTTTTTTCTAATTATAAAAGTGATACATACTCATTGTACAAAATTCAGACAATAAAAAGCATGAAAAAAAACTAATATAATCCATAACGCCACACGCAGAGATAAATACTAGTGATATTATTTTAATTCCAGACATATGTATATATGTAATTTATTTTTACAAAAATATTTCAACAGAATTTATAAGTGTGTGTGTTTGTGTGTGTGTATGTGTGTACGTACAGACACACAGTGATTTATTGTTCAAAACTGGATCCTGTAAGTACATTTTCTTGTAACTGACTTCTTTCACTTAGCAATGGTGCTGACACAGACTTGTCAGAAAACGTGGACCATCATTTCTAATAGCCACTGTCGCATTCTCCTTATGCTACCCTGGCCCTGGGCACACAGCGATGCTCCCGCAAGTGCTCGGTGGGTGCTGCTGAACGGCACGGAATTAACATCTGCTCAGATAACACCGGTCCAAAGAAAACTTCTACAAGGATCAAATGCTTCATTTAACCTAATTAGGGGTTAACATTAGTGACTCAGAAGTTTCATCAACTTGAGTGTTGCCAATTCTGATAGTGGCTTGTCCTAAAATTTTAAAGAAAAAGCGGAAGCTTCATCACAAAGTCACTAATGCTGCAAAAGAGAAAGCGACCCATGTGACTGAAGCCTGTTGGTGATTCACCCTAGCTTGTCCAGGGCCACACGGCCCTCAGACAGGTCAGGCGGACATACACAAGCAGCCATGCTCCAAGTAAGGAGCCGGAGGGGAAATGTGGGCCAGCACTGAATACTGGCAGAGCATCAGACAAAATAACTGGCCACCACTCTACAGATTTAATATCTCACCGTTCTGCTTTTCTTCCATAATTTTTCCCCATTCAGCCTGAGTTCACCTTTGTAGAATGCATCTTCCACTTTGCTATCAAAGCAAAAAAAAAAAGGTAGAGTGTTTTAAAATAGAAATATATTCAAAACCATTATACAACTTTGAGAAAAACACCTGCCATTAATGTTTATCCTGATGGTGACTGACGTTCCCCATAAATTCTCCATTCTGGGTGCTGGGAACGCAAAAGTCAACTACTCCCACCTGCATCTAAAACGAAGATCACAGGCCACTTCTAAACGGATGTTTTAACTGCTGCAAAGATGTGCTACTACTATTGGGCAGTTGATTAGTACCCTAATGGGGTGTTCAGAGAGGGAGTTTAGCATGAGGATCAAGCTCCACTCAGGGCCAGGGGACCCCACTCTACCTAGCTCCCTCTGCGGCAACACCTGCCAAGGCTGTAGCCTTAGTGATTCACAATGGCCAAAGTGAGTGGGCACTTCTTTCCCCTCAGGTACCCCTCTATACTCTGAGAGAAAAACCAAGCACCACATGTATGATGAGGCTATAAAGACACCCTCTGTTAGTCTGTACTGAAGCTGAGAAAATCCCAATACAGCAGCTGCTTATCTCCTTGAATTTAAATCACTGGAGCAACCAGACCAGGGGAGGATACAGACCAAAATCAGAGCCCTTTCCTTCTGATGATCTGAATCCAAGTAACTGACATCTGGGGTTCTGCTTAATAAACAGCAGCCACTAATCCGGGAAAGGAGAGTTTGCCATTCAATAAATCCTGATCGGATGGTAAGAGGGGGCCCTGTGGGCTCAGAGTCATCTTTATGAGTCTCCAAAGCTTCATGGATGAAAAAATTAAACTATGCCTTTAAATTAGGTCACAAAGGTACACATTATCCAAGGAAATCTTGTTGAATTTATTATTCATACCACAATTCTTACCTTGCATGCAGTAGGCACACAATCAATGACTGCTAAACAATGAATGAACAGTGAGGGTGACTATTATATAACTAGTCTCACAGAGAAAGAAAGTTACACACATTCTAGGCATTACATATGAATAC
Source organism: Elephas maximus indicus (assembly GCF_024166365.1). Taxonomy (NCBI): domain Eukaryota; kingdom Metazoa; phylum Chordata; class Mammalia; order Proboscidea; family Elephantidae; genus Elephas; species Elephas maximus. Next base: position 172,803,971 of record NC_064819.1, on the reverse strand, counting down.
ACATACTGTTTTCTTCATAAACGCTAATATACATTGAGTACCTACTATGTGCTTTGCACTGTTATATGTGCTTTAGATAGCTAAGATAGATACTTGATTAATCCTTACAACCACCTTCTAAAATAGGTTCTATTATCCCCATTTTACAGATGAGAAAACTGAAGCACAGAGAGGTTAAGTAACTTGCCCAAAGTCACACACGGAGGCAGGATTCAATAGCTAGGAGTCTGGCTCCAAAGCCTGCATTCTTAACTACCACCTTATACTGCTTCCCTTGATTCTAAGAGGTACCTTCTGACACTGTTGCATTTCTGAAATTCAGGTGTGTCTTTTGCTTGCTATATACATTAACGTGGTGATGGCTTTTCTCCTCAAGAAGCTGTTATTAAATCAGTGGTTCACCTTAGAGTCAGCTGTATCTTAGAATTAAGGCAGTATGGCACATGGACTTGTAGGCAGTCACTTGACTTCTTTGGGAATCAGTTTCCTCATCTACGAAATGAAATAATTGAAATGGGTTACCTCTAAGGTCCATTCACATCTGTGGTTACTCTTCACCACAATACGGGCTAAGTGATTATTTGTAACGCTGCATTAAAATAACCAACAATAAACCTTAACCCAAAAATATCCATTGAAGTCTCCTTAAACCCAAACCACAGTTTAACTTAACTGGTGACAAATGCCTTCTTTGAGCATTATGCTCTTTTAAGAACTGTCTACACAGAGTCAAACTGACAACAGCAACTTAAAAGATTAGACAGGAACCTTAGGGGTCAGTGAATTTATATTAATGGAGGAGGAACAACTCAGGAGGGTGAGAATGGTTACACAATTCAAAGAATGTAATCAATATCACTGAATTGTATATGTAGAAACTGTTGAATTGGTATACGTTTTGCTGTGTATGTTCTCAACCACAATAAAATTTAAAAAACAGACAAGTTTATAATAAAACACACATCATACTCACTTTCTTCCAACATCTAGACCTGTCTTCAGGATAATATCGTACCGAAAAGACTGCACGACTTTTTCCAGGTCTTTATAGTCTTTGACCACACTGGGGTCATCCTCCAGCTCCTCTTCCTGCTCACTTATCTCTTTGCGATCACTCTCATCATCAGAGACATCTTCATCTTCCACTTTCTGCAGAGTCTTTCTGGTGGAGTTTTTAGAGCTTATATTACTTTTGAGTCTTACGGAAAATGGAAAAACATGTTCTGGAGATATTAAAAGCCCTGGGAGTCTCAGTGAGAAAATATTATGGAAAAGTGTTTTATAATTTGATGCATTTAACTTGGTATTAGAAAAATATAAGTATCGATTCCAGGAAGCACACAGTTTGTATGAAGAAGGTGTCCCCCGGAGCACTCCCCAGAGTCCAGTCCAGGCATCTGGCTTTCTTAAAACACCAGCAGGCAATCTGACACTAGTCATAGCCATGGCTCATACAACCTGAAACAGACAATAATTGAGTCTTATTTCACAAGTGACAGAGTTGTGGCATTCTTACAACATAAACCACACATACCAAGAACACTTTGTATCTAGTACTATACTTACACTCTCCTAGAAAAAGCTGTAGTCTACCCATACTCAAGGTTCTGCACCGCCCTACAGAGTCTTCTACCTGTAATTAACCTGCTTACCTTATAAGGTTGTTATAGGGTCAAATGTGATAATAATATGTGCAAAAAACTGGTTCTACTCTTCTCCCTTCTCCAAATTAGCTCTGGGTACTGTTTGCTAATGAAGACTATCATTAACAATAGTTTTCAGTAATTTGTTTTTTTAAAAAAAGATAGAGAGTTGAGATGAGAAGGCAGAAGGGACAGGAGCTGGTTGAATGGACATGGGAGATACAGGGTAGAAAGGAGAAGTGTGCTGTCACATTATAGGGAGAGCAACCAGGGTCATATAACGTGTACATAAATTTTTGTATGAGAAACTAACTTGAACTGTAAACTTTTATGTAAAGCACAATTACAAAAAAAAAAAAAAAGGTTAGATTATCTTGTGGAGATAAAGGCTGTTTACTGACATACATCCTTTTAATAGTGACTTTGCTGATGAGCGATACCAGTTTGTGACTTCATAAAACCTAGAGTGAATCTCTAAATTTTATTTCAACCTCCAACCCCAGCAAATCCAAGCCAGGAATGAGCAAACTGGACAGGTCTGTGGGAAAACAAATCTCCATCCCACTGCTAAACAGAACCATTAACTAGCTGAGAAGGAAAGGGCCTGGAGACCTACTAACTGGGTAATTGTTTCCTGAGGCACCAAGGTACTGACATATCAGACAGCAAACAATTCCTACCTACTGTTACCTCAAACACAGCAGAAACATCTCATTATGATGGTGGCTGACTTCCCCAAGTTCACCAAGTTGGCTTTGGAGACCATGATGTGATAATCCAAGAAAGGTTTCCATATGGTCAATACCCTCAGACTTTGAGTCTGCAAATGACTTTCCTTTGGTGTCAAGGTTATACTTTGGAACTTTTCTGTGATAATAATTCTCAAGATTTTTCCTCCCTACTTTCCATTAACTACAAAACTGACAACAGCAATTATAAGGCATACTCATAAGCACATAGCAAATATATTCATTAACAGTTTCAGCCTTATTTTTGCTGGCATAAATGAGGCAGACAACATAAGTGCAAATTCTATTATCCACCACTCATGGAACTCCAATGTATGCCTGAACCTTAAATGAGGCATATAAAACCTGTTGCCATCGAGTTGATTCTGACTCATAGCAACGCTACAGGACAGAGCAGAACTCCCCCACAGGGTTTTCAAGGAGCGGCTGGTGGATTTGAACTGCCAACCTTTCGGTTAGCAGCTGAGCTCTCAAACACTGCACCACCAGGCTCAATTTAAGGGCTGTTTTTCAACCCGACTATAATTTGAAATAATTTTAAAAAGCTACAAAAGCCAGAGAGTAAATTACTGACTGGAACTACTTGCAGCACCTTCAGGAGAAATACTGCAAGAAATTATTTTCATTCATATTCTGTAGAGAATGAATAATACCCATTCATAGAAAGAACTTTAAGTTTTATAAAAGCAGGGATAAAGGAAGAAAATGGCATAGTTCAGGAGTTCCCAGACTTTGTATTTCATGGATCACTAAAATCCAGCAGAAAAAAAAAAGGGTATGTACTTTTTCTTTTGCCAAGGAGGAATTATTTTTTTAAATTGTCACTATTATTGCCATAATTAAAAAAAAAAAAACGGATATTAAATATCAAAAAAGTAGGAACTGAACTCCCTTAAACTGAATAAATGTGGCATTATAAGAAACTTACTGTTCTTTCCTTTTCCTTTTTTCACTGTGGACGGGGGAAAACTTTATTACAGACTGACACAGGCCTATGGCCCATTGGTGTTGAGAACCAATGGTATATTTGAATATCGGGGCATTAATACATTTATAGATTTTAAAAAAAGTCATAATCAAAAAGGGTTGAATATATACCCTTTTTATGTAGCCTTTTTTTGCTTTTATAGAATTTTCCAAATATATATAAAATATCTGTTCATTTTAGAAAATTTGGGAAAAAATATAAGAAAACTTAAACCATCCATAACCTATTCTGTGATAACCATGGTTAACACTGTGGCATATGCTCTTCACAGTGTAAAACTTTTAATAATTCTTATAAACAGAGCCTTCTCTCATACCTTCCCACCCACCCTAAACATGTAGGAAGATTAGACACATGAGCCAGAGGTCTCTATCACTGGCCTTAGAAAGTCCGGGCTGGCCCCAAATTCTAGATTCATTAGAATTTATCCAGGTGTTGTCTAAGTCTGGGGCCAAGACAGCCCCTGTATCAAATCACTACCTGCTGTTGGGCCTGGACCAGACCAGTTTATAAGATGCTCATGTAATGGGAAAGATTAAGACTCTGGCAATAATAATGATGATTCACCACACGTTAGGTCAGTGGTTTTTGAACTGTGGGTCACGAGCAATTATTAACATTTTTACTTAAGAACCAGAACTGAAGAATACAGACAATGTTAGAGTACATCACCTATGGTAAGAGCAAATAGTGCTCCGTGAGACTTGTTACAATCACACAGACACACAGATGTCTACGTACGTGTACACACGTGCTGAGTCATGTAAAATAGATGTGCTGTGAGAAACAAAAAAAAAGCCTGAAAACACTGGTCTAGAGGACAACAAATTATTTTTTGCTTATCAGCTGTAATGCCAAAGGCCATGTGTAGATCTCAGAGCTTACAGTCTGGTTGCATGTTCCACCCCAATTAACGAAACTCCCAGAACTGGATGTGCCTGCAGAGCTGAAAAAGGCAGCTTCTTTCAGAGGACTTAGTGCAGACCCTCATTTTACAGACGAGTACAACTGAGACTCCGAGTAACTTAACAATTTGCTAATCCACACGGCTAGTAAAATGACATGGCCGAAATGCCTTTTCCAAGTTATCTATCACACCCATTTCAAGTCTCCTCAACACTTACTGTTCACTGTACATCAGGCATTGCTCTGCATATATTAACTCATTTACTCCTCCCAACAAGCCCATCTCAGATACTGGGTCACGCAAACACTAAGTGGTACAGCCAGGATCTGAACCCAGGCACCCTGCTCTAAAGTCTAGGCTCTTCACCACTGTGCTCAACTGCAGGTCAGGTCTTCCAACTCCAAGTCCACTGCTCTTGGACACTTGCCACACCATGACACTTACTTTTTCATTTTTCTAGAACAAAGCTTACCTCCACCCACTGTAATATCAGAGCGAATGAATAATTTCACGGGTGGAGAAGTAGAAGGAACTGTTGCCCCAACTGAGAAGAAATTCTAAGGAGACATCCTGGGTGACGGGCATGCCCATGGCTGGGGATGGAAGTCCTGTCTTCCCGTCATTTCTGTGCTCCCACATTCCCCACCCAAATTCCTATGAGAATGCCTGCATTCGATGTTGCTCTCTGCATACATCACAAATAGAGTTATGTTTACCTATACTATTACTAACACAATAGCTATTTAACAGAAAATGGCTATTTAAAAATCAAACTTGTGTAAATACAACAAATATAACCAAAGTGTCACAACAGGTACTACCTTTGTGTTCATTAGCTAATCTCTCTGTTTGTGATCTGCTTCATTTTCCAGCAAATAAACACTGGCAAATGCTGCAAGTCCAGATAAAATTTATGAAAAACATAAAATTGAAAAAACCTCACTAATTTTTGTTGCAAATAAGGAGATGATGACCATTTCTAGATGTTAGCAGTGGTACACTCAGGGCCACAGGGGTGCAATTTGAGACCCCAGGTTCTGCTTCAGGGCTTTTCAAACTGGTTAAGGGACTGCCAAGTAGGAGGAGGAGTGCCAGAGGAGGGAGCTAGCCAGGCCCCCAGCTGCCCTGCAACCACAGCAGAACTAGTGAATACTTGACTTCTTTATATTTCATTTGAAAAAAGGAGTCCACTACTGAAAAAGGTTTTTCTTGGCATGACCTTCCCCCCACCTCCACTTCCAGGCCCACACAAGTCCCATCCTCCCCCTCTGCCCACCCCTGCGCACACAGACCATGCCGCTTTCCAGACTCTTGCTGCACCAGTGCTGTTTGTCTTCCATCACCTTCCAATAAGGCAGTGACAGGGCAGGGACCGTGTCCCATTCTTCACTACCATTCCCTATCTGCCCAGCACATCCAAAATCCAGTGAAGACTTGCAGATTCCCTTTCTAGAAATGAAATGAGCATCTACTACATCTACCCCTACATTCATTCATCTGCCCGCACATGTCAAGTGCTCGGATAGGCCTAGGTATAAAACACACAGTCCTTGTCCTCAAGGAATAGCCATTTAAGTCACATGTGGGTAAGTCATCTTGTTATCAGAGAACACAAGAAAAAAACAGAAGGACCAGGGGTGGCTGGATCCTGCACAGGCTGGAGCCCAGAGTGGGGACTCAGAAGGAGAGTTCTGAGAACAGCAGAGAAGGCCCAAAACTGAGCTTTGGAGAAATAGCAAGTTACAACAGGAATTCTCTGCTTTATAATGGATCATTCCCATCATCACTGTTATTCTTCTCATTCAAAAATAAGCAAACAGATAAACAAACCTCTTGACCTCACTACCCTCCAGCTACTGTTCCTTTTCTTGCTTTCTTCAGAACAAAACTCCTCAAGAGCTGTCTATACTTTAAATTCTTCTTTCATTTTCTAACGCCAAAGGTCATTTGTTAGTCCTCATCTTATCTGCCCTCTCAGCAGCACTCGCTCCCCTCTTCTTCACCTGGCTTCCAAGACACCTCACTCTTGGTTTCCTCTGCTGCTTCTCAGACTCTGCGCCTTCATCCTCTTTTCCCTGACACCTTAATGTTGGAAAGCCAAGGCCTCAGTCTCTTGATTTGCCCATTTTGCTTTGTATTCTTTTACTGTAATAAAACACAACTGCAAGTATGACTACATGCGTCTTGGGGATGCCCAGAACAATACCCAAGTGCCTATTCAATATCTCCATTTGGGTGTGTAGCAGGTACCTCAAACTCAGTTGGTTCCCCCCAAAACTCCTGATATACTAGCAGCCTTCCTCATCTCAGTTAATGGTAACTCCATCCTTCCAGTTACTAAGAACAAGTTTCCAAGTCAGTCTTGACTCTTCTCTTTCTCACATATCCATATTCATTATGTCAGAAAATAATGTTGGCTGTATCTTCAAAGGAAACCCTGGTGGCATAGTGGTTAAGTGCTATGGCTGCTAACCTAAAGGTCAGCAGTTCGAATCCCCCAGGTGTTCCTTGGAAACTCTATGGGGCAGTTCTACTCTGTCCTATGGGGTCGCTGAGTCGGAATCGACTCGATGGCAACGGGTTTGTTTTTTTTTGGTATCTTCAAAATGTCCCAAATCCTACCACTTCCATCAGTGCTATCACACTGACCCAGTCCATTATCTGTCGGCGAGGTTGCTACGAGGTCTCCATTAGTCTATTCTCCAGAGCACAGCCAGAATGATTCTTTTAAAAAGTAATTCAGATCATGCTACTCCTTTCCTCAAAATCCTATAAAACGCCCTGAGAGAAATGCAAAGTCCCTGCCATGGCCTACAGGCTCTGTGCAATCTGGCCCCCCATTTTCTCTCTAATCTCATCTCCTGCCACGCCCCCTTGCTCACTCAGCTCCACCCACACTAGCATCCTTGCTGCTCCTCATATACACCAGACCTATTTCTGGGTAGGGAACTTTTACCACAGACACATGCATGGATAAATCCTCATCTTCTTTGAGTCTTAACTGAAATGTCAACTCAATGAGTCCTACCCGTTCCAACTGAATTTAATAAATATCTTCCCCCCCGCCCCCTTTGTCTGCTCTACTTCTTTTCTACATAGTACTTAGCACCTTCTAACATATTATATAATTTATTGTTTTTGTGCCGGTCTCCCCCACTAGTATATAAACTCCATAAGGGTAGGACTCCTCAAGGGAGTTCTCTTCTGAATCCCAAGAGTCCAGAAGAGTGCCCGACGTAGTTAAATACTTGTAGAATAAAACTAGATCAGGAACCAGGGGAAAAATACATAAGGATGGGGCTGGACTGAATGGCCAGCTCTCCATGGCCTTGGATACCAAAGTTTGGACTTGACCCAGAGACCATTAAAAAAAAAAACCTGAACCCATTGCCCTGGAGTCAATTCCGACTCAAAGCGAACCTACAGGACAGAGCAGAACTGCCCCATAGGGTTTCCAAAGGGCACCTGGTGGATTCCAACAGCTGACCTTTTGGTTAGCAGCCCAACTCTTAACCACTACGCCACCAGGGTTTCCCAGAGATTATAGGAGCTACAAGAAGATCTTAAGTAGTGACTCGATAGGACTGGCGTTTTAAAAGTTCTCTTCAGCGGTGGTACGGGGATGATCACGGCAGGAAGCCCATAGGAGGATTGGGGTGAACTCTACAGACGAGGTATAAAATCTGAACTAACCGAACGCTGTCTGAAAAGCAACGTTTGGAATCCAAAGGTAACTCTGTCCTTGACCTAGGAGACGCTGGGATTCGCTTCACGTTCCTGGCCCTGTTCTGTAAGATGGAGGACCTGGTTAACTGCTTTTAGATCTATAGCAGCTTAAACAACAACAACAAAAAAGCCCACAGACAACAGAACTTTCTTTCTCCTGGAGTACTCAGTCTGACGACTGAAGCAGGGTCGCATTCCCCTCACTTCTTCCCCACCCCCGCGGGCTGCGCACATTCCCCGGATCCCCAAGGTCAAGGGAAACTGGACACCTGGGTCCTCGGGCTCTGGGTTTGCGTCTGGAGCCAGCCCCAGCGGCCGGATCCAAGAGCGGACGGCCTCGGCCTGCCAGGCTCCCACGGCCCCTTCAGCCGCAGGCACGAGGGACGTCCCGAGGCTGGCACGGCTAGAACAGGACGAAGTTCACGCGGAGCCCGGGCTAGAGCGCGGGTGAGGCAGAGGCTCCTCGCGACCTGTCTAACAGGTGCGCGAGATGAAGCAACAGACGCGGGTGCGGGCCGGGGGCGCATCCGGCAGGGCGGTGGCTGCAAGACGCGTCCGGCAGGGGCGCACTTACCTGTACGTAAAAGCGGCTCGGGCCTTCCTCCTGGCTGCAGCGCCGACTGCCGGCCTCCAAGCCCTCTGCTTGGTCCCGCCCCTTCCGCTGGCGCCGGCGCCGCGAGAGCGGGTCAGAGGGGACGCACGGGCTTGGCGGGGGCAGCGCAGTGACCCCTACTGGAAGCCGGAACTCGGAGGACTGAGTGAGGCCAGGCGCAGGCAGTACTCACAGGATTCTCAGCCAAGCGAAGAAGTTAGAGACGCTGCGTGATTCCAGGTGGCTTAGCAGAGGTTTTTTTTTTTTTTGTTTTTAATTCTAAATTTTTATTGTGCTTTGTGAAAGTTTACAAATCAAGTCAGTCTCTAGTACAAAAATTTATATACATCTTGCTGTACACTCCTTGTTGCTCCCCTGCAATGAGACAGGACACTCCTCTCCACCCTCTGTTTCCGTGTCCATTTAGCCAACTGCTGTCCCCCTGTGTCTTCTCATCTCCTCTCCAGACGGAAGCTGCCCATATAGTCTCATGTGTCCGCTTGAGCTAAGAAGCTCACCCCTCACCAGTATCATTTTCTATCTTATACTCCAGTCCAATCCCTGTCTGAAGAGTTGGCTTTGGGAATGGTTCCTGTCTTGGGCTAACAGAAGGTCTGGGGACCATGCCTTCTGGGGTCCTTCTCCTCTCAGTCAGACCATTAAGTCCGGTCTTTTTATGAGAATTTGAGGTCTGCATCCCACTGCTCTTCTGCTCCTTCAGGGGTTCTCTGTTGTGTTCCCTGTCAGGGCAATCATCGGCTGCAGATGGGCACTGTCTAGTTCTTCTGGTCGCAGGCTGACGTCGTCTCTGATTTATGTGGCCTTTTCTTTCTTGTGGGCTCATAATTACCTTGTGTCTTTGGTGTTCTTCATTCTCCTTTGTTCCAGGTGGGTTGAGACGAATTGATGCATCTTAGATGGCCGCTTAGCAGAGCTTTGTTTTAATGCAGTGGTCCTTAGATTCTCTGAGGTCGCCAACCCCTTGGCCATCTTTGAGAGTTATGGACCTTATCCCCAGAAAAATGCACACACATGCCAGAATTTACTGAAATTTTAATGGTAATTCAGAGCATCTTTTCAGGAATAAAGCATATTGAATATCAACTGAGTCGTTCTTGTTTGTCTAGCTTACCTGTCATGAAGTAGGTGATTCCAAACCCAAAACCAATCCCACTGCCACTGAGTTGATTCCGATTCATAGTGACCCTATAGGACAGAGTAGAACTGCCCCATAGGGTTTCCAAGGTTATAAATCCTTATAGAAGCCAAATGCCACAACTTTCTCCCGTGGATCCACTGAGGGGTTGAACTGCTAACCTTTTCATAGGTGCCAGGAGCTTTTTATACCACTGTGCCACTAGGGCTCCTTAATATACACATTGCCTCAAACATTTTTAGTTCCACTGCCTGTTTCACACACAGTGGCTACTTGGTTGCACTTGTGCAATAAGAAATAGCAGTTACAGGAGGCGGGGCCAAGATGGCAGAAGAGACAGACACTTCCAGGGAGCCCTCTTACAGCAAAGACCAGAAAAAGCAAGTGAAACGAGCATATTCATGACAAGCTAGGAGCCATGAAAATCAAACTCAAAGTTAGAAAACAGGGAGAGGAAGAGACGGTTCAGATGGAGAGAGGAGTTACTGGACCTGAATCGCCAAGAGCCCACAGGCACCATTCCTGAGAGTGGCTGAGGCAGGCTGGTGATAGCTTTGGCTGCAGTTTCCTCAGGGAGAAGGAGCCAGCCAAGTAGCCTACTCACACCTCTGGAACCAAAGAAGAACGGCGCTCTTGGCAAAAGCTAAGTACTTGCGTATATTTTACCACGCTCCCCCTCAAGCTGGCTTCAGTGGCTGTTGATTTTTCTGGGCCTGACATAGGCCCTGTTGAGTGCCTAGAGCCATCCTCCTGGCCTTGGAGAAGGAATAAATTTGCAACTGGGAGAAAGCATAATTTGCCAGATCCACTAACCAGGGGAGGTCAGGACAGAAGCGGCTCTTGTTCAGGCATAAACGGTCTGTGGACTTAGAGTACCTTCCCCCCCTACCCCGCATGGACCTGTGTGGGCCTATTTCAGGAGAATAGGCCCTTGTTGGCAGACTACAACTGTTGCAGCTGTGCGGTAGAGAGGTGGGTGTTTAAGGTTTGACACTGCTTTGCTTATTAAATGGGGTCCTCACCTACCCACATCAGGGGCCTAAGGACTGGTAACTCCACTCAGGTCACCCAGCCACCTGCGACAGGGGTCCAAGGATAACTGTTACCTCCGAGTCCTTACAACCAAAAACGTTGGGTGCCCATGGTCAGTCTGCAGAACCCGCCCACCTGTACACTCTAGGGAAGAGGGACACCCTTTCCTCAGAGACACTTGGGGGATGACTCTCAGCCCCCTGCCTTGTTCAGAGCGTGACCCTCTGCTGCAATCAGATACCAGTACATACACCAATCACCCCTGCCCCTCTAAGACTATGGAACAGAGCCTGTACCACACACTTGATGACCATCTACCTGCACACCTGAGCTGAATTCATATAAGAAAAGTATATGGACTCCTAGACTGATATACCTGCTAATAGCTCTAGCCATCAGGGGACAGGATGTCAGTGCTCCAAAGGCAAAAATAATCAAGCTAGCTCACTCAAGCAAGCCATTTGGGCATATCAAAATGAAACAAAGCAAGAAGCTAGGATACAGTAAGCAAACATAAAATAATCTAATACAATAACTTATAGATGGCTAGGAGACAAAAGTCAATATCAAGTCACATAAAGAAACAGACCATCATTGCCTCAACAAGCTCTCAAAACAAAGAATCGGGATCTTCTAGAAGAAAGTGCCTTCTTGGAATTAGCAGATGCAGAATACAAAAGATTAATATACAGAACCCTTCAAGACATCGGGAAGGACATGAGGCAATACAGAACAAGCCAAGGAACACACAGATAAAGCAGTTGAAGAAATTAAAGAGGTTATTCAGGAACATAATGAAAAGTTTAATAAGCTGGAAAAATCCATAGACAGCAATCAGAAATTCAGAAGATTAACAATAAAATTACAGAAGTCGACAAATTAATAGATGGAGGAGCAGAATTGAGCAAGCGGAAGACAGAGTTTGTGAACTTGAAGATAAAGAACTTGGCACCAATATATTTGAAGAAAAATCAGATAAAAGAATTTAAAGAAATGAAGAAACCTTAAGAATCATGTGGGACTCTATCAAGAGAAATAACCTATGAATGAATGATTGGAGTACCAGAATAGGGAGGGATAACAGAAAATACAGAGAGAATAGTTGAAGATTTGTTGACAGAAAACTTCCCTGATATTGTGAAAGATGAGAAGATACCTATGCAAAATGCTCATCGAACTCCACATATGGTAGATGTTAAAAGAAAGTCACCAAGACATAATCAAACTTTCCAAAACCAAAGATAAAGAATTTTAAGAGCAGCTAGGGATAAATGAAAAGTCACCTGCAAAGGAGAGTCAATAAGAATAAGCTTGGACTACTTGGCAGAAACCATGCAGGCAAGAAGGCAATGGGATGACTTATATAAAGCATTGATGGAAAAAAATTGCCAGCCAAGAATCTTAGTACATTTCCAGAAAAACAGAAGTTTAGGGAATTCAAAAAAATTAGTAAAAAAAAAATTTGTAAAAAACCCCCCAAAACTACAAGAAATACTAAAGTGAGTTCTTTGGTTAGAAAATCAATAACATCAGGTATCAACCCAAGACTGGAACACTGGACAGAGCAATCAGATATCAACCCAGACAGGGAAATCACAAAAACGAATGAAGATTAAAAAACGCTCAAAACAGGGAAACAGTGATGTTATTATGTAAAAGAAGACAACATTAAAACGATAAAGAGTGACTAAGAAATGTAGTCATAGATCTTTCATATGGAGAGGAAGACAAGACGATGCAAAGAAATAAAAGTTAGGTTTAAATTTAGAAAAATAGGGGTAAATATTAAGGGAACCACAAAGGAGACAAACTATCCTACACATCAAAATAAAATACAAGAAAAAAATAGAGACTCAGCAGAAAAAAAATCAACAATGAGTATGAGGAAAAGATATAAAGATAAACAACTCACCACGAAAAATTAAGTAGGAAAAAGAAACTGTCAACAACACACAAAAAAGACCTCAAAATGATAGCACTAAACTCATACCTATCCATAATTACGCTGAATGTAAAAGGACTAAATGCACCAATAAAGAGACAGAGAGTGGCAGAATGGATTAAAAAACCAGTCAAAACAGCCTGGTACTAGTACAACAACAGATCCATAGACCAATGAAACAGAGTTGAGAATCCAGACATAAATCCATCCACATATGAGCAGTTGATATTTGATAAAGGCCCCAAATCAGCTAAATGGGGGAAAAGACAGTCTTTTTAACAAATGATGCTGGCATAACTGGATATCCATCTGCAAAAAAATGAAACAAGACTCATACCTCACACCATGCACAAAAACTAACTCAAAATGGATCAAAGACCTAAATATAAAATCTAAAACGATAAAGATCATGGAAGAAAAACTAGGGACAATGTAGGAGCCCTAATACATAGCATAAACAGTATACAAAACATTACTAACAATGCAGAAGGAAAACTAGACAACTGGGAGCTCCTAAAAATCAAACACCTATGCTCATCCAAGGACTTCACCAAAAGAGTAAAAAGATTACCTACAGACTGGGAAAAAGTTTTTACCTATGACATTTCCGATCAGCGCCTGATCTCTAAAATCTACATGACACTGCAAAAACTCAACTACAAAAAGTCAAATAACCTAATTAAAAAATGGGCAAAAGATATGAACAGACACTTCACTAAAGAAGACATTAAGGAAGCGAACAGATACATGAGGAAATGCTCATGATCATTAGCCATTACAGAATTGCAAATCAAAACTACAATGAGATTCCATCTCACTCCAACAAGGCTGGCATTAATCCAAAAAACACAAAATAATAAATGTTGGCGAGGTTGTGGAGAGACTGGAACACTTATACACTGCTGGTGGGAATGTCAAACGGTACAACCACTTTGGAGATTGATTTGGTGCTTCCTTAAAAAGCTAGAAATAGAACTACCGTACGATCTAGCAATCCCACTCCTTGGAATATATCCTAGAGAAATAAAAGCCTTTACACAAACAGATGTATGCACACCCATGTTTATTGTTTATTGCAGCACTGTTTACAATAGCAAAAAGATGGAAGCAACCAAGGTGGCCATCAACGGATGAATGGATAAATAAATTATAGTATATTCACACAATGGAATACCACGCATCAATAAAGAACAGTCATGAATCTGTGAAACATTTCATAACATGGAGGAATGTGGAAGGCATTACGCTGAGTGAAATAAGTCAATTACAATAGGACAAATATTGTATAAGAGCACTATTTTAGGAACTCAAATAGTTTAAACAGAGAAGAAAATATTCTTTGATGGTTATGAATGGGGGGAGGGGGGAGGGGGTATTCACTAATTAGATAGTAGATAAGAGCTACTTTAGGTGAAAAGAAAGACAACACACAATACAGGAGAGATCAGCACAACTGGACTAAACCAAAAGCAAAGAAGTTTCCTGAATAAACTGAATGCTTCAAAGGCCAGTGTAGCAGGCAGGAGCGGGGGTTTGGGAACCATGGTTTCAGGGGACATCTCAGTCAATGGGGTTAATAAAATCTATTAAGAAAACATTCTACATTCTACTTTGGAGAGTAGCATCTGAGGTCTTAACTGCTAGCAAGCGGCCATCTAAGATGCATCAATTGGTCTCAACATACCTGGATCAAAGGACAATGAAGAACACCAAGGGCACAAGGTAATTATGAGCCCAAGAGACAGAAAGGGCCACATAAATCAGAGACTACATCAGTCTGAGACCAGAACTAGGTGGTGCCCGGCTACAACCGATGACTGCCCTGACAGGTATACAACAAAGAACCCCTGAAGGAGCAGGAGAGCAGTGGGATGCTGACCCCAAATTCTTGTAAAAAGACCAGACTTAAATGGTTTGACTGAGACTACAAGGACCCTGGTGGTCATGGCCCCCAGACATTCTGTTAGCCCAAGACAGCAACCATTCCCAAAGCTAACTCTTCAGACAGGGATCGGACTGGACAATGGAATAGAATAAGATGCTGGTGAAGAAGGAGCTTCTTGGATTAAGTATACACTCCAGACTATGTTGGCATCTCCCATGTGGAGGGGAGATGAGAGGGCAGAGGGGGTCAGAGGCTGGTGGAATGGACACAAAAACAGAGAGTGGAGGGAAGGAGTGGGCTGTCTCATTAGGGGAAGAGCAATTAGGAGTATATAGCAAGGTTTATATAAATTTTTGTACTAGAGACTGACTTGATTTGTAAACTTTCACTTAAAGCACAATAAAAATTAAAAAAAAGAAATAGCAGTTACAAATTATTTCAAGTGCTAAAATGATACTACCTGGTATATTATGTCAATTCATTTTATATTGTTAATGTTTTGGGAGATATACAGTTGCATTCACTAGTTCCAGTTATTTGTAAAGGATTACAGAAATATTGTTAATAAATCTACCAGTAATAGGGATTAATCAGTATTATCATAAAGTGATAAAATTGCTATATGATTGTAAGTGATTGTTGAGGAGATTTAAAGAGCAAAGATATAACTTTGATGACTAAGGTGCCCCTGACCCAAGCCATGGTCTTTTCAGTTGTCTCATATGCATTCAAATACTGGACAATGAAAAAGGAAGACAAAAGAAAAATTGATGCATTTGAATTGTAGTGTTGGTGAAGAATACTGAACACACTGGGAACTACCGGAAGAACCAACAAATCAGTCTTAAAAGAAATACAACCTGAATGCTCCTTAGAAGTGAGGATGGTAAGTCTTCTGCTCACTAACTTTGGACACATCATCAGAAAAGGCCAATTTTAGAAAAGGACATCATGTTTGGTAAAGTAAACCCAGTGCTGTCGAGTTGATTGCGACTCATAGCGACCCTATAGGACAGAGTAGAGCTGCCCCATAGAGTTTCCGAGGAGCGCCTGGCGGATTTGAACTGCCGACCCTCTGGTTAGCAGCCGTAGCACTTAACCACTACGCCACCATAGGTTGATACAACAGTCATAACCATGGACTCAAACATACCAACAATCATGAAGATGGTGAAGGAACCGGCAATGTTTTGTTCTGTTATTCGTCCAACATGTAAAGGGATAAAAAGAATACAATGATATTAGATTACATAGGATCAACTTGACCACTGGCCTTTAGAAAATAAACATGTCACATGTCACTAGATGAATCAAGTTAAATTTTTTTTTTTTTACTTTCTCAATTTTGTTTTTTTTAATATATTTTGTTTTTTCAGAGTAGTTTTGAGTTTAGAGAAAAATTACATAGAAAGCCCAGGGTTCCCAGGTTACCGCCCCCCAGCCCCCCACCCCAGTTTCTCGTATTATTAACATCTTGCAATAATGTGGTACATTTGTTACAGTAGATGAACCAATATTGATACATCATTATTAACTAAAGTCCAAAGGTTATATCAGGTTTCACTCTTTGTATTATACAGGTCTATGGGTCTTGACAAATGCGTGTCTTATATCTACCGTTACAGTATCATGCAGAATAGTTTCACTGCCCTTAAACAGCCCTGTGTTCCACTTATTTTGAACCCTGGTGGCGCAGTGGTTGTTTGGCTGCTAACCACAAGTTGGCAGTTAATCCACCCCCTTCTTGGGAACCCTAGGGGGCAGTTCTTCTCTGTCCTATAGAGCCGCTATGAGTCGGAATCTACTCACTGGTAACATGTTTGGACTTGTTTTTTTTCCACCTATTCATTCCTCTTTCCTCTCTTCAAGTTAATTTCTAAAACTTAAAAAGCTAATTAATATCAAAAACTTCAGTGAGATTAACAAGTAGTGTATATTAGTGTATATTATATAAAACAAAACAAAACAAAAAAACCAAACCCTTTTTGCCGTTGACTAGATTTAGACTTATGGTGACCTACTAGGCCAGAGTAGAGTTGCTCCCGTAGAGTTGCCCCCATAGAGTTACCAAGGAGAGCCTGGTGGATTCAAACTGCTGACCTTTTGGTTAGCAGCCATACCACTTAACCACCACTCCACCAGGGTTTCCAGTATTTTATATAAATATATGACTTAAAATTTTTTTTTTCACAGAAGTACCCACATCCTTCTCCCACTAGACAGGAACCCCTGCTGTGGTGTGTTATGGGAAGTGTAGTTTTCACAGGTTGGACCACCTAGTGAACTAGGAACACATCACTTTTCAGTCAATAGCACTGCACTAATTCAGACCACAAGATTTGAGAAATGGGTTCCGAGTTGAGCCAATAAATCTGGGCTGCAGTTTCCAGTTTGGCCTTTAACACTTAATCTTACATAGGAAGATTAGTAAATTAAAACATGCTTTTGGCTGGAGCCAGTAGATGAGTTCAAAGTTATCTTTTGAATCAGAAGGAATCACATTCCATACTGTCAGCATTATTATGGGCTGGATATTCTTTTCTTTTCTCTCACAATTTACTTACTACTTGTTTGTTTCAGGAAGAGAAAAATTACCTGAGAATGAAGTTTCTATTCTGCTGCCTCACCTTGTTTATTTCAAACCTGAAGGTCAGCTAACCAGGAAAGATATTTTTAAAACACTTTATTTACAAAGCTCCATCCCTCTACTGGTGCTCCGAAACCCTATCCTCTCACCTTTTCAAGGAATTTACCCTCTTGGTTCTCCTCTTTCCTGAACTATCAATCTTTCTCACTCTTTCAGATCATACATGCCAGGACACAAACGTGTTCTAGTATATCCTATTTTTATAAAAAAATAATATATTTATTCATTTTTTAAATTCAATAGAAAGTACTTTAAAAAAATATTTTATTACATTTTTGATGAAAGTTTACACAGCAAGTTAGGTTCTCCTTTGACAGTTTCCATACAAATTAATCAATGACATTAGTTACGTTTTTTACCTTCTCATTAATTATGTTCTGGTTGTTCCATTTCCAGTACTCTAGTTTCCCTGCCCTTTGCCTTCTCATCTTTGCTTTGGATTAAATGCTGACCTTTTAGACTCCTACAGGTTTTTTTTTTTTTTACTTTTTTAAAAGTGGGCGTTAGTTGAAAGTTTACAGCTCAAGTTAATTTCTCATTCAAAAATTTATACACATATTGTTTTGTGACATTAGCTGCAATCCCCACAATGTGACAGCACACACTCCCTTTCCACCCCTGGTTCCTTGTGTCCATTCGATCAGTTCCTGTTCCTTTCTGCCTTCTCATCCTGTTTTTGGACAGGAGCTGCCCATTTGGTCTCATATATCTGATTGCACTAAGAAGCACGCTCCTCATGTGCATTATTTTTTTTTGTTTTATAGTCCCATCTATTTTTTGTCTGAACAGTGGGCTTCAGGAACTGTTTCAGTTCTGGGTTAACAGTGTCCGGGGGGCCATAGTTTCAGGGGTTCCACCAGTCTCTGTCAGACTATTAAGTCTGGTCTTTTTACATGAATTTTAATTCTGTTCTACATTTTTCTCCTGCTGTGTCCGGAACTCTCTGTTGTGTTCCCTGTCTGGGCAGTCATTGGTGGTAGCTGGGCACCATCTAGTTCTTCTGGTCTCAGGCTGGTGGTGTCTCTGATTTATTTGGTCCTTTAGTCCTTTGGGCTAGTATTTTCCTTGTGTCTTTGGTTTTCTTCATTCTCCTTTGCTCTGGCTGGGATGGAACCAACAGTTGTACCTTAGATGGCCACTCAAAAGCTTTTAAGACCCTAGGCAATACTCACCAAAGTGGGACGTAGAACGTTTTCTTTATAAACTGTGTTATGCCAGTTGATCTAGATGCGCTCAGAAGCTGTGGTCTCCTGGTGTACTGGTGCTTTTTTACTCTGCATTATTTTTGAGCTTCATTCCATGTTTATGTGTACATTTTGGCTTCTTTATATAATTCATATATACATTATTCCCATTCTGTTTTTTCCTGAAGGACAATTAAAAAAAAAATTTTTTTTAGGCTCCTTCAAACATAACAGTATTGAGTTCTTATGGAGGTAACACTGTATGAAAGTGTCTCTAGGGTGTTTAGGTAGAATATCAATCTTCCTTGCTTCTTATGAGAAGAATCTCTGAGTTCTAGATTGCTTACCTTCAATCTTACTAAAAATTGCCTAGTTATACCAATTTACATTCACGCAAGCTCATGAAAGTCATAGTTTTTTCTCATTCTAACAGTTCATATCATCACATTTTTAAACACTATCAGTCTCACAGATGGAAAATTGTATCTTGTTTTACTTTGCAAACTTTCCCTGATTAGTAGTGAGATTATCGTTTTTCCCTTTTTTTATTGTTGTTGAAAATATACACAGCAAAACATACATCAATTCAACAATTTCTACACATACAATTCAGTGACATCGATTATATCCTTCAAATTGTTCAAGCATTCTCACTTTTCTTTTCTGAATTGTTCCTTCCTCACTGACATAAACTTATTGTCCTCCAAGCTTCCTAACTAGCCTTTTGAGTTGCCATTGTCAATTTTTTTTAGGTTTTTTTTGTCTTGTTTCGTTATTGTTGAGATTATACACAGTGGAATATACACTGTCTTAGTTATCTAGTGATGCTATAAGAAATACCATAAGTGGATGGCTTTAACAAAAAGAAATTTATTTCCTCACAGTAAAGTAGGCTAGAAGTGCAAATTCAGGGGATCAGCTCCAGGGGAAGGCTTTCCCTCTCTGTTAGCCTTCTCATCACTCTTTCCCCAGACTAGGAGCTTCTCCACACAGGGACCCAGGTTCCAAATACGCGCTTTGCTCCCAGAGCTGCCTTCTTGTTGGCTTGAGGTCCCCAACTCTCTGCTTGCTTCCCTTTCATCTCCTGTAAGATAAAGGGTGGTGAGGGCCAAACCCCAGGAAAATTCCCTTTACATTGGATCCGGGACAGGACCTTAGTAAGGGTGCTACAATCCCACCCTAATCCTCTTTAACATAAAATTACAATCACAAAATGGAGGACAACCACACAAGACTGGGAATCATGGGCCAGCCAAATTGATACACACATTTTTGGTGGAACATAATTCAATCCATGACATACGCTAGGTCGACAATTTCTACACGTGCCATTCTGTGTCATTGATTATATTCAAGTCGTGCAACCATTCTAGCCTTCCTTTTCCAAATTATTCCTCCTCTGTTAACAAAAACTCACTGCCCCCTAAGTTTCCTGTTTAATCTTTCAAGTTGCTGTTGTCAGTTTGATTCCATATAGATAAATCTTAAAAGAGCACAATGCTCAAGGCGGATGTTCCTTACTAATTAAGCTAAACGTTTAGTTTAAAGAAGACTTCAGGGGGTATTTTTGGTTTAAAGTTTAAAGATTATTTCACGGCAATAGCTTCAGGGGTTCATCTAGTCTGAATGGCTCCAGAAAGTCTGGATTCCATGAGAATTTGAAATTCTATTATGTGTTTTCCCCCCTTTAGATTAAGTATCTTTTAATGCATTACCTGTTCAGATTTTCTCTTCTTTGATTGCCAATTTATATCCTTTATTCACTTTTTTATTTGGCTGCATTTTTCTTAGCAGTGATTAGTAATTGTGTAGTAAAGAATTTGACTTAAACCCAAGAGAAGAGCTGGATTTTGCCTTCAGTTTCATGAAGGTAATCTCCAGTATCATCATTTGCCTGGGGGCCTTGGGTCATACTGGATAGTCTAAAAAAGATGTGATTTAGGGTAGGGGCTAGCCACACCTGTATAGTCTTGAGGGAGGGCTGGCTATGCCAGAAATACCAACAATGTGATGTCAGGTGGGGACTTTAGGTCAACCTTAAGGCTGAGATCAACCATGTGGGCAATCAATCAATCTCAATCAATCAATACTTTTGAATATTTATAGGTCAGAATGTAATTCTATTTT
Organism: Elephas maximus indicus; assembly: GCF_024166365.1. NCBI lineage: Eukaryota > Metazoa > Chordata > Mammalia > Proboscidea > Elephantidae > Elephas > Elephas maximus. The sequence continues at coordinate 172,783,393 of NC_064819.1, read as the reverse complement.
TAACACTCTGAGGAACTGCCAAAATGTTTTCCACAACGGCTGCACCATTTTATATCCCCACCGGCAATGCACAAGGGGTTCTAGTTTCTCCACATCCTTGCCAACACTTGTCACTTTCCAATTTTTTAATAATAGCCATGCTAGTGGGTAAGAAGTTGTCTTAGTTATATAGTGCTGCTAAAACAGAAATACCACAAGCGGATGGCTTTAACAAAGAGAAATTTATTTCTCACAGTAAAGTAGGCTAAAAGTCCAAATTCAGGGTGTCAGCTTCAGGGGGAGGCTTTCTTTCTCTGTTGGCCTTCTCATCAATCTTTCCCCAGACTAGGAGCTTCTCTGAGCAGGGACCCTGTGTCCAAAGGACAGGCTGTGCTCCTGACACTGCCTTCTTGGTGGTATGAGGTCCTCAACTCTCTGCTTGCTTCCCTTTCCTTTTATCTCTTATAAGATAAAAGGCGGTGTAGGCCACACCCCAGGGAAACTCCCTTTACATTGGATCAGGGATATGAGTTTCGTAACGGTGTTACAATCCCACCCTAGTCCTTTTAACATAAAATTACAATCACAAAATGGAAGACAACCACACAATACTGGGAATCATGGCCTAACCAAGTTGACATGTATTTTGAGGGGACACAATTCAATCCATGACAGAAATCGTATCTCATTGTGATTTTGATTTGCACTTCCTGATGACTAATGACTCTGAGCTATTGTCATGTGCTTATTGGCTATTTGTGTATCTTCTTTGGAAAAATGTCTATTCAAATCCTTTGCGCATTTTTAAATTCAGTGTTTTGTTTTTGGTCATTGAGTTGTAAGATTTCTTTATGTATTTTGGATATTAATCCCTTATCAGATATATGATTTGCAAATATTTTCTCCCATTCTGTGGGCTCTCTTTTTGCTTTCTTGATCGTGTCTTTTGATGCACAGAAGTTTTTAATTTTGATAAAGTCCTATTTATCAATTTTTTTTCTATTATTGCCTACCCTTTTTGTTATATGTAAGAATTCATTCCTACATTCAAGGTCATGAAGCTTTATCCCTATGTTTTTTCTTCAAAGAGTTTTATAGCTTTAGATATTAGATTTAGGTCTGTGATTCATTTGGATTTTTGTATATGGTGTAAGGTAGGGTTCAACTTTATTCTTTTGCCTATGAATATCCAGTTTTTCTAGCACCATTTGTTGAAAAAATTGTTCTTCCCCATTGTAGTCTTGGCATCTTTGTCATAATAGCTCATTAACTTTTAGTCCTTTTCTAATACAGGCACTTAGACTACACATTTCCCTCTAAGGACTGCTTTAACTGCATCCCACAAGTGTTTCCAGTAATTCTTTTTTTTTTTGTTTGCTACAGCTTGGAATTGCTGGTCTAGATTAATTTATGGCAAATAAATTTTTTGAGCACTTACTAAGTATAGATCACTTTGGTAATCACTTTGGGAAATAGAAAACCTGCACGAGATACTGCCTACTTTCTTTCTTCTGCCCTTTAGGTAAAGTGTACCTATTGCATATTTTAGTTGTTATTCATTCACTCAATGTTGTACAAACTTTTGATGTTCCCTGCTATATGAATATTAGAGTCAATAGGGATGATAAGATAATACCAATAACTAGCAAAGAAGCATGTGACCCAAAACATGAAACAATGAAGAGGAACAGTCTTGGCCCCAAAATATTTACTTAAATACCAATGACTATATTAAGGAAAATGGCAGGTTTTCTTTTCCTTTTTTTTTTTTTAATGTGCTTTTTATTTACTCTCTACACTAGCTGGAGGGACAAACCAAAAATTATAGTTTACCAGCAAAATGAAAAGTTCTTTGGCCAAAAGTATCCTCAGTTCTCTGAGCTACATGATTTGGAATGTTCTCAGGGCAGCTTTTCATGTTTTATGTAATTATGTTCAAGCTCCAAATCTACAATTTGTTTTGATTTTCCATGAACACCCTTGCCACCACTCATTCTCTGCTATCTCACAATTTCTAAGATCTGTATTTGGATGCATATTGTACAGATAGCTATGAACCTGCAGAGATTTTGTTGTCGTTGTTTTTATTGTTCAAATGACCAGGAAGAATGAAGAAGGATTGCATTGGTTTATACATCATATGTATTTAAAGTGGTTTGAACCACATGGAATTGCTGATATTTAACCATTTTTAAGCCACAAAAATGGCAATTCCATGTGGTTCAGTCTAGTATAATTAGTGCTTTAATAAAAGTAAATCCTATGTCATGGTCATGAGAACTCCCTTTTCTGCAAAGGAAAAAAAAAAATGGAAAAATAAAAAAGCTGCTGTAGATTGTGACATATGTTGGTAAACTTTAAAATTCAAAACTACTCACTAATTTAATGCTGAACTTAAGAAAAGCCATTAAAGTCTGATCAGGAATTAAGTCTCTGCTTTGAGTCTGAAGGGAAAGATTGATAGTGTTTCGTATGCTTGGCGCAGTATTAGGTGGGCTTTGTTTTGTTTTAAGTAGCTGGAAGAAGTGACTTTTACATGGGGAGTGGGTGGGAGTGCAGAAAAAGTCAATATCACACAAAACCAAGTTAAATTCACTTTTTTTTTTTTACTGTCACCCAGTTTTACCATGTGAAGATCCAAGACTATCGCTGTCTGAGTAATCTCAAGTGAGAATGACACCAGATAATCTAGAGAGCAAATTTAGAGTGCTGTTAATGGCATCTGTCTCCAGAGCTTTGTTGCTGAGTCACAGAAGGCTTGTCCTCTGGCATCATGTGGGTCTTACTGTGCATTCCCACTGGATGTGTGTTGCAGTGAAGCATACATTCTCAGAAGTTTACAAGTCTGATTTTTGTCATAAGAAGTAAATACTACCTGTAACTTTTTTTTTTTTTTAAATAATATTTTATTGTGTTTTTGGTGAAAGTTTACACAGCAAATTAGGTTTCCATTCAACAATTTCTACACAAATAGTCAGTGACATTAGTTACATTCTTCACAATGTGTGAACATTTGCATTATTTCCATTCCGGTTCTTCCATTTCCCTTAATCTAGTTTCCTTGTCCCCTTATCATCTTATCTTTGCTTTAAAGTAATTGTTGACCATTTGGTCTCATACAGATGATTTTTTAAAGGAGGGCAGTACTTGCAGATGATATTTGTTATTCTGTGAGCTGATCTTTTATTTAGCTAAATTGTGACCTCAGGGGATAGTTTCTGTTCAAGGTTTGAAGAGTTCTCAGGGCAATAGTCTTGGGGAGTTCTCTGGTCTCAACTGGTTCAGTAAGTCTGAACTTCTTAAGAAATTTGACTTCTGTTCCATATTTTTCTCCCATTCTGTCAGGATCCATCTATTGTGCAGCTGAGCACTATCTAGTTCTTTTGGTTTGAAAGTAGATGAGGCCATGTTTGATGTAGATAGTCCCGTAGACTATAATATTGTCTTTGAGCATCCCTCTTTTTACATCATATTTGAAATTCTTTTTAACTTTGAATATCAGGATGTAGAGCATTGTATGTTGGTCAGTGAGTGGGGTATACTCCAAAAATTTGAGACCAAGGTAAAAAAATTGGGATTCAGTGAAACAGATGATAGTAGTTTTCAAAATAAAATGCATCAAATTGGCCATTTGGTGGAAAACAAAACAGCCTAAGAGCTTGGTTTCTAAATATGTGTTAGCAGATAGATATGTGACTTTGGACAAGTTTCTGGATCTGTAAAATGGAGACAATAATAGTGTATATCTCACAGAATTATTGTGAGGATTAAAGATAATCTGTGTATAGGATTGTAAGATTTAGCAAGTAAAAATACAGAAAGTTCAGTTAAATTTGAATTTCAGATGAATGATGAATAATTTTTTTTGTATAAGTACGTTCCATGTAATATTTGGGACATACTTTTACTAAAAAAAAAAAAAAAAGTCATTGTTTATCTGAAGTTCAAATTTAACTGGGTGTCCTGTATTTTATCTGCCAACATTATCTGTGTAAAGTGTTCATTACTGTGCCTGGCACAAATAAATAAAAACTATCTCCCATTTCTCCATCAAGGATATTGTCAAAATTGGAGAGTATCTCTCAAATATTACCTGGCACACTAAATTATCACCAATAGAAAATAAACTAGTATGCTAGCTAGCTGTTTATTCTTTACTCCCTACCAGATTATAAGCTCCCAGAGGGTAATGACCATGTTTTGTTCCTGTTCTACCTTCATCATCCAGTACCTACGATAGTGCTCCACACATGGTGTGGACAGGATAAATGCTTATTTATTTATTTTTTTATTGTACTTTAGATGAAGGTTTACAGAACAAATTCGTTTCTTGTTAAACAATTAATACACATATCGTTTTGTGGCATTGGTTGACAACTCCACGGCATGTCAACACTCTCCCCCTCTCGATCCTGGGTTCCCTGTTACTGGCTTTCCTGTCCCCTCCAGCCTTCTAGTCCTTGCCCCTGGGCTGGTTTGCCTGTTTAGTCTTGTTTTGTTTTATGGGCCTGGCTAATCTTTGGAGTGACTTCATTACTGAGCAAAAAGGGTGTCCAGGGGCCATACTCTCAGGGTTTCTCCAGTCTCCGTCAGGCTGGTAAGCATAGTCTTTTTTTGTGAGTTAGAATTTTGTTCTATTTTTCTCCAGCTCTGATAAATTATTTGAGAAAGAAATTAAGTTAAGGGCCAGTGTAGGAGTTGGGCCATGTCTTCAGCACTGACTGGCTGGTTAACGCAAGCCTTCCTGTCCCGTTACTGAGAGGAGCTAGGGGCGGGAGGCTGGATGTCAGGATCATTTGAGATCCCCAATTCACCTTCGTTTGATTCTATTTTCACAAACAAGTGATAGCTCTAGGCTGTTTCCCATCTAGATTTTCCTCTTGGGGCATGTATATGTAGCCCATCCACACAAGTACTCCATTCTTGTCAGTAATCTTTCTCAGGACAAATGAGTAAATGGATGAACAGAAAACACCCAGTTTTTTTTTAGAATGATTTAATACCAAACTCTGGAGCCAGATACCTTGGGTTCAAACCTTGGCTTTACCACTTATTAGCTCTGTAACCTTGGCCATGTCATTTAACCTCTGTGCCTTGGTTTGCTTACCTGTAAAATAGGGATAATAGTGTATCTGTCTTAAAGGATTGTGGTGAGGATTAAATGAGTTAATATATGTACTTAGGACAGTGCATGGCACATGCTAGTCTGTAAATATATGTATATTAGCTTAAGAAAAAGAAAAGCAAAAACGAACTCTTAGATGTTTGCTGTCAGGCAGTACATCTCTCTAACACCATTGAATGAACTGGGCATAATCTAATCATTCTTATCTATAGCCTGTCCGTGAAAATATAAACCCTCCTCTTGTAAATGACCAAGGCAGATCTTTGACAAAAGCTTGTACATATTTATAGGTTTTCTTCTTTCTTTTTGAAAGCGATAAGGCTATTTAGCAGAATGGCCTTTGACAAGTGGCCTGCCATAGAGCTGTGACACTGTGAGGAGAAAACTGCCTTCTCCTCCCTGCCCCCCAAAACTTTCCTTTTTGAGAAGGAACTTGATCGGTCTTTCTGAGCTGCTGTGTACACATCAGAAACCCTGGTGGTGTTGTGATTAAGAGCTACAGCTTCTAACCAAAAGGTCGGCAGTTCAAATCCGCCAGACTCTCCTTGGAAACTCTATGGGGCAAAAAAACAACACAGGTTGTCTATGGGGCAGTTCTACTTTATTCTGTAGGGTCACTATGACTCAGAATCAACTCAATGGCAATGGGTTTATGTACACATCAGCCCAGATGTCCCAGAAAATCTGGGAAGGGGATTTAGGATTTTCTGTCCTTGAAGCTTAAAGACTACAAAGAACTATTTTCACAGGTGAAAATTAAATAATCAGGCTTAGTAAACCTGACTATAAATCCAGCTGGCTTTATAAGCCTCATTTTCTCTAGGCACAAAAGCCTAAGTAAAAGAGGCTGAATGGTTTATCCTTGACACTGGAAGCTGTATGCAAAACATAAGCTACCCCAACCTGCTCCAACCTGAAGAACTACAGGGCTTGAGGGCACATTGCTTTGCACTAGTGAGGGCCCCCTCCCCTCAACTTCCTCTCCAAGAATCAGAACAGTAGGATTTCCCTGGGGGCCATATGTTTTTTCAGCTTGGTGCTCTGACCGTTGAATTGGAATGAGCCTATCATCTTAGGCCCTCTGAAGGGAAGCCTCAATGATCTGTACGGGTGTGTAAGCATCTATCTGCCCTCCCGCTTTGTGAAAAGGGGTGCGCCCTCCAGCTGCCCCTCCAGAGGGCTTGCTGTGGCAAAAAGAGAACTGAGCCAAAAGGTAAAAAGACTAGATGTCAGTCTTAAGTCACCTAGTCCCTCTTGCTGGGTTTACAGGTGAGTAAAATGAGAAACTCTGGTGGTGTAGTGGTTAAAAGCTCCGGCTGCTAACCAAAACGCTGGCAGTTTGAATCCACCAGGCGCTCCTTAGAAACCATACAGGGCAGTTCTACTCTGTGCTACTGGGTCGCTATGAGTTAGAATCGACTCGATGGCAATGGGTACAAAAAAATAAATAAAAATAAAATGAGAAACAGAAAGTTTAAGGGAGACTCTTAAGATTACCTTGCTTGTAATGGCTGAGTATGGGTTATTATTATTTGGTACAGAAAAAAGTATAATGAGGCAGAACTTCATTATAATTATTTAGACATTTTAACCATTGTCTAAAGCTGTGTTGTCCACTATGGTAGCCACTAGCTACAGGTGGTTGTTTTAATTTAAATTAATGAAATTGAAAATTCAGTTCCTCATTTGCACTTACCACTTTCAAGTGTTCAGTAGCCGCATGTGGCTAAACCAAACCAAAACCAAACTGTTGCCGACAAGTGGATTCTGACTCATAGCAGCCCTATAGGCCAGAGTAGAAGTGCCCCATAGTCTCCAAGGAGCGCCTGGTGGATTTCAACTGCCGACCTTTTGGTTAGCAGCAGTAGCTCTTAACCACTAGGCAACCAGGGTTCCCAAGGCAACCGTTTCCACCCAGTTGGAACCGTAGACCTTTTGTGCTTGAAGCAAATGTGATAACCACTACACGCTATGGAAACTTGGAGGTTGCATGTGGTTAGTGGCTACCACGTTAGAGAGTGCAGATATAAAACATTTTCATCACCGAAGAATGTCCTACTGCATGCGCTGGTCTAAAGTGATCTATTGTTGTTATATTATACGTTGACATGTGTCACATGTCATTTGAATCATTCACTTGTTTCCTATGTCTTAAGGATATTGCCAGGAAAGGAAGTCCAACAGACTGAACTAAAATGAATATGATGTAAACTGAGGCATTCTAGCTACTCGTTTACATGTCCATTGTTTACGTCATTATTCAGTAAACAGTGCCTGGTTACATTTGTTCATTCATTCAATTATTCTTTTGATCGAAGTACATTTATTGCACCCCTAGTATGTTCCATGCACTAGTCTAGGTGCTGGGATGCTGCACTGCCCACTGGGAGCTACCATCTAGAGGAGAGAGGAGATAGACACAAGAATCAAAAACCAAAACCAAATCCATTGCCGACGAGTTGATTGCAACTCATAGCGACCCTATAAGACAGAGTAGAACTGCCCCACAGGGTTTCTAAGGAGCGCCAGGTGGATTTGAACTGTTGACCTTTGGTTAGCAGCTAACCTCTTAACCACTATGCCACCAGGGTTTCTGACACAAGGGCAGATAACTTTAATGCAACGTGATAAGTGCTTTAATATGTATAATGATAAGGACGGTCTTATGAAAAAAGAAAGACTTGCTATGCCTGGCAGAATACGATAAGTTCTCATGGAGAAGGTGACATTTGTGTTGGGGTTTAAAGGATGGGTAGTTTGCTGGTGGACTAAAGCACCTCAGTCACGTGAACAGCAATGGCATGGAGGCATGAAATGGCTGGTATGCTGGGGGCAAGGATGGATAACCAGTAGGCAAGGTACACACAGGCTTACGGTAACCAAGGTACTCACAGGATTGTGTTTACTTACTAATCTGTAGGCTTTCGGGGCTTTTTAAAGCAGGGCTTCGAACCAGTTGTTTCCAGTTCAGTCATGGCCAGGGAAGTGAAACCAGAACAGACCTGCATTATTAAAAATTGGGTGAACCGGAATGGTAACCAGAAAGGGAAAAATTGCAAGTCAAAGCCCTACTAGAAACCTAATCTCCCTTTTAGAAAACAAGGGTAGCGTACATGTTACATAGCAACCAAATCTCTGGCCCACAGATTTTGAGCACAGTTGGAAACAGTGTGCCCGCTCAAGATGGTGGCCTACCATGCCACTTGAAAAGTGCGTCCACAGTTCTGCCAATAATCCAGTCTCACGCGTCAGGTTCCCAAAAGGGCTCACTATGCTTCTCTGAGCCTCCCATTCCAGGGCTTAGATCGATAGTTTTTCCCAGCCAAGTGATTTTTCCCGGAGCACCCAAGTTGTAAACATTCAGGTCTGTTCCGGTTTTGCTTCATTGGCCATGATTGAACTGGTTCGAACTGGTTTGAAATCCTGTTTTAAAGCAGTCTCCTTTGTACAGCTTGAGGAGTCCCTGGGTTGTACAAAAGAAGCCCTGGTTATGCAGTGGTTAAGTGCTGGGCTGCTAACCAAAAGGTTGTTGGTTTGAATCTACCAGGCTCTCTGTGGGAGGACGATGTGGCAATCTGCTTCAGTAAAGACTACAGCCTTGGAAACCCTATGGGGCAGTTCTACTCTGTCCTGTAAGTTTGCTATGAGTTGGAATCAATTCTAAGGCAACAGGTTTGGTTTGATTTTGGGTGGTGCAAAAGGTTAACACGCTCGACTAGTGTTTTAAAGGTTGGGTGTTTGAGGGCACCCAGAGGTGCCTCAGAAGAAAGGCCTAGCCATCTACTTCTGAAAAAATCAGCCATTGAAAACCTTATGGAGCATAGTTCTACACATGGGCTCATGTCATGAATCCAGATCAACTCAACAGCAACTGCTTTTTCAGACTTTAATATGTCAAATCCTATTAAAAGCTCTGTGCGTCATGCAGTTGAAGGTATCACCTGTGTATGTAAATACGCTTAGTGCTGGGACGGGCACAAGGTGGTGCTTAGCAAATCCTGATTCCTCTCTCTTCCTTTTCTTTGCATGTTTGCTTCTCTTCTCTCTGCCTCTCTCGTTTTTCTAGTTTAAACATTTTTTTTTTAATTGTGGTAAATGTATATGTATATATATAAAACGCAAAACATTTGCTATTCAATATTTTTTATGTGTATAATTCAGTGACATTAATTACATCAATCATGTTGCAAAATCCTCTTTTAACACAGTGGTTTTCTTACCTGCTCTTCCGCGGTGTAATTCTAAGTCTCCAGCAGTGACCCCTTTCTCTTCTCATTTCCCTGGCTCTTAAATCTGACAAACTCTCACCATTCTATCTCCTAAGGGCTTATCAATCTGGTCCTTTCAACAACAGTTGAAATGTCTTCATTGATATAGCTGATTTCTTTTTCCTGCTTAGTTTCTCTGTTTCCTTTGTGATATATGACCTTTTTGCATAGACCAGAAACATTCCTTTATAAAGTTATATCTATTACTGTTTGTAACATCCTATCATGCGACAGCATTACAAATGGGCAAGTCTCATGAATAGGTTCATTTTTAGAAGGGCATCCCTTACTTCTGAATGATTGCAGGGATTTTTAGTTCTAAATGTGCCAGGCAGATTTTGCTCTTAATTCTGATGGATTGGTATGAGGCACCCAATTCGTACTAGGTCACTGTTGTTCAGGGTAAACATACAAATGAAGGCACATTCTAAATGTCTAAATATTTAAAAGGCCATAAATCAAGCTAATAACGGTTAAAGTAGGCTTTCTGCTCCTACATTGATATATATACCTTATAATGACAAAATAAAACAGTTAAAGCAGTGGCTTTTACATGACAGAAAGTTGGTGAAATATCTAAGATGACTAAATCTAATTATTATTGCACATGTTTGAGTGTTTTATTGATGAGCTGCTGATGTTTGGGTGAGATATAAAATGAGACATACATAATTCATAAATGTTTCAGGAAAGTTGTTTTCCTTATCTTCACTGTTGTTACAATCATGATTTTCAGCAATGATCTAAAAGACTAAAATAGAAAATATAATTGTATTCAAAGTATGATCATTTGTATATTAAGATGAACACAAACAATACGAAAATTAAAATTATTTAATGTGTGTATTTGAAAATATTTTTTCCTAAAATATTTTAAAGTATCTACTAAAATTAAAAAGTAATAAAAGTGAGGAGCTAATTATTATTCACAAATATCAGCATTTAATATAAAAATTCTTTAAATAAAGCTGATAATAAATTAAAAATTTTTAATTAAATCATATTAGTTTAATAAAAACAAAGCTCTTTCAATTCTAGTGTTTAATGTCCATCTTGTTTCCAATGTAAAGAATTAATATCATGATTCATGGATGTTATGACAAATTTATGAGTATGCAAATGTGGTATTTCTGTTATGGAGCACTAGGAAACTAAGACATGCCTCCTGGGCTTCTGCTCTGCAGGAACACCTCCAGCCCCTGCTGGGGCTGCCTTGGCCATGGTAGGACGGCCTCTTGGGTGGGGGACCTTTCAAAGTGCCCTTGCCCTCAGGCCAGCTCTTCTTAGAGCCCGCATCCAGAACAAGGAGATGAACTCCTCTGAGCTGTTGTTGGATGAACAGCCTGCCCAAGACAGTTTCTTCTCTGCTCTGCCATAGATATTGACCTTTACATTTCTCAGTTCTTTTTGTTCCACCAAGCTCTAGGAGACAAATGTTAATCTCTCCTGGTGTTCCCCTTAAAGCACCTCTCACTGGACTGTGGGGAGGGGTGTGGTGGGGGGAAAAATTCCTGCAGGGGGCCTGATATTTGGATGCAGAAAATTGTCCCTACTGCTTCCTTGTTGGTCTTTGGGCTTCAGTTTGATAATGGAGACATTATACTTTAATATCAAAATTACTGTAATACAGTATTATTTTAATATCTTATTATAAGGGCCTCAGCACTAGAAGATAATTATTATTTTCATTTTACAGGAAGCTCAGAAAGACAAGTGTGATTGTTAAGGTTATGTGGCAACTTGGCTGGGCTATGATTCTCAGTGGTTTGGCAGTTATAATGTAGTTTGGCAGTCATATCATGATGTAATCACTTCCATGATGAGATCTGATATAATGTGATCACCTCCAAGATGGGATCTGCTATGAGTAACCAATCAGTTGAAAGGGAGTTTCCTTGAGGATGTGAACTGCATCCAATAGAGGTGGACTTTCTGGCAAGGCTGGTTGGCTTTTTGCTTGTTCTGGATCCTGCAACTGTCTCCTGCTTGTCTGGCCTCCAGTTCTTGGGACTTGAGCTAGCAGATTACCTGCTGTCTTGCCTTCCGGGCTTAGGATTCATCAGTCTCCACAGCCTGTGAGCCAGGAGAAGCCTCCAGTCTGACCCACAGACTTGAGACTTTCCAGCCTGTACAGCCACGTGAGCCATTTCCTTGATATGAATCTCTCTCTCTATATTATAGGCTTTACTAGTTTTGCTTCTCTAGAGAACCCAGCCTAAGACAGCAAGTAAGGCTGCATAAGTATACAGTCTATAAATGTAAGTCTGTATATAGATTGAGCTGGGATCTGAACTCAGGTATGTCAGGCTCTTAGATTATAGGTAAGATAGAAGTGATATGTCAAATGTCCACATCTTAGACTCTAGGACAAACGAACAATTACCACTATAGTGGAAAGATAAGCAGGGCAACATACAACCAAATCAAAGTCTTCATATATAGTTAAAATGAAACTCATTACTTATATCCAGTAGAATCTCCTCTTCTTTGAGTGAGGGTGGGAAACTGTGAGACCCATATACATTCCAGTATATGATTAGATGAAGATATTAAAAAAAAAAAAAAACTGGTTACATAAGTACTGAACCACAGCCTAAGAGCCCTAAAATTAGCCAGGAGGTTTCATGAAACCAAAACCCATTGCCGTTGAGTGGATTCCAACTCATAGCAACCCTATAGGACAGAGTAAAACTGCCCCATAGAGTTTTTGAGGAGCACCTGGGGGACTCCAACTGCTGACCTTTTGGTCAACAGCTGTAGCACTTAACCACTATGCCATCAGGGATTCCAGGAGGCTTAATAGTAACTTAGTTTTTTTTTTTTAATTTAATGTTTACTGGGAAATATTTTCAAGACTGCTGTTTTTGTTGAAATATACAATGGTTCTCTACTTAGCCTAGAATGTTAATAAATTTAGATAATTTGTGCTGTACTGCTACCTGAAAGGTTGGTGATTTGACCTACCCAGTAGTACCGCAAAAGAAAAGGCCTGGTGATCTGCTTCCATGAAGATTACAACCAAGAAAACCCTATGGAGCAGTCCTGCTATGTAACACATGGAGTCACCATGAGTTGGAATTGGCTTGATGGCAACTAACAACAACAGCAACAACTCTCTGTAAACTGCCTTTGTTACAAGTATATAGGACTTGCCCAATAAGACAGGGCAAATATGAAGCATACCATTGTAAAAATAAGCACAAATCCTGTTTTCCAGCCTTTACTATATTTGAAGCTCCAGATTTAAAATAATAGTAATAAATTCTTAACCTACTAAAACAACAAAACATTTTAACCTTCTATACCTTTATAGGAGCCCTGGTGGTTCAGTGGCTAAGAGCTCAGCTGCTAACCAGAAGGTTGGCAGTTTGAATCCACCAGCTACTCCTTGAAACTGTCCTATAGGGTTGCTATGAGTCAGAATCTACTCGACGGCAGTGAGATTGGTTTTGTTTTTTTATAGCTTTATGATTTCAATTCTTTTGAGATTAAATTCTCTATACAAAGGCATGATTACTTTCAACAGTGTTTGGGTACCTTGTAATTCCCCTGGATTTCTGAGTTTAGTGTCACCCTGTAGAATAGTGCTGTCCAACATGGTAGCCACTAGCTAGCAGCTGGAGCCCTGGTGGTGCAGTGGTTAAGTGCTAACCAAAAAGTCAGCAGTTCGAATCCAACAGCTGCTTCCTGGATGCCCTATGGGGTAGTTCTACTCTGTCCTATAGGGTTACTATGAGTGGGCATTGGCTCACTGGCGACAGGTTTGTTTGTTTGTTTTTAGCTAGCAGCTATTGAGCACTTGAAATGTGACTGGTCTGATTTGAAATGTGTTGCAAGTGTAAATAAAACAGTGAAACTCAAAGACTTAATACATGTGGTAGACAGACTCTGGGGTGCCTCCCAGTGATCCCCACCTTTTGGTATGCACACCCTTATGGAATTGCCTTTCCTTTGAGTGGAAACCCGTGACTTGCTTCTTACCAATAGAATATGGCAAAGGTGATAGGATGTTCCTTCTATGATTACATACAATCGTAACTTCCATCCTACTAGCCAACTCTATTGACTCTCTCCCTTGCTGACTTTGATGAAGGAACCAACCATATCAGCCTCTAGCTGACAGCCAGTAGGGAACTGAGACTCTCAGTCTGAGAGTTCACAAGGAATCCTGCTAACAGCCAGGTGGGCTTGGAAGTGGATCCTTCCCCCAAAGAGCCTCAGATAAGACCCCAGCCCTGGTTGGCGCCTTGACTGCAGCCTCATGAAGGATCCTCAAGCAGAGAACCTAATAAACTGTGTCCAGATTCCTGACCCACAGAAACTATGAGACAATAAATGTATTGTTTTAAGCTGCTAAATTTGTGGTAATTTATTATGCTACAATAGATAACTAAAATAAAAATAAAAAACCTAAACCCATTGCTGTTGAGTCGATCCTGACTCATGGCAACCCCATAGGTTACAGAGTAGAACTGCTCCATAGGGTTTTCTTGGCTGTAACCCTTACAGAGGAAACCCTGGTGGCGGAGTGGTTAAATGCTAAGGCTGCTAACCAAAGGGTCAGCAGTTCAAATCCACCAGGTGCTCCTTGGAAACTCTATGGGGCAGTTCTACTCTGTTCTATAGGGTCGCTATGAGTCAGAATCGACTCGACGGCACTGGCTTTGGTTTTTTTTAATCCTCACAGAAGCAGATAGCCAGGACTTTCTCCCACAGAGCCGCTGGGTGGGTTTGAACTGCCATGCATTAGGTTACCAAGCCATTGCTGTCAAGTTGATTCCGACTCATAGCGACGCTATGAGACAGAGTAGACCTGCCTCACAGGGTTTCCAAGGCTGTAATCTTTACAATAGCAGACTGCCACATCTTTCCTCTGCAGAGCAGCTGGTGGTTTTGAACCATTGACCTTTCAGTTAGCAGTCGAGCACTTAACCAGTGCACCACCAAGGTTACTAGTTGAGTGCAAATCTTTTGCACCACCCAGGGACCTCAATATATAACAAATACAGTACAAAAAAAAAAAAAAGAATTTAAATACTGATAATTTTTAGTATCAATTACTTGTTGAAATGATATTTTGGATATATTGGGTTAACTAAAATATTTTCAAAATTGATTTTACCTGTCTCTTTTTACTTTTTATGATGTTACTACTAATTTAAAATACGTAACTTGCATTATATTTGCATTGGATAGCACTAGTATAGAACTCCAAGGAGACAAACATTTCATGTGGTTTATACAGCCCAGCCTATTGGAGAGAAATGGTAGTTACATCTTTAGCATCACCTTATCATTTATTGGAAGCCCTGGTGGCATAGTGGTTAAGAGCTACAGCTGCTAACCAAAAATTCAACTGTTTGAATCCACCAGGTGCTCCTTGGAAACCATATGGGGCAGTTCTACTCTGTCCTATAGGGTTGCTATGAGTCAGAATCGACTTGACGGCAACAGGTATCATTTACTAGGGCATGCTATTGAAACAGAAAGTAGTCATCACTTCTGGAAAAAAGTGATTCACTCTTTTTTAAAAACATTTATTTGTTGTTGAGAGTATACACAGCAGAACATACACCAATTCAACAATTTCTACATGTACAGTTCAGTGACATTGATTACATTCTTCAAGTTGTGCAACCATTCTCACCCTCCTTTTCCGAATTGTTCCATCTCCATTGACATAAACTCACTGCCCACTAAGTTCCTATCTAATCTTTTGAGCTGCTGTTGTCAATTTGATCCTGTTTAGATTTTAAGAGAGCACAATCAAAGCAGATGTTCTTGACTAGTTAAGCTAAAGTGATTCACCCTTTTTGAAGATGGGTGAAGCTGTAGTGTACTTTTTGCCTAAAGGTGAAATCTTAGTCTTCTTACTTTTAAATGTTGCCTTTAGGGTTTAATTTGGTTCAAATTAACAGCAGGTGGCAGATGCAATTAAAGGAAAAAAGCAATCACAAATTAAGCACGATATTTTGAACTTCCTTATTTGCTATGGCAGCTATGTGTTCAGGGAGTAAGTGCTAATTATTCTGAATTATTTGTTTACACATTGTGTTGTATGTGTGCTTTTACTCATTAATGCCCCACAACTTATGCTGAATCCTTTGTTGGTAATTAATAAAACCACACTAGGACTCTTTCAAACCACACCCCTCCTGCAGTGTCTGATACATTTTCCCCTGGCATAAGCTCCCACCCCACTCCCCTGGGAGATGCTACTGTCTAAAGCTATTGCTGCTAACATAGGTTGTTGTGACCCTCCAGGATGTGGATGCAGAAAAAAGTACTGAGAATATCTAAAAGGGAACTGAGACACTTGGGTGGCCTGGGCAGGGCAACCATATGTAGTGCCTTTACACCAATATTTTAAAAAATATTTGTACCTTTCTCTAGAAGAGAAGGAGCCCTGGTAGTGCAGTGGTTAAGTGCTTGGCTGCTAACTGAAAGGTTGATGGTTCGAACCCACCAGCTGCTCTACAGGAGACAGCTGTGGCAGTCTGCTTCCATAAAGATTTACAGCTTTGCAAACCCTATGTGGCAGTCCTACTCTGTCCTCTAGGGTTGCTCTGAGTCGGAACTGACTCTATAAGGCAATGGTTTTTTTTTTTTAGGTTTAGAGAACAGTTTGAGGAGTTTAGCGGAGAATGAGGGATGCCTAGAGCTCTGTAGCACCACTCAGCATCTCCTCTATTGTCTCAAGCAATTCAGCCAGCAGAACAAACAAATGAACAAAAATTGGTTAAAACTGTTTGATATTATTTCATCCAAGTACTTTCCCAAGTTTGTATCAAATATTCCTTCCAAACACATACAGAATTCTTCAGAGAAAAGGATTTTAAAGTAAATGTTTTCTTCCTCATTACATTTCTAATGATGCTTTAGGGTCCCTCACAGACTGGTACACTTGGCACTGTCCTGCAGTCCTCACCCTTAATCTAACTGTAGTCAGTGATTGTGGAAACCCTGATGATATAGTGGTTAAAAGCTACAGCTGCTAATCAAAAGGTTGGCAGTTTGAATCTACCAGGTGCTCTTTGGAAATCTACTCTGTCCTTTATGGTCACTATGAGTCAGAATCGATTCGATGGCAACGGGTTTGTTTTTTTTTAAATCAGTGATAAGCATGTGTGCAAGAGCCTCACCCAAATGACTCTCTAATGGGCAAATGTTTCTTAATATATAAAGAGTTCTTACAATAAAATAAGAACAACACAGAATGAACCTTAAAAACAAACAATGTATTGCTCTGTTGAGGCTGAAGGTGATAAAGATGACCTACTTCATGTCTCAGATGTCCCTGGGTGACACAGAGAATTAACCATTTTCCTGTTAGCTGAAAGGTTGGTGGTTTGAGTCCACCCAGTGGTGCCTTGGAAAAAGGCCTGGTGACCTACTTCCAAAAAATTAGCTGACACACGTAGGGCCACCACAGATCAGAAGCAACTTGAGGGCAGCTGGTTTTCTGTTTGTTTGTTATTTTAGTTCATGCCTCAGGGTACTGTACCCTATAATCATATTATATATTGTATAACTCCGAGATTGAAGAAGTGCTCCTGTCCCATCTGAAGTGATCTCTAGTATTTATTTGGAGTGGTTTACATACAGAATGTTTTTTTTTTTAAAAAAAAGTTACTGTTGAGTTAATTCCAATTCATGGTGACCTCCTGTGTGTCAGAACAGAGCTGTGCTTCACAGGGTTTTCTTTTTTTTTTTTTTTAACATTTTTTTCCTTTTAAATTTTATGTATTTTGTTTTTGTTGTTGAGAATATACACAGCAAAACATACACCAGTTCAACACTTTCTAAATGTACAATTTAGTGACATTGATTACATTTTTCTAGATGAGCAACCATTCTCATCCTCCTTTTCTGAGTTGTTCCTCCCTCATTAGCATAAACTTACTGCTTCCTAAGGTTCCTATCTCATCTTTTGAGTTGTTGTTGACAGTTTGATCCCATACAGGTAGATCTCAACAGAGCATAATGCTCAAGGCAACCCTTTTTTACTAGTTAAGGACAACTATTGTTTGGTTTTAAGAAGACTTCAGGGGATATTTTTGGTTTAAGGTTTAAATATTATCTTAGGACAATAGTTTCAGGGGTTCATCCAGCCTCCATGGCTCCAGAAAGTCTGGATTCCAAGAGCTTTTGAAATTCTTTTCTGCATTTTCAAGATTTCAGCAGGATTCTTCTACGACATCTTTGATCAAAATATTCAGTAATGATAGCCAGGCACCATCCAGTTCTTCTGGTCTCATGGCGAAGGAGGCAGTTGTTCAAGGAGGCAATTAGTCATACATTCCGTATTCTTCTATCCCTGCCTTTCCTTCTTCCTCTGTTGCTCCAGGTGAATAGAGACTATTTGTTGTGCCTTGGATGGCCACTTGCAAGTGTTTAAGACCCCAGATACTACCCAATGAACTAGGAGGTAAAACAGAAGCACTAAACATGTTATTAGGCCAGTTATCTGGGATGTCTCGTAAACCATGACCGTAAATATCTAAACCAAGGAGCCAAATCCCATGAGGTGTTTGGCTGTACACAAGCAGCCTCAGCAGCTACTTTTTTTTGGTTATTGTTGTAAATATATCACACAAATTTTGCCAATTCAACTTTTTACAGGTTTACAACTTATTGACTACAATTACAGTAATCAGCGGTGCAACCCTACCCTTATTCAACGCAATTCTCAGTCACCATTAACCTCCCTTTTCCTGTCCCTCCTGCCCCTGGAAACCACTAGTAAACCTTGTTCTCTATACATTTGCCTTTTCTTGTCTTTTTATGTAAGTGAGATCATACAATATTTGTCCTTTTGTGATTGGCTTATTTCGCTGGCATAATATCCTCAAGCTCCATCCATCCTGTAGCATGTATAAAGACTTCCTTTCTCCTACAGGCTGAGTAGTATTCCATTGTATGTATGTATCACATTTTGTTTATCCATTCTTCTGTCGATGGGCATTCAGGTTGCTTCTACCTTTTGGCTATTGTGAATGGTGCTGCAATGAACATTGGTGTATATATATCTTTTTGAGTCTCTGCTTTCAAGTCCTTTGGGTGTATACCTAGGAGTGGAATTACTAGGTCATATGGTAGTTCTACTTTTCGTTTTTTGAGAAACCACCACACTGTTTTCCACAATGGCTGTACCATTTTGCATTCCCACCAGCATTGGATAAGTGTTCCAGTTTTCCCACGTTATCACCAACATTTGTTATTTCTTTTTTATCTTAGCTATTTCCTTGGGAGGGAAATGGTATCTGATTGTGGTTTTGATTTGTATCTCTCTCAAGGCTAATGCCTGGTAGCATAGTGGTTAAGAGCTACTGCTGCTTAACCAAAAGGTCAGCAGTTCGAATCTACCAGGCACTCCTTGGAAACCGTTTGGGGCAGTTCTACTCTGTCCTGTAGGGTTGCTATAAGTTGGAATCGACTCGACAGCAATGGGTTTGGTTTGGTTTGGAAGGCTAATGATGCTGAGCATGTTTTCTGTGTTTGGTGGCCATTTGAATGTCCTCTTTGGTGAAATGTCTACTCAAGCCCTTTGCCCATTTTATGATTGGGTTATCTGTCTTTTTGTTGTTAAGTCGTCAAAGTTTTATATATATATTTGTTATTGGATTCTTGTTGGATATATAGTTTCTGAAGGTGTATTAGATAATCCATTATTGAAAACTAGGCCTGACCATGTTGTCCCTGTTTTTTTTCCTAAGAATTTTATGGTCTTAGTGTACACATTTAAGTCCTTAATCCATTTTGAATTTGTTTCTATTTCAGGCATGGATCCGGTTTCGTTTTTCTGCATGTGGAAATACAGTTTTCCTGGCACCATTTATAGAAAAGACTCTTCTTTCTCCATTGAATAGACTTAGCACCCTTGTCAAAAATCAGTTGACTATAGATGTGTGGGTTTATTTCTGGACTCTCAGTTCTATTCTATTGGTCTATGTGTCTATTGTTATACCAATACCAGGCTGTTTTGATTACTGTAGCTGTATAGAATGTTTTAAAATCAGGAAGTGTGAGTCCTACTTTGTTCCTCTCTTTCAACATTGTTTTAGCTCTGTGGGGCCTCTTGCCATTTCATGTAAAGTTGAGGACTGCTTTTTTATTTCTTTAAAGAAGGCTATTGGAATTTTGAGCAGGATTGCATTGAATCTATAGATCTCTTCGGGTTGCATTGACATCTTAACAATATTAAATCTTCCAATCCATGAAAGTGGAACATCTTTCCATTTATATAAGTATCCTATAGGGTTTTCAATAACTGATTTTTTTGGAGTAAATTGTCAGGGCTTTCTTCCAAGGCACCTCTAGGTGGACTTAAACCTCCAATCTTTCTGTTAGCAGCTGACTGTGTTAACTGTTTGCACCACCCAGGGACTCCACAGAGCAGTTTTAGCTTTGTGTATAAAAGACGGGGTGTAGAGAGAGACCATTAGACTTCCAAAAGGTTTAAACTTGCCCTCATTCACCGAGATTTGATCATCTGCAATTGTATGCCCCGATAAGGATTTCAGGATCTAGAAACTTGTTCTGATTATCCTAGAAAATGCTGGAGCTCTCTCTGCTTTGTAGCCTGACTGCATTGGTTGGCTTCTGAATCCTTTAGATAAATAGGCTCTGTTGGATCTAACCAAGCAGCCTCTGAGTCTAGTTTCTCCTCATCCTGAGCTCACTCTTGATGTGGGTCACTCTGTGGATAGGCAAAATTTGTGAAGAACAACTAATAAAATGAGAATTCCAAATAACCAATAAGTATTTGAAAAAGCAGTTTAATCTCATCGATAATGAAAATGCACATTGAAAATGAGATGTTATTTTTCTCCTGTGAAATTAAAAAAATGATTTTACACTATTATTCCAGGATAGAACAAAGGTTTGTGAATTGGGCAATCTCACACACTGCTGCTGTGGATGTACATTTTTGGAGGACAATTCGGCAGTTTATTGCAGTTTATCTCAAGACCCAGACAACCACTTTTATGAATGTATCATAAGAAAATAACCAGAGGTGCAAACAACACATGTGGCTGATTGTTACGGTGTTATTTATAATAGGAAAGGTGTACAATAAGAGAAAATATTATACATTCATTATGAATAATGTTTTTAAGGAATACGTAAAGACAAAAACATAGTAAAACCTACCCCCCCCACCAAAAAAAAAAAAAAAAAAAAACCAAGCAAACATGTCCTGGGATAACATAAATTCAGATAAAATGTTATTGGCTCTTATCCTCGCTATTTTCCATTCTCCAGTAGGACAGCCCTGACGTTCTTATCCTCTGGGGTGAGGGAGATGAGGAGGGAATACAAGGTGGGTGAGGAAACATGCCTTTCTGGAAAGCAGGGAAATGAAATGTGCTGCCCCCACAGCGTTCTCCCGGCTTTAAGAGATTCCAGGAATTGCCACTGCTGTTGCAGAAGTCCTGTCAGCCTCTGAACCCAGAATCATCCCCATTGATATTTGGAGCAGATAACTTCCACCAGGTGCACCAAACTGAAGCCAGGACCTGGTTGGATTTCGATCTTGTAGAGATCCCAGCTGGCCACCTGCACAGGTTACCCCAGTCATTTCATTAATCTCACAGTAACCTGAGCCCAAATTTTTAATTAATTAATTATTATTATTATTTACTGTTTTCTATTGAGTGAAAAGGAGCCGTGGTTATACAATGGTTAAGCAACTTGGCTACTTACCAGAAGGGTGGCAGTTCAAACCCACCAGCTACACTGCAGGAGAAAGGACCTGGAGATCTGCTCCCTAGAAAACCCTATAGTGCAGTTCTACTCTGTCCTATAGTGTCATATGAGTCGGGACTGACTAAATGACACACAACAACATTGAGTGAAAAAAAAGACAGGAAACTGTATGTACATTTGCTCCTAATTCAGCAAAACAAACAAATAAGCAAGCTGTAAATATATATGTACATAAACAAAAAGAAAATATATAACATTTATTTATTTATTATATCTGGTTACTGGCCTATGGGTAATTTTAATATTCTTTACTTTCCTATATTTTCCAAATTTCTATAATTGACATGTATTACTCTTACAACCTGAAAAAGAAAAAATATATGAGTGAATATTGAGAATAACTTTTTTTTTTTTTAACTCAGAGATCTATATACAAATATATGACTCCCAATAGAGAAATTCTTTTGCATCTTAGCTAATTAAATCCATCTGGTCTTATTTTAATGATTATTACAAAATGCTTCTTCCTTAGAGTGACATCTTAAAACTATATTGAATAAGAAGTAAACCAGCATCTGCTTTAGATATTTTTCAGTGGAATCTTGGAACAACTGTGTTAGCAGATTTAGGAGGATTTTACAAAGTTGGAAAATGTGGTCCCTGTTTCAGGCTCAATGTACCATTTCATTAAATGTACCATTGTGTTATATGTTATAAGTTCTTTTGGCTTACAGAAATATTTAATCCAATTTTCCTTGCATTCAAAATCTTACTAAACCGTTATAGCATAAGGGGCCTTCTTGCATTAAACCTAACACAAAGTGAAAGACCTGGGGAAACAAAGGGATGCAAAAATAAGAATAAAAACTCTAAAAGTGTAAACCATACATGTAATTTTCCATTCTTTTAGTTTCATTATTCCAAGCAAAGGATCGTTTAGAGTCTGCATGCAAGTGGTAAACAATGTAAGGTTTTTGTGGTCTGGAGACGCTTTTCTGTGAGATGGAAGTGGGAATTCATTTATGCCATAACTTAATTACCCTAAGTAGACCTTGACTTTACCTCCTGGCCACGGGTTGAAGTGGAATCTTAGAAAGGTCCTGTCAGTCTCCTACTGGTGTTGTAACAAATTACCACAAAGTGGGTGGTTTAAAAAGACAGGAATATATTGTCTCAGTTCAGGAGGCTAGAGGTCTGAATTCAGGGTGTCTGCAGAGCTATGCTTTCTCTGAAGGCTCTAGGGGAAGATCTTTCTTTTCTCTCCCAGCTAGTGGTAGCTCCTGGGTTTGCAGCTGCAGTGTAACTCCAATCTCTGTGCCTTTGTCACATGGCCTTTTTCTCTTCTCCTCTTTCACAGAACACCACTCAGATTGGATTAGGACCCACCCTACTCCAAGATGACCTTGTGTTGATTTAACTGATAACATCCTCAAAGATCCTATTTCCAAATGAGGTCGTGTTCACAGGTACCAGACCTGCTGCTCTTGAGTTGATTCTGGCTCATGGTGACCCCATGTGTGACAGATTAGAACTGCATTTCCCAAGGCTGTGGCCTTTGGAAATGGATCGCCAGGCCTTTGTCCCGGGGTGGTTCTGGGCAGACTTAAACGCCACCTTTTGGTTACCAGTTGAGCAGTTAACTGTTTGTACCACCCAGGGACTCCTCATAGGTACTAGGGTTAGGATTTCAATATGGTATATCCTTTTGGGGGACACGATTCAATCTGTAACATGTCCCTTTTAAGGGAATAAACCCTCCTAGCTCAGGCTTTTCTCTGAGGAAAACTCTCCTCACTTGGGAGCCCTTCTTCCCCCCAAATCTCCATGCATGCAAAGCACTGGTAGGGAGAACAAAATGGGGAAAATAATGCTTTGACAAGTGGCTTACCAATTTTCTTTTTAACTGAAAGCTTTTGTGTGTGTGCCATCTGGAGCTGAGGGAACTTGCCCTCACAGTTGTCAGAGGATGGATGAACTGGGCAAGTTATAATTTCTGTTCAAGAACCTGTGAATGCTGGAAGGTGGATTCCTGAGGAAGAAGAGGGTGATTTTGAAGCATCAGGGGCTGGAGAAGTCTGCTTTCCACAGACTTGCTTTGTGGGAGTTGGAGGGAGGGAGGCCACAGAATGTATTGACTCATTAGTTTATTTAAATTATTTATTCCTGAATATGTAATGGTACAAAATTCAAAGAGTACAAACCAACATATAATGAAAAATGTGTCTCACTTCTCTGTGTCATGGCTACTCTGTTCCCCTCCCCAGTGGCAAGCAATGCTATCTACGTCTTCCATATCCCTTTGAAAACATTCTTTCTCATTTGTTCGTTTTTAAACAAATATCCTACCACATCGTAAATACTGTTCTATACCTTATTATTATTTTTTTTCCACTTCAAAATATATCCTGGTGAACTCAACAGAGAAACCCTGACAGAGCAGGAGAGCAGTGGGATGCAGACCCCCAATTCTTGTAAAAAGACCAGACTTAATGGTCAGACTGGGACTGGAGGGACCCCGGAGGCCATGGTCCCCAGACCTGCTGTTAGCTCAGGACAGGAACCATTCCCAAAGCTAACTCTTCAGACAGGGATGGGACTGGAATAGGGGATGGAAAATGATACTGGTGAAGAAGGAGCTTCTTGGATCAAGTGGACACATGAGACTATGTTGGCATCTCCTGTCTGGTGGGAAGATGAGAGGGCAGAGGGGGCCGGAAGCTACCCGAATGGACACGAGGAGAGAAAGTGGAGGGAAGAACTGTGCTATCTCATTAGAGGGAGAGCAATTGGAGTGTGTGGCAAGGTGTATGTAAATTTTTGTATGAGAGACTGACCCGATTTGTAAACTTCCACTTAAAGCACAATAAAAATTAATGTTAAAAAATAAATATCCTGGTTATTTTTTCTTACGGTACCTTATTTTTTGTAAATAATACACCCATGTAAACAATGCACCCACACGTATAACGTTTACAGCGCGCCCAGGAAAATTACATGCGAGAAGATTGTGTGGTTGGCAAAAGAACGTGTAACGCGTGTGCTATGTGCCTAACAACATGGTACATGTCTTGGTTTTTTGTTCTTTTAATGACTTGATAATATTTCATTATACAGTAGTCCCCGGCTTAGGACATATTTGATTTACGACAAACTGCACTTGTGACCATCCATTTTGTTTTGTTTTTTTCCTACATACAAAGTTGCCGCGCTTAATTTGCTGATGTTGTTATTCTTAGATGTTCGATTTTATGATTTACTGTTCAAAACACTGCCATATAGATTTAGTTTTCTAAACTAAACCAGGGGCTTCAGTTGCTTGAAAACATGGACTCAAACGCTAATCGCTTTGCTAAAGTCGATAGGCAGATTCAGGAAGTGACCAAAAAAAAAAAAGAAAAACCAAACCCAGTGCCATTGAATCCATTCCAACTCATAGCGACCCTACAGGACAGAGTAGAACTGTCCCATAGAGTTTACAAGGGGCGCCTGGCGGATTTGAACTACAGACCTTTGGGTGAGCAGCCATAGCACTTAACCACTACGCCACCAAGGTTTCCCCTGAGGGAGTGATATGTTATGGCAGGATATATGAAGAAAAAAGAAAAGGACCATGCGGATAACTCTCACTAATTTTCTGACTAGAAATGCCATCCCCATTCCCAGGAATAATCCAGATGATCCAGAACCTTCCACCGCAACAGTCAAATTACCAACATCGTCCAACTGTTCTTCATCAGAGTAAATTTCCATGATTTGTGCATTTTTTATGTATGCATGTACATATTAAATGTAAGTTTATATGTAATATTTCCAACCCCCAAAGACAAAAATCACATTTATAAAGATACTGATAATAAAAAACAATAAAAATGAAAACTAAAAAAATAAAAGATATTCAGCTTACATCAAAACCGAACTATGACAGAGTCGTCAGAATGAAACCCTGTTGTTAAATTGGGGGCTACCTGTAATTTCTTTAAGGAGTCCTTGGGTGGTGCAAACAATTAAACCCTGGACTACTAGTCAAAAGGTTGGCCTTCCGAACTCACTCACAGGTACCTCAGAAGACAGGCCTGACGATTTGCTTCCAAAAGGTCACAGCCTTGAAAACCCTGTGGAGCAGTTCTACTCTGCACAGGTGGGGTCGCCATGAGTTAGCAACTAACAATTTCTTTAGCCAGTCCTCTATCTTGGATAATTAGGTGATTTCCAATGCTCTACTGTCACAACCTGTGCTGCGCCGAATTCTTGAACATTCTTTTTGTCTTTGCGCAAGTAACGCTGTAGGGACAAATTCCTAAGATTAGAATTGCTAGGTCAAAGGGGATATCCATTTTAAATATTGATAGATGTCAAATTCCTTTCCATTGTCCCACCAGCGTTGCTGAGAAGGCCTGTTTTCTCTTGTCTTGCCAACACAACGGGAACGCCGAATATGAATTCTGGCCAAAGAGATTAGGAGTCCCTTCTTTTTCTTTCATGTTCCAAAAAGAAAGAAAGAAAGAAAGAAATCCCCAGAATGCTAAGAAGTAGGCACCATACTATCCAATTTGCGTCTGAAAATAGTCGCAATTCTTTTTTTACATTTGCTTTCTTGATGAGGGTTAAGATTGCAGATAATTTTTTGCGTGACTCTAGAGGGAAAAAAGAGCTAATAGTCACAGAAACTCAAGGTGGTTTATTAGCTTTATCGTTGCTGTTGTTAGTTGCTATCGAGTTGATTCTGGCTTTATAAGGCTTACAAAATCCAGGACTTTCATGGTCATCACAGAGTTCTTGTTTGGACAGTGAGAGCGGAGGCGATACGCTCTGGCCAGCAGGGGGCAGCACGTCCCCACAGAGAGTAAGGCTGCGGCTCCGTCCCCGGATCCGACGTGCTCCAGCCGGGCACTTAGAGCCTCACCAGGCAGACTTGGAAATTTACCGTCATCACTGCTATCTCATGGAGTTACGACACGGGGGAACAAAGCTTAGTTAAAGGATCGGGATAAATTAAAATATTACATGCTTGCCAAGTCCAGGAGCCCTGGTGGCGCAGTGGTCAAGAGTTGGCCGCTAACGAAAGGGTCGGCAGTTCCAATCCACGAGCAGCTCCTTGAAAACCCTGTGGGGCAGCTCCACTCTGTCCTATAAGGTCGCTATGAGTCTGAATTGACTCCAAGGTAACAGGTTTGGTGTTTTTTTTTTTACAGTTAAGTCTAGGGTAGGATGGACTTAACGGGGAAAAAGAGTATTGTGAACATAAATAAGAATAGCACCATATTTTAGAAAATAATTTAAAGGAAGTATTTGATTATACCAGAAGAAATAACTTTTATTGAATTAATACATTTCCTATCCATTTTGCTGAGAAGTGCTAACAATGTCAATTTAACCTTGTTTCTTCTATTCACTTGTTATTAGGTGCCATTCAGCGACCCCACATAACGGAGTAGAACTGCCACGTAACGTTTCCTGGGCAGATCTTTACAGGAGCAGATGGTCAGGTCTTTCAACCCGGGAGCCTCTGGGTGGGGGTTTGGACTCCAAAACTTTCGGTTAGCAGCTGAGCTCTTAACCAGTGCGCCATGCCACCAGGGCTCCTTTCTATTCACTTAGAATTTATTATTTTACCTCAAAAAGTAAATTAACCTGGTCCTTTAATATTAGTCCGTCCAAACAGCAAATATTGCTAGAGTTAGGTGCAGAGGGTATGGGTAAACAAGACGTGGCCTCTGCTCTTGTTGGCAAAGCAGAAAACGCTTGGGACTTGGGGCAGGAAACTGGGTGGTTTGAGCTGTGTCATCATTACTGGCTATGTGACCATAGGTAAGGTGCTTCTCTGGGCCTCAGAAATGAAGATGCTGCTAATGCAATCTGCCCTACCGATCTCACAGATGCATAAATGAACTGAGACTCACAAAGATGCTTGAAAAAAGAACAAGTACTACACAAAGGGCAGATTTTAAAAGCCATGCTATAAGGCGTATATCCTATAGGAAGAGAAGCGTCAGTTTGGCGAGTCCTTACTATGTACCAGGAACATGGATCGATACACACATTAGCTCAGGATCACACCCTGGTGAGGTATTTTATTAGCCCTGTTTTCCAGATAAAGAAGTCAAGGATAGGGAGGTTGGGAAAGTTGCCCAGAGTCAGACTGTTAGAAAGTGGTAGAGCAGGATCCAGAGCCAGGTCTGAGTCCAGGGTTCACTATGTGCTTTGTCAACCTGTTTTTCATGATTCTTCACAGTTCGGCACTTAGAAATTACAGGTGTGCTTCTTCAGCTTTACTCATAAGGGAATTAGCATCAAAAAGGTAACATATTTGTTGTTAGCTGCTGCTGAGTCGGTTCCAATTAAAAAAAAAAAACACTTTACCCCCCCAAAAAACACCATTGCCATGGAGTCGATTCCAACTCATAGCAACCCTATAGGACAGAGCAGAACTGCCCCATAGAGTTTCCAAGGAGCTCCTGGTGGATCTGAACTACCAACCTTTTGGCTAGAAGCTGTAGCTCTTAACTACTATGCCATTAGGGTTTCCTGGTAACACATTAGCTCACGAAAAAATACTAAAAGCTGTGACTTTCCACACATGTCAGTTTATGGAATTGTCTGGTTCCAAGATCCATAAAATAATTTCTCTAGAAAAATGGAATGTGTCTTTAAAAAATTCTAGGAAAACTAGTAAGGCTCTTAATTTAGTCTGGTGACACAAGCTATTATTGGCTAAAGGAAAAGCAAACAAATAAATTATAAAGCCAGGAGGGGAAGAGAATGAATTCAGGCAGGTTTCTAGAGTTTCTAGCCACACAGGAAATAGGGTGGGGTGGGGAATTTGTGAAGATGACTTCCCTTCTTCCCTAACCCAGGCTAAACCTCCAGGGTAAGAATTGCCAAAGCCCTGGGTAACACCCCCTATAGGCTGCCCAGGCAGGGAAAACTTCCTGGCAATCTTGAAGCAAGGGCCTTGCTCTGTGAATTACGCAGCCTCATTAGTTGGTGATGAGATGGTTCACAAAACATAGATCCCAAGTGTGTCACCAATTTTGTGTACTATTTGGAGCTTAGTATTTCTTTCCTAAATCATATAGCTACAAAGAAGGTAAGTATCTCTGGTTCCTGGGGCCTTCAGTGGAGAAGCAAATATCTCAGGAGAGCAACTGCTATGAGGCTGGCACTGTTCTACCTTTTCACATGCAATAATTCATTAATAACTGATTACCAATGGTTTATTATCTCTGTCTTACAGATAAAAAAACTTAGTTTTTTTTTTTTGCCTCACGTAAAAGTGGCACAGCCAAGATTTGAACTCAGGCTGTCTGCCTTTAGAGTCTGTATTCTTAACCACTTCACTAGTCCATCTCCTTAAACCTGTTACCATCCAGTCAATTCCGATTCACAGTGACCCTATAAGACAGAGTAGAACTGCCCCACAGGGTTTCCAAGGCTGTAAACTTTACAGAAGCACACATCTTTCACTGGTGGGTTTGAACCGCTGACCTTTCGGCTAGCAGCTAAACATTTAACCACGCGCTACCAGGGCTCCTTGTTCTTCTCCTTAAATAATAATAATAACCATAACTAATAATAGGGCACAACTAGATCCTACGAATATCACGGAAACCCTGGTGGCATAGCAGTAAGAGCTACAGCTGCTAAACAAAAGGTCAGCAGTTTGAATCCACCAGCTGCTCCTTGGAAACCCTATGGGGCAGTTCTACTCTGTAACAATGAGTTGGAATCCACTCCACAGCAACAGGTTTAGTTTTTTTTTTTTTTTGGATGAATATCACCAGGAGTCCCTAGGTGGCGCAAATGGTTAAGTTCTAGACTATTAGCTGAAAGGTTGGCATTTGAACTCATCCCCGGGGTGCCTCAGAGGACACGACTGGCTATCTGCTTCCAAAAGGTCACAGCCTTGAAAACCCTATAGAGCATAGCTCTACACTGCACACACAGGGTGGCCATGCACTGGAATGAACTCCTCAAATGCTAACAACCAGGGACGAACTACCCAATAAGCAAGGTAGGCACAGGCTTACTTAGGATTACTTACTTATCAGTAGTGACAATTTCACCTGTTTTTCATCACATCAAGATGCGGTGAAACCCCTGTGAAACTGTGCACTATGCATCAGTAAATAAACAAGCCTGTGCATACCCTGTTTACTGGCTAATCCGACCAAACAACGACAACGAAAATCACCAGTTAGTTCAGCAAACAGCTTCTGGAGGACCTACTATGGGCCCTGTTTTCGAACTAAGTAGTCCCACGCGACAAACAGTCCATTCACTGCCTGAAAGAGGAGTAGGGTAGCTGAGCACAAACAAGTTAATTTTGTGTAACACAGTTAAACAGGAAAATCTACTGGTGTAGGACAGAAATTCTTGTGTTCCCAAGCACATCCTAATAATGGGTGGAAAGTTACTGAGTTAAAGAGGCTGAAGCATTAACGCACAAGCTGATTCAGTCATAGACCAACAACCGTAGGGTTCCACTGTCATTTTAATTCCATAAAACCGACTTCATTTTTACAAGCCCCTTCTGGAAAAGTGAGATTGAAACAAATTCACAACCTTTCTAGGTTTGGTCTCATTATTTGCTTTAAAGACCGCAAAAACACACTTGCGCAAACCTTAACTAGGACTAAGTCTCTGCAATTTAAAAAATTAAACCCAAATTTACCCACCAGTAAAAGTATTTCAACTTTTGCAGTATTCTTCAAAGTTTTCATGATAGAATGTTAGAAAAAATATTCCACCAAAATTTGCAGGACGATGACTCATCTATTTGTGCCAGTTCATGAAATTGACTAATGGCAGCTATGGAAAAGTATATGCCTTATCCCCAAAGCTTTTGCTCTTTATGTGACTGACGAACAAGTATATTGCAACTGAGACAGAAGAAGTGCGTCCCCAGGAATTGGAAAGGGTCAGAGAATTCTTGTGGGACCGTCAGGGAGGTTCCGGCACACTGGGTAGGACCCGGGAGCAAAGCCACACGAGGAAAGTCAGGGGGCCTAGAGGGCTGGGGACGGGGGGAGTGTCACGCCACAGCCGTTTTCTCCTCGCCCCTGTCCACCAGCCGGGTGGGGAGGAGCGCAGGAGACAGAAGTCCAGTAGTTTGCAATGTTCACCAGCGGGGCCGCGCCCAGCGGGCGGCTCCTCAACTCTCCTGGAGGCGCGGACCCCGGGTGCTCCAGTGAGCTCACACAGCCTGGCGACTGTGAGGACCTGAAAAAACTAAGCAAGTGCCTGGGGGCAGGGGCGGGCGCGACTGGCCCGAGCACACAAATCACTCTAAATCTGTGCGTCGCTTGCGAGCCCCACCGACCCTGCTGGGGAGGGTTCGCACTAGGCGACGCTCTGTTCCCGCCGCCAAGGGGGAAGGCCCGTGGTCCCCGCAAAGCCCGCCTACTTTCCTTCCTCTGGGGCAGAAACTAGAAAGAGGCCACTCCGTGCCGTGGCCCCCCGGGCCTGCGCAACCCTCGCGACTCTGGCCGAGCCGGATCTGGTCCGCACCGCCGCGCAGGGGGCGCGGGCTTTTCTTCTGGGGGTTAAGATGGCAGGTCCAGGGAAACAAAGAAAACTTGGGCCGGGCATCGAGAACGGCGTGTGTGCCTCGCGCCTTTGCCCAGGGTCCTGTGTGGGAGTGGCGGGAGCTTGCGCGAGCCTGCACGCACCCGCTGGGGAAACAAACACGGTGCCAGAGCCCGGCGCCTCCAGCCGCGCCCGCCCACCTGCCGGCCTGACCACCGGGGGTCTCCGGACTGCAAGGGGCCGCGCGGCGGCGACGGGGAGAGTAGACTAAGGAGCCCGGCGAGGGCGGGGCACGGGGGGCGGGGAAGGCGAGGCGGCGGGCGAGCGTGGGGGGCGGTGGCAGAGGAGGGGAGCGCGGGTGGGCGGGCGGCGCCACGTCACGGCTATTGTGGCTGTCCTCGTATATAAGGGCCCGCAAAATCGCCGCGCTACCCATCTTGCTACGGCTGCCCCTAGCCAGCGGTTATTCGCGCTCACCGTACTCAGCGAGACGCGCCGCGCCCCGACGGAGCGGACATGGGCAGAGCGATGGTGGTCAGGCTCGGGTTGGGGCTGCTGCTCCTGGCGCTGCTCCTCCCTACGCAGGTGAGGCCCTGGCGCTCCGCGGTACTCCGGGGGCCGCGCCCCAGGGGAAGGGGATGGATCTGCCCCTGGGGGTCGGGCCTGCGTCTTCATCCCGGGCAGCGGACTGGTACAAGGCGAGAGAATCTTCCATAGTCTGGGAAGATGGGGGGAGGGAAAGAGAGACAATGTACACCCCGTTTTCAGTTCCCTTGCGGGCTTCCCTCTCCCTCCCGCGACCCCAGGAACAATGCAGCTCCGGGCGCGGGCCGGGAGCACCCTGCCCCACCTCGATTCCACGCTGCCCCCTCCCAGGCAGCCTCGTTCCCACCACACACCTTCACCTAGAGGTCCGAGGTGCTAAAGGGGAAGGGAATTTGCACCCCCTGCCCCCCCCGCACCTGGACCCCGGGTTCTTAGGGTAAGTCATCCCTGGTTCCCTTGAGAGCCTCACTTTCCCCAAGGGGTGTCTTCACGCCCCCAGCGCACCACACAAAGAAAGGGGACGGTCCCCTTCGGAGAAAGCCGCTCACGCCCATCCTCCATCTTCGGAGCTGTTTCGGGGGTCTCGAGAAATACTCGGTTTTCTAGTGCTATCTCCCCACCCCAGTCCCGGGAGGCGCGGGGCTGGAGTCTGGGCGGGGGCCTCCTGCTGCCCTTGCGCTCTCCCGGATACGGCCTTACACGTCCATCCCTTATTACCTCGAAGCCCGGTGTTAAAGCATATTGGCTTGCTCTGGGAAGGCGGCGAGTGGGACATCTCTGTCCTGAGTCTCCGCCTGGCTTTGTCCCCGTCCCCGCCACGACCACCCCTCCAGATTGTCTACCGCCCGGGTATCAGGAGCGCGGTGACTCGGCAGGCTCGGTGCTGCCCCACGTGTGGGTGCACAGCAGTTGCAAGGGAGGTCCAGGGCAGAGCCTGGGAGACCCGAGGGAGGGGACAGGGGTATTTCTCCCGGACAGCTCGGGCTTGGAGGGCGGGAGTGGCGGATCGGGGTGGCTCTCCACCGCCTTCGTTTGGGGTCTTACAAGGAGTGTCTCCTGGGCTCCTCCTCTGGAAAGTTGGGCGCGCTGGGTCCTGGGTCTCCGGACACCCAGCCACCAGGCTCACCTGGTATCACAGCCTGAGAGTGTGGAGCGCTCTTCGTCTTCCCCGCTGCGCACGGGTAACTGTACCCTATTGTCTCGCTGGGGGTCCGCTGTGCTCCAAGCCTTTCCCGATTCCCTGATGGGGGAGGGGAGTGGCTTCAAGAAACTCTCCCCCCACGCCCCCGCCCCGTCTCTTCTCCATCTAGGCTCCCCCCCCGCCCCCGTTTTAAGAAGGAGGTTTTACTTAAATAAATCTAGCTTGGTAGGGAATATTTATGTTTAATGACAATTAGATAGACTAACAATTTTTTGTTGTTGTCATCTAGAGGTCCCTTAGATTCTCAGACTGATGCACTGGGCTCTGTTTTAAAATAATGTCACCCGCTGCACTGAAGCTCTTTGTATGATGAACAGGTTACCTCAAGGGGTCCAACCAGATCCCCTGAGGCACCCCGTTTTAAAGAATTTTCAATATTTTTAATGCTTTCCTTTTAGTGGAAAGTGCTATTTCCTGATGTGACGAGCTGACTCTTGAACACAGTTGGTCGTGACCATTTTTTTTTTTTTTGATTAATGTGTTTTGGACAGGACTTGCACATTTATTCAGTCAGTGTTTGTTTAATGACCTTATGGGTTTTACAACAAAAGGAGCCGGTGCTGATGTAGGGCGGTTTATCTTTGGATTGACTGGCAGCCAGATGTACATGTGGCTCGGGCTCTCTCTCTGGTGCCATGTCCTCCCTCTCGCCTGTAATCAGAAGCCCTTGTAAACCCTCTGGCAGTAAGAGCTGAAAACTCCTATCTGCCTTTGTTCCCTGACAATGAAGAGATTATCTATCACGGGCCCCACTGGACTGTGCATTTTGAGACTTGGAGAATCAGTGTGGTGAATGATGCTGGCTGGCTGGGACACTGGGGGAGCCTGGTTCTCAGCTACAGGGCTGAGCTTAGGCTCCTGCTGGTGAAACTTAGACCAAAGGGTCATGGTGTTTTCTGTGAAGTCATTCTGACTGCAGGCAAGCACTCTTGGCTGTGTTTTCATTTTTTTTAAAGACACATTTTGTGGAGGGTTGCAATCTCAAGATTTTAAGGGGGCAGATAAAGATACCTTATGTCCCCTTAATTTGAAACCAAGGCTGTGTTAAATGGGTATGTGCAAGTCACCTAACAAATTCAGGATAGATAGTTGAGAGTGCAATCTCAATTATAATATTTTAAAATCCAAATTATTTGTGTAACTGTAATAGCTCTCTTTTCTCCCTGGGAAAATAAGGAAGCGTTGCAATGCTTATCCAGAAACTGAATTGTTAACGCGATTCTTTATTCCTTTATAAAGAATTAAAAATAAATCTATACTTTTGGGAGTTTTATATAGTTATTGAAGAACTTTTCGTTGCTGCCAGCATTCTTGTTAGGCATCTCTGGGTAGCTTGTCTTGAAACTAAAGCGAACGACCGTGGTGGGACCGAATTCAGAATTTAATGATGTGAGTAACAGAACAACAGGAAAAGAACAACCTAAGAATGTATCACCTGTCTTAATAAATACTTGTGCATTACAGTGTATGTGGAAGTAGCCATAACATACATGGAAATTTATCAGTGTAACTTTTTATATATTTTAGATTTATTCAAATCAAACAACTACCATAGCACCTGTAAGTAACTCGTCCCAGTATCTCTCGGCTGCTGCCACAAGTCCACCCAACGCCACCACCACGGAAAGTGGAGGTCCCCTGCAGTGTACAGCCAGTCTCCTCGTGGTCTTGCTCTCCCTTCTACATCTCTACTATTAAGAGACTCAGGCCAAGAAACACCTCTACTTCCCCATCTTCTAAACTCAATCCAAATGACGGCTAGAAGGTCCAGCATGGCAAGGAAAAATCAGATCTCCATCGAATCTACTAATGCCACACTTTATCTTATTGACACGGAAAATGTTGAGAATCTCAAATATCACTGATTGAAGAACATGTGAAGGGTTTGACTAGATGATGAATGCCAGCATTATATGCGTTGGAGTTCCATGTGCAAAATAAGGAGCGACAATGTCCAAAAATTAAGAGATGGTTTCCTTAAATGTGGCCTAAGAAATGCGGACACTTAAAAATGTATTAAAAAAAAAAGTTCTATCTTATCCAGAGGTAAAGGGCGGGGTGTGGAATGAAGATTTTTTTCATTTTGTTCACTATAAGGCCATAAAATGATTAGGTAATATAAAAAGCTTCCATGATTCTATTTATGTGTACATTAGAAGGAACCTCCAAATGTTACTGGAAATCCATGTATGGTTTCAACAGTACTAATTTAATGCTGATAAACTCTAGATAAAGTTCTACATTGTTAATCTATCACTGTTCTCTTGGGAACTGAACTCTTATTTTGAGGCTTTGGATTTGACATCGCATTTGACTTTTTATGTAGTTGACATGTGTCAGGGAATGATGGATTGGAATGTACCCTAAGTCCAAGCAAAATGAGTAAATTTTAATTATACATTTCTAAAGTTAAATGATAGGCATTTGCTATCACCTGTTCCCATCCAACGAGAGCACCAGATTCATTTAGCAAAACTGATTCCAAAGAGCAGGAAGTGCACTGACCTCAGCTAGGTACTTTCAAAATGCTGCTTTTTATTTCTGCATATGTTAACTACTTTTTTATAATTAAAAAATTCATCTGTTCTGAAGGTAAAATGAAACAAAAAAATCTTGAAATAAGAAAGACAAACGTGAAGGAGCCAAAAATAATGTAAATCAAGAATTTGGGAAGTAAAGACTGG
The DNA here is from genome assembly GCF_024166365.1 of Elephas maximus indicus. NCBI lineage: Eukaryota > Metazoa > Chordata > Mammalia > Proboscidea > Elephantidae > Elephas > Elephas maximus. The sequence continues at coordinate 172,748,356 of NC_064819.1, read as the reverse complement.
AAGCTAACCTGCATTAAATTCACAAAAACTTTTATACTCTTTCTGTAAATACTTTTTTTTTTTTAATTAAACTTTATGAATCAGAATAGTCACATTTGGGAACACTTTCTGTATCAGTCAATATTTTTAGATAGTTAGAACTTGGTCCTAAGCCTAAGGTGGGCTTGATTCTGGAAAGTAAATCTTTTACAACTGCTGGATGCACAGAAACCTTTTTAAAATAGACACTTCATGACGTCTTTTGTTCGCATGGTCGCGCGCTGATGCTTAGATGTTCCGGTATCTAATATGAACACAATAGTTTTGATAACCAAAGTCATTTTCCCCCCATCTTTAGAAACCTCTCCACAGGAACAACCAGATCCAACAAATCTCAAGCTACTCTATGTGTGAGTGAACACTCCCTTTTGCTTCATATCTGAATGCTGTACACCTGTTTTGGATTGTATATTGTGTTTGTGTATTTATGCTTTGATTCATAGTAACTTCTCATGAAATTGATTTGCATTGAACACAAACTGTAAATAAAAATAAATGGCTGAAAGAGCAATCCATTGAACTGTGAAGATTTTTCTTTTTCTGGTACAAGGAATGTTTTGTGGGCAATCTTGGTTGGTGTGTGTTAATTAAATCATTAGGGCTGTACCTCAATATTTTCCTAGTAACTAGAATATTATAGTTATTTTTGCATCAGCAACTAGCAACAGGTTTTGACACCCCTACTTATTCAACAAATGCTTATTGAATGTTAACTATATGGCAGAATGCTGAAGATTGGATGCTGAACTTGACGAACAGAGTGTATACTACATGGAGTATATTTTAGCTGAGAAAGAGGGTATGTGTATAATGACTAATAGACAGTATGCTTTCAAATAGTGCTGTGAGGAAAAAAGACCTGGGTGGCAGAGCTCATGGGCCATGGGTTATGTGATCATGGAAGGTCTTGAGCTGAGATCTTAATAACAAGCCAGTTGTGGCATGATCTGGAGAAAAATTCCTGCTAGCGGGAACTCCTCTATACCCCACTAAAAAAAAAAGACAAACCCACTGCCATCAAGCCGATTCCAACTCATAGTGACCCCATAGGGTTTCCAAGGCTGTAAATCTTTATGGAAGCAGACTGCCACATCCTTATTCCACAGAGTGGTTTGGGTTCGCAGTCAAACACTTCAACCACTGTGTCACCAGATAGAGGGAACAACATGTGCTAATTCCCTGAGCCTGTTAAATGCATAGGTGCTGTTGATACATCTGCATAGCCTTTAACCTTGTAGACTCAGGTTCACAAGTCACTTTGGCTTCTTAAATTGTCACTCCATCTGCTTTCATAACACTGCATTCTTCTTTTTGACCCTTAAGGGCATTTTCTGGACTCCCAGCTCTAATCTTTATAAAGATCAAGAACCAGAACAGTATAAGAAGGATCTGGAGATTGAGGGGCCCAAACATGACTTACTGACAAGGAATCTGAGAAAATCTTCATCTAGTAGGAGTTTTCCAAGCATCCAAGGCAAACTTGTTTCCTACAAATGTTTTCTGGAAATTTTAGTTTGGGAAGTCCTTTGGTGGCATCGCTCAGACTAAAACCAAAAAAACGAAACCTGTTGCCATCAGGTTGATTCTGACTCAGCAACACACGAGTAGTTTTCCTCAGAGAATAATTTTTTTTCTACTTACAGACAAAAACAAAATGGCCATATCTACTCACCCATGATTTTGCTTGAAGACTTAAATTATGAGTCCAAGTTTCTGTTTCTCATTGACAGATAAGGACACAGGTTTCTGCCCCACTCAGAATCATAAAAGGGAAACAACAAGGATAGAAATTGAAATAGTGGTTTCTAACTGTATCAGTCAGGGTTCCATCAAGAAACAACTAGTAGGACATTGAGAGATTTATCACAAAATGGCTACACATGATTTGGGGGGCTAACTTAGGCAAGTCTGAAATCTAGAGCAGACCACCAGGAACGGCATGAGCTGAAGCTGCAGTCCAGGAGTGGAATTTCTTCATTAAGGAAACTTTAGTTTTGCTCTTAAGGTCTTTCAGCTGATTGAATCAGGCCCACCCAGGTTATCTAGGATAATGTACTTAAAGTCAACTGATGACAGACATTAACCACATCCACAAAATATCTTCATGGCAACACCTAGATGAATGACTAACTGGAAACAATAGCCTAACTAATTTGACACATGAAATTTACCATCAGAGTCCACCCCTTGTCAATTTGGCACTCGTACACATCTTCTTAAATCATATTTAATCTCTAAATAAAGATAATGACAAAGTCATACTTCTGCCTTCTATGATAGAATTATGCTGCATGCAACTGAAACCATGCCAACCCTTTCCCAAGGAGGATGCAAATACCTTGGGTAGTGATCATTCTTTTTCTTGATATTCAGTAACTTAAATTCTGTGGTGTAAAGTTAACCGTTATCAACACATTTAGATAACAAGGGATTAAGAGAGGAAAGAAACAAAAATATTTGCTAATATACACAAACTCATGAAAAAATAAGGAAGATGCACTCCTATTATAGTCCCCCTTTTTGCAACTGGTTGCAGCTGGTGTTAGAATATTCATAGCTACCTTCTTCCACTTGTTAAGTGCCGTTGAGTCAGTTCCAACTCATAATGACCCTATGTACAACAGAACAAAGCATCACCCAGTTTTGCACAACTGTGTCAATCCCTCTCGTTGAGGGTCTTCCTCTTTTTCGCTGACCCTATACTTTACCAAGCATGATGCCCTTCGCCGGGGACTGATCCCTCCTGATAACATGTCCAAAGTATGTGAGATGTAGTCTTGCCATCCAGGCTTCTAAAGAATATTCAGGTTGTACTTCTTCCAAGACACGTTTGTTCATTCTTCTGGCAGTCCATGGTATATTCAATATTCTTCACCAACACCACAATTCAAAGGCATCAATTCTTCAGCCTTCCTTATTCACTGTCCAGCCTTCACATGCTTATGAAGCGACTGAAAACACCATGGCTTGGGTCAGGCACACCTTAGTCTTCAAGGTGAGATCTTTGCTTTTGCACACTTTTGCAGCAGATTTGCCCAATGTAATACATCATTTGACTTTTTGACTGCTGCTTCCATGGATGTTGATTGTGGATCAAAGTAAAATTAAATCTTTGACAACTTCAATCTTTTCTCCGATTATGACGGTGTTGCTTATTGGTCCATTTGTGAGATTTTTGTTTTCTTTATGTTGAGGTGTAATCCATACTGAAGGCTGTGGTCTTTGATCTTCATCATTTCATCAATAATCGCTTCAAGGTTGTGTCTTTTGCAGAAAGCAGGTTGTTAATGAGTCTTCCTCCAATCCTAATGCTGCGTTCTTCTTTATTTGGTCCAGCTTCTCAGATTATTTACTCAGCATATATATTGAACAAGTATGGTGAAAGAATACAACCCCTGATACATAGCTTTAGTATCTCCTTGTTCTGTTCGAACGACTGCCTTTTGATCTAAGTACAGGTTCTTCATGGGCACAATTAAGTGTTCTGGAATTCTCATTCTTTGCAATGTTATCCATAATTTGTTATGATTCATGTGATTGAATGGCTTTGCATAGTTAATAAACTACAGATGAACATCTTTCTGGTATTCTCTACTTTCAGCCAAGAGCCGTCAGACATCAGCAATGATATCTCTTGTTCCACGTTCTCTTCTGAATCTGGTGTGAATTTCTGGCACTTCCCTGTCGATGTACTGCTGCATCTGCTTTTAATGATCTTCAGCAAAATTTTACTTGTGTGTGATATTGTTTAATAATTTCTGCACTCTGTTGGATCACCTTTCTTCGGAATGGGTACAAATATTGATCTCTTCCAGGCGATTGGCCAGGTAGCTGTCTTCCAAATTTCTTGACATAGACGAGTGACTGCTCCCAGCACTGCATCCAATTGATATTCTGTTAATTCCTGGAACCTTGTTTTTGGCCAGTGCCTTCAGTGCAGCTTGAACCTCTTCCTTCAGTACCATTGGTTCTTGATCATATGCTACCTCCTGAAGTGATTGAATGTCAACCAATTCTTTTTGGTATAGTGACCCTGTGTATTCCTTCTGTATTCTTTTGTTGCTTCCTGTGTCATTTAATATTTTCCCCATAGAATCTTTCAATATTGCAACATGAGTCTTGAATTTTTTCTTCAGTTCTTCCCGTTTGAGAAATGACAAGCATGTTTTTCCCTTTTGGTTTTCTAATTCCAGGTCTTTGCACATGTCATTATAATACTTTGTATTCTCGAGCCACCCTTTGAAATCTTCTGTTCAGCTCTTTTACTTCATAATTTCTTCCTTTCTGTTTAGCTACTTGAAGTTCAAGAGCAAGTTTCAGAGCCTCTTCTGCCACCCATTTTGTTTTTATCTTTCTTTCCTGTCTTTTTAGTGACCTCTTGCTTTCTTTATGTATGATGCCCTTGATATCATTCCACAACTTGTCTGGTCTTCAGTCATTAGTGTTCAGTGTGTCAAATCTATTCTTGAGATGGTCTCTAAATTTAGGTGGACATGGTGGCACTACGAGACACCCTAAAGAATGTTCTGTATTCCAGACACAAGCTTCCTTATCTCCATTGCGTACTAGTAGCCCAATTTCTCTTTGATAATCAGGATCAATCACCCTAGCTAGTCGTAGCAACTCCCTTCTTTGCCTCTTGATTGAGAAGTTGCTGTTGTTAAGTGCCGTTGAGTCAGTTCCAACTCATAGTGACCCTATACACAACAGAACAAAACATTGCCTTGCACCATCCTCACAGTTGTTGCTATGCTTGAGCCCATTGTTGTAGCCACTGGGTCAATCCATCTCGTTAAGAGTCTTCCTCTTTTTCAATGACCCTCTGCTTTACCAAGCACGATGTCATTCTCCAGGGACTGATCCCTCCTGATACCATGTCCAAAGTATGTGAGATGTAGTCTTGCCATCCTTGCTTCTAAGGAGCATTTTCTGGTTGTACTTCTTTCAAGGCAGATTTGTTTATTCTTTTGGCAGTTCATGGTATATTCAGTATTCCCTGCCAACACCACAATTCAAAGGCATCAGTTCTTCTTCCATCCTCCCTTATTCGTTGTCCAGCTTTTGCATGCTTATGAGGCAACTGAAAACACCATGGCTTGGGTCAGGCGCACCTTAGTCTTTGGTTCTCAACATTTTGAAGAGGACTTTTGTACCAGCTTTGCCCAATGCAATGTGTCCTGTGATTTCTTGACTGCTGCTTCCATGGATGTTGATTGTGGATGCAAGTAAAATGAAAGCCTTAACAACCTCAATCTTTTCTCCGTTTATCATGATGTTGCTTATTGGTCCAGTTGTGAGAATTTCTTTACGTTGAGATGTAGTGGGTGCTGAAGGCTGTGATCTTTGATTTTCATCAGTAGGTGCTTCAAGCCCTCTTCACTTTCAGCAAGCAAGGTTGTGTAGTCTGCATAACACAGATTGTTAATGAGTCTTCTTCCAATCCTGATGCTCCATTCTTCTTCATATAGTCCTGTCTCTTGGATTATTTCCTCGGCAAACAGATCAAATGGGTATGGTGAAAGGATATAACCCTGATTCACACCCTTCCTGACTTTAAACCATGCAGTGTGCCCTTGTTCTGTTTGAACAATTGCCTCCTGATCCATGTACAGATTTCTCATGAGCACAATTAAATGTTCCAGAATCCCCATTCTCTGCAATGGTATCCATAATTTGTTATGATCCACATAGTCAAATACCTTAGCATAGTCAATAAAACATAGGTAAACATCTTTCTGGAATTCTCTGTTTTCAGCCAGGATCCATCTGACATCAGCAATGATATCCCTGGTTCCACACTCTTTTCTAAATCTGGTTTGAATTTCCAGCACTTCCCTGTGGATATAGTGCTGCAGCCATTTTTGAATGATCTTCAGCAAAATTTTGCTTGCATGTGATATTAATAAGATTGTTTGATAATTTCCACATTCGGTTGGATCACCTTTCTTGGGAATAGGCATAAATATGGATCTCTCCCAGTCGGTTGGCCAGGTAGCTGTCTTCCAAATTTCTTGGCATAGACAAGTGAGCACTTCCAGTGCTGCACCTGTTTGTTGATGCGTCTCAATTGGTATTCCGTCAGTTCCTGGGGCCTTGTTTTTCGCCAGTCCATTCAGTGCAGCTTGGACTTCTTCCTTCAGTACCATCGGTTCCTGGTCATGTATTACCTCCTGAAATGGCAGAACATTGACCAATTCCTTTTTATATAGTGCCTCTGTGTATTTCTTCCATCTTCTTTTGATGCTTCCTGAGTCATTTAATATTTTCCCCATAGAATTCTTCAGTATTGTGACTCAAAGCTTGAATTTTTTCATTTCTTTCTTTAAGCTTGAGAAGTGCTGAGCGTGTTCTTCCCTTTTGGTTTTCTATTCCAGATCTTTGCACACATCATCATAATACTTTAGTTTGTCTTCTTGAGCTGCTCTTTGAAATCTTCTGTGCTGCTCTTTTACTCATCATTTTTCCTTTTGCTTTAGTTACTGAACATTCAAGAGCAAGTTCAGAGCCTCTTCTGACAACAATTTAGGTCTTTGTTTTCTGTCCTGTCTTTTTAATGACCTCTTGCTTTCTTCATGTATAATGTCCTTGGTGTCATCCCACAACTCGTCTGGTCTTCAGTCATTAGTGTTCAACGTGTCAAATCTATTCTATTTTTTTTTCCTTAATTTTTATTGCGCTTTAAGTGAAAGTTTACAAATCAAGTCAGTCTCTCACACAAAAACTTGTATACACTTTGCTACATACTCCCAATTGCTCTCCTCCTAATGAGACAGCCTGCTCCCTCCCTCCACTCTCTCTTTTCGTGTCCATTTCGCAAGCTTCGGTTACCCCCTCTACCCTCTTATCTCCCCTCCAGGCAGGAGATGCCAACATAGTCTCAAGTGTCCACCTGATCCAAGAAGCTCACTCCTCACCAGCATCCCTCTCCAACCCATTGTCCAGTCCAATCCCTGTCTGAAAAGTTGGCCCTGGGAATGGTTCCTGTCCTGGGCCAACAGAAGGTCTGGGGCCCATGACCACCAGGGTCCTTCTAGTCTCAGACCATTAAGTCTGGTCTTTTTATGAGAATTTGGGATCTGCATCCCACTGCTCTCCTGCTCCCTCAGGGGTTCTCTGTTGTGTTCCCTATCAGGGCAGTCATCAGTTGTAGCTGGGCACCATCTAGCTCTTCTGGTCTCAGGCTGATGTAGTCTCTGATTTATGTGGCCCTTTCTGTCTCTTGGGCTCATAATTGCCTTGTGTCCTTGGTGTTCTTCATTCTCCTTTGACCCAGGTGAGTTGAGACCAATTGATGCATTTTAGATGGCCGATTGCTAGTGTTTAAGACCCCATCAAATCTCTAAATTCAGGTGGGACATACTCAAGGCCGTACTTTGGCTCTTGTGGACTTGTCTTAATTTTCTTCAGTTTCAACTTGAATTTGCATATGAATAATTGATGGTCTGATCGCAGTTGGCTCCTGGCCTTATTCTGACTGATGATATTGAGCTCTTCCATCATCTCTTTTCACAAATGTAGTCAGTTTGATTCCTGTGTGTTCCATCTGGTAAGATCTATGTTCATAGTCACCTTTTATGTTGGTGAATAAAGGTATTTGCAATGAAGAAGTCATTGGTCTTGCAAAATTCAATCATGCGATCTCTGGCATCATTTCTATCACTAAGGCCATATTTTCCAACTACCAATCCTTCTTCTTTGTTCCCAACTTTTGCATTCCAATTACCAGTAATTATCAGTACATCCTGATTGCATGTTCGATCAATTTCAGACTGCAGAAGTTGGTAAAAATCTTCAGTTTCTTCATGTTTGGCCTTAGTGGTTGGTGCGTAAATTTGAATAATAGTTGTATTAACTGGTCTTCTTTGTAGGTGTATGGATGTTATTCTATCACTGACAGCATTGTACTTCAGGATAGATTTTGAAATGTTCTTTTTGATGATTGATGCAATGCCACTCCTCTTCAAGTTGCCATTCCTGGCATAGTAGACCATATGATTGTCCGATTCGAAATGACCAATACCAGTCCATTTCAGCTCACTAATGCCTAGGATATTGATCTTTATGCATTCCATTTCGTTTTTGATGATTTCCAATTTTCTAGATTGATACTTTGTACATTCCAGGTTCTGATTATTAATGGATGTTTGCAGTTGTTTCTTCTCATTTTGAGTTGTGCCACATCAGCAAATGAAGGTCCCAAAAGCTTTACTCAATCCATGTCATTCAGGTTGACTCTACTTTGAGGAGGCAGCTCTTCCCCAGTCATCTTTTGCATGCCTTTCAACCTGAGGGGCTCATCCTTTGGCACTATATCAAACAATATTCTGCTGCTATTCATAAGATTTTCACTGGCTAAATCTTTTCAGAAGTAGACTGCCGGGTCCTTCTTCCTAGTCTATTTTAGTCTGGAAGCTTAGCTTAAACGTGTCTGCCTTGGGTGACTCTGCTGGTATTTGAATACTGGTGGCATAGCTTCCAGCAACACAGCAACACAGGCTCCCATGGTACGACAAACTGACAGACATGTGGGGGTGATTGAGAGATATAGGAACTCAAAGTGGCTAGGTGGCATTCCCAATATCCAATTCAATGGAATCATTGCGTCTCCTGGTGGAAGTATTTCTCCCATTGGAACTAAGATTTCTAGACCCGCAGAGCATAAGGTTGTGGGGCCAGGAAGCAAAATTTTGTTAGTGGGTCACTAGAGGTAATAGTGTGTGGTGCCTCTCCCATTTTCAATCCTTAATTTCTGGACCTGTGAATTCTGGCTGTGGGAAAAACAGCACTATATATTTGGTGCTGATTTAGAGCATGTAAAGCCTCCTGGAGGACATTGCCCCAGAACTGCAAGGTATTGTCACCTACCTAGCACAGTAACTGAGTTTTCAAAAGGCCATTACACCATGCTATCAAGCCAGTTGCTTCAGGATGATTCAGCGGCGCATTGTAAGACCAGTGAATTACATGAGCATAGACCCATTGCCACATTTCATTTGCTGTGAATTGAGTTCCTTGATCAGGAGCAATGCTGTAAGGAAAACCAAGATGGTGGATAAGGCATTCTGTAAGTCCATGAATAGTAGTTTTGGCAGAAACATTGTGTGCAAGGAAGGTAAATTCATATCCAGAGTTATTGTCTATTCCAGTAAGAGCAAAGCACTACCCATTCTGTGATGGAAGTGGTTCAATGTAATCAACCTGCCACCAGGTATCTGGCTGATCACTCTGGAAAATGGTGCCATATTGGGGACCCAGTGTTGGTCTTTGCTGCTAACAGGTTGGGAACTAGCAGTGTCTGGCTTTGGTGAATGGAAATACATGTGTTGAGCCATTCCATAACCTCCATCACGACCACCATGGCCACTTTATTTATAAGCTCACTGAGCAATGATGGGTGTGTTTGGGCAAAGGAGTTGACCTGTATTCACAGAACGGGTCACACTATTCACTCGAGTATTAAAATCCTCCTCCACTGATGTCACTCTTTGGTGGGCATTCACATGAGACACAAATATCCTCACATTTTTTGCCAATTTAGAGAGGCCTATACCTTTTCCCCAGACCCCACTAGTTTTCATGTTCCTTCCAAGTCCCTGATCATCCAGCCAAATCATTGTCCACAGTCCATGAATTGATATAGGCTCATAACTCAGGCCATTTCTCTTTCTAAGCAACATGAACAAACAGTGCTCAAAATTGCTTGAAATTCTGTCCACTATGTCTTGGTTGTCTAGTGCTGCTATAGTAGAAATACCACAAGTGGATGATTTTAACAAACGAAAATTTATTTTCTCACAATTTGGGAGGCTAGAAGTCCAAATTCAGGGTGCTGGCGCCAGAGGAAGGGTTTCTCTTTGTCAGCATTGGGGGAAGATCCTTGTTCTTTGCCTCCTTGGTGATTTTCATGTGGCATGGAGCCTATCTTCTCCCGTCTCTGCTTCCTGCTCTCTGCCTAATCAGCTTTGTTTGTGTCCTGAAAGTAATGGCTTAAGACACATCCTACACTGATATGGCCTTATTAACATAGTAAAAGAAATCCTATTCCCAAATGGAATTACATCCACAAGTATAGCCCTGTTGCCACTGAATCGATTTTGACTCATAGCAACCCTACAGGACAGAGTAGAACTACCTCATAGGGTTTTCAAGGAGCAGCTGGTGGATTCAAATTGCTGACCTTTTGGTTAGCAGCCTGAGCTCTTAACCGCTGCGCCACCAGGGCTCCAGTATTCATAAGTACAGGAGTAAGGAATTACCATACATATATTTTGGGGGACACAATTCAATCCATAGCACACTGGGAGTATTTTCCTTCACCACTGCCTTTCAGAAAGAGGCTGTAGTGTTGCAGCTGTCCACATTATGGTGGTGCCTGCACATTGTGCAACACCATCTGTAATCCAATTCTCTGTTTTATCTTCCCCAGTCAACTGGTCCTAGGGAACTTCCCATGAGGCCATGGGTATGGACTGGGAAGAGAAGGTAATGCATTAGGAGTAGAGGCCATAGATAGACATTTGGGTCACTTTCTCATGTAATTTACTTGTTTCTTCAGGGCCTGATTGAACCTGCTCTCATAATACACCGCTTCTGTTTCATGATGAAGTGCTACTGTGCATATCCAACTTTATGGCTTCGTGGGCCAGACAACACCTGCTTCATGATGAGTAGCTCAGGTTGCATGCTATTTTGATGGCCCGTGGCTCAGCGTTCGGTCTCTACGAAAGCCCAGTAGCAAGCCAAAAACTGTTCTCAAAAGGAGGGTTGTTATCTGTAGAAGACGGCACAGCTTTGTTTCTAAGTGGATCCCATAAAATCGACCACACATCCTTGATCTAATATAAACTTAGAAAAGAGCAACCAGAAATTTGGGTGTATCTTTTAAAAAGTCAGGATCAATGTTCATGGAGGAAGAAATATAATAACTTTTTTCAACTTTTCTTTATTTTTTTTCTTTTTTTATTGTGCCTTCGGTGAAAGCTTTTATAGCAAGTTAGGTTCACATTTAACAATTTTTATACAACTTGTTCCGTGACATTGGTTACATTTTTTGTGACATATTGACATTCTCATTTCTTCCGTTCTTTTTGTTCTGTTTCCATTAATCTAGTTCCCCTGCCTTTCTTAGTTTCCCATGTTTGCTTCAGGGTAAATGTTGACTGTTTGGTCTCATGGGGTTGATTAGTTTAAGGAAGCACAATATTCATGGGTGATATTGTTTATTTTATAAATCAATTATTTTGATGACAGGTGACCACTGTGAGTGGCTTCAGTTCCAAGTTCAAAGGTATCTTAGTTATCTAGGGATGCTATAACAGAAATATCACAAGTGAATGACTGTAACAAAGAGAAATTTATTCTTACACAGTCTAGGAGGCTGGAAGTCTGAATTCAGAGTGCCAGCTCCAGGGGAAGGCTTTCTGTCTCTGTTGGCTCTGAGGGAAGTTCCTTGTCATCAATCTTTCCTGGTAGAGGAACTTCTAATGCAAGAAACCTGGGTCCAAAGGACGTGCTATTCTCCTAGCTCTTGTTTCTTGATGGTGTGGGGTCCACCTGTGTCTCTGCTTCAACTTTTCTTTAAAAATGATTTTAAACTAATATAAGTTGTGAATTCACAGGTTTTGTGTATTAGAAAAATGCTCAAAAATGCTCAAAAATGTGGGGTTAGTCAGTGAAATCTGTGAGAGCCAGAACTTGATGGGACTGCCTTTGTTTTCCAGGTCTTACAAGTTTTCCACCCTTGGCAGGGTGCAGTCTTACAACTTTTCTATCCTCTCTATTGGTGGAAAATATTTGAGTTTTCCTTCTCTGACAGGGTTCTGCCGTATATAGGTTTCAGCTTTCTCAGGTTTTACTGTATTTTAAATATTCAGACTTGAATATTATTGGTATAATTTATAGCCAAATTGAGTATTGAATAGCCATTGTATGCAAATCTCTCCAACTAAGTTTAGCCTTAGTAGATAACACAAGTTTAGAAACAAGCAGATTGTTAAAGCACTATACCATAAAGTTAAAGATGAGAGATACCTGTTAAGATCTCTACATATTCTAAACACACACACACACACACACAAAGCCATCATTGTCCTTAAAATAGAACTCTAATACCTAGATAGCTGAGAATATGAGTTTTTCATTTCTCATGGGCCTCATTTGGGTTTCACTTGGTTATTTTTGGATTCCTTTCTCAGATTAAAGAGGGTATTTTTTTCTAGCTTTGGTGGGATGGCACTTTTTGAAATAGCAAAATCATCATCACGGTTTGCTTCTCAACTCCAAATTACGTCTATGCATTTCTAAGAAACTTAAGTTTCTATATTTATGATTTTGCAAAGAAATATCTCTGGGAGCCCAAAGGGTCTGAAATGGTTTAACTGTGATGCCTCTTAGCAAGTGGCAGATACTAGGGTTTGTGGAAACGTAACATGTCCAAAACCCAGCTCATTACCTTCCGTCCACTGATCCACTGCTTCTCTATTCAGAGCACCTGCCTGCTGAATCTCTCTCACTGTAAACCTGGTAGCTGCCTTCTTCTTCTCTCCTCAACTCCAATCAGCCAAGAAATCCTGTCACTTCTAAGAAGTGTCTAGGTGTCCTGCCCTTCTGCTTCCTCTGCCACCACTGTCGTCCTTGACTTGTATCACCTCCCAGCCTGTTCACCTTGTGACTATCCTCACCCTTATCTTCTAAAGTACAGATTGGATCATTTTCCTCCTGCTGAAAACTTTGGCTGGCTACCCTTTGCCTAAAGGAGCTAAGATAGAAACCCCCATTCACAGTCCACAATCTGGCCCCGATCTGACTGGTTAGCCTTACTTCCAGCCACAGTGGATGGCTCACCATTCTGAATCAATAACATCATTTCATGCCACCACAACTTAAAAAAATTTTTTTTAATTTATTTTTGGTGGTGTTGAAAATAGGGAGCCCTGGTGGTGCAGTGGTTAAGAGCTGTGGCTGCTAACCAAAAAGTCAGCCGTTTGAATCCACCAGCTGCTCCTCAGAAACCCTGTGGGGCAGCTCTACTCTCTCTGTCCTATAGGGACGCTAAGAGTATAGGGTTGATATGGGCCGTAATCAACTCGATGGCAACGATTTTTTCTTTTTTTATTGTTTGATTTAAGGAACGGGATATTTTTGGCTTAAGGTTTAAAGATTACCTCAGGGCAGTAGTTTCAGGGGTTCATCCAGTCTCAAAGGCCCCAGAAAGTCTGGATTCCATGAGAATTTGAATTTCTCTTCTGTATTTTTTCCCTTTTGATCAGGACTCTTCTGTAGAATCTTTAATCAAAAGGTACTGTACTGGTAGCCAGGAACCATCCAGTTCACCTGGTCTCACGACAAAGGAGGCAGTTGTTTTGGAGACAATTAGCCACACTTTCCATTTCCTCCTCTTGTTACTGACTCTCCTTCTTCCTCTGTTGCTCGAGGCAAATAGAGACCAATTGTTTTGCCTTGGATGGCTGCTTGCAAGCTCTACCCTCAGGCACTATGCAGTAGACTAGGAGGTGCCTTCATGACTTTTAATGCAGCCACTCATGTGATACTCAGTATAGTTGTTAAAAGGTGTGGATGATAGAGCCAGGTTGCCTGAGTTTGACTCCCAGCCCAGCTGCTATTAGCTAACCAATCTTGGGCGATTACATAAATTCTCTGTGCCTCAGGAGTCTTATCTATAAAATGAGCTTGATAATAACAGTAAATATCTCACAAGGTTGTTGGAAGAATTAATATACAAAGTATTAGAACAGAGTTGGCACATTGCAAGTACTGGATAAACATTTACTAGTATTATTTTCCCTCTATTAATATATGGAAGGAGCCCTGGTGGCACAGTGATTAAGAGCTTGGCTGCTAACCACCAGCCACTCCTTGGAAACACTATGGGGCAGTTCTACTCTACCCTATAGGGTCATATGAGTTGGAATAGACTTGACAGAAATGGGTTTTGGGTTTAATCTATGGGAACATTGTGTTGACCTGTCAGTGAGCTACTTGAAGGCAGGAACTGCGCCATATTCATTTTTGGGTTTCTGGTGTATGACAGAGTAGCCAGCAGCAATACCTTAGTACCTGAGTAACATGGGAACGTGGGGTAGGGGCAGAGGGAGGAACATTTGATACTGTGATAGGTCATGGGGAAGCATGAGGGGGTAGTTGGGACTATTTCTAAACAGGCTGGCCTCTCTGCGCTGCTCCGTGCTTATCAGACAGCCTTCTTAGCTATCTATAGCAGTGGTTCTCAGCCCTGACTACGTATTAGAATCACTTCAGAAACTTTTTAAAGAGTGTCTTCCACCTCTGCCTTCTTCCCCACCTGGAGATTCTGATTTAATTGGTCTGGGTGGGGCTCAGTCATCCGTAGTTTTAAAAAGCCTTCTAGATGTTTATAAAGTGCACAGATATGAAGGCAGCACAGCCAACTCTACTCTCTTAGACAATCTGGCCCAGGCTGGAAGATCAGATAGGATCCTGGCCCTTGGCTTCAAATCTTTGTGCCTAGTAGAGGTACTCACATCAGGACTGTGCTTGGAGACAAGGAAGGTCACTTCCCCCTGGTCCATGGTTTGAATTTCTGCCCAATTTAGAAACTTGGGCACTTAAATATCTGTGCTCTGTGTTCACAGGAATCTCCTTCCTGGAACTCAAGGGCACCTAGGGCCATTGAGGGTGCTCCTCAGCCCTCTGAGCCACTCACTGACAGGCAATGCTCCCCCTTAAGCCAACGAATAAAGAAATACTTAATTGTGCAGACAGAACATTAAGCTTCAATTGAAAGATGAGTAAATTGGTACCACAGATTGGAAAGTGTGGTAAGCTAACCCAGCAGGGTTTGAATGGACAGATGGATTCATGCTAGAGTCATGTGTAGAGGGCATGAGACACCACCGTCAGCAGTTCTGGATCCCAGTCTAGGGTCTGCTAACTTGCTGCACGGCTTCTGCAAACCTCTCTGGGTTTCAAGAGAATTGTAGTTTTTGGTGGTAGTTTGCAGTACATTTCAGATGTAATGCTAAGTTCCGTCCAACTTAAAAAATTTTATGATTCAGGATGCTATTTTCTGTCTGTGAGGTTTTGTGAGCTTGCTTTCCCATCCATGAAAAATTGGGCTCAGTACTCCCATGCTGAGCCTACAGAAATTAATGCAAATTCACTGTTATTATGCTAGGAGATACTGGGCATTCATCATATTCATTTGTTCTGTTACTTGGTTACCATTTTTATACTCTGCTGTATTTTATGAAGACCAAGAAAAGGTTTCTCCTAATGAGAAATTAGTACAATTGACTGTCTAATTGGTAGTTGCTGTTAATCTTAACCGAGATTACAATGATGAAATGTTTGACGTTGCTTATGAAAGACAGGCAGTGACACAAGCCTTACTGAGAGCTGATGTGAATGTAATCAGGAAACGGTTTTCTTTTGTGGGCTGATTATTAACACTGTGCCTATCAGCATGCCTTCGATTTTGTGTTTACTTATGACTTACTTATTTTCCTGTTTCATTCCCCCCCAAAGGGATTTTGAGTTGTATTATACAGATTATATGTATTATGCAGCAAGTTACAAACAGATCAGGAATTCGAGGTAGGGGACAAATAAGGATAGAAAAAAAAACCCATGAATTAATGGATACAATTTATGGATGCTTGTCATGAGGTCCTGAATAGCAGCACCAGTCAGAGGAAGGAGGAGCCATGCTTAGAAACAGAAGTAAAACTGCCCATGCATTTAAAACATGACTAAGTCAGAAGTTGTGAGGTCTAAGGAAAGATTTTCACATGGGCCCTTAGGGAGGGGCTTCCAGGTAAAATACGGCCAATGTCATTGGTGCTATCCCTGCCATGAGTGCAGCAGCATGCTTCTTATGTCCAATTCTTAAACTTTTCATCAAGATAAGTGATAGAGCAAAGCACAATTTAGTAGAAGTAATTTTACCAGTGGGGGTGGTGGTGGTTCATGTGGGAGACCTGGTTTTGACTCCCAGCCAGTGTACCTCACGGGCAGCGACCACTTGCCTGTTAGTAGAGGTCTGTGTACTGCTATGATGTTGAACATGTTTCACTGGAGCTTCCAGACTAAGACAGACTAATAAGAAAGACCTGGCTATCTACTTCTAAAAACTCGGCCAGTGAAAAACCTATGGATCACAACGGTCCGATCCCATTGTGCATGGAGTCACCGTGAGTCAGAGGCTGACTCGAGGGCAACTAACAACAGCGGCAATTGTACCAACATTTAATATGGTGCTAACCAAATACGCAACATAATTGAATATAGGAAAAAACTTGAATATTTAGAGGAATAGATGGATAACGTCCTCTGTGAATATTGTTTCTTGTAATTTAGCTTTTGATAAGAATTGGACAGGAAATAATGATGGCAAAGACCATGTACCAGTCACTATTCTAGTGCATTTACATATATTCACTCATGTAATACTTAAAACATCCCTGTAGGAACTTGAAGAATGTAATCAATGTCACCGAATTATGCATGTAGAATATGAGACACTGTACGTTTTGTTATGTATGTTTTTACCTAAATTAGTAAAACAAAACAATAAAACATCTCTATGGGTCAGTGCCATAAGCATCGTCATCTCCTTTTTACACATGAGGAAACCAAGACAGCTCGAAGTCACCCCACGGTAGCCTGGGATTTGAACCCTTGTTGTGTGGTTGCTTCTTCTTCGCACTGCACTGTCATTGCCTCTTTGAAATTTGAGGTTATCTTCTCTGACAGCATCAAAAGTACGGCTATTCTCTTTCCTGGTTAGGTGCAAGTGCTTAAGTTTTGACACTTAATCAAGTGTACAGTAAAGCTGACATCATGTCATGAAAGTGAAGGAGCCCGCTCAGGCTTCAATGGGCAGCTATGGCATGTCCACCTGCGGTGAACAGATGGTGTACTTAGGGGCAGGACTAAGGTTTGCCTCAGAATACAGTTTCAGATCTTTGATATGCAACGAATTGTTGATAGAAGCTGCGGAGGTCTGTGGTTTTCAAGCAGGATGTGAAGGGACCCAATCATGGGCATGAGGTGATGAAGGAGAGAACTGAGCCCACTCTGCCTGCAGCCTTTCCCTCCACCTGCTGCCCACCACATACAGCACTTCCATGGGGATCTTCTCTCCTTTTTGGGCTTCTGTGTAAATTTTAATAGAGCAAAAATTTCCACAGCAAAACAAGTTTAAAAGTAATAGCTCTGTGCCAAAAACCACAATAATTTTTTAAAATCCCCCAAATTATTCTTCTTCCTGATTATGTAAGCAATACATATTCATGTTAAAGATGTGGAAAAAAAAAAAACCCACAGGGAAGAAATTAAAAGTCACCTATCACTCTACTGGAAGCCCTGGTGGTATAGTGGTTAAGTGCTAGGTCAGCAGATCAAATCCACCAGGTGCTCCTTGGAACCTCTATGGGGCAGTTCTACTCGGTTCTATAGCGCTGCTATGAGTCAGAATCGACCTGATGGCAACAGGTTTTTTTTTTTTTTTTATTAACTCTACCATCAAGCAACGGTGAAAGGAGTAGGCATAGCGAAATAAGCTGGACTTTTTTTTTTTTTTTTTATATGAAGAAGAATGGGGCATCAGGATTGGAGGAAGACTCATTAACAACCCGCGTTATACAGATGACGCAGCCTTGCTTGCTGAAAGTGAAGAGGACTTGAAGCACTTACTGATGAAGATCAAAGACCACAGCCTTCAGTATGGATTACACCTCAATATAAAGAAAACAAATATCCTCACAACTGGCCCAATAAGCTACATCATGATAAACAGAGAAAAGATTGAAGTTGTCAAGGATTTCATTTTACTTGGATCCACAATCAACAGCCATGGAAGCAGCAGTCAAGAAATCAAAAGACCCTTTGGGCAAATCTGCTGCAAAGGACCTCTTTAAAGTGTTGAAAAGCAAAGATGTCACCTTGAAGACTAAGGTGTACCTGACCCAAGCCATGGTATTTTCAATTGCATCGCGTGCATGTGAAAGCTGGAGAATGAATAAGGAAGACTGAAGAAGAATTGATGCCTTTGAATTGTGGTGTTGGCAAAGAATATTGCATATACCACGGACTGCCAAAAGAAGGAACAAATCTCTCTTGGAAGAAGTACAACCAAAATGCTCCTTAGAGGCAAGGATGGTGAGACTGCATCTTACATACTTTGGACATGTTTTCAGGAGAGATCAATCCCTGGGGAAGGACATCATGCTTGGTAAAGTACAGGGTTGGTGGAAATGAGGAAGACCCTCAATGAGATGGATTGACGCAGTGGCTTCAAGAACAGGCTGAAGCATAACAATGATTGTAAGGCTGGTGCAGGACCGGGCAGTGTTTCCTTCTGTGGTACATAGGGTCTCTATGAGTCGGAACCAACTCAATGGCATCTAACAACAACAACCACCACCTAGCAAGAATTACAATTTGCCTTTTGATATACCTTTTTTACTTACACATTTATACAAATATCTGTACATGTAAACCTATGTATTTCAACAATTATTTTATACACTGCTTTTCCATTTAATAATATTTCATGTGATTAATCATTTCTGCAACTTTTTTTTTAATAGCTACATGGTCTCACATTATTCAGATGTACTATGCTTAATTTGGAGTCCTTGGGTGGTGCAAATGGTTAACACACTCAGCTACTAACTGAAAGGTTGGAGGTTCGAGTCCACCCAGAGGTACCTCAGAAGAATGGCCTGGTGATCTACTTGCAAAAAATCAGCCACTGAAAACTCTATGGAGCACAGTTCTACTCTGATACACATGGGATTGCCATGAGTTACAATTGACTTCATGGCAGCTGGCTATACTTAATTTAATCAATTTCTTATTGCATATTTAAATTCTATCTAATATTCTGGCAATTAATTATCTAATATTTAAATAAGCATTTTTTTTTCTTAACCTAGCTCTTTTCTTATATCTATATTCCCTTTTAATAAATCCTTAGAGATAAAATTTCCTGGCAGGTGTTGTGGTATGCCAGCCCCTTTCTCCCTTCAGGATCAAAGAACTCACTCCTCCATCTTCCAGGAGTGTTGACTGCTTACAGCTTATAACAGATTCCCTTCCCAGGAAAGCCCTTGCCTTCTGAAGGAAGTTGCCTCACGCAAGGTTTTGCCCATATCAGGGGCAGCTCACTTCCAGTGATTGTCATTGTGCAGGTGCAAAGGCTCCGTCTATTTTCCTCAGTCCCAAAAAGCTCTGAAGGACCATCCCAGCCCCAGCTCCCATGGAATCAGGAAAGGCTTTTGTGGCAAATGCACCACAGCCCATTTCTTCTGCCAAGGCCCGCTACCCTCACACCCTCACAGATGTTAATCCTAAGGATTTTCCCCAGTGAGCTTCCTGCACACAAATCATCTCAGCATCTGCTTTCGGGGAACTGGACTTAAGAAAAAATGTTAGGTACATTTTTATATAATTTTAAAATTGTTTTAAAATAGCAACAGGAACATATGCTTGTGAAAATTTCAAATTGGTAGGCTTCTCTAGAGATTGAAAGGAAGCTAGAGTGGTTGTAGCAGAGAAGGAGAAGGAGAGAAGCGAGATAGGGTGCAGTTTTGGAAGGGTAAGACCATAAAGGACTTTGCAAGCTGTCGTATTAGTCAGGGGCCTGGCAGGAAGAAGATGACACATCAAATTAGGTAATGTGAGGACAGTTTAAAGAAGGAACTATTTACAAAGGTGTGGGCAGGGCTTGCTGAACCTGGGTGGTGCAAACGGATAACACACTTGGCAGTTAACTGACACATTTGAGGTTCGAGTCCACCCAGAATCAGAATTGACTCACCAGCAATTTGTGTTTTGGGGTTGTTGTTAGGTAGTGTTGAGTCAGTCTTGACTCATAGCAACCCTGTGTACAACAGAATGAAACACTGCCCAGTCCTGTGCCATTCTCACAGGATTGCTATGTTTGAGCCCATTGTTGCAGTCGCTGTGTCAATTCGTCTCATTGAGGGTCTTCCACTTTTTCACTGATCCTCTGCTTTACCAAGCATGATGCCCTTCTCCAGGACTGGTCGCTCAAAATAGCATGTCCATGCCCAAAGTGTGTGAGATGAAGCCTCACCATCCTTGCTTCTAAGGAGCATTCTGACTGTAATTCTCCCAAGACAGATTTGTTCATTCTTCTGGCAATCCGTGGAATATTCAATATTCTTTGCCAAAGCCATAATAAAAAGACTATCAATTCTTCTTTGGTCTTCCTTATTCGTTGTCCAGCTTTCACATGCCTATGAGGCAATTGAAAACACCATGGCTTGGGTCAGGTGCATCTTAGTCCTCAGAGTGACAACTTCGCTTTTCAACACTTGAAAGATGTCTTTTGCAGCGGATTTGCCCAATGCAATATGTCATTTGATTTCTTGACTGCTGCTTCCATGGGCATTGACTGTGGATCCAAGTAATATGAAATCTTTGACAACTTCAGTCTTTTCTCTGATTAGCTTTGTGTCACTTATTGGTCCAGTTGTGAGGATTTTGGTTTTCTTTATTTGAGGTGTAACCCATAATGAAGGCTGTTGTCTATGATCTTCATCCATAAGTGCTTCAAATACTCTTCACTTTCAGCAAACAAGGTTGTGTCATCTGCATATCACAGGTTGTTAATGAGTCTTCCTCCAATCCTGATGCCCTGTTCTTCTTCAAATAGTCCAGGTTCTAAGATTATTTGCTTAATATACACAAAGCAAAGTATGGCGAAAGGATACAATCCTGATGCAGACCTTTCCTGACTTTAAACCATGCCTTATCCCCTTGTTCTGTTCGAACGACTGCCTCTTGGTCTATGTATAGGTTCTGCATGAGCACAACTAAGTGTTCTGGATTTCTCATTTTTCTCAGTGTTATCCATAATTTGTTATGATCCACACAGTAGAATGCCTTTGCCTCATCAACAAAACACAAGTAAACATCTTTCTGGTAGTCTTTGCTTTCAGACAAGATCCACCTGACATTGGCAATGATATCCTTCATTCCATGTCCACTTCTGAATCCAGCTTGAATTTTTGGCAGTTGCCTGTTGATGGACTACTGCAACTATTTTTGAATTATCTTCAGCTTTTAGCGTATATTGCCCTAGTGTCTGCCAGAAATGTCATATCAATCTCGATCACCACCAGCATGCAGTGATTTTAGGTTGGAAATTTTGCAAAAGGGACATAACCAGTCATTTATCTACAGCCATTCATATTTTGACCTATGGAACATCCAGTATAATAATTTAAAGAAAGTCCAATTTTAAGTAATTTAACTTGCAGTAAATTTCCAGAGATAAGATTATTTCAAAGGTTTTCCTAAGCAACTAGATATTCTTAGAGGTGAACCCAATTCACATCTATAAAACATGGAGTTCGGGGTTTTAGAATATTTGATCTTTGGCAATTTTTTTCTGCCACTTGCACTTTTTGGCAATAAAAGTTTGACATCAGCATATAGGATAACCTTCTCTTTCTATTTTATAAATGTGAGAGAAAAGTGCTGATTAATTTTATTTGGTCCCAAAGAATAATTCTCTGCCTCTGTCTGTCCTGCTCTATGTGCTGTGATGCTGCTCTGTATGACTGAATCCCTTAGAGTCTCTTCTGGCTGCTGGTTGGGTCAGCTAATATGAAATACTGACAAGAGGCTGGAGGGCGGGAGGAAAGTCTGGGGTACTTAACTTCTCTCCACCAATTGGATTTCAGTACGGCAGTGGCTGCCGAGATTTATGTCCATGGTTCCTGTGGGAGGCCATTTTTCCATAATGTAGCTTCCTCCCAGTTCCAGTAATACAACTCCGTCACTTGTTCCTGCAGCCTGAGGGTGGGAAGGGTTTCTCACTATTGCTAGTCTCTGTTGTCTTCGCCTTCCCTCACTGGTTCCTTCAACCATGCCAATTTTTTTGGTAAGTAATTCCTTCATTCAATTCTCTTCAGTTAAACCCTTTTTGCTTGCCACCTATTTTCTGCTGGAGTTCTGACTGGTACAGGGAACAGGCATTTGACTCACTCATCCAGAGGAACATGAAGTCATTAAAAGCATAGTTAAATACAAAAGGTAGGAGAGATGCCAAAACATCCTAGTTTACCCCTTCACAATATCATATCTGATACCTCTGTTGATCGCTAGAATGTCCACAATGGTCCAGACTGGAGGCTTCATTTGGGGTCAGGCTCCCAATAAGCCTCAGGAGCCTGGAGTCTATATTGGGCTCAGCTGCTAACCTAAAGTTTGTTAGTTCAAACCCACCAATCTCTCTGTGGGAGAATAGGCCTGGCAATTTGCTCCAGTAGAGATTACAGCCTATGAAACCCTATGGGCCAGTTCTACTCTGTCCTCTGGGGATGATATGAGTTAGAATCGACAACAGCATGGCTTAGTGTAGCCTATGACTGGTGTCTAGAGTTAAAGACCATCCAGTAATGACGTGTTACCAATCAAATAAAGGAGCCTTGGTGGCACAGTGGTTAAGTGCTCGGGTGCTAACCGAAAAGTGGGTGGTTGGAACCTGGCAGCCGCTCTGAGGGAGAAAGATGTGGCAGTCCGCTTCCATAAAGATTTACAGCCTTGGGAACCCTATGAGGCAGTTCTACTCTGTGCTATAGGGTTGCTATGAGCCGGGATCAACTCAAAGGAAATGGGGGACCAATCAACTGAAGGAATTCCTGACAGAGTTCTTCCTAATATGATATGGACAAAACCATGGTCTACAATGGAACAGCTCATCTGATCCCCTGGCTCCTCATGTAGAATATGGACCTGAGAAACCAGGCTTTCAGTTGATCATGGAGGAGTTTTAGTTCAATTAACTTAAAAGTGTAACTGCTTTTATAAATGTACCATGGATGGCCAGAAGAACAAACAAATTTGTCTTAGAAGAAGTACAACCAGAATGCTTCTTAGAAGCAAGGATATCAAGACTACGTCACACGTACTTTGCACATGTTATCAGAAGGGACCAGTCTCTGGAGAAGGGCATCATTCTTGGTGGAGTAGAGGGCCAGTGAAAAAGATGAAGACCCTCAGCAAGATGGATTGACACAGTGGCTGCCACAATGGGCTCAAGCATAACAGCAATTGTAAGGATGGCGAAGGATCAGGCAGGGTTTCTTTTTGTTGTACATAGGGTCGCTATGAGTTGGAACTGACTTGATGAAACCTAATAACAACAATGTTGCTATCTAGAAAGGTCTTCACAAATAATTATAGCAGCAATTACATCTTGACTTCTTAAAGTAACCTCCCTAAAAAAAAATTATCAAGGATTTTAAGTTGAATCCTTAAAGTGATTAGGTTTGTGTCATGGAATTTTTAATAAGAGGGCGTGTTGTTTTCAATAGAGAGGGAAACAACAACTAAAAAAAACCCTAAAATTTAAATACTGTAGCAGATTTGATTTTGGTGTGTGTGGCAGGGGGTGGGAGTGGGGTGGGAGAGAAGCAAGTGAATATAGAAAAGCACATGGGCTATTATAAACCCCCGGACTTTCATAATCAGAATAAATAAATGTTAGTGTTTTATCATATTTGCTCCAGACTGATATATTTTTTAAAAATACCACACACAGTCGAAGTTCCATGGAGTCCTCTCTCTGGTTCCATTCTCCTCCCATGCTCCTAGAAGCAACTACTATAATGAAAAACAATCCATGTTTTTACACTCTTATCACATATGCAGTCTTAAACAATAAGTAATATTCTCCGTTGCATGTGTTCCAGTTCCTAGGAGTGCATAGCAAATTACCCCAAAATATAGCGGCACAAAATAACCATTTATTATGCTCACAGATTCTGTGGGTCAGGAATCCAGGCAAAGCACAGCAGGTGTCTGGGGCCTCAGCTGGAAGTCTCAAATGCTGGTGGCTGGAATCATCTGAAGGCTAGTTCACTCACTCTCATGGTGGTTTATACAGGCTGTTGGCTGAGGCCTTAGCTGGGCTGTTGGCCAGAACATCTCCATGAGGCCTCTCCATGTGGCCTGGGCTAATTCACAACACAGTGGCTGGATTCCAAGGGTAAGTGTTGAGTGAGAGGTAATGAGAGAGAGAGAGAACAAGAAAGAGAGAACAAATACGCCAGACAAGCCATTTCACCTTTTAAGATCTACCCTTGGAAGGACCTCAGAGTTACTTTCCGTGCATTCTATTCATTAAAAGAAAGTGACAAAGGCTGGCCCACACTCGAGTATGAGAAAGGCCCCTATCTCTCCGTGGAGTGACGTCAATGTCACAGTGAAATAAAAGCTTGTAGGATGAGATACATATTGGTGCCGTCATCTTTGGAAACACTGTCTACCACACTGTGTGTATGTTCATGTACAACAGTCACCACTACCCATTTCCAAATATTTCATCACCATTAACAGAAACTCAGTGCTAGGCAAACTTTTGATAGTATTTATCTGATGTAGTACTTCCACGCAGTGTTTGAGGATAATTTTTAAAATTTCATAAATAGGAATGTATAAAGCCCTTTTAATTTATTCAAGAAATCTTTCACCAAATATCA
The DNA here is from genome assembly GCF_024166365.1 of Elephas maximus indicus. Classification (NCBI taxonomy): domain Eukaryota; kingdom Metazoa; phylum Chordata; class Mammalia; order Proboscidea; family Elephantidae; genus Elephas; species Elephas maximus. Next base: position 172,723,802 of record NC_064819.1, on the reverse strand, counting down.
AAGTTAAATAACACTTTTATGCACTTTTGGCATGAAATAACCAAAATTAATCTAAATAAATCTTAAGAACAGATGGTATAAAGTCCTAAGAAGAGAAATTTTATATAGAGTAGAAGCACATCTGGTCAGAGAACAGACAGTCATAACTGTTTTTAGCACCAAGAATTTTCCTGTTCTTTTGGTAATGTTTTTGAACAACTTTGCTTAGCTTGGTCGTAAATGGGGACCTTTATCAAAGTCAGCTAGTTCCTTGAATCAAATTACATAAGCTCTTATCCTGTGCTTATAATGGAACTTTTGTGTCTATAGCCTCAGTACATATTTAAACAGGTATAAAGAGGAGGGATTTACCTGCTTTCAGATGGCTTAGTGTTTTGATTTTCTGACAGGAAGCTGATGTTATTTCCCTTCTACCCTGATTATGTTCAATACTCAGCAGCTCCACTAAAGACAATTTTAAAATGGAAGTTTTCTCATACAATCTAATGTCAGCTAAGATTTTGTTTTATATATGCTACAGTGCCTTCCTTTAACACAGCATAAGGCAACCTAAAGTCTTACACTATCATTCTGCTTGTGTTTTTAGTTTAAAAGTAAAGGATGAAGATTTCTTTTAGATTGCGGTTTCTATTTTGAGTGGAAACACTGTCACTACTTCGTTCCAGCCCTGAGAAAGAAACCAGATCCCCTCAAGTCAGGGTTCTTGATTAGCCAAGTGAGTCTTCTCAGATTTTGGGTCCCCGGCATGTATGATTGGGTCAATATAGATTCTTACAACTAGTTTCTGGAAGCCAAATGAAGCTGTGGAGAAAATGTGGAGCAAAATTCCAGTATGGAAAATTACTCCACAAAAAAATGACTTGTGAATTTAAGATATCACCACCTAATTTCTCATGATTGCATTTGTGACTCTGTATGAGGATCCTCCCTGATGCTTTTAAGGGCTCTGTTCTGTTTCTTCCCCAGACTCTTCCTGCTTTATAAACAATGATTACAAATAGGAATGGCTAATGATCACAAACAATAAAAGCAACCATGTAGAATGACGTCTAGGACATTTTGCTGCATGTTCTCAAATTTGTGTTTCAGAGTCATTCTTGAATGCCTCACCAAAAAAGCAAATTTCCCAGACAAAAATGATAAAAAGAAACCTTAAGGAAATCGAAATAAATGAACAACAACAAAAAAAGACTTTTGGTGAAATCTTTGGAGAGAGTTGCAACTTTCACAATTAATTCATCTGGTTTTTTGTTTTTTTTTTTTGATCCTAAGCTCAACTTTGATTAATATATCTCTTACTATGATTCAATAAACAGCTTTGTTTTGAGGTTGCCTTTCTCAACGTTTATGCCAAACTAGCCCTTTTGAGCACTATGACATTTTCCCATTGGTAAAAAGGGCTCATTATGGCAATAAATCCATAGAGGAGAGAGAGAGGATGCTCATATCCTTCTAGGAAGGCAAAATAAGGGTCTTTTGTGTTTGGGTGGAAAAGCTCCTGACCCCTGGTGATTCTGACATAGCCTCCTTGAGGGGCAGTCCCCTCCCATAAAAGTCATTGCTTTTATTGATTATTCATAAAATTCCTGGATTTCTTACTAAAAATAAAAACTTGCTAGATATGTAAGGTACCTTCCATCCAAAAATATATGTTTGCATCATCTCCAAATATTCCAATTTGTATTTTGAAGTTAAAGATAAAAATATTAACATCTTTCAAGTCTTCATTTCAACATTTGCTTTAGTTCTATGGGCCAAATCTTATTACAACAAATTGGATACAACACAATTCTAGTAATTTTGCATTTCAGGCAGTAACTCAGAAGACAAACACACAAACACATAAGCACATTGTCCTGAAACAAACTTGAGTCACCTTGAAGGATTGCCTCTGTATTTTCCAGGAATTTGTTATTGTTGTTGGGTGCCTTCCAGTTGATTCTGACTCATAGTGACCCCGTGTGACAGAGTAGAAATGCCCAATAGCATTTTCTTTCTTTCTTTTTTTTTATTATTGTGCTTTAGATGAAGGTTTACAGAGCAAATTAGTTTCTCATTAAACAATTACTACACATATTGCTTTGTGACATTGGTTGCCAACCCTGCAACATGTCAACACTCTCCCCTTCTCTATCTTGGGTTCCCCATTTCCATTTGTCCAACTTTCCTGTCCCCTCCTGCCTTCTGGTCCTTGCCCATGGGCTGGTGTGCCTATTTAGCCTCATATACATGATTGAACTGCGTGTATTATTGTTTGTTTTATAGGCCTGTCTAATCTTTGGCTGAAGGGTGAACCTCAAGAGTAACTTCAGAACTGAGTTAAAAAAAATTCCAGGGGCTCTACTCTCAGGGTTTGTCCAGTCTCTATCAGACCAGTAAGTCTGGTCTTTTTTTTGTGAGTTTGAATTTTGTGCTACATTTTTCTCCAGCTGTGTCTGGGACCCTCTGCGGAGTAGCTGGGCACCATCTAGTTGTGCTGGACTCAGTCTGGTGGAGGCTGTGGTAGTGGTGGTCCATCTTTCCCTTGTATCTTTGGTTTTCATTCTCCGTTGCTCCAGAGGAGTGGAATCAGTAGATATGTATCTTAGATGGCCGTTCACAAGCTTTTAAGACCCCAGATACTACTCACCAAAGTAGGATGCAGAACATTTTCCTTATAAACTCTTACGCCAATTGAGCTAGACGTCCCTTGAGACCATGGTTCCCAGGCCTCAGCCCAGTAACTCGGTCCCTCAGGGAGTTTGGATGTGTGTATATGAAACTTCTTTGACTTTGCCTTGGTCAAGTTGTGCTGACTTCCCCAGTATTGTGTACTCTCTTACCCTTCAGCAAAGCAATAGGATTTTCTTGGCTGTAATTCTTACAGAAGCAGATCAACAGGTCTTTTTCCTACAGACCTGCTGGATGGGTTTTAACTGCTAGCCTTTTGGTTAGCAGCGAAACGCTTAATCATTGCACCACCAGGGCTCCTTTCCAGAAATTTAAAACAAAAAACCAAACTGGTTGCCAATGAGTTGATTCTGATTCATGGGGACCTTACAGGACAGAGCAGAACTGCTCCATAGGGTTTCCAAGGTTGTAAATCTTTATGGAAGCAGACTGCCACATCTCTTTCCTGTGGAGAGGCTGGAGGGTTTGCACAGCGGACTTTTTTGGTTAGCAGCTGAGAGCACTTAACCACTGCACCACCAGGGCTCCTCCAAGAATTTTGTGCTGGTTAAATAATCGAGAAACGCTTACTTTCTGTGTCACCTCCAAGCCAAGGACCAGTTCTCCCTCCCTTTTTAGGAGGGCCGCCTCCTTGTGTAAGTGTAAGAGATGAGGAAGTTGGTTACTCAGGCTCCCAGGTTGCCCACTGCAGGCTGCCCTCTGCTCTGGTCCTCCCCGCTCTGCTTCCAGGTCTCACTCATGTCTAAATTGGTTTGTAGTGCCTAGCCCAAGGGCCACTGCCCTCCTAGAATATATGTTGAAGAAGCCACCAAGGACATGGGGTGAGTGTGAGGCAGGCCTCCCTTTCTTCAAGGCCCTATCCCACTTCCCTCCAAACATTTCCATTACACTGAAGACTTAGATACAAGAAAGGAATGTGCTAAATATGACATTTGCCACAGCTCAAGGATGGACAGGTTAATCTATCTTCAAACAGGGAAATCACGCAGAGATACTTGCTAATTTCTAAATCTGCTTCTCTGGAGCCAGACCCTCTCTTCCTCAAACCTCTGCTGTGCAAAATGTACCACCTCTCTCCCCACCCTGTCTTATGGGAAGCTCCTGGTCCGCTCCTACTTCTACCCAGGTCTTCTTACCCCAGATTTATGCTCCTCCCCCAGCAGTACTTGTCTCTTTTCAGTTTTGAAGTCGCAAAGAACACCTCAGGGGCTGCAGAACTGTTACCGAGGGCTGTGACATGGCCTGGTGCTGAACCTCTCTCTCTCACAAACACACACATTTTATAAATGGGATTAAACCTTAAGTGTTGTTTTGTAAACACTTCTCCCTTGACTCAATAATAAGTCACGGGAATCTTTAATGTCAACACATGTATAGAGCTATGATGCTCTTGAAGTACATTTAGCTTGTTTCTGGTTTTTCACCATGAAAACAAAGCTGTGATGGATAAAATGTTTGTGTGTACATTTTTGTGAATGTGTTTGAATATTAGCTTGTGCTATATTCTTGAAAGCTGAATGACTGGATTGAAGATATATGCATTTACAATGTTTCATGTCCTTTATACTCTTGAGAGTTTCTAATCTCCACACATTAGCCAAGACCAGGTATTATCAACTAAAAACACAAAAAAGTTTTTTTTGCCAATATAATGAGCAGCAAGTACTATCTTATTGTCTTTATTATATTCTTTAGTTTCTAGTGAGGGTGAATTATCTTTATACCTCAACTACCTACAAATGGATTAAGAATTGCCAATGAGCAATGTTTTAGTTTCCTAGGGTAGGTGAAACAAAAAAATACCGAAAGTGGGTGGGTGTAAAGAAAAGGAATTTATAGTATCACAGTTTTGGAGGCTAGAAGTCCAGTTATGGGCACTGGCTCTAGAGGAGGGTCTTTCCTTACCAGTAGACCTGGGCGTTCCTTGCTTGGGATTCCTTGTAGAGGGATCTTCAACCGGCACCTGTCTTTCCCCTGTGCGTCTGTGTCTATTCTGCTCTTTTTATGGGACACCATTCAGAAAGGATTAAGTTTAGGACACACACTTGTATGACTCCATTAGTATAATAAAAAAAACCTCTCTTTCCAAATATGGTCATGTTTACAAGTACAGGGGTTAGGATTTCAACATAAGTCTTTGGGATACACAATTCAATCCATAACAAGTAGTTTCCCAAGGAAAATGGAGATACTGTATATATGAATACATGCTGCAAAATGAATATTGTCATAGTTATCTAGTGCTGCTATAACAGAAATAGCACAAGTGGATAGCTTTAACAAAGAGAAATTTATTCTCTTACAGTGTAGAAGGCTAGAAGTCTGAATTCAGGGTGCCAGCTTGAGGGAAAGGCTTTCTCTCTCTGTTGGCTCTGGAGGAAGGTCCTAGTCATCAAATCTTCCCCTGGCCTAGGAGCTTCTCAGTGCAGGGACCCCAGACCCAAAGAACACACTGTTCTTCTGGCTCTTCCTTCTTGGTGGTATGAGGTCCCCATGTCTCTCTGCTAGCTCCTCTCTTTCATATCCCCAAAGAGATTGATTTAAGACAGAACCTAATCTTGCAGGGAAATGCTGGTGGCATAGTGGTTAAGTGCTATGGCTGTTAACCAAAAGATCGGCAGTTTGGAAACTCTATGGGGCAGTGCTACTCTGTCCTATAGGGTTGCTATGAGTTGGAATCAACTGGATGGCAATGGGTGGGAGGTTTAATCTTGCAGATTGAGTCCTGCCTCATTAATTTAACTGCCTCATTAACATCAGAGAGGCACCATTTATAACACATAGGAAAATCACATCAGATGACAAAATGATGGACAATCACACCATACTGGGAATCATGGCCTAACCAAGATGACACATTTTTGGGGGACTCAATTCAATTCATGATAAATATGTATGACACAGTCAAAAGCAACATAATTTTACAGTTTTAATTTTCTTATTTTAACATTTGGCTCACCTAGAATTTACTTTTTTTCCCAAATAGTCACAATATTATTTATGGGTAGTCCATCTTTTCCTCACTGATTTGAAATGCCACCTTTACCATAGTTTAAATTATACATACTTGACTCTTTTTGGAGTAGGTAGTTTATTCAATTGATTCGTCTATCAGTTCTTGTGTTAGTACTACACTGCTTTAATTACTATACACTGTATGTTTCAATTGCTGATAGGACAAGCCTGCTCATTTTTCTTTTCAGAAATTACCTGTTAATTCTTCTAGAGCAGTAAGTTCTCAACCTTGGCCGCATATTGCAATCACTTGGAATAACCACTGATAACCCCACCCTAGTCCCAGAGATCCTGACTTACTTGCTCTGGGGTGTAGTCTGGGGAGGCAAAGCTTTAAAAACTCCCCAGGTGATTCTAATGTGCAGCCAAAGTTGAGCATGACTTTGCCAGATAAACTTTAAAACCGTTTTGCTATATGTCTATCATGAATTGAATTTGTATTATATTGAATTATAGGCAATTTAGGGAGAATTGACATCTCTATAGTATTATGTCACTCTATTTGATTCAGTTACGTTCTTTGGTTGAAAAAAATCAGAAATAGACTTCAGCTGACTTAAAAAGAGAAAATGAAGGAATGACTGAAAGGGTATGAGATGGTTCACAGATGTGAAAGAACGTTGAAGAACCAGATTTGGGGATGCAAAGAACCAGAGCAGCAGCAGGGATCTAAACCAAAACTAAGCAAACCAGTCACTGTCAAGTCCATTCCAACTCTTGGCGACCCCATGTGTGTCAGAGTAGAGCTATGCTCCATAGGATTTTCAATGGCTGTGATCTTTCAGAAGTAGATCTCCAGGCCTTAATCCAAGGTACCTTTTGGATAGATTCAAACCAACAACCTTTTAGTTAGCAGTAAATCTCTCAACCATTGTGCCACCCAGGGACTCCTATCAGGTATTTAGAAATAGCCAAAGTCAATTCTGCTCACGTTCCTCAGCTCCACATGCTTTTCATCTTTGAGACATTCTGGTCAAATATCAGATTCTGAAAGAGAATTCAATGGTCCTTGCTTGGGTAGTTTGTCTATGCCTTGGCTAGAAAGGGCAGGGTGCTTTGAACGACAGTCCCAACAGGCCTGCACACAGCTGGGCAGAGGACCCAGAGAAAATGAATCAGTAGCTGTTCCAGAAGCCAGTGCTTGGATACTGGGAAGACAAAGTCAGTAACAATGAAAAGTACTACAAAAATAGGTGTGTGGTACTGACATAATCAAGCATTTCCCTTCATTTTTTTAGATGTTCTTTGGTGTTTCTTGGTGTTTTGTAGTTTCTGTCTCATTTAATTTGCATATTACCTATTTAGCTTATTTCTCTCTCTCTTTTTTTAATGGGCTCAAAATATAGCACTGGTTAGGAGGATGGCGCGGGACTGGGCAGTGTTTAGTTCTGTTGTACATAGGGTCACTATGAGTTGGAACCAACTCAACGGCACCCAACAACAACAATAAAAATGCATGTTGTTAATATTGTGAATAGTATCTTTTTTTTTTTTTTTGGAGGAGACTGGTTATTGTCAACACAAAAGAAAGCTTTGGTCTTTTATGTTAATCTGGCTATGTACCCGAGCTCTTTTAATGGTTCTAATAGCTTTGCATTTCACCTTATCATATTTTCCAAATATACAGCTACATTCTCTGGAAAGAATGATAATTTTGCCATTTTTTCCCCTAATGTTTCATACCTCTTATTTTGTTTCCTTTCCTAGTGGTATTGGCTAGCTCTTCTACAACGCAATTAAATAATAAACTACCTTGTCTTGTTCAGTATATTATGGAGATTTTTCTTATATTTCATTTAAAATATCATACTATTATAAATATATAATTTATCATGTTAATAACATTTTTCTATTGCTATTTTACAGCCATGTTTTTGGTTTGAAATTGGCAATTGATACGGAATTTTGTTAAATACGTTTTTGGAATCTCACTGACTGGTAGGATTCATTGTATGGTGATAAGACAGTAAACAAACATTTTTCTTTGAGAAACCCGAAATGTTAGGGCCTGTAGGTTTTTTCTTGGGCTGATCAGTTTTCACAGAAATGGATCTGCCAATCTTGGGGGTATATGTCTGGCTGCCATTGTCTTGATCACCAAACCAAGAGGGTTGGAAGACTCCAACTTTCATTAAACCTACATTTTTCCTATAGCCCCTTACACTTACCTTCACCTGTACCTGCTATGCACAAACTTAGAGCTTTCATTTTCCAACTTCCGCAGAGATTAAGCCTTTCACTTTTTCTAAAGCTGGGCAATAGAAGTTACCTGGCTGGCCAGACAGGAAACACAGGACAGTCCCTGATGGAACAAGAGAAAAGTAGGGTGCAGAACTTATAAAAAGACCAGGCTTAATGGTCTGACTGAGACTGGAGGAACCCCAGAAGACATGGCCCCTGGACTCTCTGTTAACCCAGAACTAAAACCATTCATGAAGCCAACCCTTCAAACAAAGATTAGACTGGACTATAAGATATAAAATGATACTTGTGAAGACTGTGCTTCTTAGTTCGAGTAGATGCATGAGGCTAAATGGGAGGTAAGATGAGAAGGTGGAAAGGGACAGGAGCTGGTTGAACAGACACGGGAAAATCTGGGGTGGAAAGGAGGAGTGTGCTGTCACATTATAGGGAGAGCAACTAGGGTCACATAACAATGTGTGTATAAATTTTTGTATGAGAAACTAACTTGAAGCGTAAACTTTCACTTAAAGCACAATAAAATAAATAAAAAAGAAGCTACTGGGTAGGAGAAGTGGATGGAAGATTCCATTAGGTCTACCTGCTCCTTATACAGGCTTTCAACACATTCTTTTGTTTTTAGTCCTGCACATGCTCCTGCCTTTGGGGGTAGCAGCCTCCTCCTAGCTCTTGGAGTCTTTTTGGTTTGGGATGAGTGGAAGACATCCTTTCTCTGATTTATTTTATAGCCTCCCAAATCTATTGTCTGTCTATTCTCTTCAGGGCCTTGGCCTTTAAATCCAAAAGCCAAGAAGACTCGCCCCTTTTCTCTGTCTTCCGCTCTCATACTTCTTTTGTGTTGTTAGTTGTCATCGGGTCGATTCTTACTCATGGTGACATCAGGTGTGCAGAGTAGAACTGTTCTATAGGGTTTTAAAGTCTGTGATCTTTCGGAAGAAGTTCACCAGACCTGTTTTTCAAGTTGGCTCTGGGTGAGTTTGAACCACCAAACTTTTGGCTTGTCGTCGAGTGCTTAACTGTTTGTACCACGCAGGGACTCCACTCCTTATGTAGTTGCCTATGTGACTGAATAGGACCTATGGCCAAAGAGTAAAAGGGAATACCTAGGAAAAAAATACCAGTTAAGATTTCAAAAAATATTGTCCCACTCACTAGCATTATTCAGTAACTATCGTTGTTGTTGTTGTTAGGTACTGTCAAGTTGGTTTCGACTCAGCAACCCTATGTACATCAGAAAGAAACACCGCCAGGTCCTGGGCCATCCTCATGATCGTTGCTATGTTTGATCCCATTGTTGCAGCCACTGTGTCAATCCATCTCATTGAAGGTCTTCCTCTTTTTTGCTGATCCTCTACTTTGCCAAGCATGATGTCCTTCTTCAGGGACTGATCCCTCCTGATAACACGTCCAAAGTACGCGAGACGTAGTCTCGCCATCCTTGATTCTAAGGAGCATTCTGGTTGTACTTCTTCCAAGACAGATTTGTTCGTTCTTTTGGCAGTCCATGGTATATTCAATATTCTTCACCAACACCATAATTCAAAGGCATCAATTCTCCGATCTTCCTTATTCGTTGTTCAGCTTTTGCATACATATGAGGCGACTGAAAACACCGTGGCATGGGTCAGGCGAACCTTAGCCTTCAAGGTGACATCTCTGCTTTTTAACACTTGAAAAAGGTCTTATGCGGCAGATTAGACCAGTGCAATGCACCATTTAGTTTCTTGACTGCTGTTTCCATGGTCGTTGATTGTGGATCCAAGTAAAAAGAAATCTTTGACAACTTCAATCAATAACTATTTAAACCAAACCAAACCGAACCTGTTGCTGTCAAGTTGATTCTAACTCATAGTGACCTCAGGGAAGGTTATTGTTAAAAGGGAGCCCCTGGGCATCACAAACGGTTACTTATGCACTCAGCTACTAACTAAAAGATTGGCAGTTTGAGTCTATCCAGAGGCACCTAAGAAGAAATGCCTAGTGACCTACTTCCAAAAGGGCACAAGTCATTGAAAACTGTATGCTCAGTTCTACTCTGAAACACATGGGGTCTCCATGAATCAAAATCATTTTGATGGCAATTGCTTTGGTTTGGTTTTTATTGTTAGGCAAGGATCCTGGATGACACAAGGGGTTTGTGATTGGCTGCTAACCTAAATGTTGGCAGTTGGAGCCTGCCCAGCGTCTCCACTGAAGAAAACCTTGGCTAAGTGCTTCCGCAATGATTAAAGCCAAGAAAACCCTATGGAGCAGTTCTAATTTGTAACACATGGAGTTGCCATGAGTCAGAATCGACTTTAAGGCAAAAGGTTTTTTATTGTCAGGGATCTCAATTACATTATCTCATTCAATCCTATCAAAAACCCATTCTACCGGTGAAGGAACTGACTTCAGAGAAGTTAAGTAATTCGTCTAAGGTCACAGCTAGTATGTTGCAGAGCAGGGGTTTGGCACCTGATCTAACACCAAGCCCCTGCCCTTTCCATGGTAGCAAACAGCCTCTCATGATTCCAAACTAAGTCTTTGGAAAGTGACAACTTTGCATACTACTACTTATTTAGCTTATTTCTCAATGCCTAATGAACTTTGTTAATATTGTGAATAGCATCCTTTTTTTGGCCTGGTTATTGTCAACATATAAGAAAGTTTTGTGTTGTGTTAATTTGACCATGTAACTGAACTCTTTTAATGGTTCTGACAGCTTTGCATTTTACCCTATCATTTTTTTTCAAATACACCGTTACATTCTCTGGAAATAATGATGATTTTCCTAATATTTCATACCTTTTATTTTGTTTCCTAGGATCTCTGCCTCCTGTTCGACTAGATGTCAAGAGGGATTTGACTATAGAATTCATCAAGAGTTGTTGTTGTTGTTGTTAGGTGCCATCGAATGGGTCCCAACTCATAGCGACCCTAGGCACAATAGAACGAAACACTGCCTGGTCCTGCGCCATCCTTAAAATCATTGTTATTCTTGAGCTCATTGTTGCAGCCACTGTGTCAGTCCACCTTGTTGAGGATCTTCCTCTTTTCTGCTGACTCTGTACTCTGCCAAGCATGATGTCCTTCTCCAGGGACTCATCCCTCCTGACAACATGTCCGAAGTATGTAAGACGCAGTCTCTCCATCCTTGCCTCTAAGGAGCATTCTGGCCCCACTTCTTCCAAGACAGATGTTTGTTCTTTTGGCAGCCCATGGTATATTCAATATTCTTCACCAACACCACAATTCAAAGGCATCAACTCTTCTTCGGCCTTCCTTATTCATTGCCCAACTTTCACATGCATATGATGTGATGGAAAATACCATGGTTTGGGTCAGGCACACCATAGTCTTCAGGGTGACATCTTTGCTCTTCAACACTTTGAAGAGGTCCTTTGCAGCAGATTTACCCAATGCAATGCGTCTTTTGATTTCTTGACTCCTGCTTCCATGGCTGTTGATTGTGGATCCAAGTAAATTGAAATCCTTGACAACTTCATTATTTTCTCCTTTTATCATGATGTTGCTCGTTGGTCTAGTTGTGAGGATTTTTGTTTCCTTTATGTTGAGGTGTAATCCATACTGAAGGCTGTGGTCTTTGATCTTCATTAGTAAGCGCTTCAAGTCCTCTTCACTTTCGGCAAGCAAGGTTGTGTCATCTACATGACGCAGGTTGTTAATGAGTCTTCCTCCAAGCCTGATGCTCCGTTCTTCTCCATATAGTCCAGCTTCTCAGATTATTTGTTCAGCATACAGATTAAATAGGTATGGTGAAAGAATACAACCCTGACGCACACCTTTCCTGACTTTAAACCAATCAGTATCCCCTTGTTCTGGCCAAACAACTGCCTCTTGATCTGTGTAAAGGTTCCTTATGAGCACAATTAAGTGTTCTGGAATTCCCATTCTTCACAGTGTTATCCATAGTTTGCTATGATCCACACAGTGGAATGCCTTTGCATAGTCAATAAAACACAGGTAAACATCCTTCTGGTGTTCTCTGCTTTCAGCCAGGATCCATCAAGAGTAGTTATTTATTATTGCTTCTTTGTGCTGATTGTTTATTTTTAACATACATCATATTTTTCTCTAGGATCTTGAGGGACCAGCATATGTATCCCAACAGATTAAATGTATTTGGGGAACCAAGTATTTGTGTTGTTAAACAGTAGCTATATTTTCTGTCCAAACATCTGGTAATTAACTTTCAGTGCTGATACATTTCTAACAAAGTCCAACAAATTATGGATAGATTTTAAGCAGTCTACTAAATGACATGATTTTCTTGGTTTTAATGAAGCTTTCTCAAAGAGACCCTAGAAGCTGAACCAAACCTCTAAAAAGTCATACCCAGTGGAGATGGATTCTGTCTTCGGAAGGTGCCATAGTGATCTCAGGATTTAACACAAGCCAGTCAATTCCCAGCCATGTCTTTTTTTTTTTTTTTATCAGATTCTCAGAACCAGGAAGGCATTTCTCTTGAGGTTATAGCTACGGGGTGGGGATGGGGGAAATAAGGGAGCAGGAAAGGAAAAGAAGGAACCCAGAGACCCACCCATCAATCACATTAAAGGGGAGGCTACAGAAACTAACATGGATGATGCAAATGTTGTTGTCTCTGTGGGGCATTCTCAGGATTAGTGAGTGTATTAATTTTCTATTGCTGCTGTAACAAATTACTACAAACTAGGTGGCCTAAAACAAAAGAAATTTATTCTTTCATGCTTCTAGAGGCTAAACCCAAAAAATCTCTTGCTGTTGAATCGATTCTGACTCATAGCGACCCAATAAGACAGAGTAGAACTGTCCCATAGGGTTTCCAAGGGACTTCTTTATGGAAGCAGCCTGCCACATCTTACTCCCACAGAGGGGCTGGTGGGTTTAAAACACTGACCTTTCAGTTAGCAGCTGAGTACTTAACCACTGTGTCACCAGTGCTCCTTCTGGAGGCCAAAAGTCCAAAAGCAAGGCATCAACAGGGCCATCATCCCTCTGAAGTCTCTAGGGAAGGATCCTTCCTTGTCTCTACATAGGTCTGGTGGTTTCCAGCAATCCTTGGCATCACTTCAATTTTTGCTTCTGTCTTCAAATGACTGTAACCAAGTTAAGGTACGGTCATACTAGTTTCAGATGGGCCCTAAATCCAATGACTGGTGTCCTTATAAGGAGAGGAAGATTTGAAGACGTAAAGACACACAGAGACACACAGTGAAAAGACAGCCTGTCCTGGGTCAGTTAGGTTGTTGGAGGCATCCTTAGGAAAGAGGGGCCGGGCCCAGCTCAGAGGGCAGACAGTGGCATTTGCTTGTTGCCCTCCGGTGCATTTTGACCTATTGTACTTTACTTGTACCCAGTTTAGTGATTTATGGAATAAATTTTCTAATTTAACTAAAATGTCTACCTGGTCCATGGATAAGTGGTGAAAGAAGATTCCTGCAGAGAAACTGTGGTTTGAAGACAGAGCTAATAATGCAAGCTCAGGAAAGCATCAGAAAGGTCAAGGAGGCCCCTCCTCTAATCCTTGTCTGAGCTCTTTGTTAGCCCACAACTTCCTGAAGTACAACTTTCCATAATTCAAGAAGCAACTTGGAACATAGTCCAGTCTCACCACTAATACACTGGCTAACTATCTGCTTCTGTGTATGGCATTTTTAAAATGGAATTTTACAATTTCAATTTCAGAGATTGACCTTATCTGACACCTCCCCAATTCTGGAGCCCTCTTCTGCCAGTTCACAGCTGCGACCAACATTCTTTGGCAATACACTTTCTGTAGAGTGCTGTAATATGAACAAAATGGTCACATGCTAAGAGATTTTGATGTGAGACTAAACACTCTATTTTAAAAATTATTATTCAAGTAATACATATTTCTTGTAGAAAATTCAATTACACAAAAAGAAGCACATAAAAATGAACTAAAATCACATCACTCAGAGATAATCATAGCTGACAGTTTTTCTATGCATAAAGATACCGCTATGTCTTTTCTGTTTGTACTTCTTTTTGTTCTTGTAAAAACATAAATAGCACATTTGCCAAGTCAGCATTTTTTCAGATGTGCAATTTAGCGATACCAATTACTTTAATCATATTGTGCCACTGTATTTATTTCCTTTTCACAAAAAATAAATTCTGTTATATATTCTTTTTTGTAAACCACTTAAAAAAGTTTTTTTTTTTTTACAGTGACCCATTCCTTGGATTAGGTAAATTTAAACTACTCCAAAATTATAAACAATTGAAAGTCAAGCTAAAAATGCCTCCTTAATTCAAATTTCATGCTTATAATTAAAAAAATTAATTTCTTAACCTTTTGCTCTTGGAGAAGAAAATAATGCATTACTTATTTGTCTAATATTTCTTCAGAATTCTCAGCCTCACAATCAACTTCTGGGAAAGGTTTCAGAGTCTTTTGCGGTCTCAATAATCACTTTATGGAGGAGCCAGGAAGCCCTGCCAGGTGGAGAGAACAGCAGAGCAAGCGCCTCCTGCTTGCTTTCTCTTTTCCATTTACTCCCAATACCATTATACAAGTGATTCAGACCACAGACTGGACATTGGACATTTGTCCAAAACAAGGAAGAAAAAAATCAAAAAGAGGAGAGTGGGAATCATGACCAAATGGTCCATCTAGGGTAATGCAGTATGCCCAAAGGTTTGGGGTGAAAGAAAAGCAATTCTTTTAAATGAAGCCTGAGTATGCAAAGATGATTGTGACCTTCCTTGTTCCATAATGTTTAGTAGTTATGTTTTTCATGCGTATCAACCATATCCCAATTCTAACACTTTTGATAGGGCAAAGGCTGTGTCTTATATGTCTTTTTGATCCCTATATCTCCTAGTACCTTGTCTTTTACCTAATAAACACTAACATCTGTTGTTTGTGATGATAATCATGATAAGGGGGTGGCATGCACAGTAAGATACGGAATCTCAAAAACAAAAAAAAAGCAAATTTGAATGATACACAGATGACGTGATTGTCTACACAGAAAACTCAAAAGAATTGATAGCTATATTCTTGGAATTGATCAGAGGATATAGCTAGGTTGCTGGATTTATTAGAACATACAAGAGTTACTTGATTTCTCATAGAGTTGTATGACATTGACCCCTCAGAATATGTCTGTGTCCT